>NC_092417.1:50914320-51648487 GCF_040894005.1 Engystomops pustulosus
CCAGCGGACCAAAGGGTCAGTGAAGAAAATGGACATGCGAAAAGCCACATGGACAATAAAGGGTCAGTATTCTGCTATCCATTGCAGTCATGTATAGAATAGAGCCCTAATACAGCAATATAACACTGGAAGAGATAGAGAGGGGTATTTATTAATTTTGGCGCAGGGTGTCGCTGGAGCCGTGCTATATTATTCAGTTGGATGTTAGTTTGAGGCGCAAGGGATTAATGAATTGATGCATGGACTGAAAGGTTTAGAATTCACTAGACTCACTTTTTGCGCCACAAAAAGTGCCAGAAAACTGGAAGATTCACAAGTCGAGTGTCGAAAAGCAGCCGACAATTCATAAGTAAAAGTGCAGAGAGGAAAAAAAACACAGCTTGTTTTCCATTTGAAACGCCATAATGAATGCCCCCCAGAGAGTCCTTAAAGTTACCTACAGTGATTGTTCAAAGAGGTTTAGTGTTATCAACATTTCCAAACCAAGAGCATCAACTCAAGTTATATCAACATAATACATAATGTGATATTGTAATGTTGCTTTATTAGTCAATATTTCTTTCATTCATTTCTTAGCTATAACGCGATAAGTTCATGTAACAGGGCTACAGTGTAACCATGAGCTACATTCTCCCATAAATGCATTCTACATTGGGGCAGATTTACTTACCCGGTCCATTCACGATCCAGCGGCGCGTTCTCTGCGCTGGATTCGGGTCTGGCCGGGATTTATTAAGGTAGTTACTCCGACGTCCAGCAGGTGGCACTGCTGCACTGAAGTTCCCCGGAACGCACTGGAATACACCGAGCCGGGTTGAGTGAAGGTAAGTGCAAGCTCCGCGACACATTTTTTAAAAAAAATGCAGCGGTTTTTCCGAATCCGTCGTGTTTTCGCTCGGCCACGCCCCCCGATTTCCGTCGCGTGCATGCCAGCGCCGATGCGCCACAATCCGGTCACGTGCGCCAAAATCCCGGGGAAATCGGCGCAAATCGGAAATATTCAGGTAACACGTCAAAAACGCAAATCGGGCCCTTAGTAAATGACCCCCAATGTCCATAAATAATAGGGCCCCTATATTCTTCAGCAGTGCTCACACCATGGCGAGCTCTCCTGCAACGCTGGTTAAAGAAGACAGGCAACACGGGAACAACAAATATAGACAATAAATAAATATCATCAATCATTTTTGTTTAAAAAAATCCTTTAATGATGTTATCTTCTAGGAGGCGTGAATTCATGTGAATAATTAGCATAATCATAATCTCGCTCCCATGCTCTGGTAATGCTAATTATTAGTCTTTTTTCTAGGCAATCCCATCGCTTCCAGAATTAAAGAAGACCAGTGCCGGGATCGGGATGAAGAGGACCTTGTTTTTAATCTCTTTGTTTGATTCATTATAAATAAAGTTTATCTATTTAGCCTATAGCATCTGTCTTTTCTTTGCTTAACTAAATTCCAAGTTTCGGAAACTGAAACAATGCATTTTTGTGACCCATTGTTTGTGAAATAACATTTCCTTTAAGGTTCCATACAAAAGTCTTTTTCCAGGCCATTCACAATGTTTCTGAAATGCAATTTTGCATGTTCATTATAATCAACTACATGCAGCATTCAATCATCGGTGATCTGTCTCCTGAAGCTGGAGCCTATTGCAGGCCTCAATAGAGACCTCAGTACTGATGGAATATCTCTGCTCAGGTCAGTGACCTGCTAATTTTGGACAACCTTGATAATCTTGTTTACTTGATGCACTCGGCATTGTACTGTGTTTTGATGTGTATTTAATCCTTTATAGTAGCAAGAATTGTATTGTATTCACATACGGGCACATTTACTTACCCGGTCACCGGAGTTCTCATAAAGTGCATTGTCCGACTATAATGCACCGTGCCGCAACTCACTAAGATCGTGCACCTAATATCATGAATGTGTCGCTTCCCAACACAGGCCCGACAGAGTTCAGCATCTTTTTAGTGGTGGATGTAAGTGCGACACCATTTGGAAGTTAAATCCTGCTCTCAGTTGGAATTAGTTGGACCGTCCAACGGGCTTCATTTGTGTCTCATGAAACCTTTACCAAATAAGGTTCACGTGCGCCACAATTCCAGTGGACACACTTCTTAAATACCTGTGCAAGCTGTTTTAGCCTGAAAATGGCGAAAAGTCTGACAAAAGTGCACAGCGCAACTCTTAGTAAATGAGCCACATAGTCTTCATTAAAAGTTACATCTCCACTATAGCACAGGGGCAGCACGGTGGCTCAGTGGTTAGCACTACAGCCTTGCAGCGCTGGGGTCCGAGTCCCATCCAGGCCAACATCTGCAAAGAGTTTGTATGTTCACTCCATGTTTGCGTGAGCTTCCTTTGGGTCCTCCAGTTTCTGCCTACACCACAAAAAAATCATACTGGTAGGTTGATTAGATTGTGAGCCCCATGGGGACAGGGACCGGGCCAAGTGTGTGCTATTATTATTATAATGTGTGGAATTATTATTATTATTATTATTATTATTAATAAGAGCCGCTTTTATTCATGTCTACCTAATGATAATTGCTAGTTTCTATAAATAATATGATCGAGGCCCAAATGGGAGGAGACACAAAGAAAAACCCAGCCCTTGATGGGTGTTTCCTTCAGTAAAAAATGCCAAAACCCAGCACTGCAGTTCTAGCAAGTAACAGCTAAATCATGAATATACAGATTAAAAACCCATGTACAACCAAATAATTACCCTGTGCCCATCAGCTGTTAACTACACTTCTTTCTTAAATACACATATGGACTACTTTGTTATACATGACCATGCAGGACCACATGCAACTCACTTATATGATCACTCTATTTCAGTGGTGGCGAACCTATGGCACTGGTGCCGGAGATGGCACTCGGAGGCATCTCTGTGGGCACACGGGTTGTCTCCCAGGCACAGAGTTTGCCAGACATGGCATCTTCCTGCAGTCTCAGGCAGTCCAAGTAGTGCCCTGCTACTTTAAAGTGACCCATCTTGTGCTGCTTCGTCCTGTTCGAAGAGTGAAAAGGTGTTGGATTGGAGCTCAAAGATTCTGGTAGCAATAAGTTTGTTACTGCCTAAATTGCCGTGTTGGCACTTTAGGAAAAGCTAGTGGTTTTTGGGTCTCAGTTTGGGCACTCGATCTTTAAAAGGTTCTCCATCACTGCTCTATTTGGTGTTATTTTTATTGTATTTTATCAGTGTTAAGGTATTTGGAGTTATTTGTTTTCGGTTTGGGTTATTTATTATGGCAATGTTGTCATTCTAATTATTTTATTTACAAGGCCCAAGTTTTGTAGCTTAATAAGGAAGACCTCAGTAGCCTAACCCTAAAGAATAAGGCGTTTCACATAGAATAGAAATAAAATTTTATATTTCTGGTACTACTATAGAAATAAATAAATAATACTGCATACAATGTCCTACATACAGTGTTAGTTCTATAATCTCTAAAGGACTAGACAAGGACTTTGAATAAAATGGCCTGGTAGTTGGACACAGCTTCTCAGAGAATTTGGAAAGCCTACATGCAATGCCAGCAGCTGGTATTAATAGGATTTGGCTGTTAGAACGTGCGTATAGGATATTTGTAACCTCTCAATATCAGAAGGGCACAATGGCTATGTCTTTTGCTGAGGGATAAATCTGCTTATGTGCTGGTAAATAGACATCTTCATCCCCGATTCCTCTTGCGCCGTCTTAGAAGTGACTAAACAATAGGAAAAGAACAACAGTCGTCATGTTATGTTTGTGATTTCATTCCTCTTATCGCTGCTGGGCTGTCAAGTATCATTTTTGCCGTATGGAGATGAAATCGAGAGTAAGGAACGAGGCAGTCACTTTACAGACAGACTTTCCCACAGGAAAGGAGCGCCTCACACTGACCTTGTACTGATGATATTATTGTCTGACACTGCAAATTGGAACATAACCAGTTCAGCTAATGGATTAGAGCTTCTGCACAATACAGATACGGCTCTGTGCACTGAAAGATCCCAACACATAAAGCTTAGCCTTTTACTGTGATTGAGGTAAATAAACACAGGTACCCGATAAACACGATGGCACATCAGTGATTATGTACAGCACGGAGTAATAATCTTTATTTATATTGTGCCATCAAATTCCAAAGCTCTCTACAAATCATATAAGTAATATGCATTATAAGAATAAATGAGAAAGGCAAGTGTGAGCAGAGCTGAAGATATCATGCGTTATTGTATAAAGGAGGAGAAGCCCTGTCTGAATAGAAACTGAATATTTCTTATGGGCAATTACAGAGTAAAAGTAAAAAAGGATTATATCTTTCCATTGGTAGATACATATGGCTACATGAGTAAAGCTTGGAGTTATTTAAATGGAACCTGTCATGGTGTTTTAGGACACTAAACCACCCACAGGTCTGGTGGTTTAGTGTACCAAATCACCCCGTATGTTTTTTAAGCTATAGTACAAAAAAAAACCCTTTTAAGCTCACTTCCTTCCTCATTCCCTTCCGTGCCTGCGTGCTGTGCTTAATGAAGCACTCCGGCTTCACTATGCAAACATCGTAGGTACGGTGCATGCGCAATGAAGCCGGGACCTCATCCGATGAGGCGCATCGGACACACATCTAAAGATCCTGTGACGGTGCCTCAGGTGTGAGAGGAGGCAGAAGTGCAGGATCTTGAGGTGTGAGTCCAATGTGCCTCACAATTTTAGAAATTTTATAAACGTACTGCCCTCATACAGGTTGATTTAGAACTCTAAACCACAGGCCCATGAGGACTTATAGATGGTTTAGGGCCCTAAATTGACCTGACAGGTCTTCTTTAATAACTCAGTGAATATGGTACCAAGAAAATGTAATCATGATAGCAATCTGTAGGCAGTGTGCAATTTGCCTGTGTGCAGGGGGCGCCAGATTCATGAATTGTGGCACATGCCCTTCATGAATCTGACGCCCTCTGCATTGCTCGACACAGTACAACAACTTTTTTTGGTGCACCTTTAACATAGGGTGTGCAACACAATTCTGTTGGACGCTGCAAGATGTGCCGCCCTTTCAGTGCAGGATTTTATGTCGTTTAGGGTCTTGTTCAGCCATGACAAAAAGGAGTCGCGCCTGACACGTATGTGTCTTGGACACTTCTTAAATATATGTGCAAGCAGTTTGCACAGAAAAGAACATGCAAAGTCAAACAGAAAACTGGCGCAGGGGTTTTAATAAATCTGGGCCAGTGTCCCAACTATATCTTATATTGTTGGTGGGGCTATATAGATTGCACATAGCCCCACATTTGCTAAGGAAAGCGCGCCAGTTTTCTGGCAAACCTTACACATTCTTTTTGTTGGAAACTGCTTGTTCAATTATTTAAGTGCCTGTGCCTCGTTTGTGTCGCACGCTACCGCTTTGTGCCGCATCTGCTCTATTCTTCATGCAACACAAATTTCTGCACTGAAATGGGTTCTGGTGTTCAGAAGGAACATGCGCTAGATTTATCATGCAAAGTCCGACAGAAGTGTGCGAAGTGTCCTATACCGCCCATGTAAAGTTGCACCAAAAAAAAGTGTTGCACCCTGTCGGGGCAGTGCAGGGGGCGCCAGATTCATGAAGAACATGCGCCAGAAATCATTACTCTGGCTCCCCTGCATACTACACAGGCAAACTGCATATTGTGGGCTATGGCATCTTATCGACAGGCAGCATGTTATAGAGAAGAAGGAGATAAGTGGATTTTATTTAGTGCCCTATCTGCAGGCAGCATTTTATAGAGCAGGTGGGGCTGAATAGGTGGTACATAGTGTCCTGTTTACAGGCATCAAATTATAGAGAAGAAGGAGATGAATAGGTTTTATTTAGTGTCCTATCTGCAGGCAGCGTGTTATAGAGAAGATGAGTAGATTTTACTTAGTGTCCTATCTGCAGGCAGCATGTTATAGAGAAGAAAGAGTTAAGTAGGTTTTATTTAGTGTGTGATCTGGCGCTTCCCTGAACCTTCTTTTTTGTACTGCACCTTTAACATAAGGTGTGCAACACAATATGCAAATTAAATATGGCACATGGTCCGAATCAGTCAGACCAACCGAAGGCACCCCCCCTTATTTGTGTCGCATAAAGACTAACGCAGCTGTTCTACAAAAGGGCCTTGTGCGACACAATAGCTGCGCAAACACTTCTTAAATACCAGTGCAAGCCATTTTATCCTAGAAGAATGTGCACAGTCTGACAAAAGTGCAGGCAAAGTCATTAGAAAATGTGCCCCAGTATCTTATATTCTTCTCCTATAACACATTGGGACAGATTTATCAGGCCTGTATAATAATAATAAATCTTTATTGACATAGCGCCTACAGATTACGAAGCGCTACACAGAGCTTGCCAAATTGGTCAATGTCACCATGGGGCTCACAATCTAAATGACCAACCAGTATGTTTTGGAGTGTAGGAGGAATCCGGAGGACCCAGAGGAAACCCACGCAAACATGGAGAGAACATACAAACTCTTTGCAGATGTTGAACATGGCAACAAATTACAGCTCAACTTTCAGCAGCTCATGAATATTTTAAAGGGGAGCTGTGATTGGTTACCATGGACAAGTAAGAATATTCAAACAGCTTGATAAATCTGCCCCATTGCCTGAGTTGATTTGATTTAGATTTGGTTTAGACACTTTCCATTATTGATAAAATATTAGCATCTATAACATTCTTACATTCTACTACTTTGCTTCCCAACTGCCTAGAAATTTCGCACAGTTCTGTAAATATGTGTCTTTAAAGACCAAGTGTTATGTTATAAAGTGCCGCTTATAGAAGCCCAAACTTTGCCAGAAAGATTATGTAAGGTTATGTTTTAAATACTGCACCTCTCTACTTGTTAGTTTTTCTCTTGTCATACAATTACGTTTCCATCTATTTGGAAAACTTGCATTTTGACAGGAAAGTGTAGGACAGGAAAGCTCATTGTGGAGACAGCTGTCAGCCAGTTCTGTTCCTTATAATGTAGCATTGTGCCCTCTAAGCGTCTTATTGGGTCTATGTGAATGACAGAATGTTGCAATGCCAATTAGCTCTCAGCATGGCACAACTGCCCCCTCTCATCAGATGCCTTCTCTTCTGACCACTCTTCTTCTTTGTTATGACAGTTCACTATTCTTCTCCAAAGGTTTTTTTTTTTTTGAAGCAAAGAAAATTCTAGCAGTTTTTTCTATGTTCTGGTTCAGGTACAGCTATTACACCCCCATTCCATAATAAATTGCTTCATTATATATTAATAAATACAGTTTAAGCTCTTCATATTCCCTTTCGTGGATAATAGTTTTGAAGTGAAAATGCATTTTCAACCGTAAAATTATAATGCGGGCAAAAGTAAGAAGCGATACAAAATAGGGCTCTATATGCAGAGTAAAGTAATGTACATAAAATCTTGTTTAGAAAATATACTGCTTTGCCATAAAAAACTGATAGGTTTTGCTTCAGGGGCGTAACCACCACCATAGTAGCAATAAAAGCTGCTATGGTGCTAGCCCAGGTATTAGAGACCGTGTTAGGCTACATTCACATGACGTATGCCTGCCGTATAGTAGTATGGTGGGCATACATCGGCACTAGGGAGAGGAGGAGGAGATGAGCGTCGCATACGACCCCCCCCCCCCCGCCCCTCTCCATAGCGATATTTGGCTGCGGTGCCGTATTATGGGGAAAGATAAGACATGTCCGGCTACGGAACTGTGCATGGCCCTGTATGGGGGACATATATACGTTGGCCATATATACGTCCCCCACACGTTCGTGTGAATATAGCCTTCGCCATAGAGAGCAGAAGAAGAGTGAAGAAATCAGGCAATATCTTTTTGATTCCAACTGAGCATATTTGATGGTGAGTCTTCAAGTATACTAGTTCTCTTCATCAGACATGATGTGAACTGATGATAATATCATGTCTGACGAAGAGAACTAGTATTCTCGAAAGCACACCATCAGTTAGCCTCAAAAAGGTATCACCTGATTTCTTCACTCTTCTTCTCCTTTACTTTACATAGAAAACAAAGTTTACAGGACATCTACCATCAGTTTACTGATAATAGATGTGTCCTTATAAGAAGTTCCTGAGAAACATAATTCCCCAGTACTTCTTATATTATAACTCTATGCATCACAGAAATATAGAGTTATAAAAGTTATGCAAATTATCCTTGGGCGCTCAGGATATGTCACCCGAGCGCCTCAGGGAGCCTTGTATTTTAATTTGTGCACTCCCCCCGTAGTGCTAGTGGTCCCGTCTGCCCCCCCCCCCAACATAGCAACTGGGAAGTGCAGAAATTAAAATGAGGCTCCTTGAGGCGCTCAGGTTCCATGCCCGAGCACCCCAGGGTAATTTGCATAACATTTATAACTCTGTCGTTGTAATAGTTATAAACGGAAGTCCTTGGGAACGATGTTCTACAGGAACTTCTTATTAGGACAAATCTACCATCAGTAAACTGGTAGATGTCCTTTAACTTTATTCAAATGAAATGTATGAGCTCCGGGGAGTGTTACCAGAGCGCCTCAGAGCTCCTAGAGCTTCTGCTGGCAGACAATGGGAGGGTAGAGAGCTGAGGCAGTAAGGAGGTCAGGGAGAAGTAATCTGGTGGTTTTTTTAATAGGTAGAGGAGTAATATGTATGGAAAGATGTTAGGACTTCACATATCTGTGACGAGAGATCTATATTGCTAGGGATATATAAATTGCCAACTATTGGTATTCTGATTCCTATCCCTGACTGGTGATGCCAGTAATAATTGCTGCTTACTTGTATACAAGTTATACACATAAAGAAGTTTGGAGCAGCACGTGTGTATAGCAGGTGAAAGCTTCCATTTGCTTGACCAAGTCAATATCCAAAAATATAATTAGCGATGAAGCTGAACTCCAAAGAATGGGTCTTTTTATTCCACCAAGGATTCAAACTGCGAGGTTTCGCCTTCTCAATGAGGACAAAACTGAGGACAAAACTCATTGAGAAGGTGAAACGTCGCTGTTTGAATACTTGGTAAAATAAAGAAACCCATTCTTTGGCGTGCAGCTGCATCACTAATTATTTTTTGTATACAAATTATAGTCCATGATGCAGGTGCCTTTGTTATTCCACAGTTATGAAATGTGAAATAAATAGCACATTACATCAGGGATATTGATGACAGCTAGTTAGTTTTGCAAAATATTTCCAAAAATCACACTGGCTGTGATCAAGGCCTTTATCCAGCATGTTGCCCGTTTTGCCTATGGTCCTGTCAATACTGTCTATAATTAGAAAAGTACAGTTTACAGATGAGCATGGTAATCACAATGCAATCATCTTTCCATTTTTAGCATATTGGAAGTTAAATTAACTCTAAATCAAGACGGCTGACATTACATTTTAACCATGCAATTAGTTGAAAGGGGCAGAGGCAGCAGGTATTATGTCCCCTGGTGAATTTACCGTTACAGCGGTGGGCAGTCTCTATTAATCCTCTGGGTAATGTGCAAAATTTGTTTGTAAGTAAATACCTTCACTTGTTCTGAGGACTAGACCTTCTACACCTCTTTTGGGCCTCTCTAAAGATGTTGCTGCTCACTCCGGACCTGCGTCCGCTGACGTCTTAAGTCAGCAGGCGGTCCGAATAGAGTTAAGCTCTATTTTGTGATTAATGTTGTATTCATTTATTTATAGCATTATGGATTTTTTATCAGATGTTCATATTCCCAGAATACCCCTTTAAAGAGGACCTGTCACCACCCCAGACTTCCCAAACTGAACATACCGGCATGTAGGCGCTAGTATCATGATTCTGGGGCACTTGGAATTTTCGTTCTAGCCCCCTCCGTTACCGAGATATGCCCCCCGTGATCTGACGATTCTGAGGTCTGTATCGTCAGAAAGGAGGAGCTGCAGCACGGGTGGGGGGGGTGTGAGTATGCTAAAATATTCTGACACCATCCAATCAGCGTCGGATGGTGTCAGCTAAGAGACTCAGCTAAGGGTGAGGGCGCGCTGAGCAGCGGCTGCACGCTCCCGGCATCATGTGTCTGCAGTGCCGAGTGCGCGCAGCCGCTTGTCCCTGGCAGCATACTCACACCCCCCCACCCGTGCTGCAGCTCCTCCTTTCTGACGATACAGACCTCGGAATCGTCAGATCACGGGGGGCATATCACGGGAACGGAGGGGGCTAGAACGAAAATTCCAAGTGCCCCAGAATCATGATACTAGCGCCTACATGCTGGTATGTTCAGTTTGGGAAGTCTGGGGTGGTGACAGGTCCTCTTTAAGTCTTTTTCCTGATGAAGGAGATTGTCACCGGTACAGTACTAGATGCCACAAGTGTCCTGACTGATATACTGGTGAGTGAGACAACATCAGCATATGTAGTGTCAGTCACAGGGTGTCAGTGATCTGGAGGGGATGTTGTCAGCAGAGCCGGCTCCAGGTTTAAGGAGGCCCTTAAACAGAACCTCAGCGAGCCCCTCTGCTCTTTACCTCACGAATTTTGCGGCAGAAAAATTCCTTCCTACATAGTATAATACCCCCATTAGTGCTTTCCACCTACCCCTCACATTGTGATACCAGCTCTATGTCTAGGCTCACTGTAGCATGCGAATTACACATGCTGTACTGTGCAGGCAGCAGAGCCATGTCCTGCTTTCTGAGGCTGCTTTTAATCCACAAATAGTAGCATAACTGAGGTTGGGGTCTCCTACAATAAAAAGCTTACACCTGCAGCTAAGTTTGTCAGCTTCTGTCATGCCAGCAGTCTGAGTTGTTTTTCCACTATAAAATACCGAATCCTGATAGAAGCTGCCCTGCAAACAGCACACACTCATATAATATGTACTCACATACATACAGCATATCCCTATTACACATGTATATAATATAAACTCACATACATAAAGCATATACCTATTACACATGCATATAATATGTACTCACATACATACAGGATATACCTATTATACAGTCATATAATATATACTCACATAGATACATTACATACAGCATATACCTATTACACATGCATATAATATGTACTCACATACATACAGGATATACCTATTATACACTCATATAATATATACTCACATACATACATTACATACAGCATATACCTATTACACATGTATATAATATAAACTCACATACATACAGGATATACCTATTATACACTCATATAATATATACTCACATACATACATTACATAAAGCATATACCTATTACACATGTATATAATATAAACTCACATACATAAAGCATATACCTATTAGACAGGCATATAATATAAACTCACATACATAAAGCATATACCTATTAGATAGGCATATAATATGTACTCACACAAATACATTACATACAACATATAACTATTACACATACTTATAATATAGACACACATGCATAGTACAGGTAACAAACAGATACAGGTTACAGACATCTATTACACATAATTAACATCACTCACACACTTTTCCCTTTCACACAAACACATTGGGGCACATTCACTTACCTGTCCGAAGTGCATTGCTCCGACGATAATGCACTCTGGTGCGATTTACTAAGATCGTGCAGCTGCCAGCGGCTTCAAAAGGATGGCGGCGCATGGACATTGTTGTTTGGAGGACAAACAATAGGGTGTTCAGTAAAGTCTTATCCAGATTGTACCTCCTAGGAAGGCTCAAGTCGTTTAACATATGCACAAAAATGCCAAAGCTGTTCTACGAAACAGCAATAGTGACTGTCCTTTTTCACGCTATCAACTGTTGTGGTGGGAGCAGAAATGATAAGGCAAAGAACAGACGTGATAAATTAATTTGGAGGGCCCAAGAAACGAAAGCGGAAAAGCTCCATCCCTTTGAGTAAATCTTGCAGAAAAAAAATTAAGTTTATAGTTGCAAACACCGGACACCTGTTGTATAGCACTATTCTACACCAATAGAGCAACAGGTACAATCAGTAATGGCAGATGTGCTGCCGGACTACAAGATATCACAAGTCTTTTATTCCTAAAACTATTGAATTATCCAACAAGATGGCCAAAACAAAAGTTCTGATCTGGTGGCCAATCCCCCCACCACTTCCCGTGTATATATTATTTATTGTTGTACTGATGCTCATTGTTTTGTGTTAACTTTCTGTGTATGAATTTGCCTGGATCCATAATGTACAAATAATTAGTACATATTGGGGCAAATTTACTAAGAGCCTTGCGCCATTTACCTATCAGACTTTTCACATTCTTTTTAGTGCAAACTAAAGTGATACCCTGATATAGAGCTGCACCCGATCACCCAGAGAGGAGCCTCCGCACTGCTCTCCCCTCTCCCGGGTGTCCTACAGGTACAGGACCTGTGGTGATGTCAGAATCATGTGAGTTGTGTGTGTAACTGTATGGATAGTACAGAGCTGTGTGTGTAACTGTAAGGATGCTGCAGGGTTGTGTGTGTAACTGTATGGATGGAGCAGATCTGTGTGTGTAACTGTATGGATGTAGCAGAGCTGTGTGTGTAACTGTATGGATGATGCCGAGCTGTGTGTGTAACTGTATGGATAATGCAGGGTTGTGTGTGTAACTGTATGGATGGAGCAGATCTGTGTCTGTAACTGTATGGATGAAGCAGAGCTGTGTGTGTGTGTAACTATAGGGATGAAGCGGTGCTGTGTGTGTAACTGTATGGATGGAGCCGATCTGTGTATTTAAATGTATGAATGGAGCAGATCTGTGTGTGCTGTGCTTTAGTGCAACCAACAGGGATATTTTTATTGTAATATAGTGTAAAACATATTTTTCCTTTTTCGGAAAATTCTGGGGTGCATCCTATAGTAAGAAGGGTCTTATAGTCTGAAAAAATTCGGTATGTGGGTTTTAATAATCTGCAGGGGATCTGGGTAAAGTGAAATATTCAAAAGAATCTTGTTAAGTTTGAAGTTTTCAGAGATAAACTGATTCAAAGTAAAAGGTTGTAAATACTTTACAGGATGACTTTAAGCCAATTTATTTAGACACGTAGTATTATCGCTTCACATGTTTGACGATGCATCAAATCAAAGGTGCTGGAAATCTGTTTACCTACTTTACTCAAAACTTCACTTACATCCCGTGTAACAACTCTCTTTACATGAATAAAGAGTGTTTCTGCACTTCTACGACCTTCTGAGAGGATGGCGAGAAGCATCTCTAAAGTGATTACTGGAGCAGTCGTCAGAACTATATAACATGAGCATGAAGTTTTGTATGCTTCATCAATTTAGCCACTGAATAATTGATGTAATTAGTACCATGATAAAATTTTTATTTTGTCTTAATTATTAATGTGTCATAGATCTAAAAGATTTCGTTATTAAGATCTGATATTAGGGAAGTCAAGTAAGGTGATTGAAAATTATATGTTATGTATAAAATGCGGTGGATAATAGAAATAAAAACAAAAGCAAAACCAACCCTGTACATGCGCCTGTGATCATTTTGTCCCTATGGACGCTGATTTTTAACCCTTACAGTTACTCATCTACATAGAAATATGGTTCTATTTTTATACAATGTTGGTTGGAGAGGAACCATGTATGCATTTCTGCTTTACAGATTTACTTTTGGAGAAAATTAGTATACTTGGCTCCTCTAACTTAGTGGGGTACACATGATCTCATAAAACTGTGACACTTGCCATTAAGGGAAACCTACTATCAGGAATCTGCTCCCACGGCAGATTCATATCTGCTGTTGTTCTATGTAAGACATGACTTCTCTGGGCTACTCAACACCCCTATAGCCCAGTAGCCCCAGTAGCAGTCCATGCTTGCTGTGCATCTCACTTCTGTTGCAGAAGCGACTATATGCTCATGTACAGCACTGAAGCTGTAGCGACAGAAGCGCCACAAGGACAAGCCGACAGGGGGGACAGCAGAGGCGCTCAGGTGACGTAATTTTTATAATTTTTTTATATTAAAAAACTTTTAAAATACCGTATATACTCGAGTATAAGCCGACCCGAGTATAAGCCGAGGCCCCTAATTTTACCACAAAATACTGGGAAAACCTATTGACTCGAGTATAAGCCGAGGGTGGGAAATGCATTGGTCACAGCTTCCCCAGTATATAGCCTGCCAGACCCTGCCCCAGTGTATATAGCCTGCCAGCCCCTGCCCCAGTGTATATAGCCTGCCAGACCCTGCCCCAGTGTATATAGCCTGCCAGACCCTGCCCCAGTGTATATAGCCTGCCAGACCCTGCCCCAGTGTATATAGCCTGCCAGACCCTGCCCCAGTGTATATAGCCTGCCAGCCCCTGCCCCAGTGTATATAACCTGCCAGCCCCTGCCCCAGTGTATATAGCCTGCCAGCCCCTGCCCCAGTATATATAGCCTGCCAGACCCTGCCCCAGTGTATATAGCCTGCCAGACCCTGCCCCAGTGTATATAGCCTGCCAGCCCCTGCCCCAGTGTATATAGCCTGCCAGACCCTGCCCCAGTGTATATAGCCTGCCAGACCCTGCCCCAGTGTATATAGCCTGCCAGACCCTGCCCCAGTGTATATAGCCTGCCAGCCCCTGCCCCAGTGTATATAGCCTGCCAGCCCCTGCCCCAGTGTATATAGCCTGCCAGCCCCTGCCCCAGTGTATATAGCCTGTTAGACCCTGCCCCAGTGTATATAGCCTGCCGCCGCTGCCCCAGTGTATATAGCCTGCCAGACTCTGCCCCAGTGTATATAGCCTGTCGCCGCTGCCGAACAGATCGCACAGAAGATATACAGGGGTCGCCGGAAAGGTGAGTTTAGATATATTTATTTTTTGACTCGAGTATAAGCCGAGTTTGGGTTTTTCAGCACATTTTTTGTGCTGAAAAACTAGGCTTATACTCGAGTATATAAGGTATATACAATTTATTTTTCTACTTATTCCACAGTCAAGGAAAAAGGAAAAAAAGAGTTCCGACAACCCCTTAACATAATGGGGCACATTCACTAAGGGCTTTGCGACAGTTTTCTGGTGGAGTTTGCATGTTCTCTCTATTGCAAACTGCTTCCACCGTGGAACAGATTTAAAATGCAAGTCCCACAGAAATGTTTTGCATGTCCCATGTTAAAGATAAACCAGAAAAAAATTGATGCAGTGGGGGAGGTTCAATGCATGTTCAATGCGTTTTTCATGTGCAGACAACACACTTGAAAAAGACTCATGACTACGGACTACCTTTTATATGGAAATTGATCAGTAAAAAACGCATTGCACTTGCATGTGTCTCAGAGTACAATGGACCACATTTACTAATAGTAAGGCAAACTGCTCTGTGTACAGTGGGCGACATGTTCATGAAGTCCGGAGCTTGGTCTTCATGAATGTCGCATGTGCTGCATGCTCCCGATGTGCAGCAGCAGTGTGCACTAGATTTTTTCTGGTGCACACAGTTTCAAGGGACATGCACCACATTTCTGTTCGCACATTACTGTAGATAAGACATAATGAAAGATTTGCAGCTGGTGTTTTGGATCTGCTTTGGGTATTGATATTCATTCACGGTTATATGTCTCTGACGAAGACCAAGTGATGTCTCATCTCTCATCATATCTTATCTTTAGGAGGAGGCAGAAGTGGTGTTTAACTCTTTCCTACTTTTTATCTCCTTTACCTAAATGTAAGTGGAATTATGGTTCCCACATAAATGCTCAATAGTTAAAAGATTGATCATGACATCCCTGAGTATATTGGTACGGCTTGGCCTTGCTTCATTTTAGTCACTTTCAATTATGATAAATGACACAATGCTGAATTGTTTTTCTCTGCAATTGGTTTTCAGCTGAAATGGCTGTGCAGAAAAAAGCTGTTTAAATATATATGCAGGAGAATCATGTACCCAAAATCATCATCGAAATATAACCCCCACTGGACAAAATGTGATGAAAAAAACAAACAACAGAAAGGATAGTGCAGTAAAATTCAGGATACAACCCTCATCTAAAGCCATAACCTTGACTAGCAAAGCAGTACATGTCTGGCTGCATCTTCGTCACTTTCAATTATGATAAATGATGCAATGCAAACTTGTTTTACTTTGTAATTGAGGTTGAACTAGAAGGGCTTTGAAAAAAATGAAAAACAAAACACACACATATATATAGTATATTGTATTTACATATACATGTACAGGATTACAATAATTGTAAAATTTGGGAATCTATTCTTTATTTCATAGATTTCTGCAAATCTAACATTTTTCAAGCACCGAACTGTGTCTGAATCTTTTCTGTTCTTCAGATGAATCTTTCAAAGTGTCTAATACTGTCATTCATCTTGGACCTTAGAGAGGGGGAATTGGAGAAGGAAAATTAAAAACAAAATTAAAAATAAACTAAATGAGGTAGAGAAAAATGTATGAAAAATCTTTAAAGCAGGCTAGAGGGAGTTTTATACCAATTTCCAGGGCCACTGAGGCAACATCGATGGAGACAGATTCGATCAGGACCCAAGCTGTATCAAAAAAATTGACAAAGTTTCTACAAATTAATTCTTGCTTTGCTCATTTATAAAGGTAACAAAAATATATAACATTTTTATAACAAAAGTTGAATACTGCAAAGCAGAACCTGGCAGAAATGATTTTAAAAATCCTATGCACCATAATAAAGGTAACCTAGTCCATGATTCTATAGTGTGGAGCCACATGGGTCATGCACAGACTACCTGTATATGGCTCTGCTATATTGGTGGTCCCTGACTTATGGAAGTGTGTCTTACAGACAGCCCTAGTTAGTGATGGACCTTTCTGACCACTGTGAACTCTAGTGAAGCTCTCTGGATGCTCGACTTTAGTCCTAAGCTGCAATGATTAGTTGTAAGACAGGCCAAAATTTTGAAAATCCAATTGTCACAGGGTCAAAATTTTTTTCCCTGAAGTTCCATTTATAGTATATACCAGTTTCCATTAACATACAAATTAAACTTAAGTACTAACCTAAAGAACCTATCTTGTATGTAATACGGGGACTAACTGTACACATCTGTCTGCGGCAAAAGACATACTTACCATTTGTGCAATGGTTTCTGCATTAAAGTAAATGTGCCAGAAAATATCCATGGCTACTAAGTTGCTTGAGTAGACTGCACTGACCTGCAGATAGGGAAATAAAGATTTCCACTTAAAAGTTTTAACGTTTATCTGTAGTTCATCTAGAAGAGATAAAATATTCATGACTGCTTTACGGAATATACGATAGGAGATTGTCTTGGATAGTACAACTCCATCAGTAACGTACAAGGATTTTATTTTAAATCAGTTAGAAGATGTGAGTAGTGCTCCGCTCAGGAGATCTGCAGAGAGCAGTCCACAAAAACGGAAATGGAGTTATTCCAGGACACCGCCTTCCTAAATTATCTGCCTACAGATATGGAGTATACTTGATGCATAGTCTGGGATATGTCTGCAGTTTTTACTGGATTACACTTATAATACTGTACAATATTTTCTTTTTAAAACTAGGGTAGAATCTTTATTTTTTAATGTAAAATCCATATGATATAATATGGACATGCCGGGCGAATATTCATTGGAAAGCCCTTTAAGAAGCACAGTATTGTGTCATGGTGTGGGTAGTGCAGCCATGACAAACACTTCATAACTACATGTGCAACCAGTTGTGTATGTATTGTGTACGTGCAGTCTAAGTCAGAATACTGGCGCAAACTGCTTTATAAATGTGGCCCATTTTTTGGTGAACCAGTTTAATCTCTTTCCTAGGAAGTATGATAATATTCAGAGTGAAGGTTCTCAAATCTGCAGCGCCGTACAACCGAAAAGACCATGATACCTACAAATAGCTTGGAGAAGTCCAAAGTGACGTATTTATTTAACATACAGAATTGTAAGAATTGTATCGGTTGTAAATTTATACAGGTTGTAACAAAAAGGTCGGGACGGTGGAATATCTCATGAAATATTTGATTGAAAAACTAAAAATATACAGGTCAAATATTTTTTAAAAATCTATCCAATTATACCAAACTTGGCCCCACCCCACTGTGGGGTGCAAGTTCATAATCTTAAACCCCCATTTTATGGCAGATTCAAATTCCCGGGGGGAAAAATATCACAAAAAAATACTACAATCTACAATTCAAGTAATTTTCATTTGACATATGGCACTGTAATCGTATAAAATCCAAATGGGTAAAAAAATTGTTCAAAAATTGGAATATCTTAAAAATCTATCCAATGATCCTAAGGTTAACCCTGTATTTTCAACCTCAGGGGTGAGGTGTGGGAATTTTATTATTTATGTAGAAACTACATTCAGCGTACCGCAGGAAGTACGACTTGGACATAGTAGTTTTCTGTTCTTTTTGAGGTGCTAGTTTAATCAGAGTCCCCTTGCCTCTTGTTTTTCTCGTTTTCAAATATCGAATGCTCTACATCGAACTTTTTACCTATTTGAATCTGACAATATTCTATTAGACGGTAAAATTAGAGGATCAATAAGTGCTGCTTCATCCATGATCCTGAGTTGACAATCATTGAGTGTAATTGGTTTCGTTCTGTAGAGACAGCTTTTTAATATGACCCCAGAAGGAAAAGTCTAAGTAGAATAAGCTGGCCACTCAATTTCACCTTTTCTTCAAATCCATTCTCTAAGAAATAATGGGGCACATTTACTTACCAGTTCCTGGCGTGTTCCTCGATCCGGAATGTCCGACTTGAATGCATTGTGCAGCAATTTACTTAGATTGTGCGCCCTATTTCCAGCATGTGTCGCATCCCCGATCAGATCCGCCGGAGTTCACCTTCTTCTTCCCGGTGTATGAGAGTGCATGTCTTGCGACACAATTTTAAAGTTAAGTCCCGCGCTCAGTCCAAATCAGTCGGATCGTCCGACACCCGGCTCCCGATTTCTGTCGCATGAGAGCCGAAATGTTCGGCATGAATGTTCCCCAGAATCTGTAAAGCGCTTCAGAATTTGATGGCGCTAAATAAATAAAGATTATTATGGCCACCTCCTGGTCCTGGCTCTGCAACTCTAGTGTGTCGGGACAGCACGGGACATTCTCCCTACTGACTATGACTGCAGGATAGTGCCCAAAAAACTGGACTGTCCTGCTAAATCTAGGACGGTTGGGAGCTATGATATCTTAAAGAATATTCTTTATAGCAAATGTACAAGGACTCCACTAGGAGTCCAGCTACTGTATAATAACAAATGAGCGCATTCTCATCAAATAGAATGGGGGAAGAGATTTGACAATGGGGTGGGGGTTTGGAGCCCCATCCTCCACAGTTACTTCCCAGGCTACAGCATCCCTGAAGTAAAATGTTCATAACTATAGTTCACTATAATTTTGTATATTAATAGTGTTTCACTGCTTGTCATGGTCAACGGATTAACATGCATGTATGATCACATGAAAGCAGGTTTATGGCCCAGGGACGACTGTGAACATGGTGTCCCCTACTGCTATGCCCAGGTTGCAAGCCATATCCTAGAAATGATATCATCAGACAACTGCAGGCACTTATGAAACTGTTATCAAGAAAAATTATGACTAAAAATAATTACATTTTTCAGTTTCACAATAAAAGTAATGTTGTTAATAATAAAAATAACAGCAGAAATGCAAAAACTAGTACTTGTATAACTACTTCTCACACTGGAGAAAACGCTAGAATAACGTAATATTTATTACATGCATCCCTGACATAACAAAATCCAGTAACAGTGTAATGCCTTTCCAGATGGTTCTTGTGCAGGTCAGCAATTTTAATAAGTGCTTATGTTATCAGAGGAAGCCATCACACCCTTGTCTCTTTCCAGAAGACCAATTGCTGAGGCTTTTCACACGTTACAAGCATTGCAGTGCCGGACGTGCAGATAGGAAGACTTTGATTACTTCAGACCTTTTAGAGGTCAGGCCATTCTTTTCAATACACGGATAAATTACCAGGTATTATGGAGAACACAAATACCCTGTCTACCGCGACATATTCTATAGGGTGAGCAATGTAATTATCTCCGGCAGACTCACTGCTTTGTACCTCCAACTGACACTGACTGGAAGAAAAGGGCAGCTATCATCTATTATATTATACCCTTTGTGTTTTGCAGTCTTCATATCATAACAATGTGCCCCTTTTTTCCTGTAGGTGACTGAACTTATACATATGTACAATAAACTTATATTATATATGTGTAGTAACTGAAGATTGCAGCTTTCAATCACATACATGGAGGTGGTGGGGCTGCACGGCAAATATAACAATCTGAATGGTAAAATTTGTGCTGAAGTCATCCTCTCTTAACGGAGTATGTCTGAGGATGCACTAAACGAATACCTTAAATGATTTGTTCTACACTTATCACTCTCCTGCAGGTCTGCTCTAGTTCATCAACACTCTCGCTGTTACTGACAGGCTCTGTGACCCAACTCTACAGACTACTCTTCTGTGTTTGTTTTGTTTTATATTTGTCTCTGTGTTTCGTACTTTGGTGCAGGGAGGGAACATCTTCTAGCTGTTCCTTACTGCCTAGGGTAAAGTATGACAAATAGGTAGGGACAGCTGGGGACAGAATTAGTCTCATGTCCCCCTGTCTCTGTCTTTGTCTTAAGACCCTGTGTTACAAGGGCACTTTCAGTTTCCAACCAGAGAAAGGGTCCTAGTGCCTCCCCCTGATTTTCATGCTGCAGTAGCCTATGTGCATGTATCTCACACTCTTTGGTGCCATATTTCGTCCACTCCACACCCCCACTCCCCCCTGCCTGCTCAATGCACATGACAAAAAGAGGGAAGGGGCTGAATGAGTGTTGAGGAGAGAAGAAATGGACGAAGACGCAGAAACAAGAAATTTACTTGTGCTACTGGTTCATGAAAAGTTTGTTGAAAAGGTAAAAAGACCATTTAAAGACCATGTTAAACATTTCAAGGAATTGCATCTCTTCTAGAGATAAGCGAACATACTCGTCTGAGCTTGATGCTCGTTCGAGCATTAGCGTTCTCGAAACTGCTCGTTGCTCGGACGAATACTTCGCTCGCTCGAGAAAATGCCATCTCCCGCCGTTTTGCTTTTTGGCGGCCAGAAACAGAGCCAATCACAAGCCAGGAGACTCTGCACTCCACCCAGCATGACGTGGTACCCTTACACGTCGATAGCAGTGGTTGGCTGGCCTGATCAGGTGACCCTGGAATAGACTAGCCCCTGCCCGCGCTGCTCGCATCATTCTCTGTCTGGATGCCGCTAGGGAGAGAGCTGCTGCTGGTCAGGGAAAGCGTTAGGGTGTTCTATTAGAATAGTGTTAGGCAGGAGTGATTCTACAAGAACCCAACATCCCTTCTTAGGGCTACAATAACGTTTTATTTTACTTTTTTTTGGTTTGCCTGTGGCTGGTCTTTCTGCCATTAGTAGTGCAGCTAGTACCATATTGTGAGTAATTTGAAGGGAGACTTGCTACCGTTGTGTTTAGCTCTTAGTGACACACATATCCACCTTAAACACCGAAGTGGGACAATTTATTAGGGGTTTGATTAGAATTAGGCAGAGTCTGCTGATTTATTTTTGTTTACGTTAATTTCTTTTTATAACTCAAAGTCATCTGGCAAAGCAGTGTGCTTTCAGTGTAGGCTAGAAAATAGCCATAGGAGAACCCCAACGGCTTATTTAGGCCTACAATAGCGTTATATTTTCCTTTTTTTTGGTTTGCTTGTGGCTGGGCTTGCTGCCATTAGTAGTGCAGCTAGTACCATATTGTGAGTAATTTGCAGGAAGACTTGCGACCGTTATGTTTAGCTCTTAGTGACACACATATCCACCTCAAACACCGAAGTGGGACAATTTATTAGGGGTTTGATATGAATTAGGCAGAGTCTGCTGATTTATTTTTTTTTACGTTTATTTCTTTTTATAACTCAAAGTCATCTGGCAAAGCAGTGTGCTTTCAGTGTCGGCTAGAAAATAGCCATAGGAGAACCCCAACGGCTTATTTAGGCCTACAATAGCGTTATACAAAAAAGCCAAATCCCTCTGGCACTATGCACTAATGCTATCCGGACCACAGTAACATATAAATACAAGCATTGGACTAGGTCTTTTAACATTTAACTTTTACTCAATCACTCTAAAAACAACAACAAACACTAAATGTAATAAACAAATATTAAAAATCGAGCATTCTTACCAGGGGGAGTATCGGGCTGCAGGATAGGTATCCATGAGAGACCTAAGGGGGGAATAGTTTCTCTCCCTATATACTTAGTTGTCCCTATTGCCCCAGTTGCTCCCGTCCTGACAAGGACAGTACCCAAGTCGTCCCTAGACCGGTGTACTATTATGCCCTAAAGGTATAGCCAAACAAGTGTGCTCCCCTCGCGGTGAATCATCAGGGGGATTACTGAGGACTGACACAAAAGTCCAGGAGGGGGAGAAGATAACAATCAACTCTGGGATTCCAGGAATCCTGGATATAGGTCACGCACAGGCCTTCCTGGAAAATTCCCCAGAAGAGGGGTCGGGTCCACCTTCAATAGCTGGTATACCTTAGGCTAGTGAGCATTGGCCAAATGAACACACTTCCCTTATATCTGTATCAAATCCCACCCACCTGTCAACAAAAGGGGTGGTAGTCTCTTACCTCGTTAGGGTTACTCGTCGCCCTGTTTCCGGGTGTGTTTAAGGAGTATGACAGTTTGGTCCACGGGTATGATCCGAGATGCGCGCCGTTTTCCATGTGTCGCGCGTCATCCACTGAACCGGAAGTTTACCCCGTGCGCCAAATGTCAAAATAAGTGGCACATGCGTTCTAGGGTGCTTTGTATCATCCACTGAGCCAGAGGTTCACCCCGTGCGCCAAAAGTGGCGCATGCGTTCTGAGGTGCCTTGCGTTTCAGTACATGGAGCGCACTATGTTCATCTATTGTGCGCATGCGCACCACTAGTATATTTTGTAGTAGTTAATCAAAATATGTTAAATGTCATTTTCAAGAGAAGACCACCCTGGTGGAGATTGATAGTTACAAAGGAAGAAATCATTCTCATTTGTGTCACAAATATACTGTAGGCCAATCTGTAATTAAAGTGATTAACAAATCGATGTATCCCTTATTCTTCCATGGGTTAAATGGTATATCAACTAATATCGCTAGAAGATGGTATATCTTTTGAGGAATACATCTATACAGAACCTATCTATTTAAGGTATATGTATATGATGTCAACTTGTCAACTTTAGTGAAAGATGGCATTTAGTTGGACTTCGTATGTCCTAATTTTTAGCCCCTAATGACAACGAAGATTATTATCGATCAATCCAAATGTTGTTATAATTTTTTGGGGCAAAAAAGGGGGAGATATGAATTATTTTGGCTGGTCCGTCTGAAGGGAGTCCCAAAAAGGAGGGGGGGGGGGGCCTTCTAGTGTGTTTTACAGAAAGCATTTAAAATTCAGTTGTTCATTAAGCCCAGTCGGGCTCATTGTTTTTAATTCAAATATCCAAAATGTCTCTTTTTGTAGAGTCATTTGTTCCCAATTTCCCCCTCTCAGGGGTTGTTTCACTATGTCGATGCCTATAAACGAGACCATCGAGAGGTCACCCGCATGATCTTGATTTATATGTCTTGCTATGGAAGTGTCATTATTCTTGTCAATGTCCAATAGGTGTTCCCCTATGCGTCTTCTCAGTTCCCTGTTTGTTTTTCCTATATATTCCAAACCGCATCCACATGTCATCTTGTAGATAACCCCTTTGGTTCTACAATTAATGAAATGTTTGATGCGGTAGTTGTGTCCTGTGTTCGTAGAGATGAAATCCTTACATGTTTGCATGTATGGACAAGCAATACACCCACTACACCCACAATACACCCTCCTGTCCTATATACAGGACACTGCAGATCTAATTCGTAGGATTGATGGGATCACTATAGATGAGGACTGTATCCTCTGCTCAATTGATGTGGAAGCACTCTATTCATCAATTCCTCATACTGCTGGACTGATGGGGGTAAAACATTTTTTGGACTCCAGGGGCAATCAGTTCACTCCTCACACTTTCTTCTGACCCACAACTTCTTCCTGTTCGACCGTAAATACTACCACCAGCTCAGGGGCACTGCCATGGGCAATCCCTGTGCACCAACATATGCCAACTTGCTCCTGGGCTGGTGGGAGAAAACGATGGTCTTCAACGAACAACGAACAACCATCAATAACAGGATTGAGTTGTGGGTCAGATATATCGATGATATCCTGGTAATATGGAGGGGTGATGAAGAATCCTTCAGTGACTTTGTTAGAGATCTCAACAAGAACGAGATTAATCTAGGCTTTACATTTGAGGTCGGAAGAGGGACTCTCCCATTCCTCGATCTAGAGATCAGTAGGGAAACGAGTGGAGAAGTAAATACAAAGGTCTATAGGAAACCGACCTCCACAAATGCACTTCTAAGATGGGAGAGCCACCACCCAATACGTTTAAAAAGCGGAATTCCTAAGGGTCAATACTATAGATTGAGGAGGAACTGCTCCACGTATGATGAATTCAAAATTCAGGCTAAGGATCTCAGGACAAGATTTAAAGAAAGGGGATACCCCGACCATGTCTTGAGAAAAGCATTTAAAGCAGCATGCAATAAAGACCGCGGGGATCTACTAAAAAAGAAAGATGAATTGAGACAGGACAACAAGGTCAGATTAATCACGACCTTTGACAATGGGGCAAAAGAAGCCTCTCAAATCATCCAAAAACACTGGAACATCTTATTGATGGATCCAGATATACAAGATGTATTGAGTGAGTCCCCACAAATCACCTTTAGAAAAGGTAGATCCCTAAAGGACCGTCTAGTACAGAGTCACTTCCACCCCCCCCCCAAAGGACAACATGGTTGAACAAAAATACACCCACTGGCAACTTTAGATGTAGTGGGTGTATTGCTTGTCCATACATGCAAACATGTAAGGATTTCATCTCTACGAACACAGGACACAACTACCGCATCAAACATTTCATTAATTGTAGAACCAAAGGGGTTATCTACAAGATGACATGTGGATGCGGTTTGGAATATATAGGAAAAACAAACAGGGAACTGAGAAGACGCATAGGGGAACACCTATTGGACATTGACAAGAATAATGACACTTCCATAGCAAGACATATAAATCAAGATCATGCGGGTGACCTCTCGATGGTCTCGTTTATAGGCATCGACATAGTGAAACAACCCCTGAGAGGGGGAAATTGGGAACAAATGACTCTACAAAAAGAGACATTTTGGATATTTGAATTAAAAACAATGAGCCCGACTGGGCTTAATGAACAACTAAATTTTAAATGCTTTCTGTAAAACACACTAGAAGGCCCCCCCCCCCTCCTTTTTGGGACTCCCTTCAGACGGACCAGCCAAAATAATTCATATCTCCCCCTTTTTTGCCCCAAAAAATTATAACAACATTTGGATTGATCGATAATAATCTTCGTTGTCATTAGGGGCTAAAAATTAGGACATACGAAGTCCAACTAAATGCCATCTTTCACTAAAGTTGACAAGTTGACATCATATACATATACCTTAAATAGATAGGTTCTGTATAGATGTATTCCTCAAAAGATATACCATCTTCTAGCGATATTAGTTGATATACCATTTAACCCATGGAAGAATAAGGGATACATCGATTTGTTAATCACTTTAATTACAGATTGGCCTACAGTATATTTGTGACACAAATGAGAATGATTTCTTCCTTTGTAACTATCAATCTCCACCAGGGTGGTCTTCTCTTGAAAATGACATTTAACATATTTTGATTAACTACTACAAAATATACTAGTGGTGCGCATGCGCACAATAGATGAACATAGTGCGCTCCATGTACTGAAACGCAAGGCACCTCAGAACGCATGCGCCACTTTTGGCGCACGGGGTGAACCTCCGGTTCAGTGGATGATACAAAGCACCCTAGAACGCATGCGCCACTTATTTTGACATTTGGCGCACGGGGTAAACTTCCGGTTCAGTGGATGACGCGCGACACATGGAAAACGGCGCGCATCTCGGATCATACCCGTGGACCAAACTATCATACTCCTTAAACACACCCGGAAACAGGGCGGCGAGTAACCCTAACGAGGTAAGAGACTACCACCCCTTTTGTTGACAGGTGGGTGGGATTTGATACAGATATAAGGGAAGTGTGTTCATTTGGCCAATGCTCACTAGCCTAAGGTATACCACCTATTGAAGGTGGACCCGACCCCTCTTCTCGGGAATTTTCCAGGAAGGTCTGTGCGTGACCTATATCCAGGATTCCTGGAATCCCAGAGTTGATTGTTATCTTCTCCCCCTCCTGGACTTTTGTGTCAGTCCTCAGTAATCCCCCTGATGATTCACCGCGAGGGGAGCACACTTGTTTGGGTATACCTTTAGGGCATAATAGTACACCGGTCTAGGGACGACTTGGGTACTGTCCTTGTCAGGACGGGAGCAACTGGGGCAATAGGGACAACTAAGTATATAGGGAGAGAAACTATTCCCCCCTTAGGTCTCTCATGGATACCTATCCTGCAGCCCGATACTCCACCTGGTAAGAATGCTTGATTTTTAATATTTGTTTATTACATTTAGTGTTTGTTGTTGTTTTTAGAGTGATTGAGTAAAAGTAAAATTTTAAAGGACCTAGTCCAATGCTTGTATCTACAATAGCGTTATATTTTACTTTTTTTTGGTTTGCTTGTGGCTGGGCTTGCTGCCATTAGTAGTGCAGCTAGTACCATATTGTGAGTAAT
This sequence comes from Engystomops pustulosus, assembly GCF_040894005.1. NCBI lineage: Eukaryota > Metazoa > Chordata > Amphibia > Anura > Leptodactylidae > Engystomops > Engystomops pustulosus. Next base: position 50,941,091 of record NC_092417.1, read on the forward strand.
TTGCAGGGAGACTTGCGACCGCTGTGTTTAGCTCTTAGTGACACATATCCACCTCAAACACCGAAGTGGGACAATTTATTAGGGGTTTGATTAGAATTAGGCAGAGTCTGCTGATTTATTTTTTTTTACGTTTATTTCTTTTTATAACTCAAAGTCATCAGGCACAGCACAAAATCCAGTTGTGTGCTGTCAGTGTAGGTTAGAAACTAGCCATAGCAATAGGATAGCATCGTTTTGTTTAAAAAAAAAAAAAAATTGAAAGTTTACACTTTAATTTGTAAAATGTTTAACCCGAGGGCTAGGAGTAGAGGATGAGGGCGTGGATGTGGGCGTCCAACTACTTCAGGGGTCAGAGGCCGTGGTCCTGGGCGGGGTGAGACACCACCTGCTGATGAGGGAGCAGGGGAACGCCGCAGAGCTACACTCCCTAGGTTCATCATGTCTCAAGTTTCTGGGACTCGTGGTAGAGCACTGTTGAGGCCAGAACAGTGCGAACAGGTGATGTCGTGGATTGCGGACAATGCTTCTAGCCATTTGTCCACCAGTCAGTCTTCCACGCAGTCCACCCATGTCACCGAAATCAGCACTCCTCCAGCTCCTCCACCTCAGCCTCCTTCCCCCCAGTCTGCCCCCTCCCAGCAAAATTTGGCATTTGAACCGGCATGCTCTGAGGAACTGTTTTCTGGACCCTTCCCAAAGTCACAAACCACTTGTCCGGTTGCTGCTGAGCTATTTTCCGATGCCCAGGTTTTCCACCGGTCACAGTCTGTGGGTGATGATGACATTAATGACGTAGTGGAAGAAGTGTGTAAAGAGGTGTCGGACGATGAGGAGACACGGTTGTCAGACAGTGGTGAAGTTGTTGTCAGGGCAGGAAGTCCGAGGGGGGAGCAGACTGAGGGATCGGAGGATGATGAGGTGACAGACCCGAGCTGGGTTGATAGGCCGGGTGAACACGGTGCTTCTGAGACGGAGGCGAGTCCTATAGCAGAACAGGTTGGAAGAGGCAGTGGTGGGGCCAGACGGAGAGGCAGGGCCAGAGCTGGTGCATCAGCGCCAAATGTTTCACGTAGTCAAGCTCCCGTGGTGAGGGCTAGATTTTCAGAAGTCTTGAGGTTCTTAAAAGAAACACCAGATGACCGATGGACTGTGGCGTGCAACCTGTGCCAAACCAGGATCAGCAGGGGTTCCACCACTACTAGCTTAACTACCACCATTATGCGCAGGCATATGAATGCTAAACACCCCACTCAATGGCACCAAGCCTGTTCACCTCCGGCCGGGCACACCACGGCTCCTTCCCCTGTGTCATCTGCTAGTCAGCCCCCTGCCCAGGACCCCGACCCAAACACCTCCCGTGCGAAAACCCCATCTTCGCCTCCACGATCCTCCACAGCATCCACCAGCGTTCAGCTCTCCATACCCCAGACGCTGGAGCGCAAAAGAAAGTATAGTGCAACCCACCCACACGCCCAAGCCCTCAACGTCCACATCTCCAAACTGCTTAGCCTGGAGATGCTGTCCTAGAGGCTGGTAGAGACCGAGGCCTTTCGAAACCTCATGGCGGCGGCCGCCCCTCGGTATTCGGTCCCCAGCCGCCACTACTTTTCCCGATGTGCCGTCCCAGCCCTGCACAAGCACATGTCAGAGAACATCATCCATGCCCTGACCACGGATGGCAGGGCCACTATATATCGCTGACGGCACATTGGGTTAACTTGGTGGAGGCTGGGACCGAGTCTGACCCTGGGGCTGGTCATATACTGCCGACGCCGAGGATTGCGGGGCCTACCTCGGTCCAGGTCTCAAAGGCCTACTATGCCTCCTCCTCCTCCCACCCCTCCTCCACCTCCTCCTCCAAATTACCATCCGTGGGCATGGCGCGATCAGTCGGTAGCTCTAGGCACAGCAGCAGGGCCATCACTAAGCGACAGCAGGCGGTGCTCAAACTGCTGAGCCTAGGCGATAAAAGGCACACCGCCCAAGAGCTATTACAGGGCATCATGGCGCAGACTGATCTGTGGCTGGCACCGCTGAACCTGAAGCCAGGCATGGTTGTGTGTGACAACGGCCGTAACCTGGTGGCGGCTCTGCAACTCGGCAGACTGACACATGTGCCATGCCTGGCCCATGTGTTAAATCTCTCAGTTAAGCGTTTCCTCAAGACATACCCCAATCTGTCTGATTTGCTCACGAAGGTGCGCCGCATTTGTGCGCATTTCAGGAAGTCCAGCACAGATGCTGCCACTCTCAGGGCAGCGCATCGCGGCCTCCAACTGCCCGCTCACCGACTGTTGTGCGATGTACCCACGAGGTGGAATTCAACATTAACCATGTTATCCAGAGTTTACCAGCAGCGCAGAGCGATTGTAGACTGCCAGATGTCAACTTCCACCTGAACTGGTAGTCAGGTCAGTCAGCTTCCTAAAGTCTACAATGAGGAGTGGACGTGGATTGGCGAAAGCTCGTCTGGCAGCAGAGCGCCAGCTCCATCCCAAGATCCAACTAACATAGTTTTAACTGCAGCACCTTTAATTTACTACTAGTTCACTGCCTCCATACATGGTCCTCTTATCAAACGAGCTGTGTCAGGCAGAATTTTGGGTTGTTTTCATGGCTTCCACATCAAACTTGTTAACTTTGTCGCCACCCTGCTGTTTAATCCACAAAATATAATGGCAAACTTTTACCATTTACCGATATTATTTCAGCGCTTCTTGCGCATCTGTTTACATTCCCCTCACCCGCCATAACCTAAACTTAGAAGAACACTACTACACTTGATCTTATATAGAGATGAGCGAGAACTAAAATGCTCGGGTACTCGTTATTCGAGACGAACTTTTCCCGATACTTGAGTGCTCGTCTCGAATAACGAGCCCCATTGAAGTCAATGGGAGACTCGAGCATTTTTCAAGGGGACCAAGGCTCTGCACAGGGAAGCTTGGCCAAACACCTGGGAACCTCAGAAAAGGATGGAAACACCACGGAAATGGACAGGAAACAGCAGGGGCAGCATGCATGGATGCCTCTGAGGCTGCTTAATCGCACCATTATGCCAAAATTATGGGCAACAGCATGGCCATGACAGAGTGACAGAATGAAGCTAGATAGCATCTAAAACATCCAATAATTGACCCTGACACTATAGGGGACGGCATGCAGAGGCAGCGGCAGCAGGCTAGAGAGTGTCATGGCGACATACCCTAAATGGACTCAGGCTTCAAACCAATGGGTGGCAGAGAGGAACCAAAGGAGGTGAGCAAGAAGCGCTCAAATAATATCGGTACATGATAAAAGTTTGCCAGTATATTTTGTGGATTACACAGCAGGGTGGCGACAAAGTTAACATGGAAGCCATGAAAACAACCCAAAATTCTGCCTGACACAGCTCGTTTGATAAGGGGACCATGTATGGAGGCAGTGAACTAGTAGTAGATTAAAGGTGCTGCAGTTAAAACTCTGTTAGTTGGATCTTGGCATGGAGCTGGCGCTCCGCTGCCAGGCGAGCTTTCGCCAATCCAAGCCCCTGTCTCTAGGCTACTCCCCAAACAGCACTTCTAAGAACCTTTTGTATAAGATCAAGTGTAGTAGCGTTCTTATAAGTTTAGGATATGGCGGGTGAGGGGAATGTAAACAGATGCGCAAGAAGCGCTGAAATAATATCGGTAAATGATAAAAGTTTGCCAGTATTTTTTGTGGATTACACAGCAGGGTGGCGACAAAGTTAACATGGAAGCCATGAAAACAACCCAAAATTCTGCCTGACACAGCTCGTTTGATAAGGGGACCATGTATGCTTACAGTTCATGCCAGTCGCTGCACTGGCTGCCAGTCTCCTTTCGAATAGTTTAAAATAATAACCCTCATCCATAAAGCTCTGTATAATGCTGCACCCCCTACCTCTCCTCTCTTATCTCAGTCTATCGCCCAACCCGTGCTTTTAGATCCGCCAGTGATCTTAGATTAACCTCTACCCTAGTGCGGACCTCTCACTCGCGTCTCCAAGACTTCTCTAGAGCTGCACCAATTCTATGGAATGCTCTGCCCTGGACTATCAGACTAATACCTAACCTCCAAAGTTTCAAACGTGCTCTTAAAACCCATTTCTTTAGGCAAGCCTATAACACTCATTAACTGCATGAAGTTTTAACTCTTCTACTAACCCGTCCTGTGTCGTCCTCCCATCTGTTATCCAGCAACCAACAGGCACCAGACATCTCTACAGTCCCATTCACCCTGGACCTGGTATATAAGATGACGGCTGAGTGGTTCAAGCAACAGCAATTCCATTTATTATATTTTGTTCTATTCCCTAAGAAGAATGGCTTGACCATTAAATATTCTTTTACCTCGTGTTACCCCATCATCTTCATAAACCGTAAGCTCTGGCGAGCAGGGACCTCACTCCTGTTGTTCCATACAAATGTTGTGCTCTGTTACATTACATTTGTATTTGTTTCCTATGATTTGTAAAGCGCTACGGAATATGATGGCGCTATATAAATAAAGATTATTATTATTATTATGGAGGCAGTGAACTAGTAGTAGATTAAAGGTGCTGCAGTTAAAACTATGTTAGTTGGATCTTGGGATGGAGCTGGCGCTCCGCAGCCAGGCAAGCTTTCGCCAATCCAAGCCCCTGTCTCTAGGCTACTCCCCAAACAGCACTTCTAAGAACCTTTTGTATAAGATCAAGTGTAGTAGCGTTCTTATAAGTTTGGGATATGGCGGGTGAGGTGAATGTAAACAGATGCGCAAGAAGCGCTGAAATAATATTGGTAAATGATAAAAGTTTATTAGTATATTTTGTGGATAACACAGCTGGGTGGCGACAAAGTTAACAACTTTGATGTGGAATCCATGAAAACAACCCAAATTTCTGCCTGACACACCTCGTTTGATAAAGGGACGATGTATGGAGGCAGCTATATGGACGACTTTTGGAGGTAGCAATGGAGACAACGTGTGGAGGCTGCTATGGAGACAATTTAATTTGGATAGTGCCTGTATGTGGCAGTCCCAAAAATTTTTCAAACCAGAGGAGCAGGTAGGTGGCCCTCCAGAAAAATTGAATAGATTGAGTGCCTGTATGTGGCAGTCCCAAAAAGTTTTCAAACCAGAGGAGCAGGTAGGTGGCCCTCCAGAAAAATAGAATAGATTGAGTGCCTGTATGTGGCAGTCCCAAAAAGTTTTCAAACCAGAGGAGCAGGTAGGTGGCCCTCCAGAAAAATGGAATCGATTGAGTGCCTGTATGTGGCAGTCCCAAAAAGTTTTCAAACCAGAGGAGCAGGTAGGTGGCCCTCCAGAAAAATTGAATAGATTGAGTGCCTGTATGTGGCAGTCCCAAAAAGTTTTCAAACCAGAGGAGCAGGTAGGTGGCCCTCCAGAAAAATTGAATAGATTGAGTGCCTGTATGTGGCACTCCCAAAAATTGTTTAAAACAGAGGAACGGGTCGGTGGCCCTCCAGAAAAATTGAATAGATTGAGTGCCTGTATGTGGCACTCCCAAAAATTGTTTAAAACAGAGGACCGGGTCGGTGGCCCTCCAGAAAAATTAAATGCATAAAGTACTATAGCTAGAGCCAGTGGGCCCTGTCAAAAAATAGCCAGTTTCCTCTGCTTTAATGTACAAAGAGGAGGAGAAGGAGGAAAATGAGGAGGAGGAGGAGTGGATCAATTATTCAGGTTGAGCTTCCTTCACCTGGTGGAGATTGGAAATTATGAGAAATCCAGGCTTTATTCATCTTAATAAGCGTCAGCCTGTCAGCGCTGTCAGTCGACAGGCGTGTACGCTTATCGGTGATGATGCCACCAGCTGCACTGAAAACCCGCTCGGACAAGACGCTAGCGGCAGGGCAGGCAAGAACCTCCAAGGCGTACAGCGCCAGTTCGTGCCACATGTCCAGCTTTGAAACCCAGTAGTTGTAGGGAGCTGTGTGATCATTTAGGACGATGGTATGGTCAGCTACGTACTCCCTCACCATCTTTCTGTAAAGATCAGCCCTACTCTGCCGAGACTGGGGACAGGTGACAGTGTCTTGCTGGGGTGACATAAAGCTGGCAAAAGCCTTGTAAAGCGTACCCTTGCCAGTGCTGGACAAGCTTCCTGCTCGCCTACTCTCCCTCGCTACTTGTCCCGCAGAACTACGCACTCTGCCGCTAGCGCTGTCAGAAGGGAAATACTGTTTCAGCTTGTGCACCAGGGCCTGCTGGTATTCATGCATTCTCACACTCCTTTCCTCTGCAGGGATGAGAGTGGAAAGATTTTGCTTGTACCGTGGGTCCAGGAGAGTGAACACCCAGTAATCGGTGGTGGAATAAATTCTTTGAACGCGAGGGTCACGGGATAGGCAGCCTAGCATGAAATCTGCCATATGCGCCAGAGTACCAACGCGTAAGAATTCACTCCCCTCACTGGCCTGACTGTCCATTTCCTCCTCCTCCAACTCCTCCAACTCCTCTTCTTCTGCCCATACACGCTGAACAGTGAAGGACTCAACAATGGTCCCCTCTTGTGTCTCGCCAACATTCTCCTCCTCTTCCTCCTCATCCTCCTCCACCTCCACCTCCTCCGATATGCGCTGAGAAACAGACCTAAGGGTGCTTTGGCTATCAACAAGGGAATCTTCTTCCCCCGTCTCTTGTGACGAGCGCAAAGCTTCCGACTTCATGCTGATCAGAGAGTTTTTCAACAGGCCAAGCAGCGGGATGGTGAGGCTGATGATGGCGGCATCGCCACTGACCATCTGTGTTGACTCCTCAAAGTTACTCAGCACCTGACAGATATCAGACATCCACGTCCACTCCTCATTGTAGACTTGAGGAAGCTGACTGACCTGACTACCAGTTCTGGTGGAAGTTGACATCTGGCAGTCTACAATGGCTCGGTGCTGCTGGTAAACTCTGGATAACATGGTCAGTGTTGAATTCCACCTCGTGGGCACGTCGCACAACAGTCGGTGAGCGGGCAGTTGGAGGCGGCGCTGCGCTGCCCTGAGAGTGGCAGCATCTGTGCTGGACTTCCTGAAATGCGCACAGATGCGGCGCACCTTCGTGAGCAAATCAGACAGATTGGGGTATGTCTTGAGGAAACGCTGAACTATCAGATTTAACACATGGGCCAGGCATGGCACATGTGTCAGTCTGCCGAGTTGCAGAGCCGCCACCAGGTTACGGCCGTTGTCACACACAACCATGCCTGGCTTCAGGTTCAGCGGTGCCAGCCACAGATCAGTCTGCGCCGTGATGCCCTGTAATAGCTCTTGGGCGGTGTGCCTTTTATCGCCTAGGCTCAGCAGTTTGAGCACCGCCTGCTGTCGCTTAGCGACGGCACTGCTGCTGTGCCTAGAGCTACCGACTGATGGCGCCGTGCCCACGGATGGTAGTTCGGAGGAGGAGGTGGAGGAGGGGTGGGAGGAGGAGGAGGCATAGTAGGCCTGAAACACCTGGACCGAGGTAGGCCCCGCAATCCTCGGCGTCGGCAGTATATGACCAGCCCCAGGGTCAGACTCGGTCCCAGCCTCCACCAAGTTAACCCAGCGATATATAGTGGCCCTGCCCGGCAGCACTCGTCCACGTGTCCGTGGTCAGGTGGACCTTGTCAGAAACGGCGTTGGTCAGGGCACGGGTGATGTTGTCTGACACGTGCTGGTGCAGGGCTGGGACGGCACACCGGGAAAAGTAGTGGCGGCTGGGGACCGAATACCGAGGGGCGGCCGCCGCCATGAGGTTGCGAAAGGCCTCGGTCTCTACTAGCCTATAGGGCAGCATCTCCAGGCTAAGCAATCTGGAGATGTGGACATTAAGGGCTTGGGCGTGCGGGTGGGTTGCAGTATATTTGCGTTTCCGCTCCAGCGTCTGGGGTATGGAGAGCTGAACGCTGGTGGATGCTGTGGAGGATCGTGGAGGCGACGATGGGGTTTTTGTGGCAGGGTCCTGGGCAGGGGGCTGACTATCAGCTGACACAGGGGAAGGAGCAGTGGTGTGCACGGCCGGAGGTGAACGGGCTTGTTGCCACTGAGTGGGGTGTTTAGCATTCATATGCCTGCGCATACTGGTGGTAGTTAAGCTAGTAGTGGTGGAACCCCTGCTGATCCTGGTTTGGCAAATGTTGCACACCACAGTCCGTCGGTCATCCGGTGTTTCCTTAAAGAACCTCCAGACTTCTGAAAATCTAGCCCTCGCCGCAAGAGCCCTCGCCACGGGAGCTTCACTAGTTGACACATTTGGCGCTGATGCACCAGCTCTGGCCCTGCCTCTCCGTCTGGCCCCACCACTGCCTCTTCCAACCTGTTCTGGTCGAGGACTCTCCTCCGTCTCAGAAGCACTGTGTTCACCCGGCCTATCAACCCAGCTTGGGTCTGTCACCTCATCATCCTCCGATCCCTCAGTCTGCTCCCCCCTCGGACTTCCTGCCCTGACAACAACTTCCCCACTGTCTGACAACCGTGTCTCCTCATCGTCGGACACCTCTTTACACACTTCCACTACGTCAAGAAGGTCATCATCACCCACAGACTGTGACTGGTGGAAAACCTGGGCATCGGAAAATTGCTCAGCAGCAACCGGACAAGTGGTTTGTGACTGTGGGAAGGGTCCAGAAAACAGTTCCTCAGAGTATGCCGGTTCAAATGCCAAATTTTCCTGGGAGGGGGCAGACTGGGGGGGAGGAGGCTGAGGTGCAGGAGCTGGAGGAGTGGCGATTTCGGTGACATGGGTGGACTGCGTGGAAGACTGACTGGTGGACAAATTGCTCGAAGCATTGTCGGCAATCCACGACATCACCTGTTCGCACTGTTCTGGCCTCAACAGTGCTCTACCACGAGTCCCAGTAACTTCAGACATGAACCTAGGGAGTGTAGCTCTGCGGCGTTCCCCTGCTCCCTCATAAGCAGGTGGTGTCTCACCCCGGCCAGGACCACGGCCTCTGACCCCTGCAGTAGTTGGACGCCCACATCCCCGCCCTCGTCCTCTACCCCTAGCCCTCGGGTTAAACATTTTTAAAATGAGAGTTATAACTTTAATTTTTTTTTTGTGTTTTTTGTTTTTTTTTGTGTTTTTGAGTTTTTAAAACCAAACTATGCTATCCTATTGCTATGGCTATTTTCTAGCCAAGTATGAAAGCACACTACTATGCCAGATGAGATGACGCAGAGTTATGAAACAAAATAAACGTAAAATAAAAAAGGAAAAATGGCAGACTGTGCCTAATTGAAATCCAACCCCTACTAAATTTTCCCACTTCGGTCTTTGCAATGGATATGTGCGTCACTAAGCGCAAAACACACCGGTCGCAAGTCTCACTACAAATTGCCCACAATTGGCTAGTAGATGCACTGCAGCAAGTACAGCCACCAGCAGATCAACCAGAAATCAAATATATATAACGCTACTGTAGGCGTAAGTAAGCCGTTTAGATTCTCCTATGGCTATTTTCTAGCCAAGTATGAAAGCACACTACTATGCCAGATGAGATGACGCAGAGTTATGAAACAAAATAAACGTAAAATAAAAAAGGAAAAATGGCAGACTGTGCCTAATTGAAATCCAACCCCTACTAAATTTTCCCACTTCGGTCTTTGCAATGGATATGTGCGTCACTAAGCGCAAAACACAGCGGTCGCAAGTCTCACTACAAATTGCTCACAATTTGCTAGTAGATGCACTGCAGCAAGTACAGCCACCAGCAGATCAACCAGAAATCAAATATATATAACGCTACTGTAGGCGTAAGTAAGCCGTTTAGATTCTCCTATGGCTATTTTCTAGCCAAGTATGAAAGCACACTACTATGCCAGATGAGATGACGCAGTTATGAAACAAAATAAACGTAAAATAAAAAAGGAAAAATGGCAGACTGTGCCTAATTGAAATCCAACCCCTACTAAATTTTCCCACTTCGGTCTTTGCAATGGATATGTGCGTCACTAAGTGCAAAACACAGCGGTCGCAAGTCTCACTACAAATTGCTCACAATTTGCTAGTAGATGCACTGCAGCAAGTACAGCCACCAGCAGATCAACCAGAAATCAAATATATATAACGCTACTGTAGGCGTAAGTAAGCCGTTTAGATTCTCCTATGGCTATTTTCTAGCCAAGTATGAAAGCACACTACTATGCCAGATGAGATGACGCAGAGTTATGAAACAAAATAAACGTAAAATAAAAAAGGAAAAATGGCAGACTGTGCCTAATTGAAATCCAACCCCTACTAAATTTTCCCACTTCGGTCTTTGCAATGGATATGTGCGTCACTAAGCGCAAAACACAGCGGTCGCAAGTCTCACTACAAATTGCTCACAATTTGCTAGTAGATGCACTGCAGCAAGTACAGCCACCAGCAGATCAACCAGAAATCAAATATATATAACGCTACTGTAGGCGTAAGTAAGCCGTTTAGATTCTCCTATGGCTATTTTCTAGCCAAGTATGAAAGCACACTACTATGCCAGATGAGATGACGCAGAGTTATGAAACAAAATAAACGTAAAATAAAAAAGGAAAAATGGCAGACTGTGCCTAATTGAAATCCAACCCCTACTAAATTTTCCCACTTCGGTCTTTGCAATGGATATGTGCGTCACTAAGCGCAAAACACAGCGGTCGCAAGTCTCACTACAAATTGCTCACAATTTGCTAGTAGATGCACTGCAGCAAGTACAGCCACCAGCAGATCAACCAGAAATCAAATATATATAACGCTACTGTAGGCGTAAGTAAGCCATTTAGATTCTCCTATGGCTATTTTCTAGCCAAGTATGAAAGCACACTACTATGCCAGATGAGATGACGCAGAGTTATGAAACAAAATAAACGTAAAATAAAAAAGGAAAAATGGCAGACTGGGCCTAATTGAAATCCAACCCCTACTAAATTTTCCCACTTCGGTCTTTGCAATGGATATGTGCGTCACTAAGCGCAAAACACAGCGGTCGCAAGTCTCACTACAAATTGCTCACAATTTGCTAGTAGATGCACTGCAGCAAGTACAGCCACCAGCAGATCAACCAGAAATCAAATATATATAACGCTACTGTAGGCGTAAGTAAGCCGTTTAGATTCTCCTATGGCTATTTTCTAGCCAAGTATGAAAGCACACTACTATGCCAGATGAGATGACGCAGAGTTATGAAACAAAATAAACGTAAAATAAAAAAGGAAAAATGGCAGACTGTGCCTAATTGAAATCCAACCCCTACTAAATTTTCCCACTTCGGTCTTTGCAATGGATATGTGCGTCACTAAGCGCAAAACACAGCGGTCGCAAGTCTCACTACAAATTGCTCACAATTTGCTAGTAGATGCACTGCAGCAAGTACAGCCACCAGCAGATCAACCAGAAATCAAATATATATAACGCTACTGTAGGCGTAAGTAAGCCGTTTAGATTCTCCTATGGCTATTTTCTAGCCAAGTATGAAAGCACACTACTATGCCAGATGAGATGACGCAGAGTTATGAAACAAAATAAACATAAAATAAAAAAGGAAAAATGGCAGACTGTGCCTAATTGAAATCCAACCCCTACTAAATTTTCCCACTTCGGTCTTTGCAATGGATATGTGCGTCACTAAGCGCAAAACACAGCGGTCGCAAGTCTCACTACAAATTGCTCACAATTTGCTAGTAGATGCACTGCAGCAAGTACAGCCACCAGCAGATCAACCAGAAATCAAATATATATAACGCTACTGTAGGCGTAAGTAAGCTGTTTGGATTCTCCTATGGCTATTTTCTAGCCAAGTATGAAAGCACACTACTATGCCAGATGAGATGACACTGAGTTATTAAAAAAATAAACGTAAAATAAAAAGTAAATGGCAGACTGTGCCTAATTGAAATCAAACCCCTAATAAATTTTCCCACTTTGGTGTTTGAGGTGGATATGTGTATCACTAAGAGCTAAACACAACGGTAGCAAGTCCCCCTGCAAATTCCTCACAATATGGTACTAGCTGCAAATAAAAAAAAAAAAGTAGAACGTTATTGTAGCCCTAAGAAGGGCTGTTGGGTTCTAGGAGAATCACTCCTGCCTAACAGTAAGCTAATAGAACACCCTATCGCTTTCCCTGACCAGCAGCAGCTCTCTCCCTAGCGGCATCCAGACACAGAATGATCTGAGCAGCGCGGGCAGCGGCTAGTCTATCCCAGGGTCACCTGATCTGGCCAGCCAACCACTGCTATCGACGTGTAAGGGTACCACGTCATGCTGGGTGGAGTGCAGAGTCTCCTGGCTTGTGATTGGCTCTGTTTCTGGCCGCCAAAAAGCAAAACGGCGGGAGCTGCCATTTTCTCGAGCGGGCGAAGTATTCGTCCGAGCAACGAGCAGTTTCGAGTACGCTAATGCTCGACCGAGCATCAAGCTCGGACGAGCATGTTCGCTCATCTCTAATCTTATACAAAAGGTTCTTAGAAGTGCTGTTTGGGGAGTAGCCTAGAGACAGGGGCTTGGATTGGCGAAAGCTCGCCTGGCACCGGAGCGCCAGCTCCATCCCAAGATCCAACTAACATAGTTTTAACTGCAGCACCTTTAATCTACTACTAGTTCACTGCCTCCATACATGATCCCCTTATCAAACGAGCTGTGTCAGGCAGAATTTTCAGGTTTTTCACCAGATACATAGTGGAATTCGCCCCATCTGTCGCCGCCATGCTGGAGAACTGAAGTTGCAATCATAGCAGCGCAATATGGATGCCCCATACTGTCGCTCTTAATCATGGAACCATTTCCGAAAAAACAATTAAAAATAGAACCACTATGCTATTCCATTATTCCTAGGTGAAATATTCAAACGACCCGGCCTGCTTTGAAAATTATAATTTTTTAAAAGTAAACGCTTCTGGCCTCCAGGCCCATTTTGGGTGGGGAGGAGCCGAGAGACAGGGGCTTGGACAGGCGAAAGCTTGCCTGGCAGTGGACCGCCAGCTCCATCCCAAGATTAGGCAGCCTCAGAGGCATCCATACATGCTGCCCCTGCCGTTTCCTGTCCATTTTGCCTCCACGATCCTCCACAGCGTCCACCAATGTCTCCATGCGCAACTTTTAACTCTCTATACCCCAGACACTGGAACACGAGAGGATATGCAGCACATCATCCCCTTATCAAACGAGCTGTGTCAGGCAGAATTTTCAGGTGTTTCACCAGATACATAGTGGAACTCGGCCCATCTTTCGCCGCCATGCTGGAGACCTGAAGTTGCAATCATAGCAGCGCAATATGAATGCCCCATACTGTCGCTCTTAATCATGGAAGTCGTCTCCATGGCTGCCTCCACATGTCGTCCCCTTATCAAAAGAGCTGTGTCAGGCTCATTTTTCGGGTGTTTCACCAGATACGTTATGGAACTTGGTCACTATGTCACCACCATGCTGTGTTATCGACTAAATATACCGTCAACCTTTTGTTCACATAGGAAATCATTTCAGCGCTTCTTGCTCACCTCCTTTGGTTCCTCTCTGCCACCCATTGGTTTGAAGCCTGAGTCCATTTAAGGTATGTCGCCATGACACTCTCTAGCCTGCCGCTGCTGCTGCTGCCTCTGCATGCCGTCCCCTATAGTGTCAGGGTCAATTATTGCATGTTTTAGATGCTATCTAGCCTCATTCGGTCACTCTGCAATGGCCATGCTGTTGCCCATAATTTTGGCATAATGGTATGATTAAGCAGCCTCAGAGGCATCCATGCATGCTGCCCCTGCTGTTTCCTGTCCATTTCCGAGGTTCCCAGGTGTTTGGCCAAGCTTCCCTGTGCAGAGCCTTGGTCCCCTTGAAAAATGCTCGAGTCTCCCTTGCCTTCAATGGAGCATCGGGAAAAGTTCGTCTCGAATAACGAGTACCCGAGTATTTTAGTGCTCGCTCATCTCCAATCTCTTCCCATGTTGCGACAGTATTTCCTAGCACCTAGCCCCAGCCATATGCCCCACAGAAACCATGGGGCCCTCTTTAACCAAGCCATGGCTTCCTCAGACTACAGGAGGTTATATATACTAGTGCAAGGTGGGAAATAGGACCAGAGTGGGGTAAGTACACTTTTGTTTTTGTCACCCCTTAACTGGCACCAAGTTTTTTCCAGAATTTCTGGAAAACAGCTTTAGGCACAAAACCACATCAATTGCAGTTTGTACTGAAATATATATTCACATTTTGGTTCTTTTGGTTGGGAGTGTGGAATGACAATCTTTGGGATTACGTAGCAACTGTAGCAACTTCACATCATAACTTTTGACTATTGTATAGAATTGTCCATGTATATATGTATACAGTATAGAGAGAGAGAGATCAGTTGCAATGCCAGTCATAGGTGGATAACTGTGCTGCTTTTCTGAAAGATAGGAGGAACAATCTCACATGAGCAATTTGGTCAGAAAATTAGAAAAATATGCAGCAATCTATATTTCAATCACCTTTGGATATTTTTGGTTCAAAAGCAACAAAATGATATTCTTCCAGCTAAACTATGTATTACTATGTCTAGTAACTCTGTCATTTGATGGCATAACATTGTACAAGTAAAAAAAAATTATTAACAAAAGCAGCAGTTCCCTTATTGTTCCGCATTGTCTTTTCTAGGAAGAGTTTTTGTCCCCACGGTCCGTTTCCATATGTCTCAGAAGCCCCTTCTCCCACAGTCTCTGGGCTCACAAAGCATCGCTGTCATCATGATGTGACTGTCTTTTGTCTTAGTTCAAATGACTAAACAGTGACCTTCTGTTTGTCTGGAGACAGAAATGCCTTTCCACTATAAAAATAGGGCATCTTCTGCATTAAACATGAGCACTAAAGTTCTTCACTTGAAATGTCCATGTAAACTATAGACATAATGAATTTAATAGTCTGTTATTATGTTCTGCTTCTCACATTGATTAGAATCTGGGACATGTGTATCCCCCAATGAGGAACAAACTCCAATCATACTGGCTGCAGTGTTTTCCATTGTTGAACAGTACGGGTAAAGCTACATTCAGATCACACATTTATTATATCATTCTTTATTATAACAAGCAAAATTTAAATGACAGAACACGCAAGTCCGCAATACAGGTTAGGCTACATTCACACTGCCGTGAGCCCGCCGCGCTGTAGCACGGCGGGCACACGGCAGCGCTGGGAGAGGAGGAGGAGTAAGCGCAGCTCACCCCCGACCCTCTCCATAGCGATATATGGCCGCGGCGCCGTAATACGGGAAAAGATAGGACATGTCCTATCTTTTCCCGGACTACGGAGCGCTACGGTGCCGCACGTGTGCTGCACCGTACCGCTCCCGTAGGGCGCCGTGAGCCCATAGAAGTGTATGGGGGACGTATATCGGCCGTATATACATCTGCCGTATATACGTCCCCCATACTGTAGTGTGAATGTAGCCTTACAAAGATGATACACATCAAAAATCGGCAAATAACTAGATTACTAGCCATCGAACGATCTAAGATGTAATATCATATAACAAAATAATATCAAAAACCATGTTTTTTTATGTTCAAACATAAAAGAAAACAGAACAATAATAGGTAATGGGGTGGAGGGGAATCACATTGGGGGACATGTATCATAGTTTTGTCTCTCTGTGGTGAATTTTAGAGATATGGCTCTTTTTTGCACCTTATGTATGATTATGTCTTTTCTCTTGTGATACATGTTCAGCTTTTCCTACCCTGGCAGGTGCAAATTTTGGCTTCTTTTTGAGACTTTTTGTTGCAAATGTCCACATTGACACAAGCCATGTGAGGGGTTATATACAGGAGAGGATACAAGCCATGTGAGGGGTTATATAAAGGAGAGGATACAAGCCATGTGAGGGGTTTTATACAGGAGTGGACACAAGTCACGTGAGGGGGTTATATACAGGAGAGGATACAAGCCATGTGAGGGGTTATATACAGGAGAGGATACAAGCCATGTGAGGGGTTATATACAGGAGAGGATACAAGCCACGTGAGGGGGTTATATACAGGAGTGGACACAAGCCATGTGAGGGGGTTATATACAGGAGAGGACACAAGCCATGTGAGGGTTATATACAGGAGTGGACACAAGCCATGTGAGGGGGTTATATACAGGAGAGGACACAAGCCATGTGAGGGGGTTATATACAGGAGAGGATACAAGCCATGTGAGGGGGTTATATAAATGAGAGGACACAAGCCACGTGAGGGGGTTATATACAGGAGAGGATACAAGCCATGTGAGGGGTTATATAAAGGAGAGGATACAAGCCATGTGAGGGGTTATATACAGGAGTGGACACAAGTCACGTGAGGGGGTTATATACAGGAGAGGATACAAGCCATGTGAGGGGTTATGTACAGGAGAGGATACAAGCCATGTGAGGGGTTATATACAGGAGAGGATACAAGCCATGTGAGGGGGTTATATACAGGAGAGGACACAAGCCATGTGAGGGGGTTATATACAGGAGAGGATACAAGCCATGTGAGGGGGTTATATACAGGAAAGGACACAAGTCAAGTGAGGGGGTTATATACAGGAGAGGACACAAGCCATGTGAGGGGTTATATACAGGAGAGGATACAAGCCATGTGAGGGATTATATACAGGAGAGGATACAAGCCAAGTGAGGGGGTTATATACAGGAGTGGACACAAGCCATGTGAGGGATTATATACAGGAGAGGATACAAGCCACGTGAGGGGGTTATATACAGGAGTGGACACAAGCCATGTGAGGGGGTTATATACAGGAGAGGATACAAGCCATGTGAGGGGTTATATACAGGAGTGGACACAAGCCATGTGAAGGGGTTATATACAGGAGAGGACACAAGCCATGTGAGGGGGTTATATACAGGAGAGGACACAAGCCATGTGAGGGGGTTATATACAGGAGAGGATACAAGCCATGTGAGGGGGTTATATACAGGAGAGGACACAAGCCATGTGAGGGGTTATATACAGGAGATGATACAAGGTATGTGAAGGGGTTATATACAGGAGAGGACACAAGCCATGTGAGGGGTTATATACAGGAGAGGACACAAGTCACGTGAGGGGGTTATATACAGGAGAGGACACAAGCCATGTGAGGGGATATATGCAGGAGAGGACACAAGTCACGTGAGGGGGTTATATACAGGAGTGGACACAAGCCATGTGAGGGGGTTATAAACAGGAAAGTATGTAAGCCATGTGAGAGGTTATAAACAGGAGAGGATACAAGCCATGTGAGGGGGTTATATACAGGAGAGGACACAAGCCATGTGAGGGGGTTATATACAGGAGAGGACACAAGCCATGTGAGGGGTTATATACAGGAGATGATAGAAGGTATGTGAAGGGGTTATATACAGGAGAGGACACAAGCCATGTGAGGGGTTATATACAGGAGAGGACACAAGCCATGTGAGGGGGTTATATACAGGAGAGGATACAAGCCATGTGAGGGGTTATATACAGGAGTGGACACAAGTCAAGTGAGGGGGTTATATACAGGAGAGGACACAAGCCATGTGAGGGGTTATATACAGGAGAGGATACAAGCCATGTGAGGGGTTATATACAGGAGAGGATACAAGCCACGTGAGGGGGTTATATACAGGAGTGGACACAAGCCATGTGAGGGATTATATACAGGAGAGGATACAAGCCACGTGAGGGGGTTATATACAGGAGTGGACACAAGCCATGTGAGGGGGTTATATACAGGAGAGGATACAAGCCATGTGAGGGGTTATATACAGGAGTTGACACAAGCCATGTGAAGGGGTTATATACAGGAGAGGACACAAGCCATGTGAGGGGGTTATATACAGGAGAGGACACAAGCCATGTGAGGGGGTTATATACAGGAGAGGATACAAGCCATGTGAGGGGGTTATATACAGGAGAGGACACAAGCCATGTGAGGGGTTATATACAGGAGATGATACAAGGTATGTGAAGGGGTTATATACAGGAGAGGACACAAGCCATGTGAGGGGTTATTTACAGGAGAGGACACAAGTCACGTGAGGGGGTTATATACAGGAGAGGACACAAGCCATGTGAGGGGATATATGCAGGAGAGGACACAAGTCACGTGAGGGGGTTATATACAGGAGTGGACACAAGCCATGTGAGGGGGTTATAAACAGGAAAGTATATAAGCCATGTGAGAGGTTATAAACAGGAGAGGACACAAGCCATGTGAGGGGGTTATATACAGGAGAGGATACAAGCCATGTGAGGGGGTTATTTATAGGAGAGGATACAAGCCATGTGAGGGGGTAATATGCAGGAGAGGACACAAGCCATGTGAGGGGGTTATATACAGGAGAGAATTCCAGCCATGTGAGGGGTTATATACAGAAGAGGATACAAGCCATGTGAGGGGGTTATATACAGGAGAGGATACAAGCCATGTGAGGGGTTGTATACAGGAGAGGACACAAGCCATGTGAGGGGATTATATATAGGAGAGGACACAATCCATGTGAGGGGGTTATATGCAGGAGAGGACACAAGCCATGTGAGGGGATTATATATAGGAGAGGACACAATCCATGTGAGGGGGTTATATGCAGGAGAGGACACAAGCCATGTGAGGGGGTTATATACAGGAGAGAACACAAGCCATGTGAGGGGTTATATACAGGAGTCGATACAAGCTATGTGAGGGGTTAATATACAGGTTAAGGGTGCGGTCACACGTTGCATTTTGATTGCATTTTGAAACCTATTACAACAGCTAAGGATAGGTGATTTGCCTAATTACATTACTGTTAACATTTGCATTTACAAAACGCATAGTAAACGCAGTGTAAACACATGCGTTAACATCATGTTTATAATGCATTTTGTAAACATAAATGTTACAACCTCTCCTCAGCTGTTGTAATTGGTTTCAAAATGCAATTAAAGCACAATTAAAATGCTACGTGTGACCTTACCCCTAGAAGTAAAAGTTTAACATTTAAAGCATGTGAAATAATTCCAATTTACATGTTAAAACAAGGTCCATGAAAAAAATCCTTCCTTTGCACCTGCCCTGGACCAGGTGCAGATTTGCGCCCAAAAAAGTGATACATAAGTGAAAAGTTGCACGGTACATCTGGGAACCAGTGATACATAAGAGACACTGTGCAAGGTGCAGCCAAGGTGTACTTGAAAAACTACAGAGTAAAAAGTTGCAAAAATGACAAAACTACAAAAATGAGACAATTTGACTAGCAGAAATAATGATACATGTCCCCCATTGATTGACAAGTGTGCTGAGAGGTACTAGATGACTAACAAGAGCTAGCTGATGCAGTGACAAGTAGGGGAGGCCAAAAGCGAGTTCAGGAGAAACATAAGAATGCATGAGATTGCTAAAAATCCTACCAAGGACCCCAATTAAGCAAGTGGGTCACTCCAGTGTTGTGGGAAACCCCAGTGAGCTCCTCCAGCCTTTGTAAAAGGGTTTGTTCCCCAAACCACTTAGATATCTGGGGGACCCTAGTGGTTTTCCATAGTCTGGGTATAAAGGCAAGCACAGCTATCAAGAAAAACGCCCATCTCCCTCCTATTTGATATAGACGCATGACGGAGTGGTCTCCCGAGGGTGATGGTGGGGATGGACACTTCTCACTAGCCGCTAGACACTGCTCTGCAGAGAGAAAGGTTATTTTTAATCTAACTGTTCATTTTATAGGAAAATGCCAGCTTTATTATAAAAACACTTTGGTCATGAGCAGACTATTCTCTATGGGGACCTGGGGGAGCCAGAAAAAGGGCTCCTGATGACAGGTTCCTTTTAAAAGATAGGGCATGTCATTGAATGTGCCGCACAAGGAGAGAAAACACCATATTTGATTGGGTAAAATCTGTGGTGTGAACTGTCTTGTATAGTGAGTATCAGTGGAGACCAAAAGTTTTTCACTGTAAACGACATCTCAGATATTTTGGGCTGACCTGCACGGGGGCCGATCTGGTTAACTCTTTTAGACCCAGCCATCACGTGATCACCACTCCCATAGTGGCTGTGGTATTGCAAGCTCCTCTGCTCATTGCAAAATGCTATATAAGAGCTATATAGTAAAGAATGGAGTTCAGAATGACCACAATCCAAAATTTCACCACATCCACGTAAAAGAGCATTCATAAAGCAACTCTGCTTTTGATTTTGTCACATACAGCACGAGACAAGACAGGCTGTTTTCCTGTTGGACTGTTTCATATTTTAAGCCCATTCCACAAAAATGGGGAACATTTACTTACCTGGTCCTGTTGCAATCCCCGCCGTGTGTTGTCCGACAAAGATGAAGTCCAGCGCGATTCCCCAGCATCGTGCTCCCGAGATCCTGCATCTGTCGCTTCCCCGCTGAGGTCCGCCGGAGTTCACCTTCTTCTTCCCAGTGTATGTGAGTGCATGTCTTGCGACACAATTTGCGATGTTAAATCGCGTTTGTTGTCCGAATCTGTCTGATTTGTGTCGTGTGAAAGCCGGCGCCGATGTGCCAAAATCCGATCGCATGTGCCAAAAACACCTATTAAATGTAGTGGATCGCAGAAATCGACGAAAATGCGGTCCCAGAACCTTAGTAAATGAGCCCTACTATATGCTTTTCAATGTAACCAGTATGTGCTATGTCCTGTCATGCATAATGAATCAATAAAGTTTAAATGATAAAAAAGAGCATTTGAGCAAACAATTCGAGCAAACAAATTACATCCAATGTTTGTATCTCACCAAACTTCTTGTGTGTAAATTATCTGTAATAAGATCTACATGGACCCTATTCTTCTACACAGTGTAACGTTCACACCATGTGGGATGGGTCACACAATAGGGCAGATTTATCAAGCTGTCTGAGAGTCAGAATATTCTTAGTTGCCCGAGGCAACCAATCACAGCTCAGCTTTCATTTTACCAGTGCTCATGAATATTTTAAAGGGGAGCTGTGATTGGTTGCCTTGGGCAACTGAGAATATTCTGACTTTCAGACACTTGATAAATCTGCCCCAATGTTGATCCACGCACTTGTTTATTCACAATGATGCCAGCTACAATAAAGTGGATCCATAGTTCAGAGCACACAGGTATGTAAATCTTTTATAAAAATATTTATTTTACTTACAAAACTCATATAAAATCAGCACATCATAAAATCAAATGTCAATTTGCCCGTCCCTTAGTTTCCCCATTCCAAGCTTATGCCTGTAACATCCACAACATGCCACACATAATATAGTCGCAGCTGGCATGAGTCAAGGTATTGCCCAACAGATGTCTATAGCAGAAGAACTGTGCCTGTCCAAATTGTAACTAGACAGAGAACTGTGTTGCTGGTCTAGAGTTTGGAGAGCCCCTCTGCTGAAGAGACATTGAGCATTATATTAAAATGTCATTGAAGCTTTGGTGGGGACAATCCTTCATGTGACTTATAAAGTAATTGCAGGGAAAATATTCACACAGCACTTAGATGGTTTATGCTGTTTTTTTAAATTTTTCTGAATTTTCTTATACAAATGTAGATGCTGCTCATGCAGTCTTTTTAAAGGCCAATGTCTTAATAATCCTAAAAAATGACAAGCGATTATTAGAAATGTGCTCAGAGTAGTTATCACTTTCCCTTCCTCATTCATCTTGGAAGGTCATATTAAAAGAATTATTCATTAGGGGCGAAGAGTGAGTGAGGGAACACAACTCAGAGTAAATAAAATGTAAAGGGAACCTGTCATCAGTAATTGGCTTAATAAACCACTACCACAATATTGTTAAGCAGCATAACACCATCTAGTTTGTGTTTCTTTGAAGTGAGCTGTAAATTGGTTGTATAAAGTCAAGGAGGAGGAGAGTTCAACACTGAAATCAAGGTGGGGAGCACTGAACGCCTCCTCCTCTGTCATAGAAATCATAGAGATCTAGTTTGTGAAGTCTCTGGATGCAGGACATTTACAGGGAAGTGGGCTTTCTGAGGAAGAGAGAGCTTGACTTCAGTGTTAAAATCTCCGCCTCCTTGACTTTATACAACCAATTTAAATCTCACTTCATAGTTGATTTTCTGGATGATGCCACCACACTGGACCATGAAAGAAACGTGATCTAGAAGGTGTTCAGCTGTCTGGTAGTGGTTTATTAGGTCAATTTCTGCTGACAGGTTCCTATTAAATCTCTACGTTGTCTACAGTCATGATGGGACACAAAAATCCTAATAAGCTTGTTGAAATAGTTATTGAAATAGTCATTCATGAGGTTTTTTTTTCTGTAAACCAACTTCCCTTCATTTTAGGTTCGCTAAGGTTGCCCATGAGTGAGTTCAGTTCGAGAAGCTCACTCTGTGTGGTGAATTGCCTGAACTGAACTGACACGCAGCGTTATGTCCAATGATTACTTATTCGGGATATCTTGCAATTGCACAGAACTTACTTGTGGGTAACTTGCCTTATGCTGGTGTTTATGTTTTTGAAGGGGCATCTATATAATCTACTTCTAACTTTCTAACATACCAATGGCATGTATCTAATGGTTTGCTACCATTTTATAACAATGTATGAGATGATTTACATTACACCCTTATAGTTCCATTACAGTGGATTCAATTATAAATAAAAAGAACTTCATAATGTTTCAGAGCAATGGGAAACACCAACAGAGTGTATAATAAGAGGCGCTACAGGGTATATATATAATAGGATATTGATTACACCTTGTACATTACTGATATACCTGGGTATGACAGCACTATAGGAGGCAAAACATTAGTTCTAAAATAGAAAGATGATATCATCAGGTTTAGGCAATTTGTGGCTCCTAATTGCACTTTACAAAACCATTGATCAGATCTTTATATTGCAAAATTATTACAATATTATATGTGCGAAGATAACCTGTATATAACGCTACATATGAATATTCATATACCGTATATACTCGAGTATAAGCCGACCCAAGTATAAGCCAAGACGCCTAATTTTACCACCAATAACTGGGAAAACCTTTTGACTCAAGTATAAGCCACGGGTGGGAAATGCATTGATCACAGACCCCCCCAGTATATTGCCAGCAAGTCCCCAGTAGTATATAGCCAGTCTGCCCCCCAGTAATATACAGCCAGCCCAGCCTGCCCCCAGTAGTATACAGCCATCACAGCCTGCCCCAGTAGTATACAGCCAGCCCAGCCTGCCCCAGTAGTATACAGCCAGCCCAGCCTGCCCCCAGTAGTATACAGCCATCTCAGCCTGCCCCCAGTAATATACAGCCAGCCCAACCTGCCCCAGTAGTATACAGCCAGCCCAGCCTGCCCCCAGTAGTATACAGCCAGCCCAGCCTGCCCCCAGTAGTATACAGCCAGCCCAGCCTGCCCCCA
Source organism: Engystomops pustulosus (assembly GCF_040894005.1). Lineage (NCBI taxonomy): Eukaryota > Metazoa > Chordata > Amphibia > Anura > Leptodactylidae > Engystomops > Engystomops pustulosus. The sequence goes on from NC_092417.1 coordinate 50,964,378, forward strand.
GTAGTATACAGCAAGCCCAGCCTGCCCCCTGTAGTATACAGCCAGCCCACCCTGCCCCCTGTAGTATACAGCCAGCCTGCCCCCTGTAGTATACAGCCAGCCCATCCTACCACCAGTAGTATACAGCCAGCCCAGCCTGCGCCCTGTAGTATACAGCCAGCCCAGCCTGCCCCCTTAAGTATACAGCCAGCCCAGCCTGCCCCCTTAAGTATACAGCCAGCCCAGCCTGCCCCCTTAAGTATACAGCCAGCCCAGCCTGCCGCCTGTAGTATATAGCCAGCCCAGCCTGCCCCCACTAGTATACAGCCAGCCCCCACAAGTATACAGCCAGCCCATCCTGCCCCATGTAGTATACAGCCTGCCCCCACTAGTATACAGCCAGCCCAGCCTTCCCCGTGTAGTATACACCCTGCCCCCTGTAGTATACAGCGATCCCAGCCTGCCCCGTGTAGTATACAGTCAGCCCCCACTAGTATACAGCAAGACCAGCACAAAAAAACTAACTTATATACTCACCCTTCGGTGCCCCGATGCGCAGCGCTGCTCACCCGATGTCCGCGGTGCTCCCCCGATGTCAGCACAAGTCCTCTCCTGTCTTCTATCTTCTTCTGTCTTCCGCAGGGCACCGCCATGTTCTTCCCGGCCTGAGGGCACATAGTATGACGCGTCCGCTGCTGACGTCATACTATGCGACGGCCGGGAGAAGAACATGGCGGCGCCCTGCAGGATGTTACCGAAGAAAGGAGACAGAAGACAGAAGAAAATAAAAGACAGAGGACCCGCGCTGACATCAGGGGAGCAGCGCGGACATCGGGGGAGCAGCGCGGACATCGGCGGAGCAGCGCTGCGCATCGGGGCCACCGGAGGGTGAGTACATACGTTTTTTTTAAGTGCTGGGCTGGCTATTGACTCGTGTATAAGCAGAGTTGAGGATTTTCAGCACATTTTTTGTGCTGAAAAACTCGGCTTATACATGAGTATATACGGTACACTATATTACACTAGTTAGAAAGGATTATATTATAAGAAAAAATTATGTTATATAACAAATTCCAGGCACTGTTAGGCTGCATTCACATCACATTTTTTCTTCTCCATTGTAAGTATAAGTCGTGAGTATTCCTGACTAATACCCTCATCAGGGGTAAGGACATACGACCCTGTATGCACATACAGTGATAGGTCGTCCAGTTCCTCCTCCTCCCCCGAAGGCAGGAGAGCGAATGAACGTCAGCAGAAGCCAATGATTGGCTGCAACTGATGTTCAGGGAGTTTTGCCCAGTGATATCAATGGGCACTTTCACCATTGGGGACCTCCCTGAGGTCATCTAAGTCATTCAGCAGGATGGAGCATGGTGGAAAGACATAGCACATTTACTTGCCCGGTCCATTCGCGATCCAGCGGCGCGTTCTCTGCGGTGGATTTGGGTCTTCCGGCGACTCACTAAGGCCGTTCCTCCGACCTCCACCAGGTGTCACTGCTGTGCTGAAGTCCGCCGAGGTCCGCCAGAGTGCACGATCCATTGCCGGGTGAAGGTAAGTGCGTGTCCAGCGACACTTTTTTTTAAAAAAAATGTGGCGGTTTCTCCGAATCCGTCGGGTTTTCATACGGCCACGCACCCTGATTTCCGCCGCGTGCATGCTGGCGCCGATCCGCCATAATCCGATCGCGTGCGCCAAAATCCCGGGGCAATACAGGGAAAATCGTGCAAAACAGAAAAATTCGGTTAACCAGTCGCAAAAACGCGAATCGGGCCCTTAGTAAATTACCCCCGCTGTGTTTCACACAGAATGCAACATATAAAGTATAGAAAGAGGCAAATAGGATGCCTCCATCTGCCATATGCAATTTGCCTGGTAGAGTATGTTTAATTTAGCAGAAAAAACAAAGATCTTAAAGGTTTTGTGATTTTACTTAATAGCTAAATAATATCTCAAGGCTATTACAAACACAGAACTATGGCTCATATAGGTTCTATTATACACAAGGTTCTTTAACTCATTAACCACCAAGCCCTTTTTAGTTTTTGTGGTTTCATTTTTCACCTTCAAAAATCCATAAACTGTTTAAAACTTTTTTATTTTTCCATGTAAAGAAAATTCCAAATGCAGTGAAATTGGGGATGGATCAGCATTAGAGATGAGCGAGTATACTCGTCCGAGTATACTGCTCGGTCGAGTATTAGCATACTCGGACCGGCTCGTTACTCGGGCGAGTATCTCGCCGACTCGAGATCGAGCAGTAAATTAATAAAATAAATTGAATAAAAGTATTTTTATTGTAAAAAAAAAATATAACACATGTTTCCATATGTTTTACTTGTAAGAACACATTGAAATAACACTATTCTTCACTTTCCAGGTGTTCGCGCATGTCTCCCGCTAATTTAGGAGATGTTCGGAACATCTGGAATGTGAAGAATAGTGTTCTTTCAATGTGTTCTGCACTTAAATGGTCCTGTATTCACTGTTTTTAATGTTTTAATTCTATTCTTCACTTTGCAGCTGTGCGCGCGTATCTCCGAACCTATCGGGAGACACGCGCGCACACCTGCAATGTGAAGAATAGAATTAAAACATTAAAAACAGTGAAAACACAAACATTTAAGGGCAGAACACATTGAAAGAACAATATTCTTCACATTCCAGATGTTCGTGCACATCTCCTAACTTAGCGGGAGACACGCGCGAACACCTGCAAAGTGAAGAATAGTGTTATTTCAATGTGTTCTTACAAGTAAAACATCTGCAAACATCTGGAATTTTTTTTTTGCACTGTTCTTTTACTGTTCAGTTTTATTTAAAAAATGCTTGGGTCTCCCATTGACTTCAATGGGGCTCGTTATTCGAGACGAGCACTCGAGCATCTGGAAAAGTTCGTCTCGAATAACGAGCACCCGAGCATTTTAGTGCTCGCTCATCTCTAATCAGCATCTATTAGACACAAGGTTGTTTACCTCATTCCCACAGCAACCCTGCATTTAAATTATTTACTCCCCCAAGTTCTGTAGATATAGCACTAGAAACAAGTTCAGTGGATAAATACAGCACCAGAAGCAAGTTCCATATATAAAATACCCCCTGACCCAGATCTTATTGTTACATCCAGAAATCAATGGGTACATTAAGCATAACAAAATGGTGTGTGGCTATACAGGGTGCAATGTATTCAGTCTAGTTGGATAATTTACCCAATTGACCTGTAAAGAGTTAGAATGTCGACACAGAATTGTGATATTGTGAAGCACTTTTTTTAATGATTGATTTATTTTTTCTAACTATTATTCTCCTTTATAACAAACAGGAAAAAGGCAACAAATAATAAAAGGCTGCAATGTACAATACAGTATGTAGTAATCCCAGGTCAAAGAAGGCAGTAAACTGAATAACCACTACTTTTGGTATTGGTTTACTTATCATTTGTAGGCAGATATATGATACAGTAATTTACTCAGGATCTAATATCTATTCAACATAATAAAGGGAACTACCACACACTGGTACATAACTGGCACAGGATGGGTCAGATGTAAAATGTTAAAAATCTTACTAAATAATCTGGTTTTCATACTTGTCCTGCCAGGCCTAATTTGTTAGTATTAAGAGAATAAAATAGTGGAATAAAATCCTTTAATCTTGAAAGGGTTGTTGAGATATCCAGTGGATCTTCAATTCCAAACACCGTTAGCTTTAAAATGTATCATTTCCAGATCAAATTTTTTTTTTCTGTTACATTGATCAAAGAATATCTTCCTTTATTTGTTTAAATAATACATGTTAAACTGTCTGTCTGGAAAAGTGGTACAATCTCCCAAATAATAATAATAATAATAATAATAATCTTTATTTATATAGCAACATCAAATTCTGTAGCGCTTTACAGATATAATACTGTATTACAGAGTAATAACATTATCATGGCCCTGCTCCCAAGAGCTTACAGTGTATGGGGATGAGGGGGTGACACAAGAGCTTGTATAATGGAATGGAATAAAATTATTTTAAAAAATAACAAAATTTTGCATAGGCAGTGGCATTGCACAGTGAGTTCAATGACAATGAAAACTCACTCTCACCTGGAATCAGCATTGTGCAGTGCACTTTAAATGCTTTCTAGACAACACTCATGTTCACATAGGGGCACATTTACTAAGGGTCCGCGGAGCACATTTTTGTCGGGTTTCCCGGCGTTTTCCGTTTTGCGCTGCATTTAAATGGGGTTATTGGCGCACGCAATCTGACTTTTATGCGACACCAATCGGGGGCGTGGCCGTCGGACAACTCGACTGATTCAGACTAAGCACGGGAATTAACTGTTCAACTTTCATTTTCCCACAGATGTTTATAAAATGAAAGCTGAGCTCTGTTTGGCTGCCATGGGCAACAATTTTACATTTCTGATAAATCTCCCCCAACATTGAATGTAATCCATTGCCCTGTCAGTATGTGTTGCCAAACTAAATAATGATCTTGCCTCTTCACATCCTTTTTCGGACTCTGATTCTCAGTTTAAAGGAAACCTACCACTTGTAGTGGCAGGTTTCCGATGAAAATACCGGGCACCAGCTCAGGGTGAGCTGGTGCCGGAGCTTATTTTAGTTAGTGTTTTAAACCGCGGTATCGCGGTTTAAAACACTTTTTAAACGTTATAGCCGGCGCAGGCAGGTACGCGCTCGGCGCTTACCGTGCACGCGGCTACATAGGAAGTGAATGAGAGCCGCATGCACGGTAAGCGCCGGCACCAGCTCACCCTGAGCTGGTGCCCGGTATTTTCATCGGAAACCTGCCACTACAAGTGGTAGGTTTCCTTTAATGTAACCTGTGAATATCACACTAGACCTGTTACCTTTTACTGAAACATACATTAGCACTTGGCTATATAGTGTAAGTGCTGATGCAATGCTTAAACAGTCACAATCTCATTTTTCAGTGTTCTAATTGTTTCCATACTTATGTAATTAGTGAGCCAAAATTGCCTTTTACACCTAATGTTGCGCGTATATATGGCTTAACATGAGACATCTATTGTTATGTGTGACATTGGTGGATGTTGTATGTAACAATATCATAAACTTCTGCTAGTATAGATGGTACTAGGAATGAGTTTTGCTCAATACCAGCTGGCTTGTGGTGTAGCTGCTAGGCCTCATGCTGCAAACAATGGGGAACATTTACTTACCGTTGATTTGGAGGTTGCCAGGATTCACTAAGGTTGTGCGCCCTATATCCACTAGGTGTCGCTGCTGCGCTGAAGTCCGCCGGAGTTCACCTTCTTCGCCCCGGTGTATGTGAGTGCTATTCTTGCTACACAATTTTATTTTTAAATTCCGTGGTTTTTCAGAAATATTCAGGAAACCCGGCAAAAATGCACGATTCGGACCCTTAGTAAATGAGCCCCAATGGGTCTGCTGAAATGGACAGGGTGAGCACCATTCACCCAGCCCATCTCTATTAAATTGAAGCAGGTGGTTGTATTCGGGGCGGCAATAGGCCTGATGCATTGGCGTACAATTCTAAAGTAGAATTGCTCCACAGCCAGCAAACGCTACCTCTCGGACCCCACTTAATGCTCCTCCACGCACACTTAACATGGAGGTGGCATAAAGAGGAAAATAATTCCCTGTGAATGCCAGGCTTTGTGATTTTTGTGGGGCTTGTACACCAGCAATACACACAAGTCTAGTATCCACACGGATGGGATTCAAAATTTTAAAAACAGACTCTCTAATTTGGGAGTGTGAAATCCATACACATTATACATACTCTAATCTACAATTCCAATATTAGTCCAATATCAATATTTAAAATGTACTTTATATTACTATACTATTTAAATCAACCTTTTTGTATCAAAAATGTTTTTTAGAAATCATACCATAAATACAGCCTCTATATATAAATACAACACCAGAACCAAGCTCAAAACATACAGTAAATATAGTAAATGCAGGACTAAATCCAAGTTCATACATAATTAGAGCACCAGGACCAAGTTCAGTATGGCAGCCATTTGTCACAGCACCTGTCCTACAGCAACCAGGGGTCACAGAATCCAATAGTCACAGTCCCTGTCCTACAGTAACCAGCAGTCACAGTGCCTGGTCGCAGGAGCTAGTAGTCACAATAGATAATAGTCCCAATGCCCGTCCCTAGTAGCCAGTATTAACAATGCTTACCACAGTAGCCCCAGTGCTTTTCCCAGTAGTCACATTTATGCATCCAGTAGCCAACAGTCTCAGTGATGCCCCAGTAGCCAGAAGTCAAAAGAATTCCCTCACTAACCAATAGCCACAATAATGCCCCCAGTAGCCAGTAGATACAATGATACGCCCAGTAGCTAGGAGTCACAGTGATGCCCCCAGTAGCCAAGAGTCACTGTGATGATCCTAGTAATGCCATGCCATGTCATCATGCGCCAGGACATCTCCGGACACAGGTCTCTTAGCCACATCCACCATCACACAGGCTGCGATGGTGACGGCCTGTGTGATGGAGAAATGGGAGCAAGTAAGGGGTGGGAGCCCAGCTCATTGAGCCTGTCATGATTTTCACAACCTGGCCTGACTTTAGTACTTTTGTGGAAGAGAGAAAAAAATGTATTACTTTTCCCATACTGTACAATAGATACCTAAATATAAAGCCCTATACAAAAAATATACTTAAACATATTGGAGCAGATTTATCAATCAGTCTGAAAGTCAGAATATTTCCAGTTGCCCATGGCAACCAATCACAGCTCAGCTTTCATTTTACCAGTGCTCATGAATATTTTAAAGGGGAGCTGTGATTGGTTTCCATGGGCAACTAGAAATATTCAGACTTTCAGACTGCTTGATAAATCTGCCCCATTATCATGTCTTATGAATGCTTATATTACATTTTTCATGCCGCCTAAGATGGCTGCACTATAGGGCAATAGAAGGGCTGAAATAATTGGTGCAGCTAGCATTGGTTATAAGTGCATAGCACGGCACAAAGCACCCCAACTGGTTCAAACACGCAAATGCAAATCTACATTAATTAGCTTTAAGTATATATTATGTATGTCAGGGATCTAGAATACAGCTATATGGCATCAAAAGCATGAATAACATAATTTAATGCCCTTAATAAAAGACCTTTGAAGTCCCTAATACAAAGAAGTGACAAAAGGGAGGTGCAGATGCCATTTTTCAGTACCATAACAATCATGTAATAAGTAAAATATGCAAAGATCTAGATACACTTCATTGAACTAACACTTACTGTTAATAGTCTCCTGTATGACTCCAAGTAACACCTCTATCAGGAGGTACCTTATGTCATTAATGTCAGCGCAAAGTGTAGGGTGTAAATCAGATTATTTATCACACATTATTAAGCAGCCTTTTTACAAGAAAATGAGGTATAAGCCTAATGGGAATGATGGTAAAGTGACTCACATGGTCTCCATGTTTTATTTACACCTCTGCAGTCTTTGGCTTGTCACTATGAGTTGCTTAGTATATTGTAAAGATATCTTATACATCAGCAACCAGTCATCTTGTATCTGCAGCTGAAAAAAACCCATAGCATGATGCTGCCACCAACATGTGTCACTGTTGGGGTTGTATTTGGTAGGCAATGAGCAATGCCTGGTTTTCTCCGCACATACCGCTTAGAATTAACTACAAAAAGTTCAACCTTTCTCTCATCAGACCAGAGAATCTTATAGACTGGGAGTCCTTCATGTGTTCCTTTGCACACTGTATGAGGCTTTCAGTCGAGCACTGAGGAGAGGCTTCCATCGACACATTCTGCCATAAAGCCCTAACTGCAGGAGGCTGCAGTTATAGGTGACTTTGTGAAACTTTCTCCCATCTTCCTACTGCATCTCTGCAGCTCAGCCACATTGATCTTGGGGGTCCTCTTTACCTCTCTTACAAAGGCTCTTCTCCCACAATTGCTTAATTTGGCTGGACGGCCAGATCAGGTAAGAGTCAAGGAACTTTTCAATTTAAGAATTATGGAGACCACTGTGCTCTTAGGAACCCTAAATGCTGCAGAAATTATTTTGTAACCCTGGCCAGATCTGTTTCTTTCCACAATTCTGTTACTTGGGCAGTTCCTTAGACCTCATGATTCTCATGTGCTCTGACATGCACTGTGAGGTCTTACACAGACAGGTGTGTGCCTTTCCTAATCAAAGCCAATCAGATTAACTAACACAGCTGGACACCAATGAAGATCGTCTTCCAGTGCCAATATCCTGCAACTTTGCATGCAATTGAATAGGAGGATTGTCTAGAAAAAATGTGCTCACTATCACAGATATAGACAAATTTGTGAATAATATTTGAGAGAAAATGCCCAAGATCTTTTCATTTGGCTCATGAAAAATTGGAGCAAAACCAAAATTGTTTAGAAACATCATCGGGGTCCTATATGGCATTCTATACAAGGTATTGATGTGAAAAATGCCTCTTGATTGATAGAGAAACCGACTCCTCCTCTCCTCTGCTCCTATTTACTGCCACTTAAGAATTTTAAATATCCACCATATCTGTATGGCAAGGCTGGACTGATCAGAGGATAAAGTAAGCTCCATAAAGAGGAACAATCCTAAGTGTGATTTCATATACAAAATCATGGGACAACATTTTGAAATATGTAGCAGATATTTCATCCAGTTTCAGTCATATAACTGGTGTAGAGATGAGCGAGCACTAAAATGCTCGGGTACTCGTTATTCGAGACAAACTTTTCCCGATGCTTGAGTGCTCGTCTCGAATAACGAGCCCCATTGAAGTCAATGGGAGTCTCGAGCATTTTTCAAGGGGACCAAGGCTCTGCACAGGGAAGCTTGGCCAAACACCTGGGAACCTCAGAAAAGGATGGAAACACCACGGAAATGGACAGGAAACAGCAGGGGCAGCATGCATGGATGCCTCTGAGGCTGCTTAATCGCACCATTAGGCCAAAATTATGGGCAACAGCATGAGTGACCGAATGAAGCTAGATAGCATCTAAAACATCCAATAATTGACCCTGACACTATAGGGGATGGCATGCAGAGGCAGCGGCAGCAGTGGCAGGCTAGAGAGTGTCATGGCGACATACCCTAAATGGACTCAGGTTTCACCAGAGGTGAAATGATTTCCTATGTGAACAAAAGGTTGACGGTATATTTAGTCGATAACACAGCATGGTGGCGACATAGTGACCAAGTTCCATAAGGTATCTGGTGAAACACCCGAAAAATGAGCCTGACACAGCTCTTTTGATAAGGGGACGACATGTGGAGGCAGCCATGGAGACGACTTCCATGATTAAGAGCGACAGTATAGGGCATTCATATTTGAAAAAAATATAATTTTCAAATCAGGCCGGGTCGTTTGAATATTTCACCTAGGAATAATGGAATAGCATAGTGGTTCTATTTTTAATTGTTTTTACGGAAATGGTTCCATGATTAAGAGCGACAGTATGGGGCATCCATATTGCGCTGCTATGATTGCAACTTCAGGTCTCCAGCATGGCGGCGACAGATGGGCCGAGTTCCACTATGTATCTGGTGAAACACCTGAAAATTCTGCCTGACACAGCTCGTTTGATAAGGGGATGATGTATGGAGGCAGTGAACTAATAGTAGATTAAAGGTGCTGCAGTTAAAACTATGTTAGTTGGATCTTGAGATGGAGCTGGCGCTCCGCTGCCAGGCGAGCTTTCGCCAATCCAAGCCCCTGTCTCTAGGCTACTCCCCAAACAGCACTTCTAAGAACCTTTTGTATAAGATCAAGTGTAGTAGCGTTCTTATAAGTTTAGGATATGGCGGGTGAGGGGAATGTAAACAGATGCGCAAGAAGCGCTGAAATAATATTGGTAAATGATAAAAGTTTGCCAGTATATTTTGTGGATTACACAGCAGGTGGCGACAAAGTTAAGAAGTTTGATGTGGAAGCCATGAAAACAACCCAAAATTCTGCCCGACACAGCTCGTTTGATAAGGGGACGATGTATGGAGGCAGTGAACTAGTAGTAGATTAAAGGTGCTGCAGTTAAAACTATGTTAGTTGGATCTTGAGATGGAGCTGGCGCTCCGCTGCCAGGCGAGCTTTCGCCAATCCAAGCCCCTGTTTCTAGGCTACTCCCCAAACAGCACTTCTAAGAACCTTTTGTATAAGATCAAGTGTAGTAGCGTTCTTATAAGTTTAGGATATGGCGGGTGAGGGGAATGTAAACAGATGCGCAAGAAGCGCTGAAATAATATCGGTAAATGATAAAAGTTTGCCAGTATATTTTGTGGATTACACAGCAGGGTGGCAACAAAGTTAACAAGTTTGATGTGGAAGCCATGAAAACAACCCAAAATTCTGCCTGACACTGTTCGTTTGATAAGTAGACCATGTATGGAGGCAGCTATATGGACGACTTTTGGAGGCAGCTATGGCGATGACGTGTGGAGGTAGCAATGGAGACAACGTGTGGAGCCAGCTAAAAAGATGACATGTGGAGGCTGCTATAGAGACAATTTAATTTGGATAGTGCCTGTATGTGGCAGCCCAAAAAAGTTTTCAAGCCAGAGGAGCAGGTAGGTGGTCCTCCAGAAAAATTTAATAAATTGAGTGCCTGTATGTGGCAGTCCAAAAAAGTTTTCAAACCAGAGGAGCAGGAAGGTGGTCCTCCACAAAAATTAAATAGATTGAGTACTATAGCTAGAGCCAGTTGGCCCTGGCAAAAAATAGCCAGTTTCCTATGCTTTAGTGTACAAAGAGGAGGAGAAGGAGGACAATGAGGAGGAGGAGTGCATACATTATTCAGGTTGAGCTTCTTTCACCTGGTGGAGAATGCAAAACCGGAGAAATCCAGGCTTTATTCATCTTGATAAGCGTCAGCCTGTCAGCGCTGTCAGTCGACAGGCGTGTACGCTTATCGGTGATGATGCCACCAGCTGCACTGAAAACCCGCTCGGACAACACGCTAGCGGCAGGGCAGGCAAGAACCTCCAAGGCGTACAGCGCCAGTTCGTGCCACATGTCCAGCTTTGAAACCCACTAGTTGTAGGGAGCTGTGTGATCATTTAGGACGATGGTATGGTCAGCTACGTACTCCCTCACCATCTTTCTGTAAAGATCAGCCCTACTCTGCCGAGACTGGGGACAGGTGACAGTGTCTTGCTGGGGTGAAATAAAACTGGCAAAGGCCTTGTAAAGCGTACCCCTGCCAGTGCTGGCAAAGCTGCCTGCTCGCCTACTCTCCCTTGCTACTTGTCCCGCAGAAGTACGCCCTCTGCCGCTAGCGCTGTCAGAAGGGAAATACTGTTTCAGCTTGTGCACCAGGGCCTGCTGGTATTCATGCATTCTCACACTCCTTTCCTCTCCAGGGATGAGAGTGGAAAGATTTTGCTTGTACCGTGGGTCCAGGAGAGTGAATACCCAGTAATCGGTGCTGGAATAAATTCTTTGAACGCGAGGGTCACGGGATAGGCAGCCTAGCATGAAATCTGCCATATGTGCCAGAGTCCCAACGCGCAAGAATTCACTCCCCTCACTGGCCTGACTGCCCATTTCCTCCTCCTCCAACTCCTCCAACTCCTCTTCTTCTGCCCATACACGCTGAACAGTGAAGGACTCAACAATGGTCCCCTCTTCTGTCTCACCAACATTCTCCTCCTCTTCCTCCTCATCCTCCTCCACCTCCTCCGATATGCGCTGAGAAACAGACCTAAGGGTGCTTTGGCTATCAACAAGGGAATCTTCTTCCCCCATCTCTTGTGACGAGCGCAAAGCTTCCGACTTCATGCTGACCAGAGAGTTTTTCAACAGGCCAAGCAGCGGGATGGTGAGGCTGATGATGGCGGCATCACCACTGACCATCTGTGTTGACTCCTCAAAGTTACTCAGCACTTGACAGATATCAGACATCCACGTCCACTCCTCATTGTAGACTTGAGAAAGCTGACTGACCTGACTACCAGTTCTGGTGGAAGTTGACATCTGGCAGTCTACAATCGCTCTGCGCTGCTGGTAAACTCTGGATAACATGGTTAGTGTTGAATTCCACCTCGTGGGCACGTCGCACAACAGTCGGTGAGCGGGCAGTTGGAGGCGGCGCTGCGCTGCCCTGAGAGTGGCAGCATCTGTGCTGGACTTCCTGAAATGCGCACAGATGCGGCGCACCTTCGTGAGCAAATCAGACAGATTGGGGTATGTCTTGAGGAAACGCTGAACTATGAGATTTAACACATGGGCCAGGCATGGCACATGTGTCAGTCTGCCGAGTTGCAGAGCCGCCACCAGGTTACAGCCGTTGTCACACACAACCTTGCCTGGCTTCAGGTTCAGCGGTGCCAGCCACAGATCAGTCTGCGCCGTGATGCCCTGTTATAGCTCTTGGGCGGTGTGCCTTTTATCGCCTAGGCTCAGCAGTTTGAGCACCGCCTGCTGTCGCTTCGCGATGGCACTGCTGCTGTGCCTAGAGCTACCGACTGATGGCGCCATGCCAACGGATGGTAATTCGGAGGAGGAGGAGGTGGAGGAGGGGTGGGAGGAGGAGGAGGCATAGTAGGCCTTTGAGACCTGGACCGAGGTAGGCCCCGCAATCCTCGGCGTCGGCAGTATATGAGCAGCCCCAGGGTCAGACTCGGTCCCAGCCTCCACCAAGTTAACCCAATGTGCCGTCAGCGATATATAGTGGCCCTGCCCGGCAGCACTCGTCCACGAGTCCGTGGTCAGGTGGACCTTGTCAGAAACGGCGTTGGTCAGGGCACGGATGATGTTCTCTGACACGTGCTTGTGCAGGGCTGGGACGGCACATCGGGAAAAGTAGTGGCGGCTGGGGACCGAATACCAAGGGGCGGTCGCCGCCATGAGGTTTCGAAAGGCCTCGGTCTCTACCAGCCTATAGGGCAGCATCTCCAGGCTAAGCAACTTGGAGATGTGGACGTTGAGGGCTTGTGCGTGTGGGTGGGTTGCGCTATACTTCCTTTTGCGCTCCAGCGTCTGGGGTATGGAGAGCTGAACGCTGGTGGATGCTGTGGAGGATCGTGTAGGCGAAGATGGGGTTTTGGCACGGGAGGTGTTTGGGCTGTGGTCCTGGGCAGGGGGCTGACTAGCAGATGACACAGGGGAAGGAGCAGTGGTGTGCCCGGCCGGAGGTGAACGGGCTTGGTGCCATTGAGTGGGGTGTTTAGCATTCATATGCCTGCGCATACTGGTGGTAGTTAAGCTAGTAGTGGTGGAACCCCTGCTGATCCTGGTTTGGCAAAGGTTGCACACCACAGTCCGTCGGTCATCCGGTGTTTCTTTAAAGAACCTCCAGACTTCTGAAAATCTAGCCCTCGCCACGGGAGCTTGACTACGGGCAACATTTGGCGCTGATGCACCAGCTCTGGCCCTGCCTCTCCGTCTGGCCCCACCACTGCCTCTTCCAACCTGTTCTTCTATAGGACTCGCCTCCGTCTCAGAAGCACTGTGTTCACCCGGCCTATCAACCCAGCTTGGGTCTGTCACCTCATCATCCTCCGATCCCTCAGTTTGCTCCCCCCTCGGACTTCCTGCCCTGACAACAACTTCACCACTGTCTGACAACCGTGTCTCCTCATCGTCGGACACCTCTTTACACACTTCTTCCACTACGTCAATAATGTCATCATCACCCACAGACTGCGACTGGTGGAAAACCTGGGCATCGGAAAATTGCTCAGCAGCAACTTGACAAGTGGTTTGTGACTGTGGGAAGGGTCCAGAAAACAGTTCCTCAGAGTATGCCGGTTCAAATTCCAAATTTTTCTGGGAGGGGGCAGACTGGGGGGAAGGAGGCTGAGGTGGAGGAGCTGGAGGAGTGCTGATTTCGGTGACAAATGGCTAGAAGCATTGTCTGCAATCCACAACATCACCTCTTCGCACTGTTGTGGCCTCAACTGTGATCTACCACGAGTCCCAGTAACTTGAGACATGATGAACCTAGGGAGTGTAGCTCTGCGGCGTTCCCCTGCTCCCTCATCAGCAGGTGGTGTCTCACCCCGCCCAGGACCACGGCCTCTGACCCCTGCAGTAGTTGGACGCCCACGTCCACGCCCTCGTCCTCTACCCCTAGCCCTCGGGTTAAACATTTTCCAAATTAAAGTGTAAACTTTTAATTTTTTTTTTTTTGTGTTTATTTTTTTTAATTTTTTTTTATTTTTTAACAAAACGATGCTATCCTATTGCTATGGCTAGTTTCTAACCTACACTGACAGCACACAACTGGATTTTGTGCTGTGCCTGATGACTTTGAGCTATAAAATGAAATAAAGGTAAAAAATAAATAAATCAGCAGACTCTGCCTAATTCTAATCAAACCCCTAATAAATTGTCCCACTTCGGTGTTTGAGGTGGATATGCGTGTCACTAAGAGCTAAACACAACGGTCGCAGGTCTCCCAGCAAATTCCTCACAATATGGTACTAGCTGCACTACTAATGCCAGCAAGCCCAGCCACAAGCAAACAAAAAAAGGAAAAATAATGCTATTGTAGGCCTAAGTAAGCCGTTGGGGTTCTCCTATGGCTACTTTGTGGCCACACTGAAAGCACACTGCTTTGCAAGATGAGTTTGAGCTATAAAATGAAATAAAGGTAAAAAAAAAAAAAAAATCTGCAGACTCTGCCTAATTCTAATCAAACCCCTAATAAATTGTCCCACTTCAGTGTTTGAGGTGGATATGCGTGTCACTAAGAGCTAAACACAACGGTCGCAGGTCTCCCAGCAAATTCCTCACAATATGGTACTAGCTGCACTACTAATGCCAGCAAGCCCAGCCACAAGCAAACAAAAAAAAGGAAAATATAACGCTATTGTAGGCCTAAGTAAGCCGTTGGGGTTCTCCTATGGCTATTTTGTAGTCTACACTGAAAGCACACTGCTTTGCAAGATGAGTTTGAGCTATAAAATGAAATAAAGGTAAAAAAAAAATAAATCAGCAGACTCTGCCTAATTCTAATCAAACCCCTAATAAATTGTCCCACTTTGGTGTTTGAGGTGGATATGCGTGTCACTAAGAGCTAAACACAACGGTTGCAGGTCTCCCAGCAAATTCCTCACAATATGGTACTAGCTGCACTACTAATGCCAGCAAGCCCAGCCACAAGCAAACAAAAAAAAGGAAAATATAACGCTATTGTAGGTCTAAGTAAGCCGTTGGGGTTCTCCTATGGCTATTTTGTAGCCTACAATGAGAGCACACTGCTTTGCAAGATGAGTTTGAGCTATAAAATGAAATAAAGGTAAAAAAAAAAAAAAAATCTGCAGACTCTGCCTAATTCTAATCAAACCCCTAATAAATTGTCCCACTTTGGTGTTTGATGTGGATATGTGTGTCACTAAGAGCTAAACACAACGGTAGCAAGTCCCCCTGCAAATTCCTCACAATATGGTACTAGCTGCACTACTAGTGCCAGCAAGCCCAGCCACAAGCAAATAATAAAAAAAAATGTATAACGCTATTGTAGCCCTAAGAAGGGCTGTTGGGTTCTTGTAGAATCACTCCTACCTAACAGTAAGCAAATATAACACCCTAACGCTATCCCTGACCAGCAGCAGCTCTCTCACTGGCGGCATCCAGACACAGAATGATCCGAGCAGCGCGGGCAGGGGCTAGTCTATTCCAGGGTCACCTGATCTGGCCAGCCAACCACTGCTATCGACGTGTAAGGGTACCACGTCATGCTGGGTGGAGTGCAGAGTCTCCTGGCTTGTGATTGGCTCTGTTTCTGGCCGCTAAAAAGCAAAACGGCGGGAGATGCCATTTTCTTGAGCGGGCGAAGTATTCGTCCGAGCAACGAGCAGTTTCGAGTACGCTAATGCTCGAACGAGCATCAAGCTCGGACGAGTATGTTCGCTCATCTCTAATCTGGTGCACTTTGGATCATGTAATCTTAATTTGCATTGTTGAGCATTGACACAATATTAGTACATTTGTAAATAGCCAAAACAACATAAGGATTCAAGCAATAGATATTCGGGTTAAAAATAATAAATAATAATTTCTCTATTAATTACAAGGTATTAGATTTGGGGAAATTGAGTATATCTCTGTCCTCAGATGTTGACTAAAGTGTAAGAACCAGGTATGGTATGGTAATGGACCCACTAATAGCAATTATTATTATTCATTTAAAAACACATTTTCCAATCTTCTTTCTGTATCAAGTACTCACAGTTTTCTAGATCTCTGCTTGCTGTCCTGCTGTAGAAAGCTTCAGTGTTTATTTCGAATGGACAGAAATCTGACCATGGTCACACAGGTGCACGGCTCGTTATAACACACAGCTCTGATTACTTTCTATGATACTAACGAGCAGCGCACCTGTGTGACCATGGTCATATTTCTGTCCATTCGAAATAAACACTGAAGCTTTCTACAGCAGGACAGCAAGCAGATTCCTGTCCACTGGTAGTAAACATAGAAGCTTTCTATAGAACGACAGCAAGCAGAGATCTAGAAAACTGAATAATTGATACAGAAAGTATAACTGTATAACTTTTATTATACAAACAATAACATTAATTTACTGAAATTAGAAATCCCTTTAAGGATTCCTTTGGATGGATTCTCTTTATTCATCTTCTAGAAGTATATAATAATAGTCCAGATACTATGCAGGAGTAATTACATTAAAGCCGTGTAAAGACTTATTGACCTATATCATTGTTTATGGTTAATCTAAAACTATTGGCTAAGGTTATGCTGCTCATCTAAGTTCATATCAACTTTAATACATCCTGACCAGACAGACTTAATACAAAATAAATCCACTGTGGTAAATATAAGACAGCTACTTCTGAAGATTCAGGCTTCTCAGTTGCAACTGTTAGCCATTTGATATGGCCAATTCATTTCACACTGTGAAATGGTTGTTACTCCATAGGATGGGTTTTGGGTCTTGGTTCTCAAAACGGGTACAGTTACTCCACTCATCACCTCCTGTTAAGGTCTAAGTTAACTCCCAGCTTTCTTCTCCTTTCCCCTTGCGTAGGGGGACATGCTGGGGGTGCTCGCTGTTGCCTCTGTTTGTGATTGTTATGGAACCCTTGGCCACAACATTACAGTTGTCTCCTGAAGTTCTTTTTCTTGACCATTGGGCTTATTTTATTTAGCAAAGCAATATCTATTATTAGTTCCTTTGGCCTCCTCTCATTATTTAAACTATGCTGAAGTTTCTTAACCTCTAACCACAGATTTGCCCACATGGTTGGTCTCTCTCCAAAATTGTCCTTTTAATTCCTAAGAATACAGGTGTAAAGAGTGAAGGCTATGTCATTCTTAATATTGATCTTCTCTTATCTAAATTCCAACAGAAGGTTAGAGACTGGTTTGAGCTCCCACTTTCTACTAATAGGATGTACAAACTTAGTTAAAATGACACTTATAAAATTGCAATTTCAGTGATTTCTCATCCAGAGATTTATAACCTTACAGCATACAGCATTGTATGATGAAATACAACTACAACCAGGAAAAAGTGATCACATGGGAACCTTTTGCACTTCGAAACTAAAAATACATTTTCAAGATCTGTGAATTCCCAATTTATGGTCACTGATGAGTTTGCTCTCTTACTGTGTACACAGCAAATCTGAATATTAATTATTTGTGATAATTTTATGCACAGGTGCCATGGGACCTTCTTTAAATTGAATTTCTGATAAGACCTGGATAACTTCTTATACAGACACTATGGGGTGAATCAACTACGCTGCTTATCTGAGTCAAGGGGGTCTCATCTAACATAGGGAAACATATAGAAGTAACGCTACATAGAAACTGATTCCGGACACATGCTGTGTTAAAAGATTGGCGCGTGCCTTTGAACATCCCCCATTGAGACCAAAAGATGTATCTGTAGATCACAAGTGTAGAATTTAGATTGAGCAATAATATCTGCAGATTTTATTCTGTTGTCTTCAAAAACAAAGCAATTTTTATGATAAATTGTATCTTAAATATTACATACCAACTATCCCAGTCTATAGTATGCTTTATAGAAACACAGATGCTACAGTTATTAGTTTATGGATGTATTATAGTGTACACATTTTATAAGCAATTAGCTGGTTTCCTATGGGTGAACACGGAGAAAAAGGGCATAAAATTATTTGGGGGTTACATTTTTTTTGTGATATTGGTGATATATTTGTTTGTTTGGTATTCATTCGGGTGCTGAAACATCAACACAAAACAGATCTGAGGCCTACATGATAATCAATAACTTGTAGAACAACATTTACCATCAAAGACCTGAAGTAATTATTTTCTCCCATTGTTCCGGAGGTGTTTTGGCCCATTATCCTCTATATTAATGCTTCAGGTCATCAATGTTTGTGGGTATTCGTCTGGGCACAGTTTTCTTAAGGTCCAACCACGCCATTCATAGTATCATAGTGTCATAGTATATAAGGCTGGAAAAAGACACAAGTCCATCAAGTCCAACCTTTAAGAATTAAATAAATGTTTTATCCCCATAACCCGTGATATTTTTTCTCTCCAGAAAGGCATCCAGGCCTCTCTTGAACATGTACATAGAGTCCGCCATAACAACCTCCTGCGGCAGAGAGTTCCATAGTCTCACTGCTCTTACAGTAAAGAACCTTTGTCTATGTTGATGGTAAAATCGCCTCTCCTCTAGGCGCAGAGGATGCCCCCTTGTCCTGGTCACAGGCCGAGGTATAAAAAGATCTTTGGAGAGATCCTTGTACTGTCCGTTCAGGTATTTGTACATTGTAATGAGGTCTCCCCTCAGTCGTCTTTTTTCTAAACTGAATAATCCCAAATTTTGTAATCTGTCATTGTATTCTAGTACCCCCATTCCCGTAATAATCCTGGTTGCTCTCCTCTGCACCCATTCCAGCACTACTATATCCTTTTTATACACTGGTGCCCAAAACTGTACACAATATTCCATGTGTGGTCTGACCAGTGATTTGTATAAGGGCAAAACTACGTCTTTATCATGAGAATCTATTCCTCTCTTGATACATCCCATAACTTTATTTGCTTTAGCAGCAGCCGCCTGGCTCTGGTCACTAAAATTAAGTTTACCATCCACCAATACCCCCAAGTCCTTTTCAGCTCCAGTTTTACCAAGTAATTGACTGTTTAGAACATAATTATAATTTTTGTTTCCATGGCCCAAGTGCATAACTTTACATTTATCTACATTAAACATCAACCATTTCTCTGCCCACTCCTCAAGCTTCCACAAATCCCTCTGTAATGCTAAACTATCGACCTCAGTATTTATTACTTTACACAGCTTAGTATCATCTGCAAATATTGAAACTTGACTGTGTAAACCCCCTACAAGGTCATTAATAAAAATATTAAAAAGAAGTGGCCCCAATACTGACCCCTGTGGAACTCCACTGGTAACGTCAACCCAATCTGAGAATGTGCCATTAATGACGACTAGAAATGAGCGAGCACTAAAATGCTCGGGTACTCGTTATTCGAGACGAACTTTTCCTGATGCTCGAGTGCTCGTCTCGAATAACGAGCCCCATTGAAGTCAATGGGAGACTCGAGCATTTTTCAAGGGGACCAAGGCTCTGCACAGGGAAGCTTGGCCAAACACCTGGGAACCTCAGAAAAGGATGGAAACACCACGGAAATGGACAGGAAAAAGCAGGGGCAGCATGCATGGATGCCTCTGAGGCTGCTTAATCGCACCATTATGCCAAAATTATGGGCAACAGCATGGCCATGACAGAGTGACAGAATGAAGCTAGATAGCATCTAAAACATCCAATAATTGACCCTGACACTATAGGGGACGGCATGCAGAGGCAGCGGCAGCAGCGGCAGGCTAGAGAGTGGCATGGCGACATACCCTAAATGGACTCAGGCTTCAAACCAATGGGTGGCAGAGAGGAACCAAAGGAGGTGAGCAAGAAGCGCTCAAATAATATCGGTACATGATAAAAGTTTGCCAGTATATTTTGTGGATTACACAGCAGGGTGGCGACAAAGTTAACATGGAAGCCATGAAAACAGCCCAAAATTCTGCCTGACACAGCTCGTTTGATAAGGGGACGATGTATGGAGGCAGTGAACTAGTAGTAGATTAAAGGTGCTGCAGTTAAAACTATGTTAGTTGGATCTTGGGATGGAGCTGGCGCTCCGCTGCCAGGCGAGCTTTCGCCAATCCAAGCCCCTGTCTCTAGGCTACTCCCCAAACAGCACTTCTAAGAACCTTTTGTATAAGATCAAGTGTAGTAGCGTTCTTATAAGTTTGGGATATGGCGGGTGAGGGGAATGTAAACAGATGCGCAAGAAGCGCTGAAATAATATCTGTAAATGGTAAAAGTTTGCCAGTATATTTTGTGGATAACACAGCAGGGTGGCGACAAAGTTAACAACTTTGATGTGGAATCCATGAAAACAACCCAAATTTGTGCCTGACACACCTCGTTTGATAAGGGGACGATGTATGGAGGCAGCTATATGGACGACTTTTGGAGGTAGCAATGGAGACAACGTGTGGAGGCTGCTATGGAGACAATTTAATTTGGATAGTGCCTGTATGTGGCAGTCCAAAAAAGTTTTCAAACCAGAGGAGCAGGTAGGTGGCCCTCCAGAAAAATGAAATAGATTGAGTGCCTGTATGTGGCAGTCCAAAAAAGTTTTCAAACCAGAGGAGCAGGTAGGTGGCCCTCCAGAAAAATGAAATAGATTGAGTGCCTGTATGTGGCAGTCCAAAAAAGTTTTCAAACCAGAGGAGCAGGTAGGGGGCCCTCCAGAAAAATTGAATAGATTGAGTGCCTGTATGTGGCAGTCCAAAAAAGTTTTCAAACCAGAGGAGCAGGTAGGTGGCCCTCCAGAAAAATGAAATAGATTGAGTGCCTGTATGTGGCAGTCCAAAAAAGTTTTTAAACCAGAGGAGCAGGTAGGTGGCCCTCCAGAAAAATTGAATAGATTGAGTGCCTGTATGTGGCACTCCCAAAAATTGTTTAAAACAGAGGACCGGGTAGGTGGCCCTCCAGAAAAATTAAATGCATAAAGTACTATAGCTAGAGCCAGTGGGCCCTGTCAAAAAATAGCCAGTTTCCTCTGCTTTAGTGTACAAAGAGGAGGAGAAGGAGGAAAATGAGGAGGTGGAGGAGTGGATAAATTATTCAGGTTGAGCTTCCTTCACCTGGTGGAGATTGGAAATTATGAGAAATCCAGGCTTTATTCATCTTAATAAGCGTCAGCCTGTCAGCGCTGTCAGTCGACAGGCGTGTACGCTTATCGGTGATGATGCCACCAGCTGCACTGAAAACCCGCTCGGACAACACGCTAGCGGCAGGGCAGGCAAGAACCTCCAAGGCGTACAGCGCCAGTTCGTGCCACATGTCCAGCTTTGAAACCCACTAGTTGTAGGGAGCTGTGTGATCATTTAGGACGATGGTATGGTCAGCTACGTACTCCCTCACCATCTTTCTGTAAAGATCAGCCCTACTCTGCCGAGACTGGGGACAGGTGACAGTGTCTTGCTGGGGTGACATAAAGCTGGCAAAAGCCTTGTAAAGCGTACCCTTGCCAGTGCTGGACAAGCTGCCTGCTCGCCTACTCTCCCTCGCTACTTGTCCCGCAGAACTACGCACTCTGCCGCTAGCGCTGTCAGAAGGGAAATAGTGTTTCAGCTTGTGCACCAGGGCCTGCTGGTATTCATGCATTCTCACACTCCTTTCCTCTCCAGGGATGAGAGTGGAAAGATTTTGCTTGTACCGTGGGTCCAGGAGAGTGAATACCCAGTAATCGGTGCTGGAATAAATTCTTTGAACGCGAGGGTCACGGGATAGGCAGCCTAGCATGAAATCTGCCATATGCGCCAGAGTACCAACGCGTAAGAATTCACTCCCCTCACTGGCCTGACTGTCCATTTCCTCCTCCTCCAACTCCTCCAACTCCTCTTCTTCTGCCCATACACGCTGAACAGTGAAGGACTCAACAATGGTCCCCTCTTGTGTCTCGCCAACATTCTCCTCCTCTTCCTCCTCATCCTCCTCCACCTCCACCACCTCCGATATGCGCTGAGAAACAGACCTAAGGGTGCTTTGGCTATCAACAAGGGAATGTTCTTCCCCCGTCTCTTGTGACGAGCGCAAAGCTTCCGACTTCATGCTGATCAGAGAGTTTTTCAACAGGCCAAGCAGCGGGATGGTGAGGCTGATGATGGCGGCATCGCCACTGACCATCTGTGTTGACTCCTGACAGATATCAGACATCCACGTCCACTCCTCATTGTAGACTTGAGGAAGCTGACTGACCTGACTACCAGTTCTGGTGGAAGTTGACATCTGGCAGTCTACAATCGCTCTGCGCTGCTGGTAAACTCTGGATAACATGGTTAATGTTGAATTCCACCTCGTGGGCACGTCGCACAACAGTCGGTGAGCGGGCAGTTGGAGGCGGCGCTGCGCTGCCCTGAGAGTGGCAGCATCTGTGCTGGACTTCCTGAAATGCGCACAGATGCGGCGCACCTTCGTGAGCAAATCAGACAGATTGGGGTATGTCTTGAGGAAACGCTGAACTATCAGATTTAACACATGGGCCAGGCATGGCACATGTGTCAGTCTGCCGAGTTGCAGAGCCGCCACAAGGTTACGGCCGTTGTCACACACAACCATGCCTGGCTTCAGGTATGGCACTGCTGCTGTGCCTAGAGCTACCGACTGATGGCGCCATGCCCACGGATGGTAGTTCGGAGGAGGAGGTGGAGGAGGGGTGGGAGGAGGAGGAGGCATAGTAGGCCTGAAAGACCTGGACCGAGGTAGGCCCCGCAATCCTCGGCGTCGGCAGTATATGACCAGCCGCAGGGTCAGACTCGGTCCCAGCCTCCACCAAGTTAACCCAATGTGCCGTCAGCGATATATAGTGGCCCTGCCCGGCAGCACTCGTCCACGTGTCCGTGGTCAGGTGGACCTTGTCAGAAACGGCGTTGGTCAGCGCACGGATGATGTTGTCTGACACGTGCTGGTGCAGGGCTGGGACAGCACATCGGGAAAAGTAGTGGCGGCTGGGGACCGAATACCGAGGGGCGGCCGCCGCCATGAGGTTGCGAAAGGCCTCGGTCTCTACTAGCCTAAAGGGCAGCATCTCCAGGCTAAGCAATCTGGAGATGTGGACATTAAGGGCTTGGGCGTGCGGGTGGGTTGCACTATATTTCCGTTTCCGCTCCAGCGTCTGGGGTATGGAGAGCTGAACGCTGGTGGATGCTGTGGAGGATCGTGGAGGCGACGATGGGGTTTTTGTGCCAGGGTCCTGGGCAGGGGGCTGACTATCAGCTGACACAGGGGAAGGAGCAGTGGTGTGCACGGCCGGAGGTGAACGGGCTTGGTGCCACTGAGTGGGGTGTTTAGCATTCATATGCCTGCGCATACTGGTGGTAGTTAAGCTAGTAGTGGTGGAACCCCTGCTGATCCTGGTTTGGCAAAGGTTGCACACCACAGTCCGTCGGTCATCCGGTGTTTCCTTAAAGAACCTCCAGACTTCTGAAAATCTAGCCCTCGCCGCGGGAGCCCTCGCCACGGGAGCTTCCCTACGTGACACATTTGGCGCTGATGCACCTGCTCTGGCCCTGCCTCTCCGTCTGGCCCCACCACTGCCTCTTCCAACTTGTTCTGGTCGAGGACTCTCCTCCGTCTCAGAAGCACTATGTGCACCCGGCCTCTCAACCCAGCTTGGGTCTGTCACCTCATCATCCTCCGATCCCTCAGTCTGCTCCCCCCTCGGACTTCCTGCCCTGACAACAACTTCACCACTGTCTGACAACCGTGTCTCCTCATCGTCGGACACCTCTTTACACACTTCTTCCACTACGTCAAGAAGGTCATCATCACCCACAGACTGCGACTGGTGGAAAACCTGGGCATCGGAAAATTGCTCAGCAGCAACCGGACAAGTGGTTTGTGACTGTGGGAAGGGTCCAGATAAAAGTTCCTCAGAGTATGCCGGTTCAAATGCCAAATTTTCATGGGAGGGGGCAGACTGGGGGGGAGGAGGCTGAGGTGCAGGAGCTGGAGGAGTGCCGATTTCGGTGACATGGGTGGACTGCGTGGAAGACTGACTGGTGGACAAATTGCTCGAAGCATTGTCGGCAATCCACGACATCACCTGTTCGCACTGTTCTGGCCTCAACAGTGCTCTACCACGAGTCCCAGTAACTTGAGACATGATGAACCTAGGGAGTGTAGCTCTGCGGCGTTCCCCTGTTCCCTCATCAGCAGGTGGTGTCTCACCCCTCCCAGGACCACGGCCTCTGACCCCTGCAGTAGTTGGACGCCCACGTCCCCGCCCTCGTCCTCGTCCTCTACCCCTAGCCCTCGGGTTAAACATTTTGAAAATGAAAGTTATAACTTTAATTTTTTTTTTAACTTTTTTTTGTGTTTTTTTGTGTTTTTTAGTTTTTTTTTGTGTTTTTTAGTTTTTAAAACCAAACAATGCTATCCTATTGCTATGGCTATTTTCTAGCCAAGTATGAAAGCACACTGCTATGCCAGATGAGATGACGCTGAGTTATGAAAAAATAAACGTAAAATAAAAAGAAACTGCCAGACTGTGCCTAATTGAAATCCAACCCCTAATAAATTTTCCCACTTCGGTCTTTGCGATGGATATGTGCGTCACTAAGCGCTAAACACAGCGGTCGCAAGTCTCACTACAAATTCCTCACAATTGGCTAGTATATGCACTGCAGCAAGGACAGCCACCAGCAGATCAACCAGAAATAAAATATATATAACGCTATTGTAGGCGTAAGTAAGCCGTTTGGATTCTCCTTTGGCTATTTTCTAGCCAAGTATGAAAGCACACTGATGAGATGACGCTGAGTTATGAAAAAATAAACGTAAAATAAAAAGAAACTGCCAGACTGTGCCTAATTGAAATCAAACCCCTAATAAATTTTCCCACTTTGGTGTTTGAGGTGGATATGTGTGTCACTAAGAGCTAAACACAACGGTAGCAAGTCCCCCTGCAAATTCCTCACAATATGGTACTAGCTGCACTACTAGTGCCAGCAAGCCCAGCCACAAGCAAACAAAAAAAAAAAAAGTATAACGTTATTGTAGCCCTAAGAAGGGCTGTTGGGTTCTTGTTGAATCACTCCTGCCTAACACTATTCTAATAGAACACCCTAACGCTTTCCCTGACCAGCAGCAGCTCTCTCCCTAGCGGCATCCAGACACAGAATGATCCGAGCAGCGCGGGCAGCGGCTAGTCTATCCCAGGGTCACCTGATCTGGCCAGCCAACCACTGCTATCGACGTGTAAGGGTACCACGTCATGCTGGGTGGAGTGCAGAGTCTCCTGGCTTGTGATTGGCTCTGTTTCTGGCCGCCAAAAAGCAAAACGGCGGGAGCTGCCATTTTCTCGAGCCGGCGAAGTATTCGTCCGAGCAACGAGCAGTTTCGAGTACGCTAATGCTCGAACAAGCATCAAGCTCGGACGAGTATGTTCGCTCATCTCTAATGACGACCCAATAGGATCACTAAGCCAATTACTTACCCAAATACACAGATTTTCCCCTATTTTCCCCTATACCAACCTTTTAGTTTCTTATCATTTATATACTTAAAAAAAAAATTTGGGGATTATTTTGGCTCTCCCTGGCAATATTTCTCACAGTCTCTATTTTTGCGGCCCTTATCTGCTTTTTACATGATTTCGTTTTCTCTCTATAATCCTGTAATGTCTCATCGCTACCTTCACGTTTTAGCACCATAAACGCCTTCTCTTTCTCACTTATTGCTTTCCTTACAAGACTAGTTAGCCACATTGGCTTTTTCTTGTTCCTCTTATGCTTTTTCCGATAAGTTATGTGTTGCTCACAGAACTTTTTCAGAATATATGAGAAAAAGTCCCATTTTTTTGGGGGGGGGATTTGTCTTTGAGAACATTATCCCAGTCTATGCCTTTAAGGTCTTCCCTTAGTTGCAGAAAATTTGCCCTCCTGAAGTTTAGAGTGTTGGTTGCCCCTTCCCTAATGCTCCTAGTAAAGCGTAATAAAAAATCAATGATATTATGATCACTATTACCCAGGTTCCCCCCAACCTGTAGTTTTGATACCCTACCCTGTTGGTAAGGATACGGTCCAGCAGTGCCCCCCCTCTTGTTGGCTCCAGGACTAGTTGCGACAGGTAATTGTCTTTTGTTGTTGACAAGAACCTGCTGCCTTTGAAGGACCTGCAGGTTTCTGCCCCCCAGTCAATATCTGGGTAATTGAAGTCCCCCATGATAAGTACTTCACCATGCTTTGAAGCCGCATCCATTTTGCTTATCAGCATTTCCTCTGCTGCCTCCATTATATTTGGAGCCTTATAACAAACCCCTAGTAATATTTTATTATTCTTTTTCCCTCCTCTTATCTCCACCCATAGGGACTCCACATTTGCATTTGCCTTACTGATGTCATCTCGCAAGACAGGCTTGAGGCAAGAATTCACATATAAACAAACCCCTCCCCCTTTTTTATTTATTCGATCCTTTCTAAAAAGACTATAACCATCTATAGTAACAGCCCAGCCATAGCTACTGTCCAGCCATGTCTCGCTGATACCCACTATATCATATTTCCACTCCAATATCAAGAGTTCCAGTTCCTCCATTTTGTTTGTGAGGCTTCTGGAATTTGTGTACATACACTTTATATGGTTTTCCCTATCCCTATTCATTTTGTTCTTATTCCCCCATCTCATTCCAGTCCCCCTTCCTCCCTTATGGACTATGACTCTTCCCAGCTCTCTATCTACACTGTCTATTTGCCCTGCACCAGTATAGTTTCCCTCCCCCCAGATCTCTAGTTTAAACAATCCTCCAACCTTCTAGCCATTTTTTCCCCCAAAACAGCTGCACCCTCCCCATTGAGGTGCAGCCCAAGTAATATGTTGTGTCTAGACTGCAACTGGGTCATAACTCCTTGATTTCTGATAAGTAAATCTGATTTCTCATAAGTAAATGGTAAAAAAAAATAAAAATCCTATACTCAACTCTGGCAGCCGCTCCCGCATCTTCTTTCTTCTGGTTGCTGCTGGACAGGAAGGGGTGTGCGGCTGCGTGATGACGTCATCACGCAGCACGCATCCAGGTTCAAGGAGCGATGTGCGCCGGAGTTGTCTTCCGGCCACATCGCTCCACCTCACTAATAGTGCTCCAGCGGCCACATCGGCCGCATCAAGCACTATAACAGTGACGGGCAGGAGCAGAGACCTGCCGGGGGCCTCAACAGGAGCCGCTGGCACTGCAAGCCCTGGATGCAGCGGGGGCCGGATAAAAATGAAAGGGCTGCTGCTCTCTGCTCACAGAAGAGGAGGTCTTGTGACAGAGATCTCTCTGTGTATGTAGCAGAGCTTGATGTGTACAGGACTGTGGATACAGGTGTCTCCTACACAAAATAGTGAGGTACAAGATCTCCCCTGCTTCTTATCAGTTCCTCCATCCCAGTCTGTGTCATTCTACAGAACTTTCCCTGTCTCTCTCTTTTCCTCATGCTGCTCCCCTTCTACACCTTGTCATCGGCACTTCTTACACTGTGCACATAAGCTATTAACCCTTAGTGCTCACACAGCACAGACTATACACTTCATGTAACTGGTTTACTTATGATTTCTACCACTTATTACACTTTCCCTGCTCCTCCATGTGATGGACGGATGCTGCTAGGTTAGTCACCATATACATCCTTTGTGTACACTGTGCAGTATACAATGGATTTACTTGTGGGAATCTAAATTAATTTAATGCTAAATTGGTTTGAGAGAGTACACAAGGCATTATGGGATCTGTGGGCTGATTGATTTGGACTCAAATCATTATAACTTTACAGTTACGCTTTAAATCACAGACATGCCTGGTAATCCTTCTAAGCATACCATGTTTGTTCAGTCTTTTTCCTATTGCGTTGGCATCGTCATGAACATTTAACATGTTAACTGAGGCCTGTAAAGTCTAAAAAGTCAATATTCAGTTTTTGGTATTACATGATTTTACTCTGAGCACGATCTGAGTTTGCTCTGAAATTACTTTAACATGAACTTTGGCATCACCTTATCACCCATCCTAGATTGATGGGCAGGAACAATATTCCAGACCAGCAAACTCCCTAAACTTCTGCTTTTATGGAGTAGGAGATGCAATGTAATTAATATAATTTTCTACTGATTAAGTATAGTTAATGATAAAAAGTTTGATATGAAAGTTTAATAACAATATAAAAAAAAAATGAAATATATCAAAAATATTCAAGTTTAATAACAATATAAAAGGAGGTCATTTTAAAACCCACCAGATTTCTATTAAAGCTCTTTAGTAATTGCTTACATAATACCCTCATTTTCCATTCCTTCAATTCTATAACCTGCAAATACCATTTTCTACGCTCCTACTTGAAAAATATTAGAATATTATGCCACAGACCGCATCTCTGAGAACTTACTTCAGTAAGTGAAAGCTACATCGTAGACTGATAGAGAAAAAGTTAGAAGTGTAATTGACTGTTTCCTTGTCTTTTCTTCTCCTGGTTTTGTGATGTTCTGGTTTTAGACTTCCCGTTTACTGTCGTAATGCTAGTTTGATAGATCTTCCAATTTTTAGGATGCTGTCAAAACTTTGGCCCGGTTATTTGAGTGATCCCTGCTTAACTGTCTGTGACCTACTTTTCTCACTAACATTAAATACAGTAAAACAAATTTTTTTTTTCTGGGAGGTTAGGCACTTGCCTAGGGTTTTCACCCTGCCGCACTAGCTGGGGCGCAATTTCTTGTGTTTTTCCTGCAATTCCCCACATTCACTTTATAATTTACGGACCAGCTACAGGGTTTCCATGGTAATTTCTCAGTAGACACCGCTCATCAATTTATGACAGCAAGTGGTCTTCCAGGATAAGAATTGATTGTTGCTTTGGCTCTGCCTCCAGCTTATAGCTGAATTTTTTGAAGCATATAAGAGGCAAATCGTAACATATTGTTTTATGATAAATTACTGTTTTTGGAACGCTGAACTTTGGTGCATATGTGAAATGCAGACCTGGCCAACATTATTTTATTGCTTTTTTTGCACAACATTTTTCCTACATTTCTTGGTAGCATAAAGCAGTTCTTTGTAAGGAATGTGTAATTCCTCCCAGGTGATAGGGTTATCTTTAATATAGGAATAAACCAAATTGGAAACTAATATCAGATACTCTTAAAGGGGTTGTCCAGAATATAAGAAATGCATGAACACACAGCAGGTGGTTTTGTAAAATCAATAAGGAATTTAAACCAACTTTTTGTCACCACTTCTCTGCATCCAGCGCAACGGATCCCATCACTACTTGTCTCTCAGTGGTGACTTTACATTTAAGCCCATGGAAAAAAAAAATCTTAATCCCCCTAGTGATGTTAATATGATAAAGATAACTTTTAACAACTTACTTTGCAATTTTACTCAGTTTTATTGCTGTTTGGCTCCTTCTACTCAGAGATAGTGTAAAATTCCTGACTGTGGACGGAGAATCTCTAAGCAGACACTTCATGATCCCTCTGTGCTATGAGCTGTGTGCTGACAATGTGCTAAATTATCATGGTTCAGGGTTTATCTACACTTTTATTTAGCTTCTGTAGATTCTAATAATATCTGACACATAGAAAAAGAGAGATGTGACAGATCAGAGTCATAAGATTGATAAAAAAATAGCTAAGAACAAACACTGTTATGCAGAGCAAGTCTCCTCTGCATGTTTCTGGACAGGAAGTGCCTCTCACTCTGCTGATGACTGCCTCCTCCCCTCTGCTCCTGCAGTACAGAAGACTTGTTTTAATGTGAGAGGAATCTGAGCAGACAGGAAGACCTATTTTTGTTGATTGAATTAGATTTGAACATTGAATTAGTGAATGTGTTATTTTGCCATCCTGAGTACATTTAAGAATTTTGTCTTTATGGGCACACCTCTTTGAAGGAACAGAGTAGAGAAGAAAGGCAGTAATGAATTTTATCACCAATTTGGTATTCACAGACCTTTAACACTCAGTGCAAAACCCACTAGGAGCTTATACAGAAGATTTCTCAAAAGTGAAAAATAATTCTTCAAAATTTTGAATGGTATGGAGTGAGTCATCTTGACCAGATAATTTCTATACCTTTTCTATACCTTTAGGGAAAAAAAAGAAAAACCTTGAAAAACAATACAAAAGGAAATTATATGCATCAATTGAATAAATATTTACTGAATAAGAGCCTGGATGCTCGGCACAGTTGTGTTGAATGGATATGCAACCCTAGCCTGGTAATTGCTTAGACCAGTGCAGTTCATCTCAATTACTCTTTGCTGATGGTTTCAAGTAATCTGTAGGGAGGTTATTACATCATGAATCACTTCTGCACTTCAATTACATCATGCTGCTCCCAATTACAGGTTATAATTTGTGATGCAATAATTACACACATGGAGCTGACCGAGAGGTCGCCGTGTTAGTGGGTTCATTCTTAGATATCTGATTTTTGTATCCATGGAATAGCAAAGTACTGCACTGCACAACCGCATCATGACATGAACAATGGCCTTTGGTCTTTGTTTACTGCACATCAAACATGATGGGAAAGTGGTGGGATAGATTCATAGTTACACAGGCTGGGAGAATAGTGAAATGCTTCTATACACTGCAGCTTAGGCTGGATGTATTATATTACAGTGTCATTTCTAGTAGTAGGTGGCGGATATTATAGATCATAAAGATATCTTTGTAGCTCTATGAAAACAAGTGGTAGATGTGACCGTATGTAATGTAGGAAATAAAAACTGCCCAAAGCATCTGATTATATATTGTTCATATAAGGACAAATTTATTTTGGTAAAGAATAAAAATTTAGGGGTAAATATTTGGTGGGGGCTTCTATAATTTATATTATCTACTCAGTTTGTTACCTAAAGATGCATCACATTTTGAAAGCCATTACTTTTTTAGAGCAGTCACCAGGGCAGTTACAGTGTCAAAGTCGTTATTTTTGTTTTCTTTTACTGCATTTGCATAATAAAGCCAGTTTAAAAAAAAACTGTACAGTATATGGGTGTAATGTTTGTTGTATTTCAGTACCTATAACATTTTTATTTATTGTGTATACAAATTTTGGTAAAATAAAAAATATATATTGTGATATATAAGAACTAGAGATGAGCGAACATGCTCGTCCGAGCTTGATGCTCGGTCGAGCATTAGGGTACTCGAAACTGCTCGTTACTCGGACGAATACTTCGCCCGCTCGAGAAAATGGCAGCTCCCGCCGTTTTGCTTTTTGGCGGCCAGAAACAGAGCCAATCACAAGCCAGGAGACTCTGCACTCCACCCAGCATGACGTGGTACCCTTACACGTCGATAGCAGTGGTTGGCTGGCCAGATCAGGTGACCCTGGGATAGACTAGCCGCTGGCCGCGCTGCTCGGATCATTCTGTCTCTGGATGCCGCTAGGGAGAGAGCTGCTGCTGGTCAGGGAAAGCGATAGGGTGTTCTATTAGCTTACTGTTAGGCAGGAGTGATTCTCAAAGAACCCAACAGCCCTTCTTAGGGCTACAATAACGTTCTACTTTTTTTATTTTAATTTGCATCTATTACCATTTTGTGAGGAATTAGCAGGGGGACTTGCTACCGTTGTGTTTAGCTCTTAGTGGCACACATATCCATAGCAAAGACCGAAGTGGGAAAATTCAGTAGGGGTTGGATTTCTATTAGGCAATAACTCAGTGTCATCTCATCTGGCATAGTAGTGTGCTTCCTTTGATACTTGGCTAGAAAATAGCCATAGGAGAATACAAACAGCTTCTTGAAGCCTACAGTAGCGTTCTATATATTTGATTTCTGGTTGATCTGCTGGTGGCTGTAGTTTCTGCAGTGCATGTACTTGCCAATTCTGAGCAATTTGTAGTGAGACTTGCGACCGCTGTGTTCTGCGCTTAGTGGCGCACATATCCATAGCAAAGGCCGAAGTGGGAAAATTCAGTAGGGGTTGGATTTCTATTAGGCAATAACTCAGTGTCATCTCATCTGGCATAGTAGTGTGCTTCCTTTGATACTTGGCTAGAAAATAGCCATAGGAGAATACAAACAGCTTCTTGAAGCCTACAGTAGCGTTCTATATATTTGATTTCTGGTTGATCTGCTGGTGGCTGTAGTTTCTGCAGTGCATGTACTTGCCAATTCTGAGCAATTTGTAGTGAGACTTGCGACCGCTGTGTTCTGCGCTTAGTGGCGCACATATCCATAGCAAAGGCCGAAGTGGGAAAATTCAGTAGGGGTTGGATTTCTATTAGGCAATAACTCAGTGTCATCTCATCTGGCATAGTAGTGTGCTTCCTTTGATACTTGGCTAGAAAATAGCCATAGGAGAATACAAACAGCTTCTTGAAGCCTACAGTAGCGTTCTATATATTTTATTTCTGGTTGATCTGCTGGTGGCTGTAGTTTCTGCAGTGCATGTACTTGCCAATTCTGAGCAATTTGTAGTGAGACTTGCCACCGCTGTGTTCTGCGCTTAGTGGCGCACATATCCATAGCAAAGGCCGAAGTGGGAAAATTCAGTAGGGGTTGGATTTCTATTAGGCAATAACTCAGTGTCATCTCATCTGGCATAGTAGTGTGCTTCCTTTGATACTTGGCTAGAAAATAGCCATAGGAGAATACAAACAGCTTCTTGAAGCCTACAGTAGCGTTCTATATATTTGATTTCTGGTTGATCTGCTGGTGGCTGTAGTTTCTGCAGTGCATGTACTTGCCAATTCTGAGCAATTTGTAGTGAGACTTGCGACCGCTGTGTTCTGCGCTTAGTGGCGCACATATCCATAGCAAAGGCCGAAGTGGGAAAATTCAGTAGGGGTTGGATTTCTATTAGGCAATAACTCAGTGTCATCTCATCTGGCATAGTAGTGTGCTTCCTTTGATACTTGGCTAGAAAATAGCCATAGGAGAATACAAACAGCTTCTTGAAGCCTACAGTAGCGTTCTATATATTTGATTTCTGGTTGATCTGCTGGTGGCTGTAGTTTCTGCAGTGCATGTACTTGCCAATTCTGAGCAATTTGTAGTGAGACTTGCGACCGCTGTGTTCTGCGCTTAGTGGCGCACATATCCATAGCAAAGGCCGAAGTGGCAAAATTCAGTAGGGGTTGGATTTCTATTAGGCAATAACTCAGTGTCATCTCATCTGGCATAGTAGTGTGCTTCCTTTGATACTTGGCTAGAAAATAGCCATAGCAATAGGATAGGATTGTTTGGTTTTAAAAACTCAAAAAAAAAACAAAAAACACAAAAAAAAAAAAAAAACACAAAAAAACACAAAAAAAACCAAAAAGAAGTAAAAAAAAAAAAAAAGTTATAACTCTCATTTTAAAAATGTTTAACCCGAGGGCTAGGGGTAGAGGACGAGGGCGGGGACGTGGGCGTCCAACTACTGCAGGGGTCAGAGGCCGTGGTCCTGGGCGGGGTGAGACACCACCTGCTGATGAGGGAGCAGGGGAACGCCGCAGAGCTACACTCCCTAGGTTCATGTCTGAAGTTACTGGGACTCGTGGTAGAGCACTGTTGAGGCCAGAACAGTGCGAACAGGTGATGTCGTGGATTGCTGACAATGCTTCGAGCAATTTGTCCACCACCAGTCAGTCTTCCACGCAGTCCACCCATGTCACCGAAATCCCCACTCCTCCAGCTCCTGCACCTCAGCCTCCTCCCCCCCAGTCTGCCCCCTCCCAGGAAAATTTGCCATTTGAACCGGCATACTCTGAGGAACTGTTTTCTGGACCCTTCCCACAGTCACAAACCACTTGTCCGGTTGCTGCTGAGCAATTTTCCGATGCCCAGGTTTTCCACCAGTCACAGTCTGTGGGTGATGATGACCTTCTTGACGTAGTGGAAGTGTGTAAAGAGGTGTCCGACGATGAGGAGACACGGTTGTCAGACAGTGGGGAAGTTGTTGTCAGGGCAGGAAGTCCGAGGGGGGAGCAGACTGAGGGATCGGAGGATGATGAGGTGACAGACCCAAGCTGGGTTGAGAGGCCGGGTGAACACAGTGCTTCTGAGACGGAGGAGAGTCCTCGACCTGAACAGGTTGGAAGAGGCAGTGGTGGGGCCAGACGGAGAGGCAGGGCCAGAGCTGGTGCATCAGCGCCACTGTCAACTAGTGAAGCTCCCGTGGTGAGGGCTCTTGCGGCGAGGGCTAGATCTTCAGAAGTGTGGAGGTTCTTTAAGGAAACACCGGATGACCGACGGACTGTGGTGTGCAACATTTGCCAAACCAGGCTCAGCAGGGGTTCCACCACTACTAGCTTAACTACCACCAGTATGCGCAGGCATATGAATGCTAAGCACCCCACTCAGTGGCAACAAGCCCGTTCACCTCCGGCCGTGCACACCACTGCTCCTTCCCCTGTGTCAGCTGCTAGTCAGCCCCCTGCCCAGGACCCTGGCACAAAAACCCCATCGTCGCCTCCACGATCCTCCACAGCATCCACCAGCGTTCAGCTCTCCATACCCCAGACGCTGGAGCGGAAACGCAAATATAGTGCAACCCACCCGCACGCCCAAGCCCTTAATGTGCACATCTCCAGATTGCTTAGCCTGGAGATGCTGCCCTATAGGCTAGTAGAGACCGAGGCCTTTCGCAACCTCATGGCGGCGGCCGCCCCTCGGTATTCGGTCCCCAGCCGCCACTACTTTTCCCGATGTGCCGTCCCAGCCCTGCACCAGCACGTGTCAGACAACATCATCCGTGCCCTGACCAACGCCGTTTCTGACAAGGTCCACCTGACCACGGACACGTGGACGAGTGCTGCCGGGCAGGGCCACTATATATCGCTGACGGCACATTGGGTTAACTTGGTGGAGGCTGGGACCGAGTCTGACCCTGGGGCTGCTCATATACTGCCGACGCCGAGGATTGCGGGGCCTACCTCGGTCCAGGTGTTTCAGGCCTACTATGCCTCCTCCTCCTCCAACCCCTCCTCCACCTCCTCCTCCGAACTACCATCCGTGGGCACGGCGCCATCAGTCGGTAGCTCTAGGCACAGCAGCAGTGCCGTCGCTAAGCGACAGCAGGCGGTGCTCAAACTGCTGAGCCTAGGCGACAAAAGGCACACCGCCCAAGAGCTATTACAGGGCATCACGGCGCAGACTGATCTGTGGCTGGCACCGCTGAACCTCAAGCCGGGAATGGTTGTGTGTGACAACGGCCGTAACCTGGTGGCGGCTCTGCAACTCGGCAGACTGACACATGTGCCATGCCTGGCCCATGTGTTAAATCTGATAGTGCAGCGTTTCCTCAAGACATACCCCAATCTGTCTGATTTGCTCACGAAGGTGCGCCGCATCTGTGCGCATTTCAGGAAGTCCAGCCCAGATGCTGCCACTCTCAGGGCAGCGCAGCGCCGCCTCCAACTGCCCGCTCACCGACTGTTGTGCGACGTGCCCACGAGGTGGAATTCAACACTGACCATGTTATCCAGAGTTTACCAGCAGCGCAGAGCGATTGTAGACTGCCAGATGTCAACTTCCACCAGAACTGGTAGTCAGGTCAGTCAGCTTCCTCAAGTCTACAATGAGGAGTGGACGTGGATGTCTGATATCTGTCAGGTGCTGAGTAACTTTGAGGAGTCAACACAGATGGTCAGTGGCGATGCCGCCATCATCAGCCTCACCATCCCGCTGCTTGGCCTGTTGAAAAACTCTCTGGTCAGCATGAAGTCGGAAGCTTTGCGCTCGTCACAAGAGACGGGGGAAGAATATTCCCTTGTTGATAGCCAAAGCACCCTGAGGTCTGTTTCTCAGCGCATATCGGAGGAGGTGGAGGTGGAGGAGGATGAGGAGGAAGAGGAGGAGAATGTTGGCGAGACACAAGAGGGGACCATTGTTGAGTCCTTCACTGTTCAGCGTGTATGGGCAGAAGAAGAGGAGTTGGAGGAGTTGGAGGAGGAGGAAATGGACAGTCAGGCCAGTGAGGGGAGTGAATTCTTACGCGTTGGTACTCTGGCGCATATGGCAGATTTCATGCTAGGCTGCCTATCCCGTGACCCTCGCGTTCAAAGAATTTATTCCAGCACCGATTACTGGGTGTTCACTCTCCTGGACCCACGGTACAAGCAAAATCTTTCCACTCTCATCCCTGCAGAGGAAAGGAGTGTGAGAATGCATGAATACCAGCAGGCCCTGGTGCACAAGCTGAAACAGTATTTCCCTTCTGACAGCGCTAGCGGCAGAGTGCGTAGTTCTGCGGGACAAGTAGCGAGGGAGAGTAGGCGAGCAGGCAGCTTGTCCAGCACTGGCAAGGGTACGCTTTACAAGGCTTTTGCCAGCTTTATGTCACCCCAGCAAGACACTGTCACCTGTCCCCAGTCTCGGCAGAGTAGGGCTGATCTTTACAGAAAGATGGTGAGGGAGTACGTAGCTGACCATACCATCGTCCTAAATGATCACACAGCTCCCTACAACTACTGGGTTTCAAAGCTGGACATGTGGCACGAACTGGCGCTGTACGCCTTGGAGGTTCTTGCCTGCCCTGCCGCTAGCGTCTTGTCCGAGCGGGTTTTCAGTGCAGCTGGTGGCATCATCACCGATAAGCGTACACGCCTGTCGACTGACAGCGCTGACAGGCTGACGCTTATTAAAATGAATAAAGGCTGGATTTCTCAGAATTTCCAATCTCCACCAGGTGAAGGAAGCTCAACCTGAATAATTGATCCACTCCTCCTCCTCCTCCTCATTTTCCTCCTTCTCCTCCTCTTTGTACAGTAAAGCAGAGGAAAATGGCTATTTTTTGACAGGGCCCACTGGCTCTTGCTATAGTACTTCATGCATTTAATTTTTCTGGAGGGCCACCTACCCGGTCCTCTGTTTGAAACAATTTTTGTGAGTGCCACATACAGGCACTCAATCTATTCCATTTTTCTGGAGGGCCACCTACCCGGTCCTCTGTTTTAAAAAATTTTTGGGACTGCCACATACAGGCACTCAATCTATTCCATTTTACTGGAGGGCCACCTACCTGCTCCTCTGGTTTGAAACATTTTTGGGACTGCCACATACAGGCACTCAATCTATTCCATTTTACTGCAGGGCCACCTACCTGCTCCTCTGGTTTGAACAATTTTTGGGACTGCCACATACAGGCACTCAATCTATTCCATTTTACTGGAGGGCCACCTACCTGCTCCTCTGGTTTGAAACATTTTTGGGACTGCCACATACAGGCACTCAATCTATTCCATTTTACTGCAGGGCCACCTACCTGCTCCTCTGGTTTGAACAATTTTTGGGACTGCCACATACAGGCACTCAATCTATTCCATTTTACTGGAGGGCCACCTACCTGCTCCTCTGGTTTGAAACATTTTTGGGACTGCCACATACAGGCACTCAATCTATTCCATTTTACTGCAGGGCCACCTACCTGCTCCTCTGGTTTGAAGAATTTTTGGGACTGCCACATACAGGCACTCAATCTATTCCATTTTACTGGAGGGCCACCTACCTGCTCCTCTGGTTTGAAGAATTTTTGGGACTGCCACATACAGGCACTCAATCTATTCCATTTTACTGGAGGGCCACCTACCTGCTCCTCTGGTTTGAAACATTTTTGGGACTGCCACATACAGGCACTCAATCTATTCCATTTTACTGGAG
This sequence comes from Engystomops pustulosus, assembly GCF_040894005.1. Lineage (NCBI taxonomy): Eukaryota > Metazoa > Chordata > Amphibia > Anura > Leptodactylidae > Engystomops > Engystomops pustulosus. Next base: position 51,001,993 of record NC_092417.1, read on the forward strand.
GGCCACCTACCTGCTCCTCTGGTTTGAAAAATGTTTGGGACTGCCACATACAGGCACTATCCAAATTAAATTGTCTTCATAGCAGCCTCCACACGTTGTCTCCATTGCTACCTCCAAAAGTCGTCCATATAGCTGCCTCCATACATCGTCCCTTTATCAAACGAGGTGTGTCAGGCAGAAATTTGGGTTGTTTTCATGGATTCCACATCAAAGTTGTTAACTTTGTCGCCACCCTGCTGTGTTATCCACAAAATATACTGGCAAACTTTTACCATTTAGGGATATTATTTCAGCGCTTCTTGCGCATCTGTTTACATTCCCCTCACCCGGCATATCCTAAACTTATAAGAACGCTACTACACTTGATCTTATACAAAAGGTTCTTAGAAGTGCTGTTTGGGGAGTAGCCTAGAAACAGGGGCTTGGATTGGCGAAAGCTCGCCTGGCTGCAGAGCGCCAGCTCCATCACAAGATCCAACTAACATAGTTGCAGCACCTTTAATCTACTACTAGTTCACTGCCTCCATAATAATAATAATCTTTATTTATATAGCGTCATCATATTCTGCAGCGCTTTACAAATCATAGGAAACAAATACAAATGTAATGTAACAGAGCACAACATTTGTATGGAACAACAGGAGTGAGGTCCCTGCTCGCCAGAGCTTACGGTTTATGAAGATGATGGGGTAACACGAGGTAAAAGAATATTTAATGGTCAAGCCATTCTTCTTAGGGAATAGAAAAAAATATAATAAATGGAATTGCTGTCGCTTGAAACACTCAGCCGTCATCTTATATACCAGGTCCAGGGTGAATGGGACTGCAGAGAAGTCTGGTGCCTGTTGGTTGCTGGATAACAGATGGGAGGACGACACAGGACGGGTTAGTAGAAGAGTTAAAACTTCATGCAGTTAATGAGTGTTATAGGCTTGCCTAAAGAAATGGGTTTTAAGAGCACGTTTGAAACTTTGGAGGTTAGGTATTAGTCTGATAGTCCGGGGCAGAGCATTCCATAGAATTGGTGCAGCTCTAGAGAAGTCTTGGAGACGCGAGTGGGAGGTCCGCACTAGGGTAGAGGTTAATCTAAGATCACTGGCGGATCTAAGAGCACGGGTTGGGCGATAGACTGAGATAAGAGAGGAGAGGTAGGGGGGTGCAGCATTATACAGAGCTTTATGGATGAGGGTTATTATTATTTTAAACTATTCGAAAGGAGACTGGCAGCAAGTGCAGCGACTGGCATGAACTGTAAGCATACATGGTCCCTTTATCAAACGAGCTGTGTCAGGCAGAATTTGGGGTTGTTTTCATGGCTTCCATGTTAACTTTGTCGCCACCCTGCTGTGTAATCCACAAAATATACTGGCAAACTTTTATCATGTAGCGATATTATTTGAGCGCTTCTTGCTCACCTCCTTTGGTTCCTCTCTGCCACCCATTGGTTTGAAGCCTGAGTCCATTTAGGGTATGTCGCCATGCCACTCTCTAGCCTGCCGCTGCTGCCGCTGCCTCTGCATGCCGTCCCCTATAGTGTCAGGGTCAATTATTGGATGTTTTAGATGCTATCTAGCTTCATTCTGTCACTCTGTCATGGCCATGCTGTTGCCCATAATTTTGGCATAATGGTGCGATTAGGCAGCCTCAGAGGCATCCATGCATGCTGCCCCTGCTGTTTCCTGTCCATTTCCGTGGTGTTTCCATCCTTTTCTGAGGTTCCCAGGTGTTTGGCCAAGCTTCCCTGTGCAGAGCCTTGGTCCCCTTGAAAAATGCTCGAGTCTCCCATTGACTTCAATGGGGTTCGTTATTCGAGACGAGCACTCGAGCATCTGGAAAAGTTCGTCTCGAATAACGAGTACCCGAGCATTTTAGTGTTCGCTCATCTCTAATAAGAACATAACCATAACAAAAGAAAAATAAGACATGCAAGCATTTTGGGATAAACACAGTGTCAGTCTTTATCAGAATAATGAAATTAGTCAAAAACATTTAAAAGCACACTCTAGTCCAGGGGTGCACAACCTTTTTCGTCCAAAGGCCGCATTGTAATCCCACTACACTTCAAGGGACTGCACTATTAACCAAAACCCTAGGTGCACCAAAAACCCCAGTGCAGAGCAAATTCCCCCCAGAAACCAAAGACAAATGTCTTCTTGTCATGCATTTTGTTGGCAGAAGAGAAGATTTTTTAAAGGTATAGCATCTAAATAAGTTTTAATATAATTCCTGCACATAGTTAGGATTCAAGAAAAAAGCTACATTATGGATCTCTGTGCCTTTGCTAATTTACAGAGTCATATTAAAGGAAACCTGCCATCAAGAACAGACCATATAAAACTTACTCACCCCCACTGTGCCTTTGTTGAAAAATGCAGGGCAGAGGTCCCAGCTTAGATCTACCTCCTCCAACAGTGAAATCATTTCCCAAACCTTCCCTGCCTTTGTCTCCACCCATCGTTTTGTGTTTCCACCACTTAACACAACTTTACTCCGCTCACTGCTAAGCCTGGGTTCAAATTATTTGCCATATGTTGTAAGGACACATGGGGGGGGGGATTCCTATGTGTCCTTAAATATATGGCATAGATGTGTCCCACTGTATGCCTATGCAGTGGGATACATTACACGGAGAACCCTTTTCCCCATGAATGCAGGGGGAGAAGTGTATATCGGCAGCGCCCAATGCTTCCAGCAGCTGATGTAAAGGGCCTTCCCCCAGTGATTGTCATAAGGACAATGGCATTACCTGGTCTCCCCCTCCTGCTGAGCAATGTATCCAATGTATTACTCAACATGAGGCAACACAATGGAAAAACCTGGCTTGCTATACAGGAAGTGGGCAGGAAGATGACTTCCTGTCTGCTTAGGTCTATATTTGAAGAGATTCTGAGCTGTCAATCAAAAGAAGGAGGTATGGTTCACTGCCAGCTTGGAGAAAACTTGACTAATCTCTTCAGAAATTCATGTCATTTGCATATCAGAAAATTGGCTGTAAATAAGGTACATTTTAGGGGATATGGGGAGGACTGGTGACATGTCTTTTTTAAGTGTGTCACAGGCCCTGCTCATGGACATACTTTATTGTGCCATTGTTGGCACTCTGCGACCAGCTGTTTTACACTATAGATGGAGCAGGAGGTGGGAAAAGTTGTCCATAATATATTGGCACTCCCTGTGCACTGTAGGCGCTGATCTAATTGAAGTGAAGCTGGATATTGCATTAATTAATAGTTGATTAATATTTTAGTTTTGAGGCCATAAAAAACATTAATAAACTTCATAAACTGCAAACAAGAGAACCGAGAGGTCCTAGCAAGAGTTGTTCAAATCCATTCACCATTTTTGGTTCCATATTGACTCAAAAATATGACTAATGATATAAGATATGAAATATGACTAATGACTATACATTATATTTATAGTCCGAATAACTCTCTATATTTCTAAATAAACTCTCCTTGGTTCTTGGCCCCACAATCGGTCTACTGTGATTAATACCCTCTGAACTCTAATATTCTTTGAAATATCTTGAACCTTTAAATTCCCCCAGTTTTCAATAGAACTATTATTTTATTACTTTGGAATTTTATCACAAATCCTTTGCATCTCGCAGATCATGCATGATTGATGGCGGCCTGATGGCTATCCTCCAGTTATGAATAAATCAATTAGTCTTCTAACATTAAAATGTAATTTTGTTTATCGGCTTCTGAAATCTTCAAAAATTCATATACTGTATATGGCTTATGTGATCTCTAACTAAAGAAAATGAAAATAGGCTAATTGTTAAAATGTGTTTGATCCTTTGTAATTGACATTTTAGACTTTTTATTACTTTATTGTGCGGTTGGTTGGAAATTGTATTCTTGATTCATTTGATCTGACAGTTAGCCCAGAGCTGTCACAGTTTATATTAAGGTGTAAATGAAAGGCTTATGCTGACAAAGGGATCTGCACCAATAGACCTTATATCCCTAGGCAGCTTTAATATTTCTGCTGACAATATTCCAAACCAGCCCCTTCTGTACCTGACATTACTCTTCTGAACCTAACATTTCTTACTTCTGCTCTTTGAGACAAATCTTATTCTCACGTGATGCACTTTTGCAGACTTCACTTCTCTTATTTTGTTGAGAAAACGTGCAGTCCTAAAAACCTGGTTCTGTTCACTTGGTTTATAATGCTATAAATCCTTATTCACATATGTTATTTGTTGATTTCTTAAAAAATATATACTCAATAAATTGTGGTGCACTTTGTGCTGTATTGTCACAATAGTGGAGCCATGATTCCTGCATAGGGACCTATATTTTGGACAACGGCTAGCACATGTCCCTATATATTTCTATGGGTTCATACACATGGCCACAGGTTTCAATGCCCGTACATGAGTCGAATGTCTGAGCCGCGAAACTCAGGACAGGTCACATTCCTGCTTTAGTTTGTGGCTCTATTCCCCCATCAATGGCACATGAGCGGACCTCACACACTGATGACCCATGGACTGTGAACAACAGGCTACAGGCATTCCCTGGGTTACGTACAAAATAGGTTCTGTAGGTTTGTTCTTAAGTTGAATTTGTATGTAAGTCGGAACTGTATATTTTATAATTGTAACCTCAGACAGAATTTTTTTGGTCTCTGTGACAAATTGATTTTAAAAAATTTGGTTTGTCATAAGAACCAGGATAAACAATACAACTCAATTGCAGACACCTTTGATAACTTTTACAGCTGATCATTGTAGCCTAGAGCTAAAGTACAGTAAATTACCAACATCCTGAGGTCCATTTATAACTAGGGGTCGCCTGTAAGGGGTGTTCTTAAGTAGGGAACCGTCTGTATTGGCCAATTGTTTGTGGCCTGTTTTTAATTCTATGATACTCCTGGCAACTACTCCTACACTGCTTCTGTAATTCTGTTTAAGTTGAGGATATTATATAAATGCAAATGAACATATGCATCAGAGAAACTTGGAGGAGACTTGAACTAGGGCAGCCCTTTACTTTCTCCCTGCTTATGGGATTAAAAATGTATTAAATATGTTGCCGACAAAGGAAACTGAAAGCCATTTGTGTGCCTGTAGGTAGAAATAGTTAGTTAAGTCCAGTTTAGGAATCGGATAAGGCAGTTTGTAGGAGTGCATTAAGAGTAAGAAAAAAGAGCCATAGTTAAATTGAGAGAAAGCAGTTGGTGTAAAGGGTGACTGAGGCTAGACTATAGCAGTCTATGCACCTGTTATGTCCTGGCTTCTGCTAGTCTAGACATTGGTTAGGTCCTGTGATTCCTGCAGTCTAGGCACTGGTTAGGTCCTGTGCTTCCAGCAGTCTAGGCACTGGTTAGATATTATGCTCCTATGTTTCCAGCAGTCTACACACTGGATAGGTCCTATGTTTCCAGCAGTCTACACACTCATTAGGTCCTGTGCTTCCAGCAGTTTAGGCACTGGTTAGGTCCTGTGCTTACAGCAGTGTACGCACTGGTTAGGTCCTGTGCTTCTGCCAGTCTAGACATTGGTTAGGTCCTGTGATTCCTGCAGTCTAGGCACTGGTTAGGTCCTGTGCTTACAGCAGTGTACGCACTGGTTAGGTCCTGTGCTTCTGCCAGTCTAGACATTGGTTAGGTCCTGTGCTTTCAGCAGTCTAGGCACTGGTTAGATATTATGCTCCTATGTTTACAGCAGTCTACACACTGGATAGGTCCTGTGTTTCCAGCAGTCTACACACTCATTAGGTCCTGTGCTTCCAGCAGTTTAGGCACTGGTTAGGTCCCGTGCTTACAGCAGTGTAGGCACTGGTTAGGTCCTGTACTTACAGCAGTGTAGGCACTGGTTAGGTCCTGTGCTTACAGCAGTGTACACACTGGTTAGGTCCTATGCTCCTATGTTTCCAGCAGTCTACACACTGGTTAGATCCTGTATTTCCTGCAGTCTACACACTCATTAGGTCCTGTGCTTCCAGCAGTTTAGGCACTGGTTAGGTCCCGTGCTTACAGAAGTGTAGGCACTGGTTAGGTCCTGTGCTTACAGCAGTGTACACACTGGTTAGGTCCTATGCTCCTATATTTCCAGCAGTCTACACACTGGTTAGATCCTGTATTTCCTGCAGTCTATGCATTAGTTTAGTGTGTAGTGGCATACTAAGAGGAAGAGAAGAGCACTTAATGCTAGAAGTGGTAGAAAGAGTGACTGTGACAGATAACTTCATTGTACCTGTAACATGTGAGTAGTGAAAGAAGAAGGGGTTTGCAGAAAAGACTTGAAGAGAAATAATGTACAAACATACTGCATGTAAAGATCTACAAACCTTGTAGCATTTATATTTTTTCTGTTGACTTTAGCTATTTTACATTTTTTTTGTGTGCAATTTGTCTTTGGCTGTGAAAGTGATTACAATACACAGTAAATTATGCAGATCTACAATTCAGCCCAATTCCTACCATACAAAACTTTATGACATATAATAATGCTTGTCTCTCTAGCGCATTGTGCATATGTCTAGCACATTTGACATATGTGCAACCTATAGATAATTACAACAGATTAACATTAGCACCTTGTTAAGTCTTTAAGATGATATTCTAATTATGCCAATTTTCAAAAACACACATCCATCTGTTACTAAATATGAAATTCAAATTAGATCTGCGCATACATTTGGCCCATCTTAAAAATAGGTATGCTTTTCAGAAGTTAGTTTGACAAAGTGTACAAGGAAGCAGGGACTTTTAAACTGAAAACTTCTGTAAGAAAATGTTGTTCCCTGTTATGGAAATAATTTCTGTACAAAGAAAACTGTATTAAACCGATATTAAATAACTAGAGATGAGCGAACATGCTCGTCCGAGCTTGATGCTCGGTCGAGCATTAGGGTACTCGAGACGGCTCGTTGCTCGGACGAGTATTTCCCCTGCTCGAGATCGAGCATTTAATTAAAAAAAACACAGTGAAGAACAATGAAGAATAGAATAAAAACAGTGAACACAGGATCATTTAAGATAAAAACACAGTGCAGAACACAGTGCAGAATAGATTACAGATGTTCGGCACATCTGCTTACTTGTCGGGAGATACACGCGGAACGGCGCGAACAAAATAGCATGTGAAGAACAATATATATGTGTGAAGAACACATTGCAGATGTATTTAAACATCTGCAATGTGTTCTTCACACACATATATATTGTTCTTCACATGCTATTTTGTTCGCGCCGTTCCGCGCGTATCTCCCGACAAGTAAGCAGATGTGCCGAACATCTGTAATCTATTCTGCACTGTGTTCTGCACTGTGTTTTTATCTTAAATGATCCTGTGTTCACTGTGTTCACTGTGTTCACTGTTTTTATTCTATTCTTCACTGTTCTTTACATCTGCTAACTTGTCGGGAGATAATATACGCGCGGAACAGTGAAGAATAGATCGCAGATGTTTGCAAATTATCAGAAGACATTATTTTTCAATTAAATAACACATTTTATTCCTGAACCATGGTCCCTTTGAAAAATGCTCGGGTCTCCCATTGACTTCAATGGGGCTCGTTACTCGAAACGAGCACTCGAGCATCTGGAAATGTTCGGCTCGAGTAACGAGCACCCGAGCATTTTAGTGCTCGCTCATCTCTATAAATAACACATCATCAGTATACACTCAGACATGGGTCCGGACAGGACTGGACAAACCCAGGAGTGTAGCAGTCAATGGGGCATTTTCGTCGGGTTTCCCGAATAACCGATTTGCGCCTAATTGCCCCGGGATTTTGGCGCAAGCGATCGGATTGTGGCACTTTGGCGCCGGCTTTCACGTGACAGGGGTGTGTGGCCGTTGCACTCACATGCACCGGGACGAAGAAGGTGAACTCCGGCGGACTTCCGCGCAGCAGCGACACCTAGTGGATATCGGGCACACGACCTTAGTGAATCCCGGCAAGCTCCAAATCGATGGCAGACAACGCCCCACGGGATCATGAATGGACCAGGTAAGTAAATGTGCCCCCATGTGTCTTATCTTTTCAGGGAGTTGGGGATACCAAAAAAGAAAATTAAACTTTTGGAAGGGTCTAAAAGGACATTACAGCAGATTATTAATATTGGTTGTATAATGAAACGTTAATACTTTTTCCAATCTACTTTCTGTATCAATTCCTCACAGTTTTCTAGATCTCTGCTTGCTGTCATTCCATAGGAAGCTTCCATGTTTACTTCCGGCACGTAAACACTGTACCATGCATGGTTATGTGATGTCACACAGGTGTACGGCTCGTTAGCATCACACAGCTCTGATTACACTGCGTGTTATATCAAGCCGTGCACCTGTGTGAGATCACATGACCATGGACCGGTGGTTTTCTACAGAAAGTAAATGATTAAGCTTCCTGTTGCATGACAACAAGCAGAGATCTTGAACACCATGAACAATTCATACAGAAAGTCTATTCAGAAAATTGTATAATTTTTCATTACACAAACAATATCAATTATTTGCTAGAATATGTTTAAAGTGGACAACCCCTTTAAATAAGTTATTATTGATGAACTGTATTCAACATAGACCATCAATAAATGATCAATGCAGGTTTGTCCTCTGTTTCCCCACCCTGCTTAGAGCTGAATGCAATCTACTCCGTGCCCTGTATGCCCATGCCAAAGGATAGACCATCAATTGTAATTCATTGAAAACCCGTTAAACTCTACCATAATTTAATTACCCTAGAGAAAAGTATTGGAAAGTCCAACTACCAAGGGTAAAGCAGCAGATTATTCATGGTGCATATTCACTGGATCTTACACCACCCGCCATGTTGGCCAACATCCCATTCACCCCAAATATGGTCTTTTTCTCAGTTAGTATTTTGCTTCCATATTTTTTATGGGAACTTGTCACATTGAATCAGCATTGGGATTTACCTGCATCATTTTACATATTAGTAGGAGTGGAGTATATTGAAATAGTGTTTTGTGGTAAAAGAGTATATTTTATTGGTTTATTGTTGGACTTCTCAGCTCTTTTTGGATTCCAGAGTCCACAGGGGGTGGTCTTAATAAGTAAATGACTGCAATCTTTGTATGCATTCTTATACAGAAGGTGAAAGCGGTCACTTAAAGTTGTATGGAATCTTTATATCACTCCTTTAACTTCCTGATACCATTCTTAAACAACACAGAATGGCTAGAAATGTTATGGCCAATGACTAGCTAAGCAGCCACTGGAACTCATTTCCTTTCTACCTACCTAGTATACCTAGGTATAGTATACCTCACCCGTGCCCCATTGGCACCTTACCTGTCCTGGCTCCTGTCTCCTCGCCATCCACCGTGTGTGCGCGTTCCCAACCTCTAGGGCACGCACACGCTGGCTTCTCTGGATTTAAAGGGCTAGCGTGCCATTAATTGGCGCTGCCCATTTTCTGAAAACTCATAAAAGCCTACCTCTTCCTGTATACCCTGCTGGATCTTTGTGCCACCTAGCCATTGTGAAAGTCTCTCAGTGTTTCTCCTGTGCTCCTGAGTTCCTGTTCCCATGCTCCTGTGTGTTCCTGCGTTCCTGTTCCTGTTCCCGTGCCCTGTGTGTTTCTGTGTTCCTGTTCCCGTGTTCCTGCATTCTTGTTCCTGTGTTTCTGTGTGTTCCAGTCCGCTCCTGTATTCCCATTCCCATCTGCCTGTTCCCTCCGATTGCTAACCCCGGATTGGACTTGACTTTGCATCTCTGCTGTCTGCCCTGACCTTGGGCCTGAACCTGACCACGAGACTGTCTCCTGCTAAGGTACCTTGACCTCAGCTGCCATCGCGGGCTAGTCGCACCTGTAGAACGACCTGGTGGTGCCCTGCCGCAGCAAGATCATTCCACTTTGCGGCGGGCTCTGGTGAAGACCAGGTGCCATTTAGATTCCGGTCCCAGGTGTGTCTAGAGGATCCACTGATCCCGAATCCTGACACTAGGTAGCCATTTCAATGTTGCAAGCAATCCCTTGTTGTAATGGAGACCTGCCACAGCCAGGTTTAAAGAAAGACTACCAGCACCCAAATCCCTTAAAAGTTAAAGTAGCTTTTTGAGTTTTTATAAGTTTTCTAGACCTTCTTGTCCTGTTATTCCTACTATTTAGGAATATGCAAATAAAGTTCCCAGTGCACTGGGGGAAGGACCATTCCTGTAGATGCACTACATGTACACTACGGGATGTCAATCATAGGGTAAATGACTAGAGATGTGTAGCAATGGGCAACATAGAAAGAAGAATGTAGATGCACCAGAGCAAGAAGTCCACCACCCCCAGTGCATCAAGAAGTAAAATAAGAGGCTCTGGCACAAACTACACCACTTCGGACCAGTAGACCAGGTCTGACCTGACAAAGTTTTTGCTATAGTCTATATACGACAAATGTGATAGGCAGTTCATTCACTTTCCACCCCAACAAGCCCATAGTGGTTGACGGGTCGATAAAAGCCAAAGCCGGGAGGTAGGGGGAAATTCATGTGCCTTCTCTGCAAGAAAACTGGAGGAGAAGGCATAATGAATCTACCCCGATGTGTCTGGAAGTAGTGCTGAATATGTTTTTTTTTACATGTAAGGAGATGTAGCTCATGTGACCAATAAGGAACAATCATTAAAAATATATATTATACAGTATATATCATGAATGATACTTAGCTTAGCTTTCATTTCAAGTCAATGCTTGATGTTCAGCACAATCTTAGGAGATCATCATCTTCAATCTTTCCAGAACATTATCAGGAGGTTTGTTTAAAACAGCATTTATAAGATTATGTTTGTAGGCAATGAAGGCGACGGTGTCACTCTAAATACGGATGGCTTTTTACATATTCTTTTCCTGGATTATACTGAACCCATTATCAAGTTGAATCTCATGTGATTTTCTCAGCTGGGGCTCTGCCTAAAATGCTCATCACAATGACAAATAATATCATTTTTTTTTCGTTAGATTTTTTCTTTTATTTTCTAGACCGATAGTATTCCTCAATTGCTGCTATTTTCATATCCCGCAGGAACAACATTAAAGCACCGTATGGCTCACTTATATGCATTAAACTCCTCATTTCAGTTACAGCACAAAGAAGACAAGATGCACACGTCAGTGCAGAGGTATCTCTGCCTATGCCGAGTCATGGGTTTACACAAGCTTCTTTTCTTTTTTATATAACAAACTACAAAGGGCATATTATTTTCACAGGGAAAATAAATTGTATGAAGTATTCCTTGGAATACATTATTGGTCTGTGAAGAAGTGCACATAATAAATGGAACAAAAGAACTGAGAGAACAAATAGGTACCGTAAGTAAAAAAAAAAAAAGGAGACTAAAAAAGAAAATTACAAACATGACTGCAAAGAATTCATCAGTTTGAGAGGTGGTAAAGTAAAAATAATACATTCATCATACTTAACTTTGAATCCAGGCACAGTTTTAATTAACTCATAGCCACCCCAAAACAGTGTAACTGAAAAAATGTCTCCCACAAAAATCTCATCCCACAAAAAAAAAACTTGGTTGCATTAAATAGTGTGAGTTTGTGTCCAGCCATAATCCCCAAGTAGACATAGTTTGAATATGAATTGATTTTTACCATGTTGATTATTACTTGTGACCAATTTGTTTTATTAAAACTGTCTACAGGGGTCTGGCTGAGGCTAAAAACATATGAAACAGAACAGTGCACTGGCCAGGGACACTACTCCAGGACAGGATTCCAAGCATCTTAGTTATATATGATTCAAGGAGCCACTGCAAAACCTCCGGACAAAGCCCTGAACTATAATCATTATCGTTCCATCCACAGCAAATTGTTAGGTCCGTGAAATTTGGAAATCTGCTTTTTTTGACTTTTCATTTCTGTATTTCTAAAGAAATAAGCTGAGGGATGGCTTGTGGGGACAAAGCTGCCATCACAGTCACAATAAGGGTCATGTAACAGTAACGCCTTGCAGTAGACGCGATAAGATTATGTGTAGTAAATGAACTTAGGCCTAGTCCTTATAAATATTGCCTGATAACTGACACTTTTGATTATTTGCTCTTCTTTTTATCATAAGAGTTTTTTTGTTAGGAGGAAATTACCAGACAGAAATGACCAGATGTGACGTGAACCCTGACCCAACGCTTTTACTTCTCTGTAATCTAGCTCGGGTATGTCTTGATACAACCTTCATGCCTCACTCACTTTGTGTCTTACAATGTTATTGTTGTGATGTTTCCTTACGTCCCCCCCATCCTTTGCTTTTCACTCTGAAAATCCGGAAATCGTAAGTTTAAACAATGGCCATGTGATACTGACTTTATAGAATTGCACGAGAAAAGATTGAAGATTGAAACATTGTAAAAGTCCTGGTTAAGTGAACACTACCATTTTGGACATCTGGAGTGCTGCTATTTACTTATTATGCATGAAGGGAAGCTATTGTTGTTTGGCACCTTGTAAACGGCAGTTTACCTTTACACAGCTCGGGTTCAGGGTTCCAATCATATGGAGCTCACTACTGCCTCGTAACTTAGAGGTAACAGAGCAACACCTCACTTTACAGCGTGACTGCCCAAATATCCATAGCTGTGCATTGAAACAAATGGTATAATTCATTACAACATCAGTCTTAAAATTCCCCACGCTGGCGCCCCTGCAATCGTGTTCACAATGAGGCTCTGTAGACCAGATCAGAACTGGCAGTTTTTGTGATATACCCTCCGCAATACGCTTTGCTATAGACAAAAAATAATAAATCTTGGGTTTGCTGTGTGCATGCGCAGGCTTGCCCCGCTCCCCACCTGCTCTCCTCCCTGACATGCCCATAGAGGTGTGTGGGTCGGAGATAGCCAAAACCTAGTTGGGAGAGGGATATTCTTGAGCTTTCTTGACCCTGGGGGAGAAGGAATAAGAAATGTCCCCCAATTTCTGTCTTCATCTTAGACCCTTTCCAGACGTCCGTGTATGGAGGCCGTATGCTATCTGTAAGAACGGCAGCTAGCATATAGACGTTGTCACTGTACAGCACCATTGCCAGGGGCAGCACGCCTACCTATGGAGAGGGGAGGGGTGAGGGAGCGCTCACCACTTCACCCTTTACCACTCCAGCCAAAAGAATGCTACTCCGGGGGCCCAGCCTGGGTGTAGGATAATTTAGTGTGAAAGAAGAATGAAATAAATTCACTGTGCACGTGCAGGAAGCCACGTGTGGACCCACATAGAACAAAATGAAATAGAATAGAGTTTATTTGACCCAGACGGAAATGAATTTATCACATCAACACATAATAAACATAAATAAATTACATAAAGAGGTAACAAACATTAAAAAAAAACTTTACGTAAAAAAGATATGGAAATCACTCTGCCTGAAGAAAGTATTGTACCTTTCCAGGATCCGTAATCGCTAAGTCACCCTCGCAAAAGAAGGGTGGTACAAAAGATCTTCTCAAAATAACGCTTCATACGAATAAAGGGAGAACTAGTTTTTATATCACAAAAGTGACACAAATGACTCAAAAGATTCCTTACAACGTGTGTAGATGAAGACGTTATGGATGTCCTTCCAGGTATCTCATATTATTCTTTACATTGTAATTACATTTTATCACTAAGTGGGAAAATCTGATCTGCTTTGTTCCAAGGTAAAATGTTGACTCCAGACTTGGCGTTTCTCTCCAGCTGTATATTTACTGACGCCTTGTGCTGTAATTGCTACTTATCGAAAGACCAATGTTTCTTATCAAAAATTATGGCCATTTACCATACAGAATCCATAAAGGGAGTCCCAGGATAGATGAAGTGCTCTGGGCAGATACTTTATAACAGGATCAGCCACCAAAATACCGTAAACCAGCTTGAAATAACCTTTTAAGTATTACCCGGAGTAAAGCATCTGTTTCAGTAATGCACATATAAATCAAGGCTGCATATGAATATTGATCCCTGCACTGCCCTCCTCACCCCTCATTGAGTTCCACATACTTTAATACAGCCATTGGTCATAAATAGAGATGAGCGAACACTAAAATGCTCGGGTACTCGTTATTCGAGACGAACTTTTCCCGATGCTCGAGTGCTCGTCTCGAATAACGAACCCCATTGAAGTCAATGGGAGACTCGAGCATTTTTCAAGGGGACCAAGGCTCTGCACAGGGAAGCTTGGCCAAACACCTGGGAACCTCAGAAAAGGATGGAAACACCACGGAAATGGACAGGAAACAGCAGGGGCAGCATGCATGGATGCCTCTGAGGCTGCCTAATCGCACCATTATGCCAAAATTATGGGCAACAGCATGGCCATGACAGAGTGACAGAATGAAGCTAGATAGCATCTAAAACATCCAATAATTGACCCTGACACTATAGGGGACGGCATGCAGAGGCAGCAGCAGCAGCGGCAGGCTAGAGAGTGGCATGGCGACATACCCTAAATGGACTCAGGCTTCAAACCAATGGGTGGCAGAGAGGAACCAAAGGAGGTGAGCAAGAAGCGCTCAAATAATATCGCTACATGATAAAAGTTTGCCAGTATATTTTGTGGATTACACAGCAGGGTGGCGACAAAGTTAACATGGAAGCCATGAAAACAACCCCAAATTCTGCCTGACACAGCTCGTTTGATAAGGGGACCATGTATGCTTACAGTTCATGCCAGTCGCTGCACTTGCTGCCAGTCTCCTTTCGAATAGTTTAAAATAATAATAACCCTCATCCATAAAGCTCTGTATAATGCTGCACCCCCCTACCTCTCCTCTCTTATCTCAGTCTATCGCCCAACCCGTGCTCTTAGATCCGCCAGTGATCTTAGATTAACCTCTACCCTAGTGCGGACCTCCCACTCGCGTCTCCAAGACTTCTCTAGAGCTGCACCAATTCTATGGAATGCTCTGCCCCGGACTATCAGACTAATACCTAACCTCCAAAGTTTCAAACGTGCTCTTAAAACCCATTTCTTTAGGCAAGCCTATAACACTCATTAACTGCATGAAGTTTTAACTCTTCTACTAACCCGTCCTGTGTCGTCCTCCCATCTGTTATCCAGCAACCAACAGGCACCAGACTTCTCTGCAGTCCCATTCACCCTGGACCTGGTATATAAGATGACGGCTGAGTGTTTCAAGCGACAGCAATTCCATTTATTATATTTTTTTCTATTCCCTAAGAAGAATGGCTTGACCATTAAATATTCTTTTACCTCGTGTTACCCCATCATCTTCATAAACCGTAAGCTCTGGCGAGCAGGGACCTCACTCCTGTTGTTCCATACAAATGTTGTGCTCTGTTACATTACATTTGTATTTGTTTCCTATGATTTGTAAAGCGCTGCAGAATATGATGACGCTATATAAATAAAGATTATTATTATTATGGAGGCAGTGAACTAGTAGTAGATTAAAGGTGCTGCAACTATGTTAGTTGGATCTTGTGATGGAGCTGGCGCTCTGCAGCCAGGCGAGCTTTCGCCAATCCAAGCCCCTGTTTCTAGGCTACTCCCCAAACAGCACTTCTAAGAACCTTTTGTATAAGATCAAGTGTAGTAGCGTTCTTATAAGTTTAGGATATGCCGGGTGAGGGGAATGTAAACAGATGCGCAAGAAGCGCTGAAATAATATCCCTAAATGGTAAAAGTTTGCCAGTATATTTTGTGGATTACACAGCAGGGTGGCGACAAAGTTAACAACTTTGATGTGGAATGCCCTGTAATAGCTCTTGGGCGGTGTGCCTTTTATCGCCTAGGCTCAGCAGTTTCAGCACCGCCTGCTGTCGCTTAGCGACGGCACTGCTGCTGTGCCTAGAGCTACCGACTGATGGCGCCATGCCCACGGATGGTAATTCGGAGGAGGAGGAGGTGGAGGAGGGGTGGGAGGAGGTATAGTAGGCCTTTGAGACCTGGACCGAGGTAGGCCCCGCAATTCTCTGCGTCGCCAGTATATGAGCAGCCCCAGGGTCAGACTCGGTCCCAGCCTGCACCAAGTTAAGTGTAGTAGCGTTCTTATAAGTTTGGGATATGGCGGGTGAGGGGAATGTAAACAGATGCGCAAGAAGCGCATGATGCGAATGGAGCTGGCGCTCCGCTGCCAGGCGAGCTTTCGCCAATCCAAGCCCCTGTCTCTAGGCTACTCCCCAAACAGCACTTCTAAGAACCTTTTGTATAAGATCAAGTGTAGTAGCGTTCTTATAAGTTTAGGATATGCCGGGTGAGGGGAATGTAAACAGATGCGCAAGAAGCGCTGAAATAATATCCCTAAATGGTAAAAGTTTGCCAGTATATTTTGTGGATAACACAGCAGGGTGGGGACAAAGTTAACAACTTTGATGTGGAATCCATGAAAACAACCCAAATTTCTGCCTGACACACCTCGTTTGATAAAGGGACGATGTATGGAGGCAGCTATATGGACGACTTTTGGAGGTAGCAATGGAGACAACGTGTGGAGGCTGCTATGGAGACAATTTAATTTGGATAGTGCCTGTATGTGGCAGTCCCAAACATTTTTCAAACCAGAGGAGCAGGTAGGTGGCCCTCCAGTAAAATGGAATAGATTGAGTGCCTGTATGTGGCAGTCCCAAAAATGTTTCAAACCAGAGGAGCAGGTAGGTGGCCCTCCAGTAAAATGGAATAGATTGAGTGCCTGTATGTGGCAGTCCCAAAAATTCTTCAAACCAGAGGAGCAGGTAGGTGGCCCTCCAGTAAAATGGAATAGATTGAGTGCCTGTATGTGGCAGTCCCAAAAATTCTTCAAACCAGAGGAGCAGGTAGGTGGCCCTGCAGTAAAATGGAATAGATTGAGTGCCTGTATGTGGCAGTCCCAAAAATGTTTCAAACCAGAGGAGCAGGTAGGTGGCCCTCCAGTAAAATGGAATAGATTGAGTGCCTGTATGTGGCAGTCCCAAAAATTGTTCAAACCAGAGGAGCAGGTAGGTGGCCCTGCAGTAAAATGGAATAGATTGAGTGCCTGTATGTGGCAGTCCCAAAAATGTTTCAAACCAGAGGAGCAGGTAGGTGGCCCTCCAGTAAAATGGAATAGATTGAGTGCCTGTATGTGGCAGTCCCAAAAATTGTTCAAACCAGAGGAGCAGGTAGGTGGCCCTGCAGTAAAATGGAATAGATTGAGTGCCTGTATGTGGCAGTCCCAAAAATGTTTCAAACCAGAGGAGCAGGTAGGTGGCCCTCCAGTAAAATGGAATAGATTGAGTGCCTGTATGTGGCAGTCCCAAAAATTTTTTAAAACAGAGGACCGGGTAGGTGGCCCTCCAGAAAAATGGAATAGATTGAGTGCCTGTATGTGGCACTCACAAAAATTGTTTCAAACAGAGGACCGGGTAGGTGGCCCTCCAGAAAAATTAAATGCATGAAGTACTATAGCAAGAGCCAGTGGGCCCTGTCAAAAAATAGCCATTTTCCTCTGCTTTACTGTACAAAGAGGAGGAGAAGGAGGAAAATGAGGAGGAGGAGGAGGAGTGGATCAATTATTCAGGTTGAGCTTCCTTCACCTGGTGGAGATTGGAAATTCTGAGAAATCCAGCCTTTATTCATTTTAATAAGCGTCAGCCTGTCAGCGCTGTCAGTCGACAGGCGTGTACGCTTATCGGTGATGATGCCACCAGCTGCACTGAAAACCCGCTCGGACAAGACGCTAGCGGCAGGGCAGGCAAGAACCTCCAAGGCGTACAGCGCCAGTTCGTGCCACATGTCCAGCTTTGAAACCCAGTAGTTGTAGGGAGCTGTGTGATCATTTAGGACGATGGTATGGTCAGCTACGTACTCCCTCACCATCTTTCTGTAAAGATCAGCCCTACTCTGCCGAGACTGGGGACAGGTGACAGTGTCTTGCTGGGGTGACATAAAGCTGGCAAAAGCCTTGTAAAGCGTACCCTTGCCAGTGCTGGACAAGCTGCCTGCTCGCCTACTCTCCCTCGCTACTTGTCCCGCAGAACTACGCACTCTGCCGCTAGCGCTGTCAGAAGGGAAATACTGTTTCAGCTTGTGCACCAGGGCCTGCTGGTATTCATGCATTCTCACACTCCTTTCCTCTGCAGGGATGAGAGTGGAAAGATTTTGCTTGTACCGTGGGTCCAGGAGAGTGAACACCCAGTAATCGGTGCTGGAATAAATTCTTTGAACGCGAGGGTCACGGGATAGGCAGCCTAGCATGAAATCTGCCATATGCGCCAGAGTACCAACGCGTAAGAATTCACTCCCCTCACTGGCCTGACTGTCCATTTCCTCCTCCTTCAACTCCTCCAACTCCTCTTCTTCTGCCCATACACGCTGAACAGTGAAGGACTCAACAATGGTCCCCTCTTGTGTCTCGCCAACATTCTCCTCCTCTTCCTCCTCATCCTCCTCCACCTCCACCTCCTCCGATATGCGCTGAGAAACAGACCTCAGGGTGCTTTGGCTATCAACAAGGGAATATTCTTCCCCCGTCTCTTGTGACGAGCGCAAAGCTTCCGACTTCATGCTGACCAGAGAGTTTTTCAACAGGCCAAGCAGCGGGATGGTGAGGCTGATGATGGCGGCATCGCCACTGACCATCTGTGTTGACTCCTCAAAGTTACTCAGCACCTGACAGATATCAGACATCCACGTCCACTCCTCATTGTAGACTTGAGGAAGCTGACTGACCTGACTACCAGTTCTGGTGGAAGTTGACATCTGGCAGTCTACAATCGCTCTGCGCTGCTGGTAAACTCTGGATAACATGGTCAGTGTTGAATTCCACCTCGTGGGCACGTCGCACAACAGTCGGTGAGCGGGCAGTTGGAGGCGGCGCTGCGCTGCCCTGAGAGTGGCAGCATCTGGGCTGGACTTCCTGAAATGCGCACAGATGCGGCGCACCTTCGTGAGCAAATCAGACAGATTGGGGTATGTCTTGAGGAAACGCTGCACTATCAGATTTAACACATGGGCCAGGCATGGCACATGTGTCAGTCTGCCGAGTTGCAGAGCCGCCACCAGGTTACGGCCGTTGTCACACACAACCATTCCCGGCTTGAGGTTCAGCGGTGCCAGCCACAGATCAGTCTGCGCCGTGATGCCCTGTAATAGCTCTTGGGCGGTGTGCCTTTTGTCGCCTAGGCTCAGCAGTTTGAGCACCGCCTGCTGTCGCTTAGCGACGGCACTGCTGCTGTGCCTAGAGCTACCGACTGATGGCGCCGTGCCCACGGATGGTAGTTCGGAGGAGGAGGTGGAGGAGGGGTGGGAGGAGGAGGAGGCATAGTAGGCCTGAAACACCTGGACCGAGGTAGGCCCCGCAATCCTCGGCGTCGGCAGTATATGAGCAGCCCCAGGGTCAGACTCGGTCCCAGCCTCCACCAAGTTAACCCAATGTGCCGTCAGCGATATATAGTGGCCCTGCCCGGCAGCACTCGTCCACGTGTCCGTGGTCAGGTGGACCTTGTCAGAAACGGCGTTGGTCAGGGCACGGATGATGTTGTCTGACACGTGCTGGTGCAGGGCTGGGACGGCACATCGGGAAAAGTAGTGGCGGCTGGGGACCGAATACCGAGGGGCGGCCGCCGCCATGAGGTTGCGAAAGGCCTCGGTCTCTACTAGCCTATAGGGCAGCATCTCCAGGCTAAGCAATCTGGAGATGTGCACATTAAGGGCTTGGGCGTGCGGGTGGGTTGCACTATATTTGCGTTTCCGCTCCAGCGTCTGGGGTATGGAGAGCTGAACGCTGGTGGATGCTGTGGAGGATCGTGGAGGCGACGATGGGGTTTTTGTGCAAGGGTCCTGGGCAGGGGGCTGACTAGCAGCTGACACAGGGGAAGGAGCAGTGGTGTGCACGGCCGGAGGTGAACGGGCTTGTTGCCACTGAGTGGGGTGCTTAGCATTCATATGCCTGCGCATACTGGTGGTAGTTAAGCTAGTAGTGGTGGAACCCCTGCTGAGCCTGGTTTGGCAAATGTTGCACACCACAGTCCGTCGGTCATCCGGTGTTTCCTTAAAGAACCTCCACACTTCTGAAGATCTAGCCCTCGCCGCAAGAGCCCTCACCACGGGAGCTTCACTAGTTGACAGTGGCGCTGATGCACCAGCTCTGGCCCTGCCTCTCCGTCTGGCCCCACCACTGCCTCTTCCAACCTGTTCAGGTCGAGGACTCTCCTCCGTCTCAGAAGCACTGTGTTCACCCGGCCTCTCAACCCAGCTTGGGTCTGTCACCTCATCATCCTCCGATCCCTCAGTCTGCTCCCCCCTCGGACTTCCTGCCCTGACAACAACTTCCCCACTGTCTGACAACCGTGTCTCCTCATCGTCGGACACCTCTTTACACACTTCCACTACGTCAAGAAGGTCATCATCACCCACAGACTGTGACTGGTGGAAAACCTGGGCATCGGAAAATTGCTCAGCAGCAACCGGACAAGTGGTTTGTGACTGTGGGAAGGGTCCAGAAAACAGTTCCTCAGAGTATGCCGGTTCAAATGGCAAATTTTCCTGGGAGGGGGCAGACTGGGGGGGAGGAGGCTGAGGTGCAGGAGCTGGAGGAGTGGGGATTTCGGTGACATGGGTGGACTGCGTGGAAGACTGACTGGTGGTGGACAAATTGCTCGAAGCATTGTCAGCAATCCACGACATCACCTGTTCGCACTGTTCTGGCCTCAACAGTGCTCTACCACGAGTCCCAGTAACTTCAGACATGAACCTAGGGAGTGTAGCTCTGCGGCGTTCCCCTGCTCCCTCATCAGCAGGTGGTGTCTCACCCCGCCCAGGACCACGGCCTCTGACCCCTGCAGTAGTTGGACGCCCACGTCCCCGCCCTCGTCCTCTACCCCTAGCCCTCGGGTTAAACATTTTTAAAATGAGAGTTATAACTTTTTTTTTTTTTTTACTTCTTTTTGGTTTTTTTTGTGTTTTTTTGTGTTTTTTTTTTTTTGTGTGTTTTTTGTTTTTTTTTGAGTTTTTAAAACCAAACAATCCTATCCTATTGCTATGGCTATTTTCTAGCCAAGTATCAAAGGAAGCACACTACTATGCCAGATGAGATGACACTGAGTTAGTGCCTAATAGAAATCCAACCCCTACTGAATTTTGCCACTTCGGCCTTTGCTATGGATATGTGCGCCACTAAGCGCAGAACACAGCGGTCGCAAGTCTCACTACAAATTGCTCAGAATTGGCAAGTACATGCACTGCAGAAACTACAGCCACCAGCAGATCAACCAGAAATCAAATATATAGAACGCTACTGTAGGCTTCAAGAAGCTGTTTGTATTCTCCTATGGCTATTTTCTAGCCAAGTATCAAAGGAAGCACACTACTATGCCAGATGAGATGACACTGAGTTATTGCCTAATAGAAATCCAACCCCTACTGAATTTTCCCACTTCGGCCTTTGCTATGGATATGTGCGCCACTAAGCGCAGAACACAGCGGTCGCAAGTCTCACTACAAATTGCTCAGAATTGGCAAGTACATGCACTGCAGAAACTACAGCCACCAGCAGATCAACCAGAAATCAAATATATAGAACGCTACTGTAGGCTTCAAGAAGCTGTTTGTATTCTCCTATGGCTATTTTCTAGCCAAGTATCAAAGGAAGCACACTACTATGCCAGATGAGATGACACTGAGTTATTGCCTAATAGAAATCCAACCCCTACTGAATTTTGCCACTTCGGCCTTTGCTATGGATATGTGCGCCACTAAGCGCAGAACACAGCGGTCGCAAGTCTCACTACAAATTGCTCAGAATTGGCAAGTACATGCACTGCAGAAACTACAGCCACCAGCAGATCAACCAGAAATCAAATATATAGAACGCTACTGTAGGCTTCAAGAAGCTGTTTGTATTCTCCTATGGCTATTTTCTAGCCAAGTATCAAAGGAAGCACACTACTATGCCAGATGAGATGACACTGAGTTATTGCCTAATAGAAATCCAACCCCTACTGAATTTTCCCACTTCGGCCTTTGCTATGGATATGTGCGCCACTAAGCGCAGAACACAGCGGTCGCAAGTCTCACTACAAATTGCTCAGAATTGGCAAGTACATGCACTGCAGAAACTACAGCCACCAGCAGATCAACCAGAAATCAAATATATAGAACGCTACTTTAGGCTTCAAGAAGCTGTTTGTATTCTCCTATGGCTATTTTCTAGCCAAGTATCAAAGGAAGCACACTACTATGCCAGATGAGATGACACTGAGTTATTGCCTAATAGAAATCCAACCCCTACTGAATTTTGCCACTTCGGCCTTTGCTATGGATATGTGCGCCACTAAGCGCAGAACACAGCGGTCGCAAGTCTCACTACAAATTGCTCAGAATTGGCAAGTACATGCACTGCAGAAACTACAGCCACCAGCAGATCAACCAGAAATCAAATATATAGAACGCTACTGTAGGCTTCAAGAAGCTGTTTGTATTCTCCTATGGCTATTTTCTAGCCAAGTATCAAAGGAAGCACACTACTATGCCAGATGAGATGACACTGAGTTATTGCCTAATAGAAATCCAACCCCTACTGAATTTTGCCACTTCGGCCTTTGCTATGGATATGTGCGCCACTAAGCGCAGAACACAGCGGTCGCAAGTCTCACTACAAATTGCTCAGAATTGGCAAGTACATGCACTGCAGAAACTACAGCCACCAGCAGATCAACCAGAAATCAAATATATAGAACGCTACTGTAGGCTTCAAGAAGCTGTTTGTATTCTCCTATGGCTATTTTCTAGCCAAGTATCAAAGGAAGCACACTACTATGCCAGATGAGATGACACTGAGTTATTGCCTAATAGAAATCCAACCCCTACTGAATTTTCCCACTTCGGCCTTTGCTATGGATATGTGCGCCACTAAGCGCAGAACACAGCGGTCGCAAGTCTCACTACAAATTGCTCAGAATTGGCAAGTACATGCACTGCAGAAACTACAGCCACCAGCAGATCAACCAGAAATCAAATATATAGAACGCTACTGTAGGCTTTAAGAAGCTGTTTGTATTCTCCTATGGCTATTTTCTAGCCAAGTATCAAAGGAAGCACACTACTATGCCAGATGAGATGACACTGAGTTAGTGCCTAATAGAAATCCAACCCCTACTGAATTTTCCCACTTCGGTCTTTGCTATGGATATGTGTGCCACTAAGAGCTAAACACAACGGTAGCAAGTCCCCCTGCTAATTCCTCACAAAATGGTAATAGATGCAAATTAAAATAAAAAAAGTAGAACGTTATTGTAGCCCTAAGAAGGGCTGTTGGGTTCTTTGAGAATCACTCCTGCCTAACAGTAAGCTAATAGAACACCCTAACGCTTTCCCTGACCAGCAGCAGCTCTCTCCCTAGCGGCATCCAGAGACAGAATGATCCGAGCAGCGCGGCCAGCGGCTAGTCTATCCCAGGGTCACCTGATCTGGCCAGCCAACCACTGCTATCGACGTGTAAGGGTACCACGTCATGCTGGGTGGAGTGCAGAGTCTCCTGGCTTGTGATTGGCTCTGTTTCTGGCCGCCAAAAAGCAAAACGGCGGGAGCTGCCATTTTCTCGAGCGGGCGAAGTATTCGTCCGAGTAACGAGCAGTTTCGAGTACCCTAATGCTCGACCGAGCATCAAGCTCGGACGAGCATGTTCGCTCATCTCTAGTCATAAAATATCATTTTAGTGAGATCATTTATTCATTTGTTGGCTTATAGAGATTATATTGTATTATTGCTTTACCAAATGCAAAAAGTTTGCCACTGGCTCGAGATGGGATTTTAATTAACCGTTGCTTTTTAGTGCAACTTTTTTTCAAAGCAGGGATTAGTAACGATGTTGCACCATAGCATATCCTGGAATATATACACTGCGATGTCACAGTTCAAAGATAATATACACAGTGATTCCATATTCCAGGAATAATAAATACATTGCTGTCACATTAGAGGCACAGAACGCACAGTGATGTCACAGGACAAAGAGCATGCACACAGGGAAGCAGTGGCGTAACTAGGAGAGACAGGGCCCCCTAGCAGGCTACTGCATGGGGCCCCCTTCCCACTTAAAAAATATACTTATTAGTATACTCACACATGCGAGTTACAATCACATATAAATACACTCATGTGCCCACACAGCATATACACACACATATACAGTGCCATATGCAACATACATACAGTGTATACAGACACCATATACACATCACAGATACTGCATATATACATCACAGTATATGTTATATACAGTACATATTATGATGGACAATGTGTAGTACAATAAGGATATAATGGTGCACATCCTCCACTATTGTGTCAGGTCAGATGACGGGGCCCCCTGACACTGCGGGCCCCATAGCGGCTGCTGTGGCTTCTACCGCTGTAGTTACGCCCCTGCAGGGAAGTCACAGTATACACAGTGATGTCACAGTACAGGGATTATACAAACACTGATGTCACAGTATATGCATAATACACATAATGATGTCATGGCACAGGGATAATACACACAGTGATGTCACAGTACAGGAATAATACACACAGTGATGTCACAGTACAGGGATAATAAACACAGTGATGTCACAATACAGGGATAATACACACAGTGCTGTCACAGTACAGGAATAATACACACAGTGATGTCACAGTACAGGAATAATACACACAGTGATGTCACAGTACAGGAATAGTACACACAGTGATGTCACAATACAGGAATAATACACATAGTGATGTCACTATACAGGAATAATACACACAGTGATGTCACAGTACAGGAATATTATACACAGCAAAGGGACAATACAGGCAATGATGTTTTGGTACAGGAATAATACACACAGTGATGTTTCAGTACAGGTATAATATACAAAGTGTGGGGACAATTCACACAGTGATGTCAAAATACAGGTATAATAACCACAGTGACGTCACAGCACAGGAATAATATACACAGTAATGTAAGTAAGTACAGGGATAAAAAACACACTAATGTCACAGTAAACATATAATATACACACCTATGTCAACATAAATGAATAATATACACAGTGATGCCACAGTAGAGAGATAATAAACACAGTGGTATTATGGTACAAGGATAATATACAGAGTAATGTCACAGTACAGGGATAATACACAGAGTGATGGCGCAATACACACATAATATACATTGATGTCACAGTACAGAAATAATAAATTTAATAATGTCACACAACACACAAAATATCCACTGTAGTACCATAGTACAGGAATAAGAAACACAGTGGGGCAGATTTACTTACCCAGTCCATTTGCGATCCAGCGGCGCGTTCTCTGTGCTGGATTTGGTCCGGCCGGGATTTATTAAGGCAGTTCATCCGACGTCCACTAAGTGGCGCTGCTGCGCCGAAGTTCCCTGGAAGGCACTGGAATTCACCGAGCCGGGCTGAGTGAAGGTAAGTGCAAGCTCTGCGACACATTTTTTGTTTTAAATGCGGCGGTTTTTCCGAATCCGTCGGGTTTCCTTCGGCCACGCCCCAGATTTCCGTCGCGTGCATGCCAGCGCCGACGCGCCGATTCCGATCACGTGCGCCAAAATCCCAGGGCAATTCAGGGGAAATCGGCGCAAATCGGAAATATTCAGGTAACACGTCTGGAAAACGTGAATCAGGCCCTTAGTAAATGACCCCCAGTGATGTCAAAGATCAGGAATTATATAGATAATCACACCAGATATCACCCATCTGGGATAATATAATCAATGATGTCACAGTCCAGAGATAATAAACAGTGCTGTCACAGTACGGAATTAATGCAGACAGTGGTGAGTAATATGCATAGTGTACAATACCCTCAGTGATGTCACAGTACAGGTATAATACACACAATGATAGCCACAGTATATCTCTTAACTTCCTCATTCCCCCCCCCCCCCCCCCCCTCATTCAAGAGCAAGAAAGAATGAGGGAGCTGAGGGAGATGGTTGCTGAAGAGAAATTCCTGAGGGAGGGGGGAATGAGGGAGCTGAGAGAGACGGTGGAGAAGAGAAACACCCCTACCCCTGAGACTCTGAACTTTGGATTTTAATAATGAAAATTTAATCAGTAAGATAAATGAAAGCCACAATTGTTCTATCAGACTGTACATTTCAAAAAACAAGACCCCATACAGCTATAGTGACAGTAAAATAAAATAAAAATTATGCTGCAGCTTGCAGAAGAAATTAAGGAAAGTAACAAGAAATTTCTTTTGTGTGGTGCTGAGGGGTTAAGTTGTATAAACCTTGTTGTCATAACATGAAATCAATAGATATCATGGGCATAAAAAATTACAATCAAACATCAATTGTCTATAACTTTTCAGAAGACATAAATCACTAATACAAGGACATATAAGGAAATTTGTAATGTATTTTACCCAAGCAAAGTGCTTCTTATTCCACATATCATGCCATTTTTCTGCTAAATTTACTTTTACTCTGTATTCTTTGCTAAATAAGGTCACAGGGTTGTCAATTGCAGAGAAATCTGGGTGGAACGGAGAAGGAAGGATTGGGTACCTGAATGAGGACAACTTGTCTCCACCTACCAGCTCAGAGAGAACTGAAGACTCTGCACAGAGCCTGGAGAGGGAAAACATAATTAAGATGAATAAATTAATTAAAAAAGCAAGTTCATGGTGGGACAATGGGGCACAGTTACTTATCCGGTCCCTGCGCGATCCCCGATTTCCTGCATGTGTCGCTTCCCCGATCAGGTCCGCCGGAGTTCACCTTCTTCTACCTGGTGCATGTAAGTGAACCAGCGCGAATGCGACACAAAATGATCGCATGCAACATAATCTCCGGCACAATCCCCGAAAACTCTGGAAAACCAAAGAAAATGAGGCCGCGGTACTCTTAGTAAATAAGTCCCAATGTCTTACATTGGAAAATGGTGGATGAATTTTAGGACATTATAAATAATAATAGTCACCCATGAGTTTTGTGACCGGTTTATCTTTATGTGCTGCAAAATAACTCTTTTATTCTGGCTTCCAGTTAATAAGATGTGATAGTATCATGGGGAGTATAATGGGGTGCATATCTCTTGTGTTGTTTTTAATGTTACTGTCTTAATATATTATAGTATGTCATATAATATGAAACTATGTACAGATAATACATTTCCCTTTTTTAGATAAATAAAACATTTTATTGCTTTTCTTTTTTTTTAACTTTATTACTTACATTAGGAGGATTATTTGTTTTCGCAAAATCAGGGCCCATCATGGATATAAAATGGGGCTTATTTACTAAGGATCCTGCAGCCGCATTTCCTTCGGGTTTTCCGACTTTTTGGGGATCGCGCCGCGGGGACAGGCATTTAGAAGGGGATTGTGTCGCACGTGATTGGATTTTGCCGCTGGCTTTCATGCGACAGAAATGGGGGGGGAGGCCATTGGACGATCTGACAGATTCAGATTGAGCGCAGGATTTAACATTTAAATTGTGTCGCAAAACATAAACTTACATAGACCGGGAAGAAGAAAGTGAACTCTGTCAGACCTGAGCCCCCGCTGCAAGTGACACATGCACAATTTTAGTGAATTCGCGCCAGAGTCCATGATCGTCGGACAACATACAGCGGGGATTGCGACAGGACTGGGTAATTAAATGTGCCCCAATAAGTTTTCCTTAAAGAAAATCTATTTTAACTACGGGAGCACTGCTCAAAATACACATATTACTGTATTCACAATGTTGGGAGCTACCAATCAAATTGACTGATTAATGTCCTTTAAAGGAAATCTACCATCAAAATAAACCATGAAAAACAAGGGGCACTTACTCATAGATCCAGGCACTGTGACTGTGATAATCTTCTTATATTTGTTATCCATGGCCTCCTTCCTTCTAAAACTAAAATTATGCTAATAAGCCTGAAGGGCTCTTACCAGAACCCCTCTGTGCTACAATTCACAGACTGTTACACTTTGAAGAGGGAGGGGTAAAGTACTAAGGAAGCAGACGGGAAGGGTGAGACAGGGTAACAGTCTGAATTTGCAGCACAGAGGGGCTCTATTAACACCCTCAGGAGCCCTTCAGACTCATTAGCCTAATTAGCATAAAAGTAGATTTAGAAGGTAGGAGGCCATAGATAACAAATATAAAAATATTACCACAGTCTCAGTGCCTGGATCTATGAGCAAGTGTCCCTGGTTTATCATGTTGGATTTTGATGGTAAATTTCCTTTAAATCAAAGGTATTCCAAGTGAGAAATATTTCCAGATGTATGTATATGTGCACATATGGATAAACCTTACATTTCTGAGATGGGAATAGTCCAGTTAAGTATTAACTAACAAACTTTCATCCAGCATCTGCTCATCGTTTATACTCAAAGGTCTAATATTTTTTTGTTATACTGAACATCTGGAGAAGATGTAAATTTGCAAACCAAGGATTGAAAAAATGTAACTAATTCATGAAGTAACAATTGCATATTACAATTATTTGTATTTGGAATGTACAAATGTATATACATATATACTGTATATACAGGTGGTCCCCGGGTTACGTTCAAGATAGGGTCTATCGGTTTGTTCTTGAATTTAAATTTGCATGTAAGTCAAAACTATATATTTTATAATTGCAGCTCTTTTTTGCCCCAGTGACCATTAGATTTTCAAAATTCTAGCTGCAACGGGACCAAGGATTGTCAATACAACTTCATTACAGACACTTTACAGCTGATCTTTGCAGCCTGGGACTAAAGTAAAGCACCCAGAGAGCTTCACCAAAGGTCACAGTGCGCAGAGGGGTCCATCTTTAACTAGGGGTTATCTGTAAGTTGGGTGTCCTTAAGTAGGGGACCATCTATATGAATATATATATTTGTATATTTAAAAAATTATATACTATTTTAGAATCTTAAACCTTTAAATTTAGCAAGAGATTAGTATATTCTTACTGGGAAGCATACAGCAATGTTTTCTGCTAAGGTGGTTGCATTATATTTACGTATAATATTGGCCTTTAGGGACTGCATATGCTGCCATAGCTGACTGTGCTCTTCAAGGAAATCAACCAGTGAAATAAACAAAAAACAGCTTAAGATACCCACCTGTCTTTCGCTAGTCTTGACATGCCCGGATCGGCTAGAAAAGAAACTTATAATTAGCAGCCCTTAGCATGGGACAAGATGTCCTGCACTACGGGCTGCTAATTATGCACATCCTCACCGTGTCCCTCTCCCATGCTGGGAGATGGCAGTGACATTCTTCTTGTGTGATGTCACCTTGCTCTCCCATGCTCCCAGCATGAGAGAGTGAGGTGCGGGGGCATGCATAATCAGCATCCCGGAGTGTCGGACTAATTATAAGTTTCTTTTCTAGGCGTGTCAAGCTTAGAGAAGACCAACGCCGTGATCAAGATGAAGATCAGTTTTTTTTAACTGGTTGATTAGCTTTAAGTAGAATACCTCTCTAGCTTTCTATAAAATCCATGAAAAACATAAAAAATTTTATTGCAAGTTTTGTAAATGGAACTAATGGAACTATAGATGACAGATCCCTGCTACACCAATAAATAATGATTTATCCAAGGGATATGAGTTTTCCAGGGATTGGCATTGGGTGGAGGGATTGGGTAAGGGTCTCCTTCCTTTGCCTTTACAGGTGGAACTCTATACAATATAATGATTTCAAGGGGAAGCTGAATATGTTCTAATAAATTTATTGGGACATTGAATATTATAATTAGAGATGGGCGAATCGATTTGAACGAAGGAAATCAGGAAAATTCAATTTGTCACAAAGTTTCAGGTGATTCGTGGGAACAAAGGTTTTTTTGAATACCAATTCACCAGATCCTAAACCTGCAATGCACGGCCTGCAAAACTCAAATATAAATGTACCTATCTACAGACATTTTAAAGACATTTAGCCATAAATCACAAACTGATTTATCAAGGATACATATTTTATCAACAAATATCAATAGTACGGTCACCATGACGCTAAAATCAACCCATAAAAACAATCCACATATCACATAAGTACATCAATGGTCAATCATATTTGAAAGTAAATACTAATCAAAATTGTATATTGGCCACTCAAACTGTGAACTTACAAAGAAACCATTTTTACATATGAATAAAGAGCTCGTGCATATTGATCAAATATTAGAGCAAAATGCTAAGTGCAATGAAACTCTGAAAATAAATAGCAACATGAAAAACACACAGGTTTTAGTCGGTGGCAATATCAATACAATACCAGATCAGACTTTTTATTAGCAAAATGGGCATGAGCACAGCGTGTTACATGGGACAGAGAACTCTGGGAATGAGAAAGGAACACCCTCGATGACATGTACAGACCTGTAAGCCAATCAGCGACCGTCAGGCTTATGTGATGTCACACAGCCCTATAAAAACAGGCAGCCATTTGTAATCTCAGCATTTCACTCTGCATGTGCTGTCTGTAGCATCCAGCTGTTTGTACTGTACAGTGCTGTAGTGATTTCTGCACCAATCCGAGGGTGTCCATTTTGGGGGATCTGTATACCCCAAGTAGCAGTTCACTTTTTGTTGCTAAAGTGAATAGGAAGAAATCTGTTTCAAATCCACAGAGTTTCTGGAGTTAATGATCTTTGCTCCAGTCCCAGTGTATCCGATTTGGGGGATTTGTATACCCCAAATTGCAGTTCTTTTTTGTTGCTGAAGTGAATGATAGCTGAGAGGGGGACCGGGGGTTAGGTGATCAGTAGATATATACCGACCCCAGATCTCCAGTTGGGGGAAGGGAGACAAAAAAAGACAGGAGCGCTCTCCTCGTGTGATATTGTAAAAGCTGCTTGCAAAAGGTCTAAAAGAACAGTTTAAAAGTGCTCACCTTGTAGCACAAACACATGTGCATGTAGAAATGAAGGATTCCTGGCGCCGTTCTCCTTTCTACCTGGATCCGCCCAGGGGTAGACTGATCGGTAGTGGTATGTATTCAGCAATAGATTCTGAGCCCCAAGCACTGGAGCAGGATGAAGTGGCGTTCAACGCGGAATCAATATCCAAGGACAGTGTTGCTGGTCCAATGCTGGTTTATTTAAATGCTATGCGTTTAGGTCCGTACCCGGACCTTCGTCAGGCATCTGTCACTGTGCCACATTGTGGCCTACCATGTTGCTGCCACCTCCAGAATTTGTCATTGGGCCACTCTCTGACCTCTTGCTGCTGCTGCCGCCCACCTCCACACTGTGTCATTGTGCCACACTGTGGCCTACTATGTTTCTGCCACCTCCAGAATTTTTCATTTTGCCACTCTCTGACCTCCTGCTGCTCCTGGCACCTCCACACTCTGTCATTGTGCCACACTGTGGCCTACCATGTTGCCACCACCTCCAGAATTTGTCATTGTGCCACTCTCTGACCTGCTGCCGCTGCCACCTCCACACTTTGTCATTGTGCCACTATGTGGCCTACCAAATTGCTGTCAGCTCCAGAATTTGTTATTGTGCCACTCTCTGACCTCATGCAGCTTCTGCCACCTCCAGAATTTTTCATTGTGCCACTCTCTGACCTCATGCTGCTGCCACCTTTGCAGTTCTTTTTTGGCAAAGACAATTTGGCAAAGATTTTCAGGGAAACTGTAATAAATGATGGATGGGGCATTTCTAATCTTCAAATTCAAATTTAAATGGTGCTGCTAGTCCAGCAGGGGCGAGCATGCTTCTCCCGGCCACCCTGGAAGCAGCCAATCCCAATGCCATGTCCATGCCCGTGGCAAGGCTCACACTGTAGACGAGCTCCAGGCCCACGGGATGGGTTGAGTGAGTGTGCTGCGATTGGAGCATATCGGCAGAGACGCGCCCTCGCTGACTACATTTTTTGCCATCCTCCGGTCACAGCTCCACACATGAAAGTCCTTCCTACCTTCACAGCGCCTCGACCCAGTCATGGGACTCTACATTCTACACAACTGCTGTACATCACTGAATGAATGCCTGAGCCCTGCTCTCTATTTGCACTGCCTGCCTGAATGGATGGGAGTGATTGAGTGACAGTACACAGATACTATCGCTCACTTCCTCCACGGCACGTCACCAGGGTGAGCAATCGGAGCATGCCGCCAGAGGCGTACCCTAGCCCGCATCCCATTCCGCCATCAGCTGGTCACATTTCCACACATGGAAGTCTCCGGTCTCAGCTCCAACCCCGGACTTTCGGACACGCCGAAACTATGCCCACTGGCGGTGACCACACCCCCGAAAATTCTCATTTACATCATGGACATGACAAAGAGATAATACAACATTATTACCTGTTATTATTACAGTTCATTTACTCCATATTCTTCTCCATAGATTTTAGGCTATAGGTTCACCAGGCTATAGCTGCCTAAAGCCAGAAGGCTTATGTAAAGCATATCACAAAATTTCTCAAGGTACAGGGGCACATGTTAAAAGTCGCTGACTGCAGCTAGTGCTACGGCGCAAGGACAGGAATGCCACTCGCTGGATTTCCTCCCTCCCCCTTCGCCCAATGTGGAGGTGGCGGAAAGGGGAAAATAATCACGATCCGCTAATCCGCTATCATTTGCTATAATTTCAGGGCTTCTACACCAAGGTAAGCACAGAATCCCTGATAAATAAGCCCCTTTGAGTTTGTATATAATGTATATATGTGTATATATGAGTGTATAAATATATATACATATATACGGTATCTACATAAATGTGTGCGTATGAGTTTATACATGTGTGTATGTGTGTAAGAGTGTGTTACTTTATGTGTGTGTGTGTGTATTTGAGTGCATAAATGTGTGTGATTTTACAAATATGTATGTATATTATTTTAAGGGGAAGAGGGTACCTATGCAGGAATCTGCTATGCGCAGCCTCTCCTAGTTACACCCCTTCACTAAATTATGTCAGCTCAGGCTCAATGTCAGCCTCACAATAATGGACTTGTATTGTTATCTAGTCTAAGACAAAAGGAAATTATAAAACAATTTTTAAATTAAAGGGAACTTTTTACACTGACCAGGGTGTTCATGTTAAAGGGGTTTTCCCACGAATGCAAGTTAGGCCCTATACATGGGATCACAAAAACTAGGGTCTGTCTGACTCCTTGTCGCTCCGTCAGACTAATGAAGAAGAACGGTCATGTGCGGCCCTCTGCTCCATCAATCTCTGTGGAGCTGAGCGTGGCGTAGTCTTGTGTAGTCTTAGATTTTCTTAGGCTTCACAATGTGAACCTCTAATGTCATGAAGCCTGGAGCTAATTTAATTATTTAGGCAGTCCCTGGGTTATGTACAAGATAGGTTCTACAGGTAAGTTGAATTTTTATGTAAGTTAGAACAGATATCTTTAGTAAGTGTTACTTCAGCCAGATTTTTTTTTTGTCCCTTTGACAATTGGATTTAAAAAGTTCAGATTGACAATGGAATAAGCATTAACAATACAGCTTTATTATAGGGAACTTAAAGTTGGTCATTGCAGCCTGGGGTTGGGTGTCCTTAAAGGGAACCCCTCAGCAGAAATTTACCTAGTAAGCCACTACTAGTATGTTGTCAAGCAGTTAAACACCTTCCAGATTGTATTTATTTCATGACCCTGTGTGGTGGCATCATCCAGAAAATCTACTTTGAAGTGAGATTTAAACTGCTTTTATAAAGTCAAGGAGGCAGAGATTTTAACACTGAAATCAAGCTCTCTCTTCCTTTACTCAAAGGAAATAATCCCCTTTACTGCAATTGATGAATCTGCATCAAGAGACATCCTAACTAGAGATGAGCGAACATGCTCGTCCGAGCTTGATGCTCGGTCGAGCATTAGGGTACTCGAAACTGCTCGTTACTTAGACGAATACTTCGCCCGCTCGAGAAAATGGCAGCTCCCGCCGTTTTGCTTTTTGGCGGCCAGAAACAGAGCCAATCACAAGCCAGGAGACTCTGCACTCCACCCAGCATGACGTGGTACCCTTACACGTCGATAGCAGTGGTTGGCTGGCCAGATCAGGTG
This sequence comes from Engystomops pustulosus, assembly GCF_040894005.1. Classification (NCBI taxonomy): domain Eukaryota; kingdom Metazoa; phylum Chordata; class Amphibia; order Anura; family Leptodactylidae; genus Engystomops; species Engystomops pustulosus. The sequence goes on from NC_092417.1 coordinate 51,035,879, forward strand.
ACCCTGGGATAGACTAGCCGCTGGCCGCGCTGCTCGGATCATTCTGTCTCTGGATGCCGCTAGGGAGAGAGCTGCTGCTGGTCAGGGAAAGCGTTAGGGTGTTCTATTAGCTTACTGTTAGGCAGGAGTGATTCTCAAAGAACCCAACAGCCCTTCTTAGGGCTACAATAACGTTCTACTTTTTTTATTTTAATTTGCATCTATTACCATTTTGTGAGGAATTAGCAGGGGGACTTGCTACCGTTGTGTTTAGCTCTTAGTGGCACACATATCCATAGCAAAGACCGAAGTGGGAAAATTCAGTAGGGGTTGGATTTCTATTAGGCAATAACTCAGTGTCATCTCATCTGGCATAGTAGTGTGCTTCCTTTGATACTTGGCTAGAAAATAGCCATAGGAGAATACAAACAGCTTCTTGAAGCCTACAGTAGCGTTCTATATATTTGATTTCTGGTTGATCTGCTGGTGGCTGTAGTTTCTGCAGTGCATGTACTTGCCAATTCTGAGCAATTTGTAGTGAGACTTGCGACCGCTGTGTTCTGCGCTTAGTGGCGCACATATCCATAGCAAAGGCCGAAGTGGGAAAAATCAGTAGGGGTTGGATTTCTATTAGGCAATAACTCAGTGTCATCTCATCTGGCATAGTAGTGTGCTTCCTTTGATACTTGGCTAGAAAATAGCCATAGGAGAATACAAACAGCTTCTTGAAGCCTACAGTAGCGTTCTATATATTTGATTTCTGGTTGATCTGCTGGTGGCTGTAGTTTCTGCAGTGCATGTACTTGCCAATTCTGAGCAATTTGTAGTGAGACTTGCGACCGCTGTGTTCTGCGCTTAGTGGCGCACATATCCATAGCAAAGGCCGAAGTGGGAAAATTCAGTAGGGGTTGGATTTCTATTAGGCAATAACTCAGTGTCATCTCATCTGGCATAGTAGTGTGCTTCCTTTGATACTTGGCTAGAAAATAGCCATAGGAGAATACAAACAGCTTCTTGAAGCCTACAGTAGCGTTCTATATATTTGATTTCTGGTTGATCTGCTGGTGGCTGTAGTTTCTGCAGTGCATGTACTTGCCAATTCTGAGCAATTTGTAGTGAGACTTGCGACCGCTGTGTTCTGCGCTTAGTGGCGCACATATCCATAGCAAAGGCCGAAGTGGGAAAATTCAGTAGGGGTTGGATTTCTATTAGGCAATAACTCAGTGTCATCTCATCTGGCATAGTAGTGTGCTTCCTTTGATACTTGGCTAGAAAATAGCCATAGGAGAATACAAACAGCTTCTTGAAGCCTACAGTAGCGTTCTATATATTTGATTTCTGGTTGATCTGCTGGTGGCTGTAGTTTCTGCAGTGCATGTACTTGCCAATTCTGAGCAATTTGTAGTGAGACTTGCGACCGCTGTGTTCTGCGCTTAGTGGCGCACATATCCATAGCAAAGGCCGAAGTGGGAAAATTCAGTAGGGGTTGGATTTCTATTAGGCAATAACTCAGTGTCATCTCATCTGGCATAGTAGTGTGCTTCCTTTGATACTTGGCTAGAAAATAGCCATAGGAGAATACAAACAGCTTCTTGAAGCCTACAGTAGCGTTCTATATATTTGATTTCTGGTTGATCTGCTGGTGGCTGTAGTTTCTGCAGTGCATGTACTTGCCAATTCTGAGCAATTTGTAGTGAGACTTGCGACCGCTGTGTTCTGCGCTTAGTGGCGCACATATCCATAGCAAAGGCCGAAGTGGGAAAATTCAGTAGGGGTTGGATTTCTATTAGGCAATAACTCAGTGTCATCTCATCTGGCATAGTAGTGTGCTTCCTTTGATACTTGGCTAGAAAATAGCCATAGGAGAATACAAACAGCTTCTTGAAGCCTACAGTAGCGTTCTATATATTTGATTTCTGGTTGATCTGCTGGTGGCTGTAGTTTCTGCAGTGCATGTACTTGCCAATTCTGAGCAATTTGTAGTGAGACTTGCGACCGCTGTGTTCTGCGCTTAGTGGCGCACATATCCATAGCAAAGGCCGAAGTGGGAAAATTCAGTAGGGGTTGGATTTCTATTAGGCAATAACTCAGTGTCATCTCATCTGGCATAGTAGTGTGCTTCCTTTGATACTTGGCTAGAAAATAGCCATAGGAGAATACAAACAGCTTCTTGAAGCCTACAGTAGCGTTCTATATATTTGATTTCTGGTTGATCTGCTGGTGGCTGTAGTTTCTGCAGTGCATGTACTTGCCAATTCTGAGCAATTTGTAGTGAGACTTGCGACCGCTGTGTTCTGCGCTTAGTGGCGCACATATCCATAGCAAAGGCCGAAGTGGGAAAATTCAGTAGGGGTTGGATTTCTATTAGGCAATAACTCAGTGTCATCTTATCTTGCATAGTAGTGTGCTTCCTTTGATACTTGGCTAGAAAATAGCCATAGGAGAATACAAACAGCTTCTTGAAGCCTACAGTAGCGTTCTATATATTTGATTTCTGGTTGATCTGCTGGTGGCTGTAGTTTCTGCAGTGCATGTACTTGCCAATTCTGAGCAATTTGTAGTGAGACTTGCGACCGCTGTGTTCTGCGCTTAGTGGCGCACATATCCATAGCAAAGGCCGAAGTGGGAAAATTCAGTAGGGGTTGGATTTCTATTAGGCAATAACTCAGTGTCATCTCATCTGGCATAGTAGTGTGCTTCCTTTGATACTTGGCTAGAAAATAGCCATAGGAGAATACAAACAGCTTCTTGAAGCCTACAGTAGCGTTCTATATATTTGATTTCTGGTTGATCTGCTGGTGGCTGTAGTTTCTGCAGTGCATGTACTTGCCAATTCTGAGCAATTTGTAGTGAGACTTGCGACCGCTGTGTTCTGCGCTTAGTGGCGCACATATCCATAGCAAAGGCCGAAGTGGGAAAATTCAGTAGGGGTTGGATTTCTATTAGGCAATAACTCAGTGTCATCTCATCTGGCATAGTAGTGTGCTTCCTTTGATACTTGGCTAGAAAATAGCCATAGGAGAATACAAACAGCTTCTTGAAGCCTACAGTAGCGTTCTATATATTTGATTTCTGGTTGATCTGCTGGTGGCTGTAGTTTCTGCAGTGCATGTACTTGCCAATTCTGAGCAATTTGTAGTGAGACTTGCGACCGCTGTGTTCTGCGCTTAGTGGCGCACATATCCATAGCAAAGGCCGAAGTGGGAAAATTCAGTAGGGGTTGGATTTCTATTAGGCACTAACTCAGTGTCATCTCATCTGGCATAGTAGTGTGCTTCCTTTGATACTTGGCTAGAAAATAGCCATAGCAATAGGATAGGATTGTTTGGTTTTAAAAACTCAAAAAAAAACAAAAAACACACAAAAAAAAAAAAAACACAAAAAAACACAAAAAAAAAACAAAAAGAAGTAAAAAAAAAAAAAAAGTTATAACTCTCATTTTAAAAATGTTTAACCCGAGGGCTAGGGGTAGAGGACGAGGGCGGGGACGTGGGCGTCCAACTACTGCAGGGGTCAGAGGCCGTGGTCCTGGGCGGGGTGAGACACCACCTGCTGATGAGGGAGCAGGGGAACGCCGCAGAGCTACACTCCCTAGGTTCATGTCTGAAGTTACTGGGACTCGTGGTAGAGCACTGTTGAGGCCAGAACAGTGCGAACAGGTGATGTCGTGGATTGCTGACAATGCTTCGAGCAATTTGTCCACCACCAGTCAGTCTTCCACGCAGTCCACCCATGTCACCGAAATCCCCACTCCTCCAGCTCCTGCACCTCAGCCTCCTCCCCCCCAGTCTGCCCCCTCCCAGGAAAATTTGCCATTTGAACCGGCATACTCTGAGGAACTGTTTTCTGGACCCTTCCCACAGTCACAAACCACTTGTCCGGTTGCTGCTGAGCAATTTTCCGATGCCCAGGTTTTCCACCAGTCACAGTCTGTGGGTGATGATGACCTTCTTGACGTAGTGGAAGTGTGTAAAGAGGTGTCCGACGATGAGGAGACACGGTTGTCAGACAGTGGGGAAGTTGTTGTCAGGGCAGGAAGTCCGAGGGGGGAGCAGACTGAGGGATCGGAGGATGATGAGGTGACAGACCCAAGCTGGGTTGAGAGGCCGGGTGAACACAGTGCTTCTGAGACGGAGGAGAGTCCTCGACCTGAACAAGTTGGAAGAGGCAGTGGTGGGGCCAGACGGAGAGGCAGGGCCAGAGCTGGTGCATCAGCGCCACTGTCAACTAGTGAAGCTCCCGTGGTGAGGGTTCTTGCGGCGAGGGCTAGATCTTCAGAAGTGTGGAGGTTCTTTAAGGAAACACCGGATGACCGACGGACTGTGGTGTGCAACATTTGCCAAACCAGGCTCAGCAGGGGTTCCACCACTACTAGCTTAACTACCACCAGTATGCGCAGGCATATGAATGCTAAGCACCCCACTCAGTGGCAACAAGCCCGTTCACCTCCGGCCGTGCACACCACTGCTCCTTCCCCTGTGTCAGCTGCTAGTCAGCCCCCTGCCCAGGACCCTGGCACAAAAACCCCATCGTCGCCTCCACGATCCTCCACAGCATCCACCAGCGTTCAGCTCTCCATACCCCAGACGCTGGAGCGGAAACGCAAATATAGTGCAACCCACCCGCACGCCCAAGCCCTTAATGTGCACATCTCCAGATTGCTTAGCCTGGAGATGCTGCCCTATAGGCTAGTAGAGACCGAGGCCTTTCGCAACCTCATGGCGGCGGCCGCCCCTCGGTATTCGGTCCCCAGCCGCCACTACTTTTCCCGATGTGCCGTCCCAGCCCTGCACCAGCACGTGTCAGACAACATCATCCGTGCCCTGACCAACGCCGTTTCTGACAAGGTCCACCTGACCACGGACACGTGGACGAGTGCTGCCGGGCAGGGCCACTATATATCGCTGACGGCACATTGGGTTAACTTGGTGGAGGCTGGGACCGAGTCTGACCCTGGGGCTGCTCATATACTGCCGACGCCGAGGATTGCGGGGCCTACCTCGGTCCAGGTGTTTCAGGCCTACTATGCCTCCTCCTCCTCCCACCCCTCCTCCACCTCCTCCTCCGAACTACCATCCGTGGGCACGGCGCCATCAGTCGGTAGCTCTAGGCACAGCAGCAGTGCCGTCGCTAAGCGACAGCAGGCGGTGCTCAAACTGCTGAGCCTAGGCGACAAAAGGCACACCGCCCAAGAGCTATTACAGGGCATCACGGCGCAGACTGATCTGTGGCTGGCACCGCTGAACCTCAAGCCGGGAATGGTTGTGTGTGACAACGGCCGTAACCTGGTGGCGGCTCTGCAACTCGGCAGACTGACACATGTGCCATGCCTGGCCCATGTGTTAAATCTGATAGTGCAGCGTTTCCTCAAGACATACCCCAATCTGTCTGATTTGCTCACGAAGGTGCGCCGCATCTGTGCGCATTTCAGGAAGTCCAGCCCAGATGCTGCCACTCTCAGGGCAGCGCAGCGCCGCCTCCAACTGCCCGCTCACCGACTGTTGTGCGACGTGCCCACGAGGTGGAATTCAACACTGACCATGTTATCCAGAGTTTACCAGCAGCGCAGAGCGATTGTAGACTGCCAGATGTCAACTTCCACCAGAACTGGTAGTCAGGTCAGTCAGCTTCCTCAAGTCTACAATGAGGAGTGGACGTGGATGTCTGATATCTGTCAGGTGCTGAGTAACTTTGAGGAGTCAACACAGATGGTCAGTGGCGATGCCGCCATCATCAGCCTCACCATCCCGCTGCTTGGCCTGTTGAAAAACTCTCTGGTCAGCATGAAGTCGGAAGCTTTGCGCTCGTCACAAGAGACGGGGGAAGAATATTCCCTTGTTGATAGCCAAAGCACCCTGAGGTCTGTTTCTCAGCGCATATCGGAGGAGGTGGAGGTGGAGGAGGATGAGGAGGAAGAGGAGGAGAATGTTGGCGAGACACAAGAGGGGACCATTGTTGAGTCCTTCACTGTTCAGCGTGTATGGGCAGAAGAAGAGGAGTTGGAGGAGTTGGAGGAGGAGGAAATGGACAGTCAGGCCAGTGAGGGGAGTGAATTCTTACGCGTTGGTACTCTGGCGCATATGGCAGATTTCATGCTAGGCTGCCTATCCCGTGACCCTCGCGTTCAAAGAATTTATTCCAGCACCGATTACTGGGTGTTCACTCTCCTGGACCCACGGTACAAGCAAAATCTTTCCACTCTCATCCCTGCAGAGGAAAGGAGTGTGAGAATGCATGAATACCAGCAGGCCCTGGTGCACAAGCTGAAACAGTATTTCCCTTCTGACAGCGCTAGCGGCAGAGTGCGTAGTTCTGCGGGACAAGTAGCGAGGGAGAGTAGGCGAGCAGGCAGCTTGTCCAGCACTGGCAAGGGTACGCTTTACAAGGCTTTTGCCAGCTTTATGTCACCCCAGCAAGACACTGTCACCTGTCCCCAGTCTCGGCAGAGTAGGGCTGATCTTTACAGAAAGATGGTGAGGGAGTACGTAGCTGACCATACCATCGTCCTAAATGATCACACAGCTCCCTACAACTACTGGGTTTCAAAGCTGGACATGTGGCACGAACTGGCGCTGTACGCCTTGGAGGTTCTTGCCTGCCCTGCCGCTAGCGTCTTGTCCGAGCGGGTTTTCAGTGCAGCTGGTGGCATCATCACCGATAAGCGTACACGCCTGTCGACTGACAGCGCTGACAGGCTGACGCTTATTAAAATGAATAAAGGCTGGATTTCTCAGAATTTCCAATCTCCACCAGGTGAAGGAAGCTCAACCTGAATAATTGATCCACTCCTCCTCCTCCTCCTCATTTTCCTCCTTCTCCTCCTCTTTGTACAGTAAAGCAGAGGAAAATGGCTATTTTTTGACAGGGCCCACTGGCTCTTGCTATAGTACTTCATGCATTTAATTTTTCTGGAGGGCCACCTACCCGGTCCTCTGTTTGAAACAATTTTTGTGAGTGCCACATACAGGCACTCAATCTATTCCATTTTTCTGGAGGGCCACCTACCCGGTCCTCTGTTTTAAAAAATTTTTGGGACTGCCACATACAGGCACTCAATCTATTCCATTTTACTGGAGGGCCACCTACCTGCTCCTCTGGTTTGAAACATTTTTGGGACTGCCACATACAGGCACTCAATCTATTCCATTTTACTGCAGGGCCACCTACCTGCTCCTCTGGTTTGAACAATTTTTGGGACTGCCACATACAGGCACTCAATCTATTCCATTTTACTGGAGGGCCACCTACCTGCTCCTCTGGTTTGAAACATTTTTGGGACTGCCACATACAGGCACTAAATCTATTCCATTTTACTGCAGGGCCACCTACCTGCTCCTCTGGTTTGAACAATTTTTGGGACTGCCACATACAGGCACTCAATCTATTCCATTTTACTGGAGGGCCACCTACCTGCTCCTCTGGTTTGAAACATTTTTGGGACTGCCACATACAGGCACTCAATCTATTCCATTTTACTGCAGGGCCACCTACCTGCTCCTCTGGTTTGAAGAATTTTTGGGACTGCCACATACAGGCACTCAATCTATTCCATTTTACTGGAGGGCCACCTACCTGCTCCTCTGGTTTGAAGAATTTTTGGGACTGCCACATACAGGCACTCAATCTATTCCATTTTACTGGAGGGCCACCTACCTGCTCCTCTGGTTTGAAACATTTTTGGGACTGCCACATACAGGCACTCAATCTATTCCATTTTACTGGAGGGCCACCTACCTGCTCCTCTGGTTTGAAAAATGTTTGGGACTGCCACATACAGGCACTATCCAAATTAAATTGTCTCCATAGCAGCCTCCACACGTTGTCTCCATTGCTACCTCCAAAAGTCGTCCATATAGCTGCCTCCATACATCGTCCCTTTATCAAACGAGGTGTGTCAGGCAGAAATTTGGGTTGTTTTCATGGATTCCACATCAAAGTTGTTAACTTTGTCGCCACCCTGCTGTGTTATCCACAAAATATACTGGCAAACTTTTACCATTTAGGGATATTATTTCAGCGCTTCTTGCGCATCTGTTTACATTCCCCTCACCCGGCATATCCTAAACTTATAAGAACGCTACTACACTTGATCTTATACAAAAGGTTCTTAGAAGTGCTGTTTGGGGAGTAGCCTAGAAACAGGGGCTTGGATTGGCGAAAGCTCGCCTGGCTGCAGAGCGCCAGCTCCATCACAAGATCCAACTAACATAGTTGCAGCACCTTTAATCTACTACTAGTTCACTGCCTCCATAATAATAATAATCTTTATTTATATAGCGTCATCATATTCTGCAGCGCTTTACAAATCATAGGAAACAAATACAAATGTAATGTAACAGAGCACAACATTTGTATGGAACAACAGGAGTGAGGTCCCTGCTCGCCAGAGCTTACGGTTTATGAAGATGATGGGGTAACACGAGGTAAAAGAATATTTAATGGTCAAGCCATTCTTCTTAGGGAATAGAAAAAAATATAATAAATGGAATTGCTGTCGCTTGAAACACTCAGCCGTCATCTTATATACCAGGTCCAGGGTGAATGGGACTGCAGAGAAGTCTGGTGCCTGTTGGTTGCTGGATAACAGATGGGAGGACGACACAGGACGGGTTAGTAGAAGAATTAAAACTTCATGCAGTTAATGAGTGTTATAGGCTTGCCTAAAGAAATGGGTTTTAAGAGCACGTTTGAAACTTTGGAGGTTAGGTATTAGTCTGATAGTCCGGGGCAGAGCATTCCATAGAATTGGTGCAGCTCTAGAGAAGTCTTGGAGACGCGAGTGGGAGGTCCGCACTAGGGTAGAGGTTAATCTAAGATCACTGGCGGATCTAAGAGCACGGGTTGGGCGATAGACTGAGATAAGAGAGGAGAGGTAGGGGGGTGCAGCATTATACAGAGCTTTATGGATGAGGGTTATTATTATTTTAAACTATTCGAAAGGAGACTGGCAGCAAGTGCAGCGACTGGCATGAACTGTAAGCATACATGGTCCCCTTATCAAACGAGCTGTGTCAGGCAGAATTTGGGGTTGTTTTCATGGCTTCCATGTTAACTTTGTCGCCACCCTGCTGTGTAATCCACAAAATATACTGGCAAACTTTTATCATGTAGCGATATTATTTGAGCGCTTCTTGCTCACCTCCTTTGGTTCCTCTCTGCCACCCATTGGTTTGAAGCCTGAGTCCATTTAGGGTATGTCGCCATGCCACTCTCTAGCCTGCCGCTGCTGCCGCTGCCTCTGCATGCCGTCCCCTATAGTGTCAGGGTCAATTATTGGATGTTTTAGATGCTATCTAGCTTCATTCTGTCACTCTGTCATGGCCATGCTGTTGCCCATAATTTTGGCATAATGGTGCGATTAGGCAGCCTCAGAGGCATCCATGCATGCTGCCCCTGCTGTTTCCTGTCCATTTCCGTGGTGTTTCCATCCTTTTCTGAGGTTCCCAGGTGTTTGGCCAAGCTTCCCTGTGCAGAGCCTTGGTCCCCTTGAAAAATGCTCGAGTCTCCCATTGACTTCAATGGGGTTCGTTATTCGAGACGAGCACTCGAGCATCGGGAAAAGTTCGTCTCGAATAACGAGTACCCGAGCATTTTAGTGTTCGCTCATCTCTAATCCTAACCATCCTGTCCTGAAGTCCGATGCATGATGTCAATCACAGAGGAGGAGGTGTTCAGAGCTTGTCTTGACTTCAGTGTTATACTCTCCGCCTCATTGACTTTATACAACCAATTTACATCTCACTTCAAAGTTGATTTTCTGGTTGATGTCACCACACTGAGTCATGAAATAATAAAAAATTAGAAGGTATTACACTGTTTGACAATATACTGGTAGTAATTTATTCGGTCAATTACTGATTACAGGTTCCCTATAAGTTGGGGACCGCCTGTATCACAATTCACAACTCTGTTCTGTCAGAGGAGTGGTCAGACATACAGAACAGGTATAAGTCTTTCTATTACACATTACCTCTATGTAGTAGCATCAATTGATTTTCACTCACAATAACTGATGCAAATAACTGAAGACCTTTTAGTTATGTGAACTGGGTCTTACAGCATCAGCAATAGTAAGTGAAATTGTATTCCATATTACAACCAGCTCCGGTTCCTCCATGCTGTATTGCTGCTCAACAAGCGCTCTGAAACCAAAGATCTCATTAAAAATTCGGCCATTTGCCAGAAATGTTTCCAATTACTCAGATCCAATTCATTTGCCTAATTATTCAGAGTTGACCATTCTCTTAGGAATCTCCCATTGAGAGGGCAACAGATGTAAAGAATGATCCATTTGGAGCATGGAGGACAGGATAATTCTGAGTGTATACCATGGAGCTTGTTCCAGCTGCTACAGAGGCAAGTGGTCATTTAATAAATCTATGTAATAATCGCCCAGTAGGACAGTATGGATGATTGAATAATTAACCCCCTGTGCTATTAATTCACGATGTTTACGTTGTTTCATATTCTCATTTCCATATTAAAACTCTCAAGAATAGAATGCAAAGAAGAGGATTTATCAATCATTTCAAGCGGATAAAATTCTGAAGTTGGCAACTGCAGACTCGTAGGTTTTTATTTAAAGCTTTAATTTCCCACGAACAAACTCATTCATTTAGAGGCCTGAGGATTTATTGAGTCAATTTCATACACAGAAAGTTGCCTTCAGCGCAGCGGAAGGTTAATGGCTCACAAAGCTCGGATAATATTTCTTGGGGTGTGTTGAAATGTTGGAAGGGTCTAAGTGCTTTATCTGCTGCAATACTAGGTCGGCATAATTTGTATCGCAGTGTGTGCATTTTCGATCAAGGTGTAAGATGTAGGTCTAATGGGTCTAACCAAATGGGCAATGGATAGAAGCCCCCCACATGACCAACTTGAGACTTAGTACCTTAGTCCCTCTATGTCTACAATAAAGTGTGTAACATAATTATACAGTCATACTTTCTTAAACTAAAGGAAACCTACCACTTCCAATTGTGTTTCTAAGCTGCAAATGGCGCTTATTTTCTTTATGTTTTTAAACAGATGTAAAGCGTTTAAATGCTTTAGTAATCTTTATGTACAAGTAGCTTCACTGCACCGAGCTGGTGCACGGCATTTGCAGCTTATAACCACCATCGGAAGTGGTAGGTTTCTTTTAAAGCAAGGGTGGGCACTAGAGATGAGCGAACATGCTCGTCCGAGCTTGATGCTCGGTCGAGCATTAGCGTACTCGAAACTGCTCGTTGCTCGGACGAATACTTCGCCGGCTCGAGAAAATGGCAGCTCCCGCCGTTTTGCTTTTTGGCGGCCAGAAACAGAGCCAATCACAAGCCAGGAGACTCTGCACTCCACCCAGCATGACGTGGTACCCTTACACGTCGATAGCAGTGGTTGGCTGGCCAGATCAGGTGACCCTGGGATAGACTAGCCGCTGCCCGCGCTGCTCGGATCATTCTGTGTCTGGATGCCGCTAGGGCGAGAGCTGCTGCTGGTCAGGGAAAGCGTTAGGGTGTTCTATTACCTTACTGTTAGGCAGGAGTGATTCTCCAAGAACCCAACAGCCCTTCTTAGGGCTACAATAACGTTATACTTTTTTTTTTTTTATTTGCAGCTAGTACCATATTGTGAGGAATTTGCAGGGGGACTTGCTACCGTTGTGTTTAGCTCTTAGTGACACACATATCCATTGCAAAGACCGAAGTGGGAAAATTTATTAGGGGTTTGATTTCAATTAGGCACAGTCTGCCATTTACTTTTTATTTTGCGTTTATTTTTTTAATAACTCAGCGTCATCTCATCTGGCATAGTAGTGTGCTTTCATACTTGGCTAGAAAATAGCCATAGGAGAATCCAAACGGCTTACTTACGCCTACAGTAGCGTTATATATATTTGATTTCTGGTTGATCTGCTGGTGGCTGTACTTGCTGCAGTGCATCTACTAGCAAATTGTGAGCAATTTGTAGTGAGACTTGCGACCGCTGTGTTTTGCGCTTAGTGACGCACATATCCATTGCAAAGACCGAAGTGGGAAAATTTATTAGGGGTTGGATTTCAATTAGGCACAGTCTGCCATTTACTTTTTATTTTACGTTTATGTTTTTAATAACTCAGTGTCATCTCATCTGGCATAGTAGTGTGCTTTCATACTTGGCTAGAAAATAGCCATAGGAGAATCCAAACGGCTTACTTACGCCTACAGTAGCGTTATATATATTTGATTTCTGGTTGATCTGCTGGTGGCTGTACTTGCTGCAGTGCATCTACTAGCAAATTGTGAGCAATTTGTAGTGAGACTTGCGACCGCTGTGTTTTGCGCTTAGTGACGCACATATCCATTGCAAAGACCGAAGTGGGAAAATTTATTAGGGGTTTGATTTCAATTAGGCACAGTCTGCCATTTACTTTTTATTTTGCGTTTATTTTTTTAATAACTCAGTGTCATCTCATCTGGCATAGTAGTGTGCTTTCATACTTGGCTAGAAAATAGCCATAGGAGAATCCAAACGGCTTACTTACGCCTACAGTAGCGTTATATATATTTGATTTCTGGTTGATCTGCTGGTGGCTGTACTTGCTGCAGTGCATCTACTAGCAAATTGTGAGCAATTTGTAGTGAGACTTGCGACCGCTGTGTTTTGCGCTTAGTGACGCACATATCCATTGCAAAGACCGAAGTGGGAAAATTTATTAGGGGTTGGATTTCAATTAGGCACAGTCTGCCATTTACTTTTTATTTTACGTTTATTTTTTTAATAACTCAGTGTCATCTCATCTGGCATAGTAGTGTGCTTTCATACTTGGCTAGAAAATAGCCATAGGAGAATCCAAACGGCTTACTTACGCCTACAGTAGCGTTATATATATTTGATTTCTGGTTGATCTGCTGGTGGCTGTACTTGCTGCAGTGCATCTACTAGCAAATTGTGAGCAATTTGTAGTGAGACTTGCGACCGCTGTGTTTTGCGCTTAGTGACGCACATATCCATTGCAAAGACCGAAGTGGGAAAATTTATTAGGGGTTGGATTTCAATTAGGCACAGTCTGCCATTTCCTTTTTTATTTTACGTTTATTTTTTTAATAACTCAGCGTCATCTCATCTGGCATAGTAGTGTGCTTTCATACTTGGCTAGAAAATAGCCATAGGAGAATCCAAAAGGCTTACTTACGCCTACAGTAGCGTTATATATATTTGATTTCTGGTTGATCTGCTGGTGGCTGTACTTGCTGCAGTGCATCTACTAGCAAATTGTGAGCAATTTGTAGTGAGACTTGCGACCGCTGTGTTTTGCGCTTAGTGACGCACATATCCATTGCAAAGACCGAAGTGGGAAAATTTATTAGGGGTTGGATTTCAATTAGGCACAGTCTGCCATTTCCTTTTTTATTTTACGTTTATTTTTTTAATAACTCAGCGTCATCTCATCTGGCATAGTAGTGTGCTTTCATACTTGGCTAGAAAATAGCCATAGCAATAGGATAGCATCGATTCGTTTGGTTTTAATTAAAAACTCAAAAACACAAAAAAAAACAAAAAACACAAAAAAAAATTAAAGTTATAACTCTCATTTTAAAAATGTTTAACCCGAGGGCTAGGGGTAGAGGACGAGGGCGGGGACGTGGGCGTCCAACTACTGCAGGGGTCAGAGGCCGTGGTCCTGGCCGGGGTGAGACACCACCTGCTTATGAGGGAGCAGGGGAACGCCGCAGAGCTACACTCCCTAGGTTCATGTCTGAAGTTACTGGGACTCGTGGTAGAGCACTGTTGAGGCCAGAACAGTGCGAACAGGTGATGTCGTGGATTGCCGACAATGCTTCGAGCAATTTGTCCACCAGTTAGTCTTCCACGCAGTCCACCCATGTCACCGAAATCGCCACTCCTCCAGCTCCTGCACCTCAGCCTCCTCCCCCCCAGTCTGTCCCCTCCCAGGAAAATTTGGCATTTGTACCGGCATACTCTAAGGAACTGTTTTCTGGACCCTTCCCACAGTCACAAACCACTTGTCCGGTTGCTGCTGAGCAATTTTCCGATGCCCAGGTTTTCCACCAGTCACAGTCTGTGGGTGATGATGATCTTCTTGACGTAGTGGAAGAAGTGTGTAAAGAGGTGTCCGACGATGAGGAGACACGGTTGTCAGACAGTGGGGAAGTTGTTGTCAGGGCAGGAAGTCCGAGGGGGGAGCAGACTGAGGGATCGGAGGATGATGAGGTGACAGACCCAAGCTGGGTTGATAGGCCGGGTGAACACAGTGCTTCTGAGACGGAGGAGAGTCCTCGACCAGAACAGGTTGGAAGAGGCAGTGGTGGGGCCAGACGGAGAGGCAGGGCCAGAGCTGGTGCATCAGCGCCAAATGTGTCAACTAGTGAAGCTCCTGTGGCGAGGGCTCTTGCGGCGAGGGCTAGATTTTCAGAAGTCTGGAGGTTCTTTAAGGAAACACCGGATGACCGACGGACTGTGGTGTGCAACATTTGCCAAACCAGGATCAGCAGGGGTTCCACCACTACTAGCTTAACTACCACCAGTATGCGCAGGCATATGAATGCTAAACACCCCACTCAGTGGCAACAAGCCCGTTCACCTCCAGCCGTGCACACCACTGCTCCTTCCCCTGTGTCAGCTGATAGTCAGCCCCCTGCCCAGGACCCTGCCACAAAAACCCCATCGTCGCCTCCACGATCCTCCACAGCATCCACCAGCGTTCAGCTCTCCATACCCCAGACGCTGGAGCGGAAACGCAAATATAGTGCAACCCACCCGCACGCCCAAGCCCTTAATGTCCACATCTCCAGATTGCTTAGCCTGGAGATGCTGCCCTATAGGCTAGTAGAGACCGAGGCCTTTTGCAACCTCATGGCGGCGGCCGCCCCTCGGTATTCGGTCCCCAGCCGCCACTACTTTTCCCGATGTGCCGTCCCAGCCCTGCACCAGCACGTGTCAGACAACATCACCCGTGCCCTGACCAACGCCGTTTCTGACAAGGTCCACCTGACCACGGACACGTGGACAAGTGCTGCCGGGCAGGGCCACTATATATCGCTGACAGCACATTGGGTTAACTTGGTGGAGGCTGGGACCGAGTCTGACCCTGCGGCTGGTCATATACTGCCGACGCCGAGGATTGCGGGGCCTACCTCGGTCCAGGTGTTTCAGGCCTACTATGCCTCCTCCTCCTCCCACCCCTCCTCCACCTCCTCCTCCGAACTACCATCCGTGGGCATGGCGCCATCAGTCGGTAGTTCTAGGCACAGCAGCAGTGCCGTCGCTAAGCGACAGCAGGCGGTGCTCAAACTGCTGAGCCTAGGCGATAAAAGGCACACCGCCCAAGAGCTATTACAGGGCATCACGGCGCAGACTGATCTGTGGCTGGCACCGCTGAACCTGAAGCCAGGCATGGTTGTGTGTGACAACGGCCGTAACCTGGTGGCGGCTCTGCAACTCGGCAGACTGACACATGTGCCATGCCTGGCCCATGTGTTAAATCTGATAGTTCAGCGTTTCCTCAAGACATACCCCAATCTGTCTGATTTGCTCACGAAGGTGCGCCGCATCTGTGCGCATTTCAGGAAGTCCAGCACAGATGCTGCCACTCTCAGGGCAGCGCAGCGCCGCCTCCAACTGCCCGCTCACCGACTGTTGTGCGACGTGCCCACGAGGTGGAATTCAACACTGACCATGTTATCCAGAGTTTACCAGCAGCGCCGAGCGATTGTAGACTGCCAGATGTCAACTTCCACCAGAACTGGTAATCAGGTCAGTCAGCTTCCTCAAGTCTACAATGAGGAGTGGACATGGATGTCTGATATCTGTCAGGTGCTGAGTAACTTTGAGGAGTCAACACAGATGGTCAGTGGCGATGCCACCATCAGCCTCACCATCCCGCTGCTTGGCCTGTTGAAAAACTCTCTGATCAGCATGAAGTCGGAAGCTTTGCGCTCGTCACAAGAGACGGGGGAAGAAGATTCCCTTGTTGATAGCCAAAGCACCCTTAGGTCTGTTTCTCAGCGCATATCGGAGGAGGTGGAGGAGGATGAGGAGGAAGAGGAGGAGAATGTTGGCGAGACACAAGAGGGGAGCATTGCTCAGACCTTCACTGTTCAGCGTGTATGGGCAGAAGAAGAGGAGTTGGAGGAGTTGGAGGAGGAGGAAATGGACAGTCAGGCCAGTGAGGGGAGTGAATTCTTACGCGTTGGTACTCTGGCACATATGGCAGATTTCATGCTAGGCTGCCTATCCCGTGACCCTCGCGTTCAAAGAATTTATTCCAGCACCGATTACTGGGTGTTCACTCTCCTGGACCCACGGTACAAGCAAAATCTTTCCACTCTCATCCCTGCAGAGGAAAGGAGTGTGAGAATGCATGAATACCAGCAGGCCCTGGTGCACAAGCTGAAACAGTATTTCCCTTCTGACAGCGCTAGCGGCAGAGTGCGTAGTTCTGCGGGACAAGTAGCGAGGGAGAGTAGGCGAGCAGGCAGCTTGTCCAGCACTGGCAAGGGTACGCTTTACAAGGCTTTTGCCAGCTTTATGTCACCCCAGCAAGACACTGTCACCTGTCCCCAGTCTCGGCAGAGTAGGGCTGATCTTTACAGAAAGATGGTGAGGGAGTACGTAGCTGACCATACCATCGTCCTAAATGATCACACAGCTCCCTACAACTACTGGGTTTCAAAGCTGGACATGTGGCACGAACTGGCGTTGTACGCCTTGGAGGTTCTTGCCTGCCCTGCCGCTAGCGTCTTGTCCGAGCGGGTTTTCAGTGCAGCTGGTGGCATCATCACCGATAAGCGTACACGCCTGTCGACTGACAGCGCTGACAGGCTGACGCTTATTAAGATGAATAAAGCCTGGATTTCTCATAATTTCCAATCTCCACCAGGTGAAGGAAGCTCAACCTGAATAATTGATCCACTCCTCCTCCTCCTCATTTTCCTCCTTCTCCTCCTCTTTGTACAGTAAAGCAGAGGAAACTGGCTATTTTTTGACAGGGCCCACTGGCTCTAGCTATAGTACTTTATGCATTTAATTTTTCTGGAGGGCCACCGACCCGGTCCTCTGTTTTAAACAATTTTTGGGAGTGCCACATACAGGCACTCAATCTATTCCATTTTTCTGGAGGGCCACCTACCTGCTCCTCTGGTTTGAAAACTTTTTTGGACTGCCACATACAGGCACTCAATCTATTCCATTTTACTGGAGGGCCACCTACCTGCTCCTCTGGTTTGAAAACTTTTTGGGACTGCCACATACAGGCACTCAATCTATTTCATTTTTCTGGAGGGCCACCTACCTGCTCCTCTGGTTTGAAAACTTTTTTGGACTGCCACATACAGGCACTCAATCTATTCCATTTTTCTGGAGGGCCACCTACCTGCTCCTCTGGTTTGAAAACTTTTTGGGACTGCCACATACAGGCACTCAATCTATTTCATTTTTCTGGAGGGCCACCTACCTGCTCCTCTGGTTTGAAAACTTTTTTGGACTGCCACATACAGGCACTCAATCTATTCAATTTTTCTGGAGGGCCACCTACCTGCTCCTCTGGTTTGAAAACTTTTTGGGACTGCCACATACAGGCACTCAATCTATTTCATTTTTCTGGAGGGCCACCTACCTGCTCCTCTGGTTTGAAAACTTTTTTGGACTGCCACATACAGGCACTCAATCTATTCCATTTTTCTGGAGGGCCACCTACCTGCTCCTCTGGTTTGAAAACTTTTTGGGACTGCCACATACAGGCACTCAATCTATTCCATTTTTCTGGAGGGCCACCTACCTGCTCCTCTGGTTTGAAAACTTTTTTGGACTGCCACATACAGGCACTATCCAAATTAAATTGTCTCCACAGCAGCCTCCACACGTTGTCTCCATTGCTACCTCCAAAAGTCGTCCATATAGCTGCCTCCATACATCGTCCCTTTATCAAACGAGGTGTGTCAGGCAGAAATTTGGGTTGTTTTCATGGATTCCACATCAAAGTTGTTAACTTTGTCGCCACCCAGCTGTGTTATCCACAAAATATACTGGCAAACTTTTATCATTTACCAATATTATTTCAGCGCTTCTTGCGCATCTGTTTACATTCCCCTCACCCGCCATATCCCAAACTTATAAGAACGCTACTACACTTGATCTTATACAAAAGGTTCTTAGAAGTGCTGTTTGGGGAGTAGCCTAGAGACAGGGGCTTGGATTGGCGAAAGCTCGCCTGGCTGCGGAGCGCCAGCTCCATCCCAAGATCCAAGTAACATAGTTTTAACTGCAGCACCTTTAATCTACTACTAGTTCACTGCCTCCATAATAATAATAATAATAATCTTTATTTATATAGCGCCATCATATTCTGTAGCGCTTTACAAATCATAGGAAACAAATACAAATGTAATGTAACAGAGCACAACATTTGTATGGAACAACAGGAGTGAGGTCCCTGCTCGCCAGAGCTTACGGTTTATGAAGATGATGGGGTAACACGAGGTAAAAGAATATTTAATGGTCAAGCCATTCTTCTTAGGGAATAGAACAAAATATAATAAATGGAATTGCTGTCGCTTGAACCACTCAGCCGTCATCTTATATACCAGGTCCAGGGTGAATGGGACTGCAGAGAAGTCTGGTGCCTGTTGGTTGCTGGATAACAGATGGGAGGACGACACAGGACGGGTTATTAGAAGAGTTAAAACTTCATGCAGTTAATGAGTGTTATAGGCTTGCCTAAAGAAATGGGTTTTAAGAGCACGTTTGAAACTTTGGAGGTTAGGTATTAGTCTGATAGCCCGGGTCAGAGCATTCCATAGAATTGGTGCAGCTCTAGAGAAGTCTTGGAGACGCGAGTGGGAGGTCCGCACTAGGGTAGAGGTTAATCTAAGATCACTGGCGGATCTAAGAGCACGGGTTGGGCGATAGACTGAGATTAGAGAGGAGAGGTAGGGGGGTGCAGCATTATACAGAGCTTTATGGATGAGGGTTATTATTTTAAACTGTATTCGAAAGGAGACTGGCAGCCAGTGCAGCGACTGGCATGAACTGTAGGCATACATGGTCCCCTTATCAAACGAGTTGTG
Organism: Engystomops pustulosus; assembly: GCF_040894005.1. NCBI lineage: Eukaryota > Metazoa > Chordata > Amphibia > Anura > Leptodactylidae > Engystomops > Engystomops pustulosus. The sequence continues at coordinate 51,054,904 of NC_092417.1, forward strand.
TCAGGCAGAATTTTGGGTTGTTTTCATGGCTTCCACAACAAACTTGTTAACTTTGTCGCCACCCTGCTGTGTAATCCACAAAAAATACTGGCAAACTTTTATCATTTACCGATATTATTTCAGCGATTCTTGCGCATCTGTTTACATTCCCCTTACCCGCCATATCCTAAACTTATAAGAACGCTACTACACTTGATCTTATACAAAAGGTTCTTAGAAGTGCTGTTTGGGGAGTAGCCTAAAGACAGGGGCTTGGATTGGCGAAAGCTCGCCTGGCAGCGGAGCGCCAGCTCCATGCCAAGATCCAACTAACATAGTTTTAACTGCAGCACCTTTAATCTACTACTAGTTCACTGCCTCCAAACATGGTCCCCTTATCAAACGAGCTGTGTCAGGCAGAATTTTGGGTTGTTTTCATGGCTTCCATGTTAACTTTGTCGCCACCCTGCTGTGTAATCCACAAAATATACTGGCAAACTTTTATCATGTACCGATATTATTTGAGCGCTTCTTGCTCACCTCCTTTGGTTCCTCTCTGCCACCCATTGGTTTGAAGCCTGAGTCCATTTAGGGTATGTCGCCATGACACTCTCTAGCCTGCTGCCGCTGCCTCTGCATGCCGTCCCCTATAGTGTCAGGGTCAATTATTGGATGTTTTAGATGCTATCTAGCTTCATTCTGTCACTCTGTCATGGCCATGCTGTTGCCCATAATTTTGGCATAATGGTGCGATTAAGCAGCCTCAGAGGCATCCATGCATGCTGCCCCTGCTGTTTCCTGTCCATTTCCGTGGTGTTTCCATCCTTTTCTGAGGTTCCCAGGTGTTTGGCCAAGCTTCCCTGGGCAGAGCCTTGGTCCCCTTGAAAAATGCTCGAGTCTCCCATTGACTTCAATGGGGCTCGTTATTCGAGACGAGCACTCGAGCATCGGGAAAAGTTCGTCTCGAATAACGAGTACCCGAGCATTTTAGTGCTCGCTCATCTCTAGTGGGCACCACATGGGGACACATGAGAAATTGGAATGGTTTTAGAAAATAGTAAAATAGTAAATGAAAGATTACAATGATTCAATAATATCATGGAGCTTGTGCTTGGTTTAGAAAATTGCAAACTTTTGCAATGTTTAAAAAATTTTTTCCAACTATCACATCTGCTTTTTTGCATATTTTGTTGGATCAATGTTTAAAAAACTATTATGAGATAAAAAATTACTATCCTGACATAAAATAGCAAGTTTTTCAAAGGCTTGCATCCCTATACTTAATAAAGAATAAAACACAATGAGGCATCAACTTTGCACATCATCGCATGAACTCCACCACCACATGCAGCACGAGTAGACCAAGATCGGACAGGAGTACACCAAATCCATCAGGCAGCCAGGCAGCCAGCGGGTATCATGGGCATCTGAGAGCGAACTAGAGGTGCCTCAGAGGATCGGTTCAAGGGTGGGCAGTCCGGCAGGGGAGCCCAATGTTTTCAACAACGTGTCACACGGGCCACTGAGAATAATTAGTTAGAGGGCCTGATATGGTCCAGGTCTGCCTTAGAGCAATAAGTTTGTATGCAGATCAGCAGAACTTGTGTATAACCTACTCTAATATCTATAAATCATATTTTTTTAATAATTCAAGAGTATTCTAGAAACTTATTGAAAAATTGTTGACAACTATTAGATCAATTAATTTCCCAGGATGGTGTCGTATCAATGATTGCCATTAAAATCCTTCAACACCTGAAGATTGTATCATGGGGAAGGAATAAGAGTCAAAGTCACCAAAAATGCATTATCAAACAGGTGGTTTAAAGCAGACAATATCAATACATCCTAGTGTTATGATTATTACTAAGTTTGGAAAAATATTACGTGAGGAAAATATAAGTACCATTAGTTACACTTGGCTAAATTGTCATGAAAAATTGGATTGGTCACGTGATAGTATTGTACATGTGGACAAGCAGTCAGCGGTACAGAGCTATTCTCAGCAGCTGTCCCCATGATTAAAAGTGAGATTCTTCTCTTTAGACAGCGGCAGAAGGTGAGAAAACCTTCCGCCTCTGCTGAAATGGATTGGTCTGTACTCTCGTACTCTCGTCCAGCTGCCTCATCCACATACAGTCCTTGCAACTACATCCATAGCAATCTCAGCAATCTTGTGCTTCCCCGGCACAAGGGGTCAGGGGGAGGCAGGACAATCACAGCGCAGAAAGCTCCTGCTGCTTGCTTATAGATGCTATTTCTCGCTTTTGTTTCGTAGTCATTAAACTGGAAGGCAGGGTGCAAAGACTGAGCAATAAAAAAAACAATCCCAACTAATAGCAGCTTCTCTATGTGGGGCTTTTATTATCCACCACGTTCCTTTCCTGATATTCACTTCTCCGTCTGATGCCTTACTATAGCCCATTGTGATTGTAGCAGTATTGTATGGTACAATGATGGACAAAACCAGATTCAGAGTGTATTCAAATGTTGTTGTGCAACAGAAAGCATGAAAACTAGAGTCATAAAACACAATACCAAAAGTTTTTGGCCACATGCTGACCATATAATTAAGCATTGCAATAGATTTCTTTGAGTGCTGTATTATTGAATATCAGGCTAAAAAAAATTCAGTTTTCCACTAATTTCTTACAAACCCTTAAAGAATTATATGCAATGCGACAACAGATATATCGGTGCTTTAGGCATGTGGCCTACCAAAGATTAAGAGACACATATAGGTATAGGATGGTGCAGTGACTTGTGTCAGGCACCAGGGGTAGTGGACCCTCTAGACCAATGCGGACAATAACGTAAGGCAAAACCTGGGAGCGGAGTCTAAGTGGCACTGGGTTTTCACCAGAGTCCGCCGCAAAGTGAGTTGGACTTGCTGTGGCGTGGTACCACCAGGTCGCTCCACAGGTCTTATATTCTAGGTGGCCATCATTACTTTAAGAAAACCTGTCATCAGAAACTGGCCTAATAAATTATTATCAGTATGTTGTCAATATATATATATATTCCCATATTCTCCACAGGTGCATTTAGATGAACTTTAATCCTTTACCGATGTGTGACATAATAGTACCTCTACATACAAAAAAATGACATAACACAGCGCCGTGCACCAAAGTATGAAAAAATTATCAGTGGCAGAACATGGCAAAATAAAGATTTTTTTTTGTACAAGAGGTTTTATAACTTTTTTTTTATAGGTTTTATAGGTTTTTTTATAACTGTATGAAAACATTATAAAACCTATATAAATTTGGTATCACTGTGATCGTACTGACCCTAAGAATAAAGGAGACATGTCATTTGGGGCACAGTCGTAAAAACCAAGCCCATAAGGAAATGGTGCTAATCTATTTCTTCACCAATTCACTTGGAATTTTTTCCCAGTACAAAGCATGGAATATTAAATGCCGTAACTATGAAGTGCAATTTGTTACGCAGAAAACGAGCCCTCGTATAACTCTTTACATGGAAAAATAAAAAAAGTTATAGAGTTAAAAGTTAAAGTTTTAAAGGTGGGGAGTAAAAAATGGAAATGCAAAAAATGAACCGAGGACATTAAATGGTTAATAAAAGCCAGTTTTATTACATTGGACACTAAACGGAGTGATGTCACCGCATGGGTCATAAAGAGGCCACAAATACAAATTAGGGGATAAAGTGTGGGGCATCACAACTGACTTCTGGGGAATCCAGATGGCCAACAAGCTGTCCAAAGGATGAAAATATTAATTTCCATCTGGATTTGAGATGGCTGCACAAGACGCAAAAAACACCAAACCCCCCCAATGTTTTGTCAAAGTTCAAGGTCTCAGTTGAAATGGTTTCAGAATCTGTGTTGAAAGTTATGCTAGAGGCTCTTTGGACATCATAAAATAAGGATCTATCTACACTGAAAAAAACTATCAAGCCTTCATAAATGACTGAGGGAGTTTCTCATATAGAATATAAAATGATAGCCTTTGCTACTGCTCACAATGAATAAGTGGGCTCTCACAACTCGATACAAAATGGTGACTATACAATCGAAAATGGTGGGCTATGACATCAGAGACCAATGCAATAAACTTAAACTCTGAGGGATCCCTGAAATAGTACCAGGCACCCACCTTTACTGCCACCTTCACTGCCACCTCTACTAGCAGACTACAAACTGTAGAGCACATCAAGTACCTTAGCCCAGATACAGTGCTGAAAGATGTACTAGCACTCTTTTCATTACATCATGTAAAGGAACTGTTGTTATCTCAACCGAGAAAGCTGCAAACTCTCCTGGCACCATATGAGTCCATTAAGCATTTGTGGATTTATCAGCAACAACCCCACCAGTGAGAAAAGACTTTGGCTTTCTAACGACAATTCTAAGACAAAATGATTTTCCCTACAGATTGAGTTTTCCCAACAAAACTGAGGAGAGAATTTGGCTTGCTAACAACAATACGATGACTAAATTATACTCCCTACAGGTAGAGTTTTCCCAACCAAAATGATGATCAAGCGCCAAAATAACATTGTTCCTATCAGTAGTATTAAATAAGGGCTTGACCTACTTGAAGCATGGGGAATTCCAAAAGAACAGAGTTCAACCCCTAATTCGAAAGGAGTACCAGTGGACTGGATGCACATGGCTTACAAAAGAAAAAGTTGACTTTCTAGTCTTCTAGAATGGTAAAAATATTAGGAAAGTGGCTTAAACTATACTGTAGTTCACAAAACATTCCACTGCGCTTCTCATGAAGAATCCATAGCTAAAACACATAGGGGCACATTTACTAAGGGTCAGTCGGACGGATTTCCATTGGGTTTCCCAAAATTTCCCGTTTTGCACTGATTTGCCCCGCAATCGGATTGTGGCCCCTCAGCGACATCTTTCATGCAAGACAAATAAGGGGGCGTGGAAGTCGAGCAACGCGACTGATTCGGACAAACCGCTGTATTTAAAAATGAAATTGTGTTGCAAGATCAGCACTCACAGCTCTCACCGGGAAGAAGAAGGTGAACTCCGGCGGACCTCAGCGGGGAAGCGACACATGCAGGAAATTGGACGCTCGATCTTAGTGAATCGCCGCAGCTCCGAATCCTGGTCAGACGTTCCGGATCTGCGGCATCAATGGGACGGGTAAGTAAATGTGCCCCATATTCTTCTTTGGTGTATGACACATTCTAGATTTCACATATTACATCCCAAGTCGTCACCTTGGCGTTGGCAAAGTTGTCATCAGAAAATTATATTACTCCACACACTATGGTCCTACCACGTAATAGTTCCTCTCTGGCAAGCAATGAATTCTAGAATTTCTAGAATCCATGGAAGCAGCGTGTACCTATCTTCACAACAAGATACATTATTCATAGATATCTTTTCCGTTGTAGAACAGGTCCTTATGGCACTGACACTGTCCATATATTAATGTAACAATCACCATGGTGAATACATATTGTGCATAAGAGAAGGTAATATTGCTGCAATATGGCAGATTCTCACAATTTTGATACAAATGTATTTATGGTAAAATAGCCGTTATTATGATAAATGAGGGGCTACACATCTATACAACAATGGCCACAGTTTGTTTTGTCGTATGTTACAATTTTTTTTACTTACTCATATTCTTTTGTTCTTATTTTTATTACCAGCATATTAACAATTGTGATATCTGCCATTTGATCACCAGCTGTACCCAGTAATAGAATCACATATTTATACTTGTAGGGCGTGGAAGGCTGGATGGCACTACTGAAAGTACGTCAAATAGACTGAGGTGCTGGTCTGTATATTTCTATATAATCTCACAACAAAAAGTGTAGTTTACAGGTCGAGGGGAGGGGAGGACGCAGGGACTCAAAACATGACAAAAAGGACAGCTGTTTCGCGCGCACGGCGCTTCATCTGGCTTGTCTGTTCAAACAAGCCAGATGAAGCGCCGTGCGCGCGAAACAGCTGTCCTTTTTGTCATGTTTTGAGTCCCTGCGTCCTCCCCTCCCCTCGACCTGTAAACTACACTTTTTGTTGTGAGTATGCACAAATAAATTCGCATTAGAAGGAGACAACGCGGTGAGTGCCATTCCTTTTTCTTATCTCTCCACAGAATCACATATTTGTAATGACCTATGAATACTGTAAAAAGTTATTACAAACTGATGTATTATGTATAAAGTGCTAAGTTCTTATGTTATATCTGTTTATATTAAAAAGCCATTAATGTCTCCTAGCCTTTGATGAACGATATCGGTAGAAAATTGGCATCGGTTATAACCTTGCATGGCAGCTCGGCCTAACAGTTTTCTGTAATCAGCAGGAACAAAAAGAAAAAAAATATTTAAAAATGCATCCAAAAATTATATAATTTTTGCAAATTGCCAGCTTTATCAATGCCATTGATTATAGCAATAGTGATGGTGGTCACAGTTTTTTTTGCTGACACAAGTGATATCTAAATTGCTTCTTGTTGTAATTTGTATGAAGCTGTTAAAACACAAACCCAGGAAACAATAAGGTATAATATATGCGCATCCTTCCATCCAATTATTTTTGGACAGTGATGGTGAATACAATGAAGTTAACAGCCTTTTCACTGAACTTAATGAATGAACGTCTCTCAATATTAATTTAAGTCTTTCAAAGAAAAAGTCTAGTCCTAAATCATAAGAGACGTTACAGCCAACTCGTATTGATTTTCATGCTGGAAAAAAACACGTAGTTCTGCAATCTGATTTACTGATAGACATTAGTTTGTAATTGATTTGCATATGGTGAAGACAAATGACAGATTATATTACTGGGTAACATAGGAAAAGAATAATCATACCTTATGCTCAACTCTTTTTACAACTCCATATAAATTAGTGATCTGTATGCCAATAATGTGGGCCTATTAGGTATACCGTATTTTTCAGCCTATAAAGCGCACCGGACTATAAGGCGCACCGGACTATAAGGCGCACCTCTAATAAGACATCTAGGTTCATATATAAGGCGGACTGGAGTATAAGGCGCAGGATCAAATGCAGTACCTAAAAATGACCAGCAGGTGGCAGACCTGTGCACAGTTCAAGCCAGCTACACTTCCCGGGAAACTTGTCTTCAGCGTGTCAGAGAGCTCCGATCTCTGAGGCAGGTTGATGCAGCAGGGGCTAAGCGGTCTCCCTCTGTCCCTTCTCCTTCCCTCCTCAGCCAGGGTGTTATTCCTGTGGGGTTCCCTGTGGCTCCTTCTCTTTCCCCTGTTACAGGGCTGGCAGGTATGGGGGATTGTTTACTGATGATGATGATTGCCTCGTGGTCAGCACTATGGCAGCTCCGGTCTCTCCGTGCTAGGGGAGGGCAGGATGGGCACAATGTTAAAAGGCGCACCTTTGATTTCTGAGAAAATTAAAGGATTTTTGGTGCGCCTTATAGGCCGAAAAATACGGTAGTTGTAGCCTTGACACTTGTGCTAGATGGAGTTATACTTAATCGTACCTAATCGTGCCTTATCGGACCAAGTTGCTTGAAGATCTTCTGAATAGTGGTTTTGTTAGGGAAGGCAATGATGAACAATCTCCAGAAAGTTCAGATTGCCCACCAGTGGGGATGATCATTTATTTGATCTTCCATGAACCATGAACAGTTCCCACTATCTAGACCAGTGATGGCTAACCTATGACACGCGTGTCAGTGCTGACACACGTAGCCATTTTCACTGACACACGGCTGCCTGAGAGTTAAGTTTCATCCTACATGACCAGGTGCAGTAGCCGGGAGGCTGAGAGATTGCACTGAGCTTCCAGCACTCACCCCTCCTCCTCCTCCCCCGGGCCGGCCCCTCCCCATGTGTGAGCTGTGCCTAGTGTCTCCAGTCAGCACAGGTATCAGCATGGGCACAGCAGGAGAGGTGACCCGGCCATACACCCAGGAGGCTCCTCTTATTTTGCTCCTCACACCTTCTCCATGCCAAGAGGGCATGAGGGAGATGCAGACAGTGGCACCTGCTCCCTCGCTATAACCTGTGAACTTTCATGACTGAAAGTTTGCAGGTTACTAAGCATTTCCACACCTGTCTGATTGTAACCGATCTATTACAATGTGCGATTTGCACATAGTAATAGATGATTGGGAAAATCCCCATATACTGCCATACTGTAGAATGGCAGTACATGGTAGGATCAATCAGACAACCTACAGTTAAAGTACCCTAGAAGTGAAATAGTATACATATTTGTTATTTAAACTATAAATATCACAAAATTATGTTTTTTTGTCAAGGTGACACACCACCCGAGTTATGCTTGTTTTTTTGGCGAATTTTGACACACCAAGCTCAAAAGGTTGCCCATCACTGATCTAGACACAGGTGGTACCTTCATGGCATACCACTACTGTCTCAGGCCAAACAAATTCCAGGTCCTTAGCAGAAGGCCTGTCTGTGCTAGTTAGGTTTCCTGCCATTAGCAACCAAACATTATGGCTTCATTTGGAGTGGTGTTGTGAACAAGAGACTTGGATTGCTACAAACTGGAATTTAAAGGGTTGTTCTAATCTGGGAATTGACATTTACTTTAATCCATCTGCTATATACACTCACCGGCCACTTTATTAGGTACACCATGCTAGTAACGGGTTGGACCCCCTTTTGCTTCAGAACTGCCTCAATTCTTTGTGGCATAGATTCAACAAGGTGCTGGAAGCATTCCTCAGAGATTTTGGTCCATATTGACATGATGGCATCACACAGTTGCTGCAGATTTGTCGGCTGCACATCCATGATGCGAATCTCCCGTTCCACCACATCCCAAAGATGCTCTATTGGATTGAGATCTGGTGACTGTGGAGGCCATTTGAGTACAGTGAACTCATTGTCATGTTCAAGAAACCAGTCTGAGATGATTCCAGCTTTATGACATGGCGCATTATCCTGCTGAAAGTAGCCATCAGATGTTGGGTACATTGTGGTCATAAAGGGATGGACATGGTCAGCAACAATACTCAGGTAGGCTGTGGCATTGCAACGATGCTCAATTGGTACCAAGGGGCCCAAAGAGTGCCAAGAAAATATTCCTCACACCATGACACCACCACCACCAGCCTGAACCGTTGATACAAGGCAGGATGGATCCATGCTTTCATGTTGTTGACGCCAAATTCTGACCCTACCATCCGAATGTCGCAGCAGAAATCGAGAATCATCAGACCAGGCAACGTTTTTCCAATCTTCTACTGTGCAATTTCGATGAGCTTGTGCAAATTGTAGCCTCAGTTTCCTGTTCTTAGCTGAAAGGAGTGGCACCCGGTGTGGTCTTCTGCTGCTGTAGCCCATCTGCCTCAAAGTTCGACGTACTGTGCGTTCAGAGATGCTCTTCTGCCTACCTTGGTTGTAACGGTTGGCGATTTGAGTCACTGTTGCCTTTCTATCAGCTCGAACCTGTCTGCCCATTCTCCTCTGACCTCTGGCATGTGATTGGCTGATTAAAATTAAGTGTTAACAAGCAGTTGGACAGGTGTACCGAATAAAGTGGCCGGTGAGTGTTCATGCAATTAGGTGTTATAAAAAAATAGGTACCTGTGTATATGTATCTATGTTTCCAAAGATGTAGCCATAATATCCCTTAGATAGGAGATAGTTGTTCTTGGATGCAACCACCACTTCATGAGAGATTGCACACAGAAAAAAAAATGTTTTTGCATATGAAATGGCTGGAAGTTATAGCATGTCCTACAGCTGTCCCGTGGTAATGAACACTGGTTTCAGTGGGTCAGGCAGGGCTCAATATCACATGTCTGGCCATGCTGCCAAGGTTCAGGGGTGGTTGTATCCAAGGAATCTATATAATTTCTAAGAGACAACATGGATGCATTTATGGGAAATTATCCACAGCAAAAGGTGGATAATTACACACAGCCTGATGCCTGCTGCATCTGCCCAGGAGGGAGATGTTTCCTTGCTGGGCAGTTTAACCCCTTAATTGCCCTAATGAAACATAATTGTAGAAGCTAAGGAGAAAGACAGAGGGAAGATGGTAGTGCTTTCTACAAACCAGGGATGTACCCTATAATAGTACCATTCGTATCGTTAACTTTTCCCACAATAAACAAACCCTAATAATCCTCTTTTGATTGAGGAATAAAAATGTTATAGCTATCAGAATTTGGTGACTTTTCCTAAAAAAAAAAGTGTTTTATTTGCTTAAGTAGTAAAACATAAGAAAACACATTTGGTGTCTCCTTAATTGTACTAACCTACAGAATAGTTGTATCATGTTTATTATACTCTACTGTGAACTGTGTAAAAGATTTCATCATTGCAATTTTATTCCTTTTTGCCCTGAATTGCCCCGAGTTTTGGGTGCACACGATCAGATTGTGTCGCATTGGCGCTGGCTTGCATGCGACACAAATCAGGGGGTGTGGCCATTGGACAACCCGACTGATTCGGACAAACCGCTGAATTTGAAAAGCAAATTGTGTCGCAAGATCAGCACTCACATGCACCGTGAAGAAGAAGGTGAATTACGGCGGACCTCAGCGGGGGGAGCGACAGATGCAGGAAATTGGGCGCACGATCTTAGTGAATCGCGGCAGACCCAAATCCTCATTGGATAACGCACGGCAGGGATTGTGACGGGACGGGTAAGTAAATGTGCCCCAATATGTCTGCTAAGAGAGTCCACACCCAGACCCTGGAATTTTGCACCGACGAGTGATGGGAGCTAAAACAGCAATAAAACTGAGTAAAATTGTAAAGTAAAGGGTTAAAAAGTACCTTTATTGTGTTAACATGAGTAGGGGATTGAAATTTGAGAATCTTCTTTTATGGAAAACCCCTTTAAGTAGAGAAGCCTTGTGATGAGTTCAATCTATCTTTGTCCAATGGGTGGTGTGATTATCTGGAAAGCCATTGCACATGACAGTCAGTCAATCCTCGTAGTGATATGAAGGAGACTGACAGCTCAGTAACATTTACAGTTTCTTCTGCATTTGTGTTGCCTCTCATACACTTCAAGGATGAATAACTGGAACATTGTATTAAACATTTATGCAGTTTCACTTTTTTCAATTTTCTAAAACAGACATATGAGGAGAACAGACCTTCTGTAAGTGTCTGTGATGCTGGCATAAATGTTTAGGCACATGACTACATGTCAGATTATGTATTGGACATCAAAGAACTCATTTGTTAGACTAGATTCCTGGATTCCTATATAATTGCATTCTAGATTCCCTGTTCACATAAGTTTACCATCCAGCAAAGCTAAAAAGGCTTCAATCATATGTTCTTGAGACTTTTTGGTATAGTACTATAGATGTAATATTTTCGAACTTCTGCATGGAGCTTTGTATAGAACAAATGATACAGCGTATAATGTCTTAATGTATTTTAAAAGAAGTTATTGCTTTGTTCCATAATGTAATGTACACTTATAACCCATTTTAGCTGCTCAGGTTTCCGCATCGTTGCCAAGTGTGTAATATATGATTTAGTTTTGTGTAGCTTTATCTGCAATTGGCAGGAGAATTTCATCTTTAACTGAGGGTTAGAAAGCGGCTTCTGTGAATTACTGGCAATGAGATTGGAAAGCTTTCCTGGTAAAATGTGTTTCACTCCAGATTTTACTTGCCAAGGGACTCAATATAGACACACAAGGCAGAGAGAGACATATGTGCTTTTTATTGCTACGGTTTACACCAAGCAGTAAAGAGTTTCTTTGCTTTTTGTTCCAGATTATAGGAAGAGAGACTATAGAAGTGTTGAAGTAAAGAAAATGGACATCAAAGAACCTATAGGACCTCACTAAATGGTGAAGTCATTTGACAATGTTAGGGGGAGTCCTAATATTTTACCTGGTCAGTTAAATAATTACAAAGTGTTAAACAGGCTTATTGTTAATCAATGGCAAAAAGGAAAACACGAAAACTTTGTAAAATGTATTAAAGTGAAGTGCTTCTTCTCCACGTACTTTTATCTTTTGTAACTTTTATTTCTCCTTCCTTCCTTATTCTGCTTTTCATTCTAATTTGATCTTGATAGAAAGATAATCAGAGACTCATTAGGGTTTGAGATTACAGAGAACCCCTGTAAGGATGGGAAGGAGTCACAGCATCTAGGTCTCCACCCTCTAGCTGAAAGTGGTCTGTACATTCCAGATTCAGAAAGATTATTGAAACACATGGGCAGTGTCAGGATAAATCATAATGGAGAATAATGCATGAACGAGGCAATCTAATATTTTAAAGCTGAGTGTATGTGTGTATGTATGTATGTATGTATGTATGTATGTATGTCCGCTAAAGAATCTGCACTGTCACGTTTATAATCACCAAATTTTGCACAACAGCTCTCTGACTCAGGAAACGTCATAGACTAGGTTTTAAGACAACATTTTCACCCCATGCTTTCCAAAATCCACTTATTAACCACCATATACAGGAGCCATTATCTGCTGCTGTTGTGGCATTTGGAAGCTGAGCCATGATTGGTTGATGTTCTGCCACATGTCATTAATATGAGCCCTGAACTTTGATTGGTTACTATAGGAAATAGGTATAAGACAGCCTATGTGTGAGGTAAGATGGATGGGATAGAGACAGAGACAAGCTGTGAGAGTGATTGATTGATTGATTGATTGATTGAATGATTGATTGATTGATTTATTGATTGATTGAGAGATATAGAGACAGGCAGAGAGAGTGAGTGAGTGACAGAGAGATAGAAAGGAAGAGTGAGTAAGAGACAGGCAGGGAGAGTAAGTGAAAGACAAGCAGGGAGAGTGAGTAAGAGAGACAGACAGACAGGCAGAGTGAGTGAGAGACAGAAAGAAAGAAAGGCAGGGAGAGTGAATGAGAGATAGGCAGGGAGAGTGAATGAGAGATAGGCAGGGAGAGTGAGTAGGAGACAGGCAGGGATAGTCAGTGAGTGAGAGACAGGCATAGAGAGTAACAGAGAGACAGACGGGAAAGTAACTGAGAGACATGCAGAGAGAGTAAATGAGTGAGTGAGAGACAGAGAAACCTGCAGGGAAAGTGAATGTCAGAGAGACAGACAAGGAGAGTGAGTGAGAAACTGGCAGGGATAGTAAATGAGTGAGTGAAAGACAGACAGGGCGAGTGACTTAGAGACAGGCAGGGAGAGTGAGAGACAGAGAGAGACAGGCCGGGAGAGTGAGTGAGAGACAAAGAGACAGGCAAGGAGAGTGAGAGACTGAGAGACAGGCAGGGAGAGTAAGTGAGTGAATGAGAGAGAGATAAACAGAGAGACAGGCAGCGAGAGTGACTGAGAGACAGGCAAGGTGAGTGAGTGAGAGTCAAAGAGCCAGGAAGGTAGAGTGAGTAAGATACAGGCAGGGAGAGTGAGTTAGTGAATGAGAGACAGGTAGGGAGAGTCATTGAGTGAGTGGCAGAGAGACAGGCAGGGAGAGTGAGTGAGAGACTGGCAGGGATAGTGAGTGAGAGACAGACAGGGAGGGTGAGTGACAGACAGGGAGAGATAGCTATATAGATATATATAAAATATTTAGTTGTTATCAATTCTTTTTTGTTATAGCTAAGTGCAGTTATTTAATACACCGGACAATGCCGATCTACAGCTAGTCTAATATATAATGCTGAGTATATATATGTGTGTATGTATGGCCGATAAAGGAATTTGCACAGTCGCCACCAAATGTTACACCCTGCAGTTTTCACTTATTAACCACCAAATACCAAGAGCCAATGTCTGTTGGCTGCTGTAGCAGTTAGCAACCAATCATAGCTCAGCTTCTAGCAACTAATCACAGCTCAGTTTGTATTTTGCCACAGGTCTTTAATATGAGCCCTGAACTTTCTTAACTTTCTCTAGACAGCTTGTATGTAATGTAATACATGAAGTAATATGTGTGTTAATATAATAGATATAGAGAGGCAAAGAGATCGAGAGAGAGAAAGATAGAGAACGAGGGTGACAGAGAGACAGACAGACACATGGATAAATAAATATAAATAGAGAAGAAAAAAAGAAAAAAAAAAGTTCTAAACCAGACAAGGGGTGATGGTGGCATGCATTTAAATAGTTAAATATCACAATCGGTACCAGCATAATGCAGCCAGGATGTATAGAGAGGACTCAGCCCATGGACCCCTATCCATACCATATTTTAGGTAAGGGGTAAGGTTAGGATAAGGTAAATATTTTCCTGTGTCATTCTTTTCACTCTGCCTTTCTTGCTTATTCAAGCAGTTTGTGTAAATCGGTTTTATGTTATATACTACAATGTCAGCTGAGAGATAAAGAGACTTTATAAAGTGTCCATTTACTCTGACCCTGGATAATCTTATCTGCTAGAGAGCTGAATAGTTTAAGGAAATGCTATCTGAATATGATAAGAGTTTAAGATCCTGTCTAGAGATGAGCGAGCACTAAAATGCTCGGGTACTCGTTATTCGAGACGAACTTTTCCCGATGCTCGAGTGCTCGTCTCGAATAACGAGCCCCATTGAAGTCAATGGGAGACTCGAGCATTTTTCAAGGGGACCAAGGCTCTGCACAGGGAAGCTTGGCCAAACACCTGGGAACCTCAGAAAAGGATGGAAACACCACGGAAATGGACAGGAAACAGCAGGGGCAGCATGCATGGATGCCTCTGAGGCTGCATAATCGCACCATTATGCCAAAATTATGGGCAACAGCATGGCCATGACAGAGTGACAGAATGAAGCTAGATAGCATCTAAAACATCCAATAATTGACCCTGACACTATAGGGGACGGCATGCAGAGGCAGCGGCAGCAGGCTAGAGAGTGGCATGGCGACATACCCTAAATGGACTCAGGCTTCAAACCAATGGGTGGCAGAGAGGAACCAAAGGAGGTGAGCAAGAAGCGCTCAAATAACATGGGTGGCGACAAAGTTAACATGGAAGCCATGAAAACAACCCAAAATTCTGCCTGACACAGCTCGTTTGATAAGGGGACCATGTATGGAGGCAGTGAACTAGTAGTAGATTAAAGGTGCTGCAGTTAAAACTATGTTAGTTGGATCTTGGGATGGAGCTGGCGCTCCGCAGCCAGGCGAGCTTTCGCCAATCCAAGCCCCTGTCTCTAGGCTACTCCCCAAACAGCACTTCTAAGAACCTTTTGTATAAGATCAAGTGTAGTAGCGTTCTTATAAGTTTGGGATATGGCGGGTGAGGGGAATGTAAACAGATGCGCAAGAAGCGCTGAAATAATATCGGTAAATGATAAAAGTTTGCCAGTATATTTTGTGGATTACACAGCAGGGTGGCGACAAAGTTAACAAGTTTGATGTGGAATGCCCTGTAATAGCTCTTGGGCGGTGTGCCTTTTGTCGCCTAGGCTCAGCAGTTTGAGCACCGCCTGCTGTCGCTTAGCGACGGCACTGCTGCTGTGCCTAGAGCTACCGACTGATGGCGCCATGGCCACGGATGGTAATTCGGAGGAGGTGGAGGAGGGGTGGGAGGAGGAGGAGGTATAGTAGGCCTTTGAGACCTGGACCGAGGTAGGCCCCGCAATCCTCGGCGTCGGCAGTATATGACCAGCCCCAGGGTCAGACTCGGTCCCAGCCTGCACCAAGTTAAGTGTAGTAGCGTTCTTATAAGTTTGGGATATGGCGGGTGAGGGGAATGTAAACAGATGCGCAAGAAGCGCTGAAATAATATCGGTTAATCATAAAAGTTTGCCAGTATATTTTGTGGATAACACAGCAGGGTGGCGACAAAGTTAACAAGTTTGATGTGGAAGCCATGAAAACAACCCAAAATTCTGCCTGACACAGCTCGTTTGATAAGGGGACCATGTATGGAGGCAGTGAACTAGTAGTAGATTAAAGGTGCTGCAGTTAAAACTATGTTAGTTGAATCTTGGCATGGAGCTGGCGCTCCGCTGCCAGGCGAGCTTTCGCCAATCCAAGCCCCTGTCTCTAGGCTACTCCCCAAACAGCACTTCTAAGAACCTTTTGTATAAGATCAAGTGTAGTAGCGTTCTTATAAGTTTGGGATATGGCGGGTGAGGGAAATGTAAACAGATGCGCAAGAAGCGCTGAAATAATATCGGTTAATCATAAAAGTTTGCCAGTATATTTTGTGGATAACACAGCAGGGTGGCGACAAAGTTAACAACTTTGATGTGGAATCCATGAAAACAACCCAAATTTCTGCCTGACACACCTCGTTTGATAAGGGGACGATGTATGGAGGCAGCTATATGGACGACTTTTGGAGGTAGCAATGGAGACAACGTGTGGAGGCTGCTATGGACACAATTTAATTTGGATAGTGCCTGTATGTGGCAGTCCAAAAAAGTTTTCAAACCAGAGGAGCAGGTAGGTGGCCCTCCAGAAAAATGGAATAGATTGAGTGCCTGTATGTGGCAGTCCAAAAAAGTTTTCAAACCAGAGGAGCAGGTAGGTGGCCCTCCAGAAAAATGGAATAGATTGAGTGCCTGTATGTGGCAGTCCAAAAAAGTTTTCAAACCAGAGGAGCAGGTAGGTGGCCCTCCAGAAAAATGGAATAGATTGAGTGCCTGTATGTGGCAGTCCAAAAAAGTTTTCAAACCAGAGGTGCAGGTAGGTGGCCCTCCATAAAAATGGAATAGATTGAGTGCCTGTATGTGGCAGTCCAAAAAAGTTTTCAAACCAGAGGAGCAGGTAGGTGGCCCTCCAGAAAAATGGAATAGATTGAGTGCCTGTATGTGGCAGTCCAAAAAAGTTTTCAAACCAGAGGAGCAGGTAGGTGGCCCTCCAGAAAAATGGAATAGATTGAGTGCCTGTATGTGGCAGTCCAAAAAAGTTTTCAAACCAGAGGAGCAGGTAGGTGGCCCTCCAGAAAAATTGAATAGATTGAGTGCCTGTATGTGGCACTCCCAAAAATTGTTTAAAACAGAGGACCGGGTAGGTGGCCCTCCAGAAAAATTAAATGCATAAAGTACTATAGCTAGAGCCAGTGGGCCCTGTCAAAAAATTGCCAGTTTCCTCTGCTTTAGTGTACAAAGAGGAGGAGAAGGAGGAAAATGAGGAGGAGGAGGAGGAGTGCATAAATTATTCAGGTTGAGCTTCCTTCACCTGGTGGAGATTGGAAATTATGAGAAATCCAGGCTTTATTCATCTTAATAAGTGTCAGCCTGTCAGCGCTGTCAGTCGACAGGCGTGTACGCTTATCGGTGATGATGCCACCAGCTGCACTGAAAACCCGCTCGGACAAGACGCTAGCGGCAGGGCAGGCAAGAACCTCCAAGGCGTACAGCGCCAGTTCGTGCCACATGTCCAGCTTTGAAACCCAGTAGTTGTAGGGAGCTGTGTGATCATTTAGGACGATGGTATGGTCAGCTACGTACTCCCTCACCATCTTTCTGTAAAGATCAGCCCTACTCTGCCGAGACTGGGGACAGGTGACAGTGTCTTGCTGGGGTGACATAAAGCTGGCAAAAGCCTTGTAAAGCATACCCTTGCCAGTGCTGGACAAGCTGCCTGCTCGCCTACTCTCCCTCGCTACTTGTCCCGCAGAACTACGCACTCTGCCGCTAGCGCTGTCAGAAGGGAAATACTGTTTCAGCTTGTGCACCAGGGCCTGCTGGTATTCATGCATTCTCACACTCCTTTCCTCTCCAGGGATGAGAGTGGAAAGATTTTGCTTGTACTGTGGGTCCAGGAGAGTGAATACCCAGTAATCGGAGCTGGAATAAATTCTTTGAACGCGAGGGTCACGGGATAGGCAGCCTAGCATGAAATCTGCCATATGCGCCAGAGTCCCAACGCGCAAGAATTCACTCCCCTCACTGGCCTGACTGCCCATTTCCTCCTCCTCCAACTCCTCCAACTCCTCTTCTTCTGCCCATACACGCTGAACAGTGAAGGTCTGAGCAATGCTCCCGTCTTGTGTCTCGCCAACATTCTCCTCCTCTTCCTCCTCATCCTCCTCCACCTCCTCCGATATGCGCTGAGAAACAGACCTGAGGGTGCTTTGGCTATCAACAAGGGAATCTTCTTCCCCCGTCTCTTGTGACGAGCGCAAAGCTTCCGACTTCATGCTGATCAGAGAGTTTTTCAACAGGCCAAGCAGCGGAATGGTGAGGCTGATGATGGCGGCATCGCCACTGACCATCTGTGTTGACTCCTCAAAGTTACTCAGCACCTGACAGATATCAGACATCCACGTCCACTCCTCATTGTAGACTTGAGGAAGCTGACTGACCTGACTACCAGTTCTGGTGGAAGTTGACATCTGGCAGTCTACAATCGCTCTGCGCTGCTGGTAAACTCTGGATAACATGGTTAATGTTGAATTCCACCTCGTGGGCACGTCGCACAACAGTCGGTGAGCGGGCAGTTGGAGGCGGCGCTGCGCTGCCCTGAGAGTGGCAGCATCTGTGCTGGACTTCCTGAAATGCGCACAGATGCGGCGCACCTTCGTGAGCAAATCAGACAGATTGGGGTATGTCTTGAGGAAACGCTGAACTATCAGATTTAACACATGGGCCAGGCATGGCACATGTGTCAGTCTGCCGAGTTGCAGAGCCGCCACCAGGTTACGGCCGTTGTCACACACAACCATGCCTGGCTTCAGGTTCAGCGGTGCCAGCCACAGATCAGTCTGCGCCGTGATGCCCTGTAATAGTTCTTGGGCGGTGTGCCTTTTATCGCCTAGGCTCAGCAGTTTGAGCACCGCCTGCTGTCGCTTGGCGACGGCACTGCTGCTGTGCCTAGAGCTAGCGACTGATGGCGCCATGCCCACGGATGGTAGTTCGGAGGAGGAGGTGGAGGAGGGGTGGGAGGAGGAGGAGGCATAGTAGGCCTTTGAGACCTGGACCGAGGTAGGCCCCGCAATCTTTGGCGTCGGCAGTATATGACCAGCCCCAGGGTCAGACTCGGTCCCAGCCTCCACCAAGTTAACCCAATGTGCCGTCAGCGATATATAGTGGCCCTGCCCGGCAGCACTCGTCCACGTGTCCGTGGTCAGGTGGACCTTGTCAGAAACGGCGTTGGTCAGGGCACGGATGATGTTGTCTGACACGTGCTGGTGCAGGGCTGGGACGGCACATCGGGAAAAGTAGTGGCGGCTGGGGACCGAATACCGAGGGGCGGCCGCCGCCATGAGGATGCGAAAGGCCTCGGTCTCTACTAGCCTATAGGGCAGCATCTCCAGGCTAAGCAATCTGGAGATGTGGACATTAAGGGCTTGGGCGTGCGGGTGGGTTGCACTATATTTTCTTTTCCGCTCCAGCGTCTGGGGTATGGAGAGCTGAACGCTGGTGGATGCTGTGGAGGATCGTGGAGGCGACGATGGGGTTTTTGTGGCAGGGTCCTGGGCAGGGGGCTGACTATCAGCTGACACAGGGGAAGGAGCAGTGGTGTGCACGGCCGGAGGTGAACGGGCTTGGTGCCACTGATTCGGGTGTTTAGCATTCATATGCCTGCGCATACTGGTGGTAGTTAAGCTAGTAGTGGTGGAACCCCTGCTGATCCTGGTTTGGCAAAGGTTGCACACCACAGTCCGTCGGTCATCCGGTGTTTCCTTAAAGAACCTCCAGACTTCTGAAAATCTAGCCCTCGCCGCGGGAGCACTCGCCACGGGAGCTTCACTACGTGACACATTTGGCGCTGATGCACCTGCTCTGGCCCTGCCTCTCCGTCTGGCCCCACCACTGCCTCTTCCAACCTGTTCTGCTATAGGACTCTCCTCCGTCTCAGAAGCACTGTGTTCACCCGGCCTCTCAACCCAGCTTGGGTCTGTCACCTCATCATCCTCCGATCCCTCAGTCTGCTCCCCCCTCGGACTTCCTGCCCTGACAACAACTTCACCACTGTCTGACAACCGTGTCTCCTCATCGTCGGACACCTATTTACACACTTCTTCCACTACGTCAAGAAGGTCATCATCACCCACAGACTGCGACTGGTGGAAAACCTGGGCATCGGAAAATTGCTCAGCAGCAACCGGACAAGTGGTTTGTGACTGTGGGAAGGGTCCAGAAAACAGTTCCTCAGAGTATGCCGGTTCAAATGCCAAATTTTCCTGGGAGAAGGCAGACTGGGGGGGAGGAGGCTGAGGTGCAGGAGCTGGAGGAGTGCCGATTTCGGTGACATGGGTGGACTGCGTGGAAGACTGACTGGTGGACAAATTGCTCGAAGCATTGTCGGCAATCCACGACATCACCTGTTCGCACTGTTCTGGCCTCAACAGTGCTCTACCACGAGTCCCAGTAACTTCAGACATGATGAACCTAGGGAGTGTAGCTCTGCGGCGTTCCCCTGCTCCCTCATCAGCAGGTGGTGTCTCACCCCACCCAGGACCACGGCCTCTGACCCCTGCAGTAGATGGACGCCCACGTCCCCGCCCTCGTCCTCGTCCTCTACCCCTAGCCCTCGGGTTAAACATTTTGAAAATGAAAGTTATATAACTTTAATTTTTTTTTACATTTTTTTTTGTGTTTTTTTGTGTTTTTTAGTTTTTTTTTGTGTTTTTTAGTTTTTAAAACCAAACAATGCTATCCTATTGCTATGGCTTTTTTCTAGCCAAGTATGAAAGCACACTGATGAGATGACGCTGAGTTATGAAAAAATAAAAGGAAAATAAAAAGGAAATGGCAGACTGTGCCTAATTGAAATCCAACCCCTAATAAATTTTCCCACTTCGGTCTTTGTGATGGATATGTGCGTCACTAAGCGCTAAACACAGCGGTCGCAAGTCTCACTCCAAATTCCTCACAATTGGCTAGTATATGCACTGCAGCAAGGACAGCCACCAGCAGATCAACCAGAAATAAAATATATATAACGCTATTGTAGGCGTAAGTAAGCCGTTTGGATTCTCCTTTGGCTATTTTCTAGCCAAGTATGAAAGCACACTGATGAGATGACGCTGAGTTATGAAAAAATAAAAGGAAAATAAAAAGGAAATGGCAGACTGTGCCTAATTGAAATCCAACCCCTAATAAATTTTCCCACTTCGGTCTTTGTGATGGATATGTGCGTCACTAAGCACTAAACACAGCGGTCGCAAGTCTCAATCCAAATTCCTCACAATTGGCTAGTATATGCACTGCAGCAAGGACAGCCACCAGCAGATCAACCAGAAATAAAATATATATAACGCTATTGTAGGCGTAAGTAAGCTGTTTGGATTCTCCTTTGGCTATTTTCTAGCCAAGTATGAAAGCACACTGATAAAATGACGCTGAATTATGAAAAAATAAAAGGAAAATAAAAAGGAAATGGCAGACTGTGCCTAATTGAAATCCAACCCCTAATAAATTTTCCCACTTCGGTCTTTGTGATGGATATGTGCGTCACTAAGCGCTAAACACAGCGGTCGCAAGTCTCACTCCAAATTCCTCACAATTGGCTAGTATATGCACTGCAGCAAGGACAGCCACCAGCAGATCAACCAGAAATAAAATATATATAATGCTATTGTAGGCGTAAGTAAGCCGTTTGGATTCTCCTTTGGCTATTTTCTAGCCAAGTATGAAAGCACACTGATGAGATGACGCTGAGTTATGAAAAAATAAAAGGAAAATAAAAAGGAAATGGCAGACTGTGCCTAATTGAAATCCAACCCCTAATAAATTTTCCCACTTCGGTCTTTGTGATGGATATGTGCGTCACTAAGCGCTAAACACAGCGGTCGCAAGTCTCACTCCAAATTCCTCACAATTGGCTAGTATATGCACTGCAGCAAGGACAGCCACCAGCAGATCAACCAGAAATAAAATATATATAACGCTATTGTAGGCGTAAGTAAGCCGTTTGGATTCTCCTTTGGGGTGGATATGTGTGTCACTAAGAGCTAAACACAACGGTAGCAAGTCCCCCTTCAAATTCCTCACAATATGGTACTAGCTGCACTACTAGTGCCAGCAAGCCCAGCCACAAGCAAACAAAAAAAAAAAAAGTATAACGTTATTGTAGCCCTAAGAAGGGCTGTTAGGTTCTTGTTGAATCACTCCTGCCTAACAGTAATCTACTAGCACCCTAACGCTGTCCCTGACCAGCAGCAGCTCTCTCCCTAGCGGCATCCAGACACAGAATGATCCGAGCAGCGCGGGCAGTGGCTAGTCTATCCCAGGGTCACCTGATCTGGCCAGCCAACCACTGCTATCGACGTGTAAGGGTACCACGTCATGCTGGGTGGAGTGCAGAGTCTCCTGGCTTGTGATTGGCTCTGTTTCTGGCCGCCAAAAAGCAAAACGGCGGGAGCTGCCATTTTCTCGAGCGGGCGAAGTATTCGTCCGAGCAACGAGCAGTTTCGAGTACGCTAATGCTCGAACGAGCATCAAGCTCGGACGAGTATGTTCGCTCATCTCTAATCCTGTCCTTATCTGTCCTTATCTCAAGGGGGTGGATCTCAGAAGGCTTTCAGATGCTCACTGCTCACTACAGGAGAAAGAAGCAGAAACAAGGCATAGAGAAGCAGTTTGTTCTTAATGAAGTATATTGCCAAGTTCACTATTTTGAACTTCTCCATTCATGCCTAAAATAAAAAGGAATTTAATTAAAAGCTTTAGTTATGTTTTATAGATAACACATTAATGCAATAAAAGGCTTTGGTCTAAACAAACTAGAGGAAGGGTGGGAAAGGAGACCCCCTGTGCATTACAAAGGATGGCTTCCTCGGGTGTAGTCCAAACTACTTCATGCTCTTCTGTAAGAGAAAAGCATGGCAGAAACCTCAGACACTAACTGCACCTAATGGAAATGTGTAGTAGAGTATAATATAAGTATTGGATAGAGGCTAAATACTGCTAATATCATAGTGATAGCTCCAAGGTTGTAGATGCACTGAGAATCACATATAAAAAGCAAACATGTACTTACCTCCTCATTCCTTCCCGCTGTCCCATGCCGCAGACTCTCTGTGCCATGCTCCTATTTCTTTTTAAGGGACACTGTATCAGGTGCTGGGATGCGCTGATGGGTCTGGTGTGTCCATGGCACTGGACAACGGGAGGGACCGAGAAGGTAAGTACATTTTTTTTAGCAAACAACCCTTTTAAGCAGGGCGAATCAATATAGTCTTTCCTTATATTTGACATTCCTTGCTAACTTGCTCCTGGTTTTGGATTCAAAAACTGATGTAAAATCTGTAACAAAGCTGTCTAAAGCTGTAGTAATAATATTGTTATTAATGTTAATCATTTCATTATTTATATTTTACCTCTTTGTACAATTGCACCAGCTCTTTGTTCCTGAATTTCTAAGGTTTCGTCAGCTTATGTTTTATAAATATTATTGGACAAGGATTTGGAAGTGTTGGATGTTCTTCACGATTCTTCCACTCATAAGAGAATGTTTAGTGACTTATCTTTTACATTACTTAAACACAATCTGACTTGTCACTATTACATGCCAAAAATGGTTTGAATAGGAATAACAATTTTCCTTTAATGTCTCTTAGCAAGGCTGAAAAAACAGATAGAGACGTTACTTTCTACCAGTGTGACCCATTAAAGGTCAGTGGACTTGACACTTATCCAAGACTTACTTCTGCTCTGTGCTTTCTAATACCTTTGATGTTCTCTAGGGTGTTTCAGAACACGATTAGCTCATCACAGTGAACTAAAGGTCCCTGTCACATTAGTTACATTCCAGTAAAAAGGAGAACTATGCATGTTTTTATCCCCTGAAAAATACACAAAATGAGACTATTGTTCTAAGGTATGATCACATTTATCTGATGCTGCTAGCAATGTACTTCTCCATGTGGGATAAATACCAATAATCCCCTAAAGGGGATGGCATCTGTTCTATCAAAGGCTGCATCAAGTGTTGTTCCCTACCTTGCCTTATCTAGACAACCCCTTTCTGAAATGAAGGAGATGTCCTACATGGTGTTCATATACTCTATTAGAACATTTGAAGGCTGGGTCAAGTTTGACACCATACCTTACCTCCTTGACAATAGTTGTTGGAAGAACAAAGAATTGAGCATGCTGCATGTTTGTCTTTTTCATAGTGGAAGACAAAGTAAGTTTCAAACAGAAATCCTATCCTGCTTCCCACTGAAGCCTTTCACCAAGTGGAAATACTTGTAATACTGTATACTTTATATATATTAAGGTGGAAAGCAGCTTCTCTTCGCCTATCTTCTCCTCCTTCTTTCTCCTGCAGTGAGCAGTGTATCTGCAGTCTTGTACACAGCACAGAGATAAAGAAAAGTACCTAAAAATTAGCTCTTTTGATACCTAGAGAATATTGCCATTGATTATTAAGACCTCTGAGGAGATTAGACTACCCAGGGAATTGTTGTAAAGAGTTAAGTCATAAGAGTTAAGTCTTTATAATAAATAATATAAATCTTTATTCATGTAGCACCGTCATATTCCGCAGCGCTTTACAGATCATGGGGCATATTTATCAGGGCTTCTGCGCCATGTCAGTCGCAAATGCTGCGATAATGCCAGCGTATGATAAATATCCTCCCATGAGTCAAATATACAAACAAAATAAGACATTAAAGATGACGCAAAAGGAGTGAGTGTCCTGCTCCCAAGAGCTTACAGTCTATCTGACTTCTTTATCTCTCAGCCGTCAGTGGTGTTTGGGACAGAACAGGGGTATAACTAGGAGAAACAAGGCCCTGTGGCAGAATTTTGAACCGGGTCCCGTTTCCCTATTAAAAATATACATGTTTGTATACCGCCACATATTTATACACTCATATATATATAAACACACACACTTATACACATATACACATTTACACTCTCATGTGCACATTTATACACAGTACATACACACATCTTATACACATACACAATATATAAACACCTCATACACAACCACCGTATATACACATCAAATACACATATACAGTAGTATATATAAACATTATTACACATGCAATATATACTTACTATTTCTATGCATGTATAGAGTATAAACACACAATGTATACACATACAGTATATACACATACAGTTAATATATAGAGACCATACACACACATAAAGCATATAAACACATACATACAATACCATATACACCCATACAGCATATACACATCACATATGCACCCACATACAGCAAATACCATATACAGACATAGAGCATAGGTACATACACAATTTGCAGCATAATATGTATATTAATCATGGTCATCCTCCATTCCTTAGTGTTGAAGGTCAGATGCCAAGGCCACCTTACATTGTGGACCCCATAGCAGGTGCTATGGCTACTACTCCTGTACTTACTCCCCCTAGGACAAAATACGCCTTATAGGCAATGTATACGGAAAGTCTTATTTGAGGAAGGGGAGGCCCTAACCCCTCTGTATAATTGGTATAATTTTGCTGTTCAGTGTTAGTTTTCAGGAACTGGCAGCATTTTCTTATCACTAGAGATGAGCGAACATGCTCGTCCGAGCTTGATGCTCGTTCGAGCATTAGCGTACTCGAAACTGCTCGTTGCTCGGACGAATACTTCGCCCGCTAGAGAAAATGGCAGCTCCCGCCGTTTTGCTTTTTGGCGGCCAGAAACAGAGCCAATCACAAGCCAGGAGACTCTGCACTCCACCCAGCATGACGTGGTACCCTTACACGTCGATAGCAGTGGTTGGCTGGCCAGATCAGGTGACCCTGGGATAGACTAGCCGCTGCCCGCGGATGCCGCTAGGGAGAGAGCTGCTGCTGGTCAGTGAAAGCGTTAGGGTGTTCTATTAGCTTACTGTTAGGCAGGAGTGATTCTCCAAGAACCCAACAGCCCTTCTTAGGGCTACAATAACGTTCTACTTTTTTTTTTTTTTATTTGCATCTAGTACCATTTTGTGAGGAATTAGCAGGGGGACTTGCTACCGTTGTGTTTAGCTCTTAGTGGCACACATATCCATAGCAAAGACCGAAGTGGGAAAATTTAGTAGGGGTTGGATTTCAATTAGGCACAGTCTGCCATTTTTCCTTTTTTATTTTACGTTTATTTTGTTTAATAACTCAGTGTCATCTCATCTGGCATAGTAGTGTGCTTTCATACTTGGCTAGAAAATAGCCATAGGAGAATCCAAACGGCTTACGCCTACAGTAGCGTTATATATTTGATTTCTGGTTGATCTGCTGGTGGCTGTACTTGCTGCAGTGCATCTACTAGCCAATTGTGAGCAATTTGTAGTGAGACTTGCGACCGCTGTGTTTTGCGCTTAGTGACGCACATATCCATTGCAAAGACCGAAGTGGGAAAATTTAGTAGGGGTTGGATTTCAATTAGGCACAGTCTGCCATTTGTCCTTTTTTATTTTACGTTTATTTTGTTTAATAACTCAGCGTCATCTCATCTGGCATAGTAGTGTGCTTTCATACTTGGCTAGAAAATAGCCATAGGAGAATCCAAACGGCTTACTTACGCCTACAGTAGCGTTATATATTTGATTTCTGGTTGATCTGCTGGTGGCTGTACTTGCTGCAGTGCATCTACTAGCCAATTGTGAGCAATTTGTAGTGAGACTTGCGACCGCTGTGTTTTGCGCTTAGTGACGCACATATCCATTGCAAAGACCGAAGTGGGAAAATTTAGTAGGGGTTGGATTTCAATCAGGCACAGTCTGCCATTTTTCCTTTTTTATTTTACGTTTATTTTGTTTAATAACTCAGTGTCATCTCATCTGGCATAGTAGTGTGCTTTCATACTTGGCTAGAAAATAGCCATAGGAGAATCCAAACGGCTTACGCCTACAGTAGCGTTATATATTTGATTTCTGGTTGATCTGCTGGTGGCTGTACTTGCTGCAGTGCATCTACTAGCCAATTGTGAGCAATTTGTAGTGAGACTTGCGACCGCTGTGTTTTGCGCTTAGTGACGCACATATCCATTGCAAAGACCGAAGTGGGAAAATTTAGTAGGGGTTGGATTTCAATTAGGCACAGTCTGCCATTTTTCCTTTTTTATTTTACGTTTATTTTGTTTAATAACTCAGTGTCATCTCATCTGGCATAGTAGTGTGCTTTCATACTTGGCTAGAAAATAGCCATAGGAGAATCCAAAACGGCTTACGCCTACAGTAGCGTTATATATTTGATTTCTGGTTGATCTGCTGGTGGCTGTACTTGCTGCAGTGCATCTACTAGCCAATTGTGAGCAATTTGTAGTGAGACTTGCGACCGCTGTGTTTTGCGCTTAGTGACGCACATATCCATTGCAAAGACCGAAGTGGGAAAATTTAGTAGGGGTTGGATTTCAATTAGGCACAGTCTGCCATTTTTCCTTTTTTATTTTACGTTTATTTTGTTTAATAACTCAGTGTCATCTCATCTGGCATAGTAGTGTGCTTTCATACTTGGCTAGAAAATAGCCATAGGAGAATCCAAACGGCTTACGCCTACAGTAGCGTTATATATTTGATTTCTGGTTGATCTGCTGGTGGCTGTACTTGCTGCAGTGCATCTACTAGCCAATTGTGAGCAATTTGTAGTGAGACTTGCGACCGCTGTGTTTTGCGCTTAGTGACGCACATATCCATTGCAAAGACCGAAGTGGGAAAATTTAGTAGGGGTTGGATTTCAATTAGGCACAGTCTGCCATTTTTCCTTTTTTATTTTACGTTTATTTTGTTTAATAACTCAGTGTCATCTCATCTGGCATAGTAGTGTGCTTTCATACTTGGCTAGAAAATAGCCATAGCAATAGGATAGCATCGTTTGGTTTTAAAAACTCAAAAACACAAAAAAAAAAAAAAACACAAAAAAAAGTTTAAAAAAAATTAAAGCTATAACTCTCATTTTAAAAATGTTTAACCCGAGGGCTAGGGGTAGAGGACGAGGGCGGGGACGTGGGCGTCCAACTACTGCAGGGGTCAGAGGCCGTGGTCCTGGCCGGGGTGAGACACCACCTGCTTATGAGGGAGCAGGGGAACGCCGCAGAGCTACACTCCCTAGGTTCATGTCTGAAGTTACTGGGACTCGTGGTAGAGCACTGTTGAGGCCAGAACAGTGCGAACAGGTGATGTCGTGGATTGCTGACAATGCTTCGAGCAATTTGTCCACCAGTCAGTCTTCCACGCAGTCCACCCATGTCACCGAAATCGCCACTCCTCCAGCTCCTGCACCTCAGCCTCCTCCCCCCCAGTCTGCCCCCTCCCAGGAAAATTTGGCATTTGAACCGGCATACTCTGAGGAACTGTTTTCTGGACCCTTCCCACAGTCACAAACCACTTGTCCGGTTGCTGCTGAGCAATTTTCCGATGCCCAGGTTTTCCACCAGTCACAGCCTGTGGGTGATGATGACCTTCTTGACGTAGTGGAAGTGTGTAAAGAGGTGTCCGACGATGAGGAGACACGGTTGTCAGACAGTGGGGAAGTTGTTGTCAGGGCAGGAAGTCCGAGGGGGGAGCAGACTGAGGGATCGGAGGATGATGAGGTGACAGACCCAAGCTGGGTTGAGAGGCCGGGTGAACACAGTGCTTCTGAGACGGAGGAGAGTCCTCGACCAGAACAGGTTGGAAGAGGCAGTGGTGGGGCCAGACGGAGAGGCAGGGCCAGAGCTGGTGCATCAGCGCCAAATGTGTCAACTAGTGAAGCTCCCGTGGCGAGGGCTCTTGCGGCGAGGGCTAGATCTTCAGAAGTCTGGAGGTTCTTTAAGGAAACACCGGATGACCGACGGACTGTGGTGTGCAACATTTGCCAAACCAGGCTCAGCAGGGGTTCCATCACTACTAGCTTAACTACCACCAGTATGCGCAGGCATATGAATGCTAAACACCCCACTCAGTGGCAACAAGCCCGTTCACCTCCGGCCGTGCACACCACTGCTCCTTCCCCTGTGTCAGCTGATAGTCAGCCCCCTGCCCAGGACCCTGCCACAAAAACCCCATCGTCGCCTCCACGATCCTCCACAGCATCCACCAGCGTTCAGCTCTCCATACCCCAGACGCTGGAGCGGAAACGCAAATATAGTGCAACCCACCCGCACGCCCAAGCCCTTAATGTGCACATCTCCAGATTGCTTAGCCTGGAGATGCTGCCCTATAGGCTAGTAGAGACCGAGGCCTTTCGCAACCTCATGGCGGCGGCCGCCCCTCGGTATTTGGTCCCCAGCCGCCACTACTTTTCCCGATGTGCCGTCCCAGCCCTGCACCAGCACGTGTCAGACAACATCATCCGTGCCCTGACCAACGCTGTTTCTGACAAGGTCCACCTGATCACGGACACGTGGACGAGTGCTGCCGGGCAGGGCCACTATATATCGCTGACGGCACATTGGGTTAACTTGGTGGAGGCTGGGAGCGAGTCTGACCCTGCGGCTGGTCATATACTGCCGACGCCGAGG
Source organism: Engystomops pustulosus (assembly GCF_040894005.1). NCBI lineage: Eukaryota > Metazoa > Chordata > Amphibia > Anura > Leptodactylidae > Engystomops > Engystomops pustulosus. The sequence goes on from NC_092417.1 coordinate 51,084,111, forward strand.
ATTGCGGGGCCTACCTCGGTCCAGGTGTTTCAGGCCTACTATGCCTCCTCCTCCTCCCACCCCTCCTCCACCTCCTCCTCCGAACTACCATCCGTGGGCACGGCGCCATCAGTCGGTAGCTCTAGGCACAGCAGCAGTGCCGTCGCTAAGCGACAGCAGGCGGTGCTCAAACTGCTGAGCCTAGGCGATAAAAGGCACACCGCCCAAGAGCTATTACAGGGCATCACGGCGCAGACTGATCTGTGGCTGGCACCGCTGAACCTGAAGCCAGGCATGGTTGTGTGTGACAACGGCCGTAACCTGGTGGCGGCTCTGCAACTCGGCAGACTGACACATGTGCCATGCCTGGCCCATGTGTTAAATCTGATAGTTCAGCGTTTCCTCAAGACATACCCCAATCTGTCAGATTTGCTCACGAAGGTGCGCCGCATCTGTGCGCATTTCAGGAAGTCCAGCACAGATGCTGCCACTCTCAGGGCAGCGCAGCGCCGCCTCCAACTGCCCGCTCACCGACTGTTGTGCGACGTGCCCACGAGGTTGAATTCAACACTGACCATGTTATCCAGAGTTTACCAGCAGCGCCGAGCGATTGTAGACTGCCAGATGTCAACTTCCACCAGAACTGGTAGTCAGGTCAGTCAGCTTCCTCAAGTCTACAATGAGGAGTGGACGTGGATGTCTGATATCTGTCAGGTGCTGAGTAACTTTGAGGAGTCAACACAGATGGTCAGTGGCGATGCCGCCATCATCAGCCTCACCATCCCGCTGCTTGGCCTGTTGAAAAACTCTCTGATCAGCATGAAGTCGGAAGCTTTGCGCTCGTCACAAGAGACGGGGGAAGAAGATTCCCTTGTTGATAGCCAAAGCACCCTCAGGTCTGTTTCTCAGCGCATATCGGAGGAGGTGGAGGAGGATGAGGAGGAAGAGGAGGAGAATGTTGGCGAGACACAAGAGGGGACCATTGTTGAGTCCTTCACTGTTCAGCGTGTATGGGCAGAAGAAGAGGAGTTGGAGGAGTTGGAGGAGGAGGAAATGGACAGTCAGGCCAGTGAGGGGAGTGAATTCTTACGCGTTGGTACTCTGGCGCATATGGCAGATTTCATGCTAGGCTGCCTATCCCGTGACCCTCGCGTTCAAAGAATTTATTCCAGCACCGATTACTGGGTATTCACTCTCCTGGACCCACGGTACAAGCAAAATCTTTCCACTCTCATCCCTGCAGAGGAAAGGAGTGTGAGAATGCATGAATACCAGCAGGCCCTGGTGCACAAGCTGAAACAGTATTTCCCTTCTGACAGTGCTAGCGGCAGAGTGCGTAGTTCTGCGGGACAAGTAGCGAGGGAGAGTAGGCGAGCAGGCAGCTTGTCCAGCACTGGCAAGGGTACGCTTTACAAGGCTTTTGCCAGCTTTATGTCACCCCAGCAAGACACTGTCACCTGTCCCCAGTCTCGGCAGAGTAGGGCTGATCTTTACAGAAAGATGGTGAGGGAGTACGTAGCTGACCATACCATCGTCCTAAATGATCACACAGCTCCCTACAACTACTGGGTTTCAAAGCTGGACATGTGGCACGAACTGGCGCTGTACGCCTTGGAGGTTCTTGCCTGCCCTGCCGCTAGCGTCTTGTCCGAGCGGGTTTTCAGTGCAGCTGGTGGCATCATCACCGATAAGCGTACACGCCTGTCGACTGACAGCGCTGACAGGCTGACGCTTATTAAGATGAATAAAGCCTGGATTTCTCATAATTTCCAATCTCCACCAGGTGAAGGAAGCTCAACCTGAATAATTGATCCACTCCTCCTCCTCCTCATTTTCCTCCTTCTCCTCCTCTTTGTACAGTAAAGCAGAGGAAACTGGCTATTTTTTGACAGGGCCCACTGGCTCTAGCTATAGTACTTTATGCATTTAATTTTTCTGGAGGGCCACCTACCCGGTCCTCTGTTTTAAACAATTTTTGGGAGTGCCACATACAGGCACTCAATCTATTCAATTTTTCTGGAGGGCCACCTACCCGGTCCTCTGTTTTAAACAATTTTTGGTAGTGCCACATACAGGCACTCAATCTATTCAATTTTTCTGGAGGGCCACCTACCTGCTCCTCTGGTTTGAAAATTTTTTTGGACTGCCACATACAGGCACTCAATCTATTCCATTTTACTGGAGGGCCACCTACCTGCTCCTCTGGTTTGAAAAATTTTTGGGACTGCCACATACAGGCACTATCCAAATTAAATTGTCTCCATAGCAGCCTCCACACGTTGTCTCCATTGCTACCTCCAAAAGTCGTCCATATAGCTGCCTCCATACATCGTCCCTTTATCAAACGAGGTGTGTCAGGCAGAAATTTGGGTTGTTTTCATGGATTCCACATCAAAGTTGTTAACTTTGTCACCACCCTGCTGTGTTATCCACAAAATATACTGGCAAACTTTTATCATTTACCAATATTATTTCAGCGCTTCTTGCGCATCTGTTTACATTCCCCTCACCCGGCATATCCTAAACTTATAAGAACGCTACTACACTTGATCTTATACAAAAGGTTCTTAGAAGTGCTGTTTGGGGAGTAGCCTAGAGACAGGGGCTTGGATTGGCGAAAGCTCGCCTGGCAGCGGAGCGCCAGCTCCATGCGCATCAGCCGCTTCTTGCGCATCTGTTTACATTCCCCTCACCCGCCATATCCCAAACTTATAAGAACGCTACTACACTTAACTTGGTGCAGGCTGGGACCGAGTCTGACCCTGGGGCTGGTCATATACTGCCGACGCAGAGAATTGCGGGGCCTACCTCGGTCCAGGTCTCAAAGGCCTACTATACCTCCTCCCAACCCTCCTCTACCTCCTCCTCCTCCGAATTACCATCCGTGGACATGGCGCCATCAGTCAGTAGCTCTAGGCACAGCAGCAGTGCCGTCGCTAAGCGACAGCAGGCGGTGCTCAAACTGCTGAGCCTAGGCGATAAAAGGCACACCGCCCAAGAGCTATTACAGGGCATTCCACATCAAACTTGTTAACTTTGTCGCCACCCTGCTGTGTAATCCACAAAATATACTTGCAAACTTTTATCATTTACCGATATTATTTCAGCGCTTCTTGCGCATCTGTTTACATTCCCCTCACCCGGCATATCCTAAACTTATAAGAACGCTACTACACTTGATCTTATACAAAAGGTTCTTAGAAGTGCTGTTTGGGGAGTAGCCTAGAGACACGGGCTTGGATTGGCGAAAGCTCGCCTGGCAGCGGAGCGCCAGCTCCATGCCAAGATCCAACTAACATAGTTTTAACTGCAGCACCTTTAATCTACTACTAGTTCACTGCCTCCATACATGGTCCCCTTATCAAACGAGCTGTGTCAGGCAGAATTTTGGGTTGTTTTCATGGCTTCCATGTTAACTTTGTCGCCACCCTGCTGTGTAATCCACAAAATATACTGGCAAACTTTTATCATGTACCGATATTATTTGAGCGCTTCTTGCTCACCTCCTTTGGTTCCTCTCTGCCACCCATTGGTTTGAAGCCTGAGTCCATTTAGGGTATGTCGCCATGCCACTCTCTAGCCTGCTGCCGCTGCCTCTGCATGCCGTCCCCTATAGTGTCAGGGTCAATTATTGCATGTTTTAGATGCTATCTAGCTTCATTCTGTCACTCTGTCATGGCCATGCTGTTGCCCATAATTTTGGCATAATGGTGCGATTATGCAGCCTCAGAGGCATCCATGCATGCTGCCCCTGCTGTTTCCTGTCCATTTCCGTGGTGTTTCCATCCTTTTCTGAGGTTCCCAGGTGTTTGGCCAAGCTTCCCTGTGCAGAGCCTTGGTCCCCTTGAAAAATGCTCGAGTCTCCCATTGACTTCAATGGGGTTCGTTATTCGAGACGAGCACTCGAGCATCGGGAAAAGTTCGTCTCGAATAACGAGTACCCGAGCATTTTAGTGCTCGCTCATCTCTACTTATCACTTAAATGATGGCATTTCAGGTTTCTTGTGGATATCGACATAGATTGTGCTTGCATTCCAATTTGCAAGAAATTATAGAGCTGCAAAATACAAAAAAAAACATTTTGTACTTTACAACATAGGAAGAAAGAAGAACTTTGGAGATATATTAAGAAGTTTCTTGCATTTATTTTCTAAGGAACATAGCCTGAGGTATCACAATGTCTAATGGCAACTGATTTCTGTAGACTATACTAGTGATTTAATGTTCACATTTGGCCATGTATCTTCTGCAGATAGGGGGGCAATAGTCAGTGAATATAATATGCAGCATGTTGTCTCAGTAGGTTTTGTATTGTTGCCTTCCAGCATTGTGCTTCTGGGTTTTAATATAAGAACAAGCAACATCTGCATTGATCTGCATGGATTTACTTCAATAATCCAAAAACAGCTTGTTAGTTGTTGCTTTTCAATACAAATTGGGCTCTAGGTAGGGGAAAGAGACTGACAGCCCCAATGTGGACAAGAGTTTTTGTGAGTTATCATAATCTTTGTATAGCTCAAAACTAAATAAATATTGCATATTCTGGACAGAATTGTGTTGGACGGTCCGACTAAGCAGTAACACACCCCTTTTGGTAAACATTTTTTCTGTCATAACGGATAAAGTGCGGCCGCGACACAAAACCAGCGCAGACACTTTATAAATACATGTACAAGCAGCACATTTTTCTAGAGCAAAGTCAGACAGAATGGTGCAAACACTTTAATAAATGTGGTCCCTTAAAAACATAAGCATGCACTTGTTAGGCCCATGTCTGCGCCTTTCTGTCACACTCTCCGTCTAAGAAGAGTGTAAAAGAAAAAACAAAGAGCAGAAGGCAAAAGTCTGTTGGATAATTTCTTCCTCTTTTAACAACAGATTGTGAAAACTTAGAGGGATGTTCCCATTTCAGCAAGTAATGGCTATTGTTTGAATAATGAAAATGTATACAAATTTCCAATATACTTTCTGTATCAATTCCTCACAGTTTTCTAGATCTCTGCTTGCTGTCACGCTGCAGGAAGCTTCACTGTTTACTTCCAGTGGACAGAAATCTGACCATGGTCACACAGGTGCAAGGCTCGTTAGATCACAGAGAGTAATAAGAGCTGTGTGATATAACGAGCCGTGCACCTGTGTGATCATGGTCAGATTTCTGTCCACTGAAAATAAACAATGAAGCTTCCCAAAAAATTGTCAGCATGCAGAGATCCAGAAAACAGCGGGAAATTGATAGAGAAAGTATCAATTTTTAAATCATACAAACGATAACATAATTTGGCAAAGTGGGAATACCCCTTTAATCCTCATGCACATGACGGTATATGGGAGCCCTGGATAGCTGCAATAAATGTTCCTTGCTCACTTGCCCCCATAGGCTACTATGGTGCAGGGTCATGGTGCAGTGAGGCACGATGCATGCTCTCCTCATTTCCTGTGGTGCCTCTCGTCGAAATCCACTCTGCTGAAACCCTGTCCGTTCTGCACAAACAGTAGTCTTATTTCTATGTATGTAAGACTTTAGTTTAACAGTGGGCTGTGACTTACAGAGTGGTATCTTCCAATTGCACACAGCATCAGATGTTACATGCACTTGTGGTGACTTTAAAAGTAAGTCACCATCAATGTTGAATAAAATTTCAACCTACCACTGTAAGGATATTTATTTTATTATGAAGGGTAGTTCTACCTCTCAGAAGTGACTCACACATCCATCCTTGCATCTACTGGACAACTCTTCTTCCAATGTAGCCTAACAATGCCAAAAGTTTTGTTATGTTAATATATTTATAGCATTACAGGTTTTTGTATCATAAGTTCATATTCCCGGGATACCCCTTTAATAAAATACGAGTGTGTTTAGTTTTGTTGTTCAGCTCAGACCTTCATTTGACCACAGATACAGGTAAGTACTGTAGACATTTATTAACCTACACCGGGTCTTATATTGTGTCTACAATTGTACACCTCATCACAAAATGCTTGTCGTTCCTGTTTGAAATAAATCCCTCTATTACCAAATCTTTTTGACCTGTACGCTGTCTTTAGCATTCTCTGAAGTTTAACCGGGTACTTTATAAGGTAACAGGATTTCTTCTCTACTAATCCCCTGTAATCTGCATTAATGTGACATTAACACACAGAAATAATTATAGGCCTGAAAGCAATAGACAAGTTAGCAGGTGTTTTTTTCTGTTTGAGCCACTTACTATAAAACAGATTTAACTTTTTGGATTTTTTAAGCCTTAAGTGATCAGAGTTGCCATCTGCTAAGAAGATTAATGCTCAGTGCAAATAAGCAGCAGATGCAGCCGGCTCAGTGTCACTTCCAGTCACGCACGCTTCCTTGCAGTCAAAATAAGAATGAGTTTCCAAAAAAATAGCTGTATTATAATAGGAGTCGTGGAACTTTATTCTTCCAGTCCAACGGTTTAAGTATATGAGAAGACAACAGGTAAAGAAAACCTTCTTTTATAATCGTATTTAGGGATTTGCATGTCAAATTCTATGCAGCGCAGTGATAGGTTTACAGTTTTGGAGTAAACAACAATAGATTTGACAAATAATTCTTAGCATAAGGATCTGCAAACTTCGAATAATAGTGTATGTTTATATACAGGGACTGGATAAAAGAACAATACCATGGTTAAGAAACATTATTCCATTATGTCTCCTGGTGACAATGTGAATAGTGTTACTTTACGGAGTAAATTGTCTTTGCTGGTAGATACAAAGGCCAACATCATACAGAATATAATGAGGCACATTTACCAAGAATGGTGGAAAGTGCAGTTTGCCCGTGTATAGTGCAGAGGGCGCCAGATTCATGAGTTCTGGTGCCCGTTTTCATGGATCTGGTGCTCGCTGAACTGGTCTGTCTTTAACATGGGGTGTGCAACACAATTCTGTCGGACTTGCATGTTAAATCTGGCACAAGGTCCAACTGTGCATCTGAACGCCCCCTAATTTGTGTTGCATGATGCGTAGTTCAGCTGCACCACAAAACGGTCATGTGCAACACATTTGTGGTGCAGACACTTCTTAAATACCTGTGCAAGCAGTTTACACTAGAAAGAAAGTGCAACGTTTACCAGAAAATTTGCCCCAATGTCTTTATAGGACATCTTCCACCAGGATAAAGGATTGTAAACCAAGCACATCAACATATTGGTGTGTGCCCCCTCTGACAGAATATGTTCTTCTTTTATTTTCTTATTCCCTGGTTTTTAAGAAAAAAAGGCTTTACAATTATGCAAATGAGCCTTAACACCTATGGAGCCTGGAGTTCATTAGGCTCGTTTGCATAATTTTAAAGCCTTTTTGACATACACCAGTATGTCATTGTGTTTGGTTTACAGTCCTTCATCCTGGTGGTAGATGTCCATTAAGACCAATGGAGCTGAGATCGGAAGTGCTGAGTCTAAGAATCCATGTACCAATCCATGTACCAATCCATTTTGGTGTTGTCCATCCTGTTCGCACTGCTGCAGCTTGCATGAGGTGATTGTATGTCACTGACTGGCCTCAGCAGAGGTGTGATTGGAGTAGAGATCACCACTGAGGCCTCTGATTGGCTTCTTGGTGAACTGACTGTAAACGATATGTTAGAAGACAGGAACATCAGAAAAGCAACGGTGTGTAGGGGGTTTGCAGTGCTGAAATGGGAAAGAGTTAAAGGGAACCTGTCACCACATTTTCACAAATACAGCTAGTTACAGGTTCCCATAGAGCCCTATTAACAAAGTGACACCATTCTTTTAGCTAAAAATTGTTTCTCTTGCATCTTCATAAATCAACTTTATCTTATATTACCTGACATCAGAGGGGCATGTCCTGCTCAGCCAGCCCTTCCTATCTACTCCATCCCATGTCCCATGCCTCCTCTCAGCATGTCATGTGGCCAGGGTGATGTCATCTAAGGTCATTTACCCAGTAAAATTAGCAAATTCTACCCTATGTATGTATCTGATCACATGAAATCACAGCATGCCTCCATGGACTTCTACCCCTCCACATACCTCCATGGAGGCATGCTGTGATTTTGTGTGATTAGATACATACATGAGGTAAAGGACCTTAGATGAGATCAGGCTGGTCACATGACATAAAGTGCTTAATGATGTAAAAGAGCTATTTCTCAATGTCCACCCAGCAGCATCTCTTAGAAGTGAGACCTGTTAATCAGGACTAGAGAGACAGGGCAGGGTAGTAAAATATATGCATATGCAGGACCGCACTATATCCCATCAGGTGAGTTGCATATATGTTTAAAAACAGGTTTTTTTAGCATTGCAGCCATGGAAAGAAACCATCTAGTAATAAGGGGAATGCTTATCAATCATAGTTTTTAGTTAAGTATTTATTTCGGGTGGGTTACTTTTAATGATACGTTCACTTTAAAGAAACTTCAAATTTGAGTTGGACAACACCTTGATGTAAATATTGCCAATATCAAGCCAAGTAATAGATGGATTTTAGAGTAAATGTAGACATAAACATTAAAATCACAAACATATTATTTCGTCTCAATAGTTGCCATACTAATACAAAACAATGGGGCTCATTTACTTACCCGGTCCTGTCGTGATCCAGCCGTGCGTTCTCCGATGAGGATTCGGGTCTTCCAGCGATTCACTAAGGTCGTGCGCCCGATGTCCACCAGGTGTCGCTGCTGCGCCAAGGTCCGCCGGAGTTCACATCCTATTCCTGGTGCATGTAAGTGCGTGGCAAGAGAAATTTTTTTTTTTTAAATAGCGCAATTTTTCCAAATCCGTCCGGTTTTCTGACGGCCACGCCCCCGTTTTTTGTCACATGCAAGCCGGTGGCGATGCGGCACAATCTGATCGCATGCGCCAAAAACCCAGGGTAAAATGGTAAAATTCTGAATACCCGGCGGGTAAAAATGTGCCCCATTGTATAGAAGAACAGTCAGTATGGAGGTGAGAGACTTAAAATTTGTCAAACATCATCCAGCAGGAGGATTCCATGAAATGGTCACGTAAAAGACAATTTAGTTGAGTGTATCCAAACCATCCCCCCTGCAGATACCAATTCTGGAGTTTGTATCCAATGCTTGATTGACATTTTCAGTGTGGACACTTCCTCCACAGACCTGATAATCACTGCACGTGTTCATGGTAATTCATGGTAACGTGGGGTTCCAAGTTATAGGTTATTGACTATTACTTCATTTGCCATAGAAAACACACAAAAAATGCCCCAAATTTTTTAATTAAATGGGATAAAGCAGGGGTTAAGAATGTAAAGAGACATTAGTTTTGCTACATGCTTGAATCTGTAGTTTTTTTCTTCTCGGGAACCTGCTGTGATCTGCTTGAATGCTGTCTCTCAGATATTGTAGGAGACTTTCATGCTGCGTGTATATGGAAAAGCCGTAACAGACTGTATGAGTTTGTTTCATTCTAGTGATGTTTAATGAGCCAATAAAGCTGAGTGTCTGCACCAGAGAAATTACCAGCTTCCCTGCGGCTGGCTGTCAGGGGAGACGTGTCAGACTATTGCAAGGACCACAATAAACAAAATAAATTTGATAAACTGTGTGTGTAGAGAAGGTTCATAAAAGGTATCTAAATCATGATTTCTTGTTATATTCTCATTGCTGCTGTTGTTTCATGCGATGTTCGCGTTTCTGTGTCTGATGTGATTATTACAGGCTAGAACAAAGTAACACAACTAATGTTACCTATCTTTTAAGGTTAATATAATAAAAAAGCATAATGTGGATGCACTGTTATAATACACTGAGTAAAGTTTCCCGGAATTCTGGAAAGTTACATAGGGACTTGGGCAAAGGTGGAAACAAAAATTGTACTCACTCCCACCTAACTGTGGTTATTTCAGTTTTTTGCCCTGACACTACAAGGGGAATGGGGGGGGGGGGGGGTTGGGATATGCTTGGAATATCTTCACATTCGGCTTACTCTCATTAGAATCTGTTCTAGGCTAAAACTTGAAAAAAAAACACCCCAGAGTTTATAATAAAAACCCAATGAACATGAGTTCAATGAGTGATTTGACCGATTTGGGCTTACAGTTACGTTGGGTTGTCACCGCAGAAAGCGGGCAATGATAGCCAAAGGCACTGGTCAGTGTTAACAAAGATTGCATCCATTTAACCATTCAGATGCTGCTATCAATACTGATACTTACCTACACTGCAAATATGGTATAGTCAAAAACGCAACTGATCCTGCAAAAACAAACCCTCATACAGTAACAACGGAAAGATAACAGAAAAATGAAAGGTAAAAATACTAAATTCTTGGTCAGAAATGTTCAATGATCAGTCAGTAAATCATAGACTTTGAACAGATTTAACAGAGTGATCTCAATGCCGGGCATGGGACCTCATGGGGATATATGATGCAAGGAGTTCCTGCTTCTCTAAAAAACAAACTGTAATCATGATAAATAATAAAAAAAAGAGTTATGACTTGTAACTTGTGGATCTTCATTGAAGCAACAATATAAAAGATTCAATGAATTAGTCTAGTTCATACATTGCATTTTAACTGCACCTTTTTGCTTTATTTATTTTCGATGTTCTGTGCTGTTACAGTTTCTGGGATTAATTTTTCTTTCCAAAAACATAAATAAACTTTCATCTAAAAGGCAACATGTGAAGTCAATTCCAACAGCTCACCAATTATATACCAGTAAATAATATAATAGTAACACATGATATTCTTTATAGCAGGTGGCTACATGATGTTATTCTGTTTACTTCAAATTGGAAACAACCATCAAATGCTAAGTTTTACTTGATCTCAATTTCTGAGAATTATCTATATATAGAAAATTGTGAATATCAGCCAACTCACGACAAAAATGTGTTACATGAATTATTCTAAAGGCTGAGAAACGGCCAAGTACTCAGTGGGGAATCTGAAGAATCATAATCTAGATGTATTCTGCATTTTTTACCTGATTATTTATACAAATTTGGAGACCTATATAGAGATGTGTAGACCAGATAAGTGGGATAGATCCGAATCTAAAGTTCGGGTCAGCTCATCTTTAGACCTATAGTGAAAACAGGGCTGAAAAGGTGCAAGCCCTAAGCTTCCACAACCTCTGTCCCTACCTACTTGCTAGGCCCTGTGCTACAACACACGGATGACAACTGGACATCCTATCCTACACTGGACCAATCAAGACCACTGTGAAGTACAGAATCGTGAGGCAAAGAATTGTTAAAAACAAAGCAAGGGTCAGATTACACAGTGATTAGTACAATACAGAAAGTAGCACTACAAGTAGCAAGAGACCAGTACAACCAACACTGAATGGATTGAGTATAAAAAGAGGTCCTGGATTGTGCCCCAGAAGCTTAAAACATAATCACCCAGCTTTTCACAGAACATACACCTAGCTTAATCAGGGGAACTTTATATGCATAGTAAGCTGTCAATCATTGACTCAGCCCTGGGTGTGTCTCACAAGCCCAGAACACTGCAGCAAGTACTTATTCAGAAACTCCTGACACCTATTTAGTTTGTTACATTTGTAAATTTTGTGACTAGGGAAAAAACTTTCCAATTCTAGTTTGGAAACTGGATAGATTCCATTTGTAGATTCCATCGCATAAAGGACGTTTATGTGAAGCAAAATGATGAATTAGTGTCTATAATTTTAAACCTATAAGAATTTAATTATAGGAATTGACCAACATGGATGCCAAAAAACTATAACTGCATGTACATATGTACTTCCAAGGAACAAGTACAAAGTCACTTAAAAATCGGTAAAACGAGTTGTTTGGTCATTCTCTTGCTTGGTGTCCTAGTAGGACAATTTTGGCAAATATGTGTAGATATAAAACTGACTGTATACAGAAGGTATTGATGGATACTGACATTGTGTATAGTCAGCTAGAGCCAACACAATCTGATTCTCTACAAGGTGCTAAAATAAAGCAGAGGGGTTAAAATATATTAAATAGAGCAAAACTACTCCTAGACATACAAACTAAACATGTAACTAGCAGTTTTCTCTAGAAGGTATCATAATCGCACATTTTAGGATGTGGTGGCCTGATATCCACTTCAGAAGTAAAGGCTTTACAGAAGGGTTAGATTTTCATTTCCAGGAGAAGGGATCAATACGCCTAGCCGCGGTGATGTGCAATATAATTATACATAATGCATATGGCATGGTGAGCATAAAACACAATTAGGGGAAAGGTACTTGTGCATTTTTCATTTGCCCCAGGTGTGTTCTGTTTCTTCTCCATGGCTGAAGTGCCTAGATCAATGATCTCAAGAAAGTAATACACTGGCTTAAAGAAAAAAAAACACAACATATACAAAGCAACCTGAAGAATCTATTATTTTGTCACTTTCATCATGTTCATAATATGAGCTACATCATGATCAATAAAGCAGAAGCAATATGAATGAGGAATGAAGTGTCCTGGTATTGGCTTTGTCCCAATGAATAGTTTCTGATCTCTACACAAGGTATAATATCAGGGAAATGGGATCAGAGAACACAAATAATATATCTTAGAAATTATTCCCAGTTTACTTAAGTAACAAAAGCATCCAACACTCATAGTACACAAGGGAAGCAGTGACTGCTTTCTGTAAATGTAATCCTCACACATTAATATTCACTGTACTGTTCTCTCATCATTTATCACGGAATTGTGGCAATAAATTAACAAATAGTAGTTATCACTGACCTTGTTTGGACACTTTTTCACAAAAATATTCTGCTCAGTATTTTGCATCGGTATAAGAAGGCAAAACTAGTAGTAGAATCTAGAACATGGATGTACACATCTCTTTTATACTTTGTAGTACATGCACCTAATGTTGCCTTTCAAATACTGATAAAAATACTGACCAGAGTAATGTTGTGCCAAATTGTCCTTAGAGTAGATGTTCACATCAAGATCACAAAAAAAAGTTATAGATTTTTAAAGGAGATGAGCAAAAAAAAAAAAAAAAAACAAAAAAGGGGGAAGTGTATTTCATGATTTTGCTTTGGATTGCTTTGGATTACACATGAATTAGATGAGACTACATAGTGACTTTTTCAGGTACCAAGCACAAGGTTGTATAGTGTTCTGCTTTGCACTGCAACTGAGCCGCATTCAATTGTATGGGATTAAATATGTGAGTGGTGGACATGAAATCACAGGCCCCTGAATAGGAAGCAGCATTTACTGGAGCACCATATGTATCTAACAGCTGATGGGTAGTGCCAGGCCTCAGCCCTTGTCATTTGGATATTGATGACGTATTCAAAAGATTAAAAGTTCCTGCAATATGAATGGAAATACCTGCAATATTCATTGAAAGATTAGAGGAAATCTATTACAGAAACTATAAGGTTGCCATAGGTGGCTGTCACCCAGCATGAAATCGATCGAATAGAAAAAATGCTTCACCAACCAACAATCCATGATCATGATTAAAATCCAATGTGGAACCCATTCCCCCACTATGGTACGTACGCCTTTAACGTTATGGACTAACTGGTGCTTGAAATACATAGGTGGAGGCTGTGGATGTCAATCTTTTGTGTGCACTTACACTCACCGGTCACTTTATTAGGTACACCTGTCCAACTGCTCGTTAACACTTAATTTCTAATCAGCCAATCACATGGCGGCAACTCAGTGCATTTAGGCATGTAGACATGGTCAAGACAATCTCCTGCAGTTCAAACAGAGCATCAGTATGAGGAAGAAAGGTGATTTGAGTGCCTTTGAACGTGGCATGGTTGTTGGTGCCAGAAGGGCTGGTCTGAGTATTTCAGAAACTGCTGATCTACTGGGATTTTCACGCACAACCATCTCTAGGGTTTACAGAGAATGGTCCGAAAAAGAAAAAACATCCAGTGAGCGGCAGTTCTGTGGGCAGAAATGCCTTGTTGATGCCAGAGGTCAGAGGAGAATGGGCAGACTGGTTCGAGCTGATAGAAAGGCAACAGTGACTCAAATCGCCACCTGTTACAACCAAGGTAGGCAGAAGAGCATCTCTGAACGCACAGTACGTCGAACTTTGAGGCAGATGGGCTACAGCAGCAGAAGACCACACCGGGTGCCACTCCTTTCAGCTAAGAACAGGAAACTGAGGCTACAACTTGCACAAGCTCATCGAAATTGGACAGTAGAAGATTGGAAAAATGTTGCCTGGTCTGATGAGTCTCGATTTCTGCTGCGACATTCGGATGGTAGGGTCAGAATTTGGCGTCAACAACATGAAAGCATGGATCCATCCTGCCTTGTATCAACGGTTCAGGCTGGTGGTGGTGGTGTCATGGTGTGGGGAATATTTTCTTGGCACTCTTTGGGCCCCTTGGTACCAATTGAGCATCGTTACAATGCCACAGCCTACCTGAGTATTGTTGCTGACCATGTCCATCCCTTTATAACCACAATGTACCCAACATCTGATGGCTACTTTCAGCAGGATAATGCGCCATGTCATAAAGCTGGAATCATCTCAGACTGGTTTCTTGAACATGACAATGAGTTCACTGTACTCAAATGGCCTCCACAGTCACCAGATCTCAATCCAATAGAGCATCTTTGGGATGTGGTGGAATGGGAGATTCGCATCATGGATGTGCAGCCGACAAATCTGCGGCAACTGTGTGATGCCATCATGTCAATATGGACCAAAATCTCTGAGGAATGCTTCCAGCACCTTGTTGAATCTATGCCACGAAGAATTGAGGGAGTTCTGAAGGCAAAAGGGGGTCCAACCCGTTACTAGCATGGTGTACCTAATAAAGTGGCCGCTGAGTGTATTTTCATTATACACCTGGTATCACTCCTGGGATCGGCTTCTACGTGTGATCAGAGGAGAAGATTTTGCAGTTTTTTATTGGGCAATACATAATTCAGCAAGGCTTGACTACTATAGTTACTCATGGAGCACAGTGCAGGGTTTATAATTAGGTGACTTTATTCAGGCTGCTATAGTTACTCATGGAGGAGTACAGTGCAGGGTATATAATTAGGTGACTTCATTCAGGCTGATGTCATTTCTATAGCAGCCCCTCTCATTGTGATACATATGTAGGTGTCTTTATTGAATCTATTTTTAGAATGTGCACGTTTTAGCATAATGACATTCAATATTAATTACAGTTACTATTTTGTGGTAATTATATCTAATGATGATTATGATTATTAATAATTTACCTAAATATGTAAACTGTCAGTAATAGTGTAAATGTTTAAGCTTTTTATGAAGGAGAATATTTTAGCACCTGCAAATTTAATTGTAAAAGCGATAACACTCCTGCCAGGTGCACAGGATAAGGATGCATTGGGGCCAAAATACATGAGTCATTCAGGCATAGTTGTCACTAGATATATCAGATATCGCAATAGCTAGTTAAACAAATTATAGACCATGGAAAATCTTCATTTTTTCCATCTTTGGCTTCCAAAATGTTGAATTTTGTAGTTTTTAGGATCGTAGTGGGGCATGTTTTCTGTTGGCCTAAAGGTATTTTCTTTTGCTACGATTATATATTCCTTTGTACTAGATGGGTGGCAACATCCATAAAATCTACTTTAAAGTGAGATGTAAAGTGATTTAATGAAGTCAGGGAGGTGGAGAGTTTAATACTGAAGTCAAGCTTTCCCTGCCTCAGAATGCCCCCTTCACTGTAACTGATGCCCCTGCATCCAGGGACATCATTGATTTGATGTCCTGAATTCTTGTAAATGATGTCACATGGGAGGAGTTGTTTACAGGCAGGGAGAGCTTGACTTCAGTGTTAAACTGTCCACCTCCCTGACTTTATACTGCCCATTAACATCTCACTTCAAGTTGATTTTCTAGCTGTTGCCACCAGCCTGGGTCATGGAAGAAACATGATCTTAAAGCTGTTCATCTGCTCAACAACATACTGGTGATAGTTTAGTAAGCCAATGTCTGATGACAGGTTCCCTTTAAACTGGAAATAAAGTGCAGTTACACAATTTTTATACAGGTTTTGACTTTAAAGCATTTATTGTTTCACCTCATTGTGGGTGAGTGAACTGTTTCCATGACATCCGGGAGCCTCTCTGAGACTCTCTTAGCCCCAGTCTTAGGCCCCATGCACATGAACGTATATGGCAGCTGCAGAAATGAGGCTCTTTGGCAGTGCCCACAGAGTTTTTTTTACTCTGATTAGAATAATTTAAAAACTTGGATGCAATAGATTAAAAAATATAAGATATCCCCACAGTCACGGTGCCCGGATCTCTTAAATCTACACGAGATGAGTCATGGATGAACGAAACTGAAATGGTGGGAAGGTAGAAGAAGAAAATGAAATAACCAGAAGTCACCAGATTCATATTACCCATGAACACAAAATTCTGCATCATCTCCCCCGTACTGTTACCTTCAATGTGGGCAACTTTATATTATGTAAGATTTATTATCCATATAAGTCTGTCTCACTTTGCTTGTTTCTGATCCTAGGTCTATGCAGCACCAAAATGTTTGGACAAAAGATAATAAATAACCAAATAACTTATAGTAAATGTCACAAAATCAATCTTTATTTATCACAATAAAAATACATATAGGTACGGACAGTAATATGTGAACCAAAGAAAGAGATAAAAAGTGGCTTGTACAGAGGTAATAGCCAGAAAACAGAAGGCTTAGAGGTAGGTTGTACAATCCATAATAAGATGGGGCATGAGGAGGAAACAAGAGTAAAAAGAAGAGTTAGGCCCGTTCCCCACTTGCGAGTGTGATGCGATGAACTCGCATCACACTCGCAACGCAAGCTGCCGGGAACGCACGGCCTGAACGCTGCACCGCGGGAGTGAACTGACATGCTGAGTTCACTCCCGCGGTGCAGCGTTCAGGCCGTGCGTTCCCGGCAGCTTGCGTTGCGAGTGTGATGCAAGTTCATCGCATCACACTCGCAAGTGGGGAACGGGCCTTATATTTTACACACAGCCAGATCTATAGTCTAAACAGGGTAGTAAATATACCATACCACAGGATAAAAGTACAAGCCCCGTACTGTTACCTTCAATGTGGGCAACTTAATATTATGGCAGATTTATTATCCATATGAGTCTGTCTCACTTTGCTTGTTTCTGATCCTAGGTCTATGCAGTAACAATAAATGTCTGTGCCACATGAACACTGCTACCAACACTGAGCCTCCATACTACATGTACAGCTGCAGTACATATACAGTCTTTACATTGGATGCAATATTAATCACTAATGAGACACATAAAACAGAGTAATCAATGCTGCGGCACTTCCTTAACATCCAAACACTTTATTCCAAAAATTCTGTTATAATTAACATGAAGTGAAAACATATTTATCGGCAGTGAAACCCAGAAACATATGTAGAGACACTGAGGTAATAAGATGACATAAAATGTATGTCAAAAGAAAGAGAGAGAGACGTATATGACAAATCTTATAATATCAATTAATATATGAAAGAGCATTCCTATTATTGAGTCCATTAGGAGGATGGGAATTTAGTTTCAGAATCCACAATGTTCCTCTTAATAAAATATTTTGTTTATGATCACCCCTTCGATTAGGGTGGAAAACTTTTTCCACAGCCAAAAAAGTAAACTAATACAAACTGCAATTGTGTACTTCAACCAAGTGTTTAGCAGCACCAGGGACTTGAATTTACCCTCCTTGATATCTAAAACATGTTCAGCTATTCCTGCTTTTTACTTTTCTGGAGGGGGGCGTCATATACAGACAGAACATTCAATAACATAAAGTATATTAGGCTATATTCACACTAGCCTGTAACACGTTGGATGCACAGGAGAGGAAGAGGGGGTGAGAGCTGAACGCCCCTGCCCCTCTCCATAGAGATATGTGGCGCACGGCTCCGTAATATGGGGAAAAATAGGACATGTCCTATCTTCTCCCTGGATGGGAAGCGGTACGGTGCCACACATGTGCGCACTGTACCGCTCCGTAAGGCGCCCAATGCCGGCCTATGGGGGATGTATATACAACTGCAACGTTCACACGAACGTACCCCAACGTTCGTGTGAATGTAGCTTTACATAACATGTGTAACAATTCGGAAATGATCCTATAGATATGCTCAGATTTCCATTGACACAAATGTTGGTAGATTGGCAATCAAACATACAAAACTTAAAACGTGCAGCTATACATTTTAGACATTTTGACAATTATGTATTTTTTGGAATGTGAACACTGACCTGACTTGGGACGCCAAATTTCTAAGGGATTGACCTTTTTTTTACCTGGTTTTAAAAGAGTATGGGCAAATACCTTTTAATGATTTTTTTTCAATAACGTTGAATAGTGGGATATACATAGAACAGAAGGTAAGAGAAACAATATTTTTAAGAAGATATGATTTTAGATCTAAACAGGATGATCTCTTTTTAATTTGTCAACTTTGTTTATTTGTGATGGGAAGTCCTTTGGAAGTGTAACCTCTATTAAGTAACCTTTGGGTATTGCAATCACATTGGGGCACATTTGCTACAGGCCATGCGCCAGTTTTCTGTGAGACTTTGCTCATTTTAGTGCAGACTGCTTGCACAGGTGTTTAGGAAGTGTCTGAGACACAATTGTGGCTGCATATGACACTGAAAAGGTGACCGTGCGCCAAATTTATCATGCAAAGTCCTACAGAAATGTATTGCATTCTCCATGTTAAAGGTGCACCAAAATAAAAATGGTGCACTCTGTCGGGGCAGTGTAGGGGGTGCCAGATTCATGAAGAACAGGAGCAAAAAAACATGAATCTAACGCCCTCTGCACAGGCAAACTGCATATAGTACAGACTGCACTGTTCTTAGTAAATGTGCCCCATTGTCCTCGAGCATATTTTTTTGGCTCTTTAAAACTCTCAAAGCATTACCTCATTTGAGATCATTTTTTTATATTGTGTGCGGGAGGATGTGGTGAACATTTTTGTAATATACTTCATTAACAAATTTTGCCCAGTTTGCAAATAATATCAAGGTACTTCCTCTCAGATGCCTATTCCAGTCTGTACAGTGTGTTTCTAAGGGCTGACATCTGATCTACATATGTATGAGTAAACAGCTCTGGGAATGGAGGATTAACCCCTTCACTTTCAGCTTCATCTTTGAAAATAATACTTATAGCATACTACAGCCAGGGAGAGAGCAGAAAGGGTTAACACTGACAGCTGTGTAACAAAAAGGGGAACTTTCTTTACAAATTAAGCATGATTTCTTAATGAAGTATATTAGAAAAATTTTCACAACAACCCCCTCCACCCACACAATATCAAAAATCACCTGCAATGATGGTTACTCTTTAAGAAATAGCTTTTATAGTGTGAGGAGGATGTCAATCCTTGGCTGAGAGTATAGAGTTGTCAGATAACTGTATTTGGTACATGGTCAACAGCAGCAAATGCACTCCGTCCAGGGGGCCAGTAGATGTAATCCTCATTGACCAAGGTATGAACGTTCACAAACTTGATTACGGTTGTTGAATGGTGGTTTCACTCGTTGCTCCATGGTGATACACATGCAACAACCAGTGTTACTCACTTTCTTGTAGAACCTCCACTATGTATACATGTAAATACAGAAGTGCTGCAAATATCCTTTCTATTTATGTTCACTCGTAGTTTCCATTTTGCAGACCTAGAAAACTATAACTTTCTCTTTTGTGAAAATGACAGAAACAGGATGAAGTTGTAGTTTTTGCTGTTGGCAGGACCTTTGTTTATGACCGATCGCGCTGTTAGTCAGTGAGTTACCAGAGCAGTTGCCTCGGGGCTTCCTAATGAATGTGTCACACAAGGAGCAGTTTATATATTTTGTTGCACGAAGCTGCAGTAAGTGAGCAGAATGAGAATTTCATTGCTAGTAAATGACTGCAGAGATCCCAGCAAGTCTGAATTACCCAACAGCAAGCTGCAATTATTCAGTGACACCCCGATGGCTCCTTAGATGCTAATCAGAGGCAATCAACAAACAGAATATTTAATATTGCAAAATGTTTTTTAGCCCATTTCTACAACTGTCAACAGAACTTTGATTGAGTTATTTGTTATGCTGAAGTCCTAAGGCTAAGTTTACAAGGTGATCTAAGGTCAAATAGGATTAGTGCATAAATTGTAACAAAATCAATAATTCTATTCTTTTTATAAAAATTGTAACCCTTACTAAAATAAAATAATATTAGGTTTCCATGTTAGAACGCCTGGAACCTGACCTGGGCGGTACCTGGGCATATCACACAGCCAGCGCAATTCTATCGGATGACTGTATTGCCCACTTTAGTGAATGTGCCCGTGGGCTACCCATATAAAAACTGTACGTGTAGCACACAGCGTGAAAAAAAACATCCATATGCAAGGGGGCGTAAGATGCAATCACGTGCTGCACAACTGTCCTTAAAAGCAGCATCAAAACTAAATGGAGTTCTTTATGTGTAGTGTGAGATAGGTTTAGGTGAAATATGTCAACAAAAGTTCCTTGTCTGTTATATTTAAGGGGTATTCCCACGCAGATTCTCAAATATACTCAGGATAACAAATTAACACATGCTCCAATTCACTGTTATAAACAAAATAAAGCATTTCACAGACACAATTTTAAAGGGGTTATCCGGGACCATAAAAATTCTCCAGATGCTCCCAGTATTCATAGTTCATGATTAGAGATGAGCGAACACTAAAATGCTCGGGTACTCGTTATTCGAGACGAACTTTTCCCGATGCTCGAGTGCTCGTCTCGAATAACGAACCCCATTGAAGTCAATGGGAGACTCGAGCATTTTTCAAGGGGACCAAGGCTCTGCACAGGGAAGCTTGGCCAAACACCTGGGAACCTCAGAAAAGGATGGAAACACCACGGAAATGGACAGGAAACAGCAGGGGCAGCATGCATGGATGCCTCTGAGGCTGCCTAATCGCACCATTATGCCAAAATTATGGGCAACAGCATGGCCATGACAGAGTGACAGAATGAAGCTAGATAGCATCTAAAACATCCAATAATTGACCCTGACACTATAGGGGACGGCATGCAGAGGCAGCGGCAGCAGCGGAAGGCTAGAGAGTGGCATGGCGACATACCCTAAATGGACTCAGGCTTCAAACCAATGGGTGGCAGAGAGGAACCAAAGGAGGTGAGCAAGAAGCGCTCAAATAATATCGGTACATGATAAAAGTTTGCCAGTATATTTTGTGGATTACACAGCAGGGTGGCGACAAAGTTAACATGGAAGCCATGAAAACAACCCAAAATTCTGCCTGACACAGCTCGTTTGATAAGGGGACCATGTATGGAGGCAGTGAACTAGTAGTAGATTAAAGGTGCTGCAGTTAAAACTATGTTAGTTGGATCTTGGCATGGAGCTGGCGCTCCGCTGCCAGGCGAGCTTTCGCCAATCCAAGCCCCTGTCTATAGGCTACTCCCCAAACAGCACTTCTAAGAACCTTTTGTATAAGATCAAGTGTAGTAGCGTTCTTATAAGTTTAGGATATGGCGGGTGAGGGGAATGTAAACAGATGCGCAAGAAGCGCTGAAATAATATCCCTAAATGGTAAAAGTTTGCAAGTATATTTTGTGGATTACACAGCAGGGTGGCGACAAAGTTAACAACTTTGATGTGGAATGCCCTGTAATAGCTCTTGGGTGGTGTGCCTTTTATCGCCTAGGCTCAGCAGTTTCAGCACCGCCTGCTGTCGCTTAGCGACGGCACTGCTGCTGTGCCTAGAGCTACCGACTGATGGCGCCATGCCCACGGATGGTAATTCGGAGGAGGAGGAGGTGGAGGAGGGGTGGGAGGAGGTATAGTAGGCCTTTGAGACCTGGACCGAGGTAGGCCCCGCAATTCTCTGCGTCGGCAGTATATGACCAGCCCCAGGGTCAGACTCGGTCCCAGCCTGCACCAAGTTAAGTGTAGTAGCGTTCTTATAAGTTTGGGATATGGCGGGTGAGGGGAATGTAAACAGATGCGCAAGAAGCGCATGATGCGCATGGAGCTGGCGTTCCGCTGCCAGGCGAGCTTTCGCCAATCCAAGCCCCTGTCTCTAGGCTACTCCCCAAACAGCACTTCTAAGAACCTTTTGTATAAGATCAAGTGTAGTAGCGTTCTTATAAGTTTAGGATATGCCGGGTGAGGTGAATGTAAACAGATGCGCAAGAAGCGCTGAAATAATATCCCTAAATGGTAAAAGTTTGCCAGTATATTTTGTGGATAACACGGCAGGGTGGCGACAAAGTTAACAACTTTGATGTGGAATCCATGAAAACAACCCAAATTTCTGCCTGACACACCTCGTTTGATAAAGGGACGATGTATGGAGGCAGCTATATGGACGACTTTTGGAGGTAGCAATGGAGACAACGTGTGGAGGCTGCTATGGAGACAATTTAATTTGGATAGTGCCTGTATGTGGCAGTCCCAAACATTTTTCAAACCAGAGGAGCAGGTAGGTGGCCCTCCAGTAAAATGGAATAGATTGAGTGCCTGTATGTGGCAGTCCCAAAAATTGTTCAAACCAGAGGAGCAGGTAGGTGGCCCTGCAGTAAAATGGAATAGATTGAGTGCCTGTATGTGGCAGTCCCAAAAATTCTTCAAACCAGAGGAGCAGGTAGGTGGCCCTGCAGTAAAATGGAATAGATTGAGTACCTGTATGTGGCAGTCCCAAAAATGTTTCAAACCAGAGGAGCAGGTAGGTGGCCCTCCAGTAAAATGGAATAGATTGAGTGCCTGTATGTGGCAGTCCCAAAAATTGTTCAAACCAGAGGAGCAGGTAGGTGGCCCTGCAGTAAAATGGAATAGATTGAGTGCCTGTATGTGGCAGTCCCAAAAATGTTTCAAACCAGAGGAGCAGGTAGGTGGCCCTCCAGTAAAATGGAATAGATTGAGTGCCTGTATGTGGCACTCACAAAAATTGTTTCAAACAGAGGACCGGGTAGGTGGCCCTCCAGAAAAATTAAATGCATGAAGTACTATAGCAAGAGCCAGTGGGCCCTGTCAAAAAATAGCCATTTTCCTCTGCTTTACTGTACAAAGAGGAGGAGAAGGAGGAAAATGAGGAGGAGGAGGAGGAGTGGATCAATTATTCAGGTTGAGCTTCCTTCACCTGGTGGAGATTGGAAATTCTGAGAAATCCAGCCTTTATTCATTTTAATAAGCGTCAGCCTGTCAGCGCTGTCAGTCGACAGGCGTGTACGCTTATCGGTGATGATGCCACCAGCTGCACTGAAAACCCGCTCGGACAAGACGCTAGCGGCAGGGCAGGCAAGAACCTCCAAGGCGTACAGCGCCAGTTCGTGCCACATGTCCAGCTTTGAAACCCAGTAGTTGTAGGGAGCTGTGTGATCATTTAGGACGATGGTATGGTCAGCTACGTACTCCCTCACCATCTTTCTGTAAAGATCAGCCCTACTCTGCCGAGACTGGGGACAGGTGACAGTGTCTTGCTGGGGTGACATAAAGCTGGCAAAAGCCTTGTAAAGCGTACCCTTGCCAGTGCTGGACAAGCTGCCTGCTCGCCTACTCTCCCTCGCTACTTGTCCCGCAGAACTACGCACTCTGCCGCTAGCGCTGTCAGAAGGGAAATACTGTTTCAGCTTGTGCACCAGGGCCTGCTGGTATTCATGCATTCTCACACTCCTTTCCTCTCCAGGGATGAGAGTGGGAAGATTTTGCTTGTACCGTGGGTCCAGGAGAGTGAACACCCAGTAATCGGTGCTGGAATAAATTCTTTGAACGCGAGGGTCACGGGATAGGCAGCCTAGCATGAAATCTGCCATATGCGCCAGAGTACCAACGCGTAAGAATTCACTCCCCTCACTGGCCTGACTGTCCATTTCCTCCTCCTCCAACTCCTCCAACTCCTCTTCTTCTGCCCATACACGCTGAACAGTGAAGGACTCAACAATGGTCCCCTCTTGTGTCTCGCCAACATTCTCCTCCTCTTCCTCCTCATCCTCCTCCACCTCCACCTCCTCCGATATGCGCTGAGAAACAGACCTCAGGGTGCTTTGGCTATCAACAAGGGAATATTCTTCCCCCGTCTCTTGTGACGAGCGCAAAGCTTCCGACTTCATGCTGACCAGAGAGTTTTTCAACAGGCCAAGCAGCGGGATGGTGAGGCTGATGATGGCGGCATCGCCACTGACCATCTGTGTTGACTCCTCAAAGTTACTCAGCACCTGACAGATATCAGACATCCACTCCTCATTGTAGACTTGAGGAAGCTGACTGACCTGACTACCAGTTCTGGTGGAAGTTGACATCTGGCAGTCTACAATCGCTCTGCGCTGCTGGTAAACTCTGGATAACATGGTCAGTGTTGAATTCCACCTCGTGGGCACGTCGCACAACAGTCGGTGAGCGGGCAGTTGGAGGCGGCGCTGCGCTGCCCTGAGAGTGGCAGCATCTGGGCTGGACTTCCTGAAATGCGCACAGATGCGGCGCACCTTCGTGAGCAAATCAGACAGATTGGGGTATGTCTTGAGGAAACGCTGCACTATCAGATTTAACACATGGGCCAGGCATGGCACATGTGTCAGTCTGCCGAGTTGCAGAGCCGCCACCAGGTTACGGCCGTTGTCACACACAACCATTCCCGGCTTGAGGTTCAGCGGTGCCAGCCACAGATCAGTCTGCGCCGTGATGCCCTGTAATAGCTCTTGGGCGGTGTGCCTTTTGTCGCCTAGGCTCAGCAGTTTGAGCACCGCCTGCTGTCGCTTAGCGACGGCACTGCTGCTGTGCCTAGAGCTACCGACTGATGGCGCCGTGCCCACGGATGGTAGTTCGGAGGAGGAGGTGGAGGAGGGGTGGGAGGAGGAGGAGGCATAGTAGGCCTGAAACACCTGGACCGAGGTAGGCCCCGCAATCCTCGGCGTCGGCAGTATATGAGCAGCCCCAGGGTCAGACTCGGTCCCAGCCTCCACCAAGTTAACCCAATGTGCCGTCAGCGATATATAGTGGCCCTGCCCGGCAGCACTCGTCCACGTGTCCGTGGTCAGGTGGACCTTGTCAGAAACGGCGTTGGTCAGGGCACGGATGATGTTGTCTGACACGTGCTGGTGCAGGGCTGGGACGGCACATCGGGAAAAGTAGTGGCGGCTGGGGACCGAATACCGAGGGGCGGCCGCCGCCATGAGGTTGCGAAAGGCCTCGGTCTCTACTAGCCTATAGGGCAGCATCTCCAGGCTAAGCAATCTGGAGATGTGCACATTAAGGGCTTGGGCGTGCGGGTGTGTTGCACTATATTTGCGTTTCCGCTCCAGCGTCTGGGGTATGGAGAGCTGAACGCTGGTGGATGCTGTGGAGGATCGTGGAGGCGACGATGGGGTTTTTGTGCCAGGGTCCTGGGCAGGGGGCTGACTAGCAGCTGACACAGGGGAAGGAGCAGTGGTGTGCACGGCCGGAGGTGAACGGGCTTGTTGCCACTGAGTGGGGTGCTTAGCATTCATATGCCTGCGCATACTGGTGGTAGTTAAGCTAGTAGTGGTGGAACCCCTGCTGAGCCTGGTTTGGCAAATGTTGCACACCACAGTCCGTCGGTCATCCGGTGTTTCCTTAAAGAACCTCCACACTTCTGAAGATCTAGCCCTCGCCGCAAGAGCCCTCACCACGGGAGCTTCACTAGTTGACAGTGGCGCTGATGCACCAGCTCTGGCCCTGCCTCTCCGTCTGGCCCCACCACTGCCTCTTCCAACCTGTTCAGGTCGAGGACTCTCCTCCGTCTCAGAAGCACTGTGTTCACCCGGCCTCTCAACCCAGCTTGGGTCTGTCACCTCATCATCCTCCGATCCCTCAGTCTGCTCCCCCCTCGGACTTCCTGCCCTGACAACAACTTCCCCACTGTCTGACAACCGTGTCTCCTCATCGTCGGACACCTCTTTACACACTTCCACTACGTCAAGAAGGTCATCATCACCCACAGACTGTGACTGGTGGAAAACCTGGGCATCGGAAAATTGCTCAGCAGCAACCGGACAAGTGGTTTGTGACTGTGGGAAGGGTCCAGAAAACAGTTCCTCAGAGTATGCCGGTTCAAATGCCAAATTTTCCTGGGAGGGGGCAGACTGGGGGCGAGGAGGCTGAGGTGCAGGAGCTGGAGGAGTGGGGATTTCGGTGACATGGGTGGACTGCGTGGAAGACTGACTGGTGGTGGACAAATTGCTCGAAGCATTGTCAGCAATCCACGACATCACCTGTTCGCACTGTTCTGGCCTCAACAGTGCTCTACCACGAGTCCCAGTAACTTCAGACATGAACCTAGGGAGTGTAGCTCTGCGGCGTTCCCCTGCTCCCTCATCAGCAGGTGGTGTCTCACCCCGCCCAGGACCACGGCCTCTGACCCCTGCAGTAGTTGGACGCCCACGTCCCCGCCCTCGTCCTCTACCCCTAGCCCTCGGGTTAAACATTTTTAAAATGAGAGTTATAACTTTTTTTTTTTTTTTACTTCTTTTTGTTTTTTTTGTGTTTTTTTGTGTTTTTTGTTTTTTTTTGAGTTTTTAAAACCAAACAATCCTATCCTATTGCTATGGCTATTTTCTAGCCAAGTATCAAAGGAAGCACACTACTATGCCAGATGAGATGACACTGAGTTATTGCCTAATAGAAATCCAACCCCTACTGAATTTTGCCACTTCGGCCTTTGCTATGGATATGTGCGCCACTAAGCGCAGAACACAGCGGTCGCAAGTCTCACTACAAATTGCTCAGAATTGGCAAGTACATGCACTGCAGAAACTACAGCCACCAGCAGATCAACCAGAAATCAAATATATAGAACGCTACTGTAGGCTTCAAGAAGCTGTTTGTATTCTCCTATGGCTATTTTCTAGCCAAGTATCAAAGGAAGCACACTACTATGCCAGATGAGATGACACTGAGTTATTGCCTAATAGAAATCCAACCCCTACTGAATTTTGCCACTTCGGCCTTTGCTATGGATATGTGCGCCACTAAGCGCAGAACACAGCGGTCGCAAGTCTCACTACAAATTGCTCAGAATTGGCAAGTACATGCACTGCAGAAACTACAGCCACCAGCAGATCAACCAGAAATCAAATATATAGAACGCTACTGTAGGCTTCAAGAAGCTGTTTGTATTCTCCTATGGCTATTTTCTAGCCAAGTATCAAAGGAAGCACACTACTATGCCAGATGAGATGACACCGAGTTATTGCCTAATAGAAATCCAACCCCTACTGAATTTTGCCACTTCGGCCTTTGCTATGGATATGTGCGCCACTAAGCGCAGAACACAGCGGTCGCAAGTCTCACTACAAATTGCTCAGAATTGGCAAGTACATGCACTGCAGAAACTACAGCCACCAGCAGATCAACCAGAAATCAAATATATAGAACGCTACTGTAGGCTTCAAGAAGCTGTTTGTATTCTCCTATGGCTATTTTCTAGCCAAGTATCAAAGGAAGCACACTACTATGCCAGATGAGATGACACCGAGTTATTGCCTAATAGAAATCCAACCCCTACTGAATTTTCCCACTTCGGCCTTTGCTATGGATATGTGCGCCACTAAGCGCAGAACACAGCGGTCGCAAGTCTCACTACAAATTGCTCAGAATTGGCAAGTACATGCACTGCAGAAACTACAGCCACCAGCAGATCAACCAGAAATCAAATATATAGAACGCTACTGTAGGCTTCAAGAAGCTGTTTGTATTCTCCTATGGCTATTTTCTAGCCAAGTATCAAAGGAAGCACACTACTATGCCAGATGAGATGACACTGAGTTATTGCCTAATAGAAATCCAACCCCTACTGAATTTTGCCACTTCGGCCTTTGCTATGGATATGTGCGCCACTAAGCGCAGAACACAGCGGTCGCAAGTCTCACTACAAATTGCTCAGAATTGGCAAGTACATGCACTGCAGAAACTACAGCCACCAGCAGATCAACCAGAAATCAAATATATAGAACGCTACTGTAGGCTTCAAGAAGCTGTTTGTATTCTCCTATGGCTATTTTCTAGCCAAGTATCAAAGGAAGCACACTACTATGCCAGATGAGATGACACCGAGTTATTGCCTAATAGAAATCCAACCCCTACTGAATTTTGCCACTTCGGCCTTTGCTATGGATATGTGCGCCACTAAGCGCAGAACACAGCGGTCGCAAGTCTCACTACAAATTGCTCAGAATTGGCAAGTACATGCACTGCAGAAACTACAGCCACCAGCAGATCAACCAGAAATCAAATATATAGAACGCTACTGTAGGCTTCAAGAAGCTGTTTGTATTCTCCTATGGCTATTTTCTAGCCAAGTATCAAAGGAAGCACACTACTATGCCAGATGAGATGACACTGAGTTATTGCCTAATAGAAATCCAACCCCTACTGAATTTTGCCACTTCGGTCTTTGCTATGGATATGTGTGCCACTAAGAGCTAAACACAACGGTAGCAAGTCCCCCTGCTAATTCCTCACAAAATGGTAAAAGATGCAAATTAAAATAAAAAAAGTAGAACGTTATTGTAGCCCTAAGAAGGGCTGTTGGGTTCTTTGAGAATCACTCCTGCCTAACAGTAAGCTAATAGAACACCCTAACGCTTTCCCTGACCAGCAGCAGCTCTCTCCCTAGCGGCATCCAGAGACAGAATGATCCGAGCAGCGCGGCCAGCGGCTAGTCTATCCCAGGGTCACCTGATCTGGCCAGCCAACCACTGCTATCGACGTGTAAGGGTACCACGTCATGCTGGGTGGAGTGCAGAGTCTCCTGGCTTGTGATTGGCTCTGTTTCTGGCCGCCAAAAAGCAAAACGGCGGGAGCTGCCATTTTCTCGAGCGGGCGAAGTATTCGTCCGAGTAACGAGCAGTTTCGAGTACCCTAATGCTCGACCGAGCATCAAGCTCGGACGAGCATGTTCGCTCATCTCTATTCATGATCCTAATGACCATGCCTTACCTTGATTCAAACTTTGAATCCTCCCTGCATATACGGTTACACATCAGCCTGCAAATGTTTACAATCTCAGCTTCCTGTATAGAGGTTTTTGTGCTGCAGAAACTACATTCCCCACAGTGCATTGTGCTGTAAACACAGCAGGGAATGTATCCACCCAGTCCAGCCTACATGGTGCTGGCAACCCCGCCCACTACACCTTCCAGGCTCTGCTGCATCCCGCCCACTACACCTTCCTGTTTCCTGGCTAGTGCACAGATAATGAAAACATTATAAAACCTATATAAATGTGTTATCCCCGTGATCGTACTGACCCAAAGAATAAAGTAGACATGTCATTTGGGGCGTAAAGTGAAAGCTGTAAAATGCAAGCACACAAGAAAACGGCTCAAATGCAGTTTTTTACCGTTCTCACTACATTTAGAAATTTTTTTCCGGCTTCCCAGTACACGGCATGGAATATTCAATACCCTCACTGTGAAGTGCAATTGGTTACGCAAAACAAGTCCCAACACTGCTCTTTACATGGAAAAATAAAAAAGTTATAGATTTTTAAAGATGGGGATTAAAAAATGGTAATGCAAAAGGGCCTCAGCGTTAAGGGGTTAGAACGCCCTCCCTAGCCCGGCTTTGAGATTTTATTTAATACTCAAAAAAACGCATTTAAAGGGTTGGAGAAGCCAGAATGTAGGAATGGAGCAAAAGGCGGGGCTTGAAGACAAATTTTTTTGACCTCATTTCAAATAAATAAAAGCTGGTTGTTGTGGTGTGTATGTGATTGGGGGATGCTCACATATGTTGTGAGGGGTGTCTTAAGATGTGACCATATGTGACCACCTCCCTGCAACAACTGTGGCCATCCCACAAGCTCATTTGCCATAATAGGGGGTCATTACATTTGTCTTAAGCTGTGGGTGGTCACATATGAAGACCTCATATGTGACAAACATACCCCCCCCCCCTCCCACATATGTGTCGGCACAGAGGAAGCTTATTTGTGACCATTCCCCCACGACATATGTGAACACATGAGTTCACAAAGATATATGCATGCACACCGACACCTGCTGTAGATTGCAGTGTGTGCGAATGTGCTGGCATGCACAGTGACTTTCGCGTTCAGGACCTGCGGAGTTTATGCTGGGAAGGCAGGCATGCGCAGTAGACGGAGCGAAGTGTCGCCCCGACTGCGCGTGCGTCATGAAGACTCAACACCGCCGGCCCCCAGATTCTGAAGAGGGCCAAAACCCCGCCTATCCGTCCCGCAGGAGTTGTGAGCGATGTGGTCATGACGTCGGCGGAAGTGGAGAGAGGAGAAGATGCGGCGTCACGTGACCAACTCCGGAGCCGGCGAAAGAAGACACTTCTGACGAGGTAAGTATATTAGAAAGTTAGTTAGATTGCAGGTAGATGTAGAATAGTTAGGGAAAGTTTAGTCCTGGACAACCCCTTTAACCTCTCAGTCCAAGTGTACACTATTTTGGATGCCCCTGGACCTGACCCTGAATATTCTGACTGTAGGGTTGGGTAGACATATTGGGGCTCATTTACTAAGGGTCTGTTGGACGCATTTTCGTCGGGTTTTCCGACTATTTCTGTTTTGCGACGAATTGCCCTGGGATTTTGGTGCACGTCACAGATTCGGACAACTCACAGAATTTAACATTTAGAATTGTGTCACAAGACACGCACTTACATGCACCAGGAATAAGAAGGTGAACTCCTGCGGACCTCGGCGCAGAAGCGACGGATGCAGGAACTCGGGCGCACAAGCTTGGTGAATTGCGGCAGAGCGGAATCCTCGTCGGGAAACACACCGCAGGATTGTGACAGGACCGGGTAAGGAAATCTGCCCCATTGTTCTTCTGTCTGACTACTCTGAGCTGCTCTCTGCCTCTAGCCTCACCTTTGCATTCCAGGACAAGTTCACACACACACAGACTTCCTGTCGGCAAGCAACACATTTTGAGGAGAGTAAATCTACAAGCTGCAGGCAGATAAGGTCTTTATCCAGGAGAGGGAGGCATATAGCAGAGCTGATATTGCATGTTATGGCTGTTATAGTAGAGCTGAGAATGTCAGGTGTAATATGCATCTCATGGATCTCATCATCTCTCATCCGTCTCATCTCTCTTTCTATGTGTCAGATACTTGTACAATGTTCAATGGCTAAATGAAAGTGTATATAAACATGAACTCTGTTAACCTTACAACTTTCTCAGCACACAACATCTCACAGCACTAGAGAGATAATAATGTGTCTGCTTAGAGAGTCCCCTCCCACACCCTGGAATTTTACACTGGCCACCACTATGTGATAGGAGCTAAAACAGCAATAAAACTGAGTATAATTGTAAAGTAAGTGGTTAAATTGATCTTTACTGTGTAAAAATCACTAGGAGATTGAAATTTGAGAATTTTTTTTCATGGGAAAACCCCTTTAAGAAAAGTAATAAAGTTGCAATGCAGTTAAAACTGCAGCATATGAACACATACCTAGGTATACTTAATTGAAGCACAGATTTATTGATATAATAATTATGTTTCAGCTCCCGACTTTCAGCATCCGGACAGCTCATGTTGTATTCAGACTTTATTTACAATTTAAAGATATAAAAAGATCTTTGGAGAGATCCTTGTACTGCCCATTCAGGTATTTGTATGTTGTAGTGAGGTCTCCCCTCAGTCGTCTTTTTCCTAAACTGAATTACCCGAAGTTTAGTAATCTATCATTGTATTCTAGTCCCCCATTCCCCTTAATAATCTTGGTTGCTCTCCTCTGCACCTGTTCCAGCTCTACTATGTCATTTTTATACACTGGTACCCAAAACTGTACACAATACTCCATGTGTGGTCTGACCAGTGATTTGTATAAGGGCAAAACTATGTCCTTATAACTGCCTGGCTATAGTCACTAAAATTAAGTTTAACATCCACCAATATCCCCAAGTTTTTTTTTTTTCCCAAGGTTTTACCAAGTTACAGGTAAAATATATAATCTTACATTTATCTAAATTAAACCTCCTCAACCATTTCTCCGCCCATTCCTCCAGCCTCCACAAATCCATCTGTAATGTTATACTATTAATACCTCTGTATTAATAACTTTACTGAGCTTAGTATCATCTGCAAATATTGAAACTCTACTGTGTAAACTGACTATAAGGTCATTAATCAAAATATTAAAAAGAAGGGGGCCCAATACTGACCCCTGTGGCACTCCACTGGTAATGTCAACCCAACTGGAGAATGCGTCATTAATGAGGACCCAAAATGTGCACTTATCCTGGTAAACTTTTCCCTTCTTCTTGAAATCCCGTAGGCATGTTCTATTTTACATAGTAAGGCTACATTCACACGACGTGTGCCAGCCATACCGCAGCAGGGCACACGTCGGCACCGGTGAGAGGAGAAGGAGCCCCTCTCTATGGAGAAACATGGGGCCATGTTCCAGGGAAAGATAGGACATGTCCTATCTTTCTCCTGGCTACGGAATGGTACGGTGCCGCACATGTGTTTTTTTTCTACACCAGGCCATGCCCACTATGCCAGCGGTCATGCCCCCTCTTCACAACCTTTCATGCCCCCCTGGCATGGAGGTGGTGGAAAGGGGAAAATAATCACATGTGCTAATTATACACCAGCATTTGTGATTAAGGGCTTCAACGCCATTTTTGTGGCATAGAAGTCCTGATAAATATCTCCCATTACGTTTATTTATATCTAAGGGACTTCCATGAAGATGTTGTATCTTTATTCAACCAATAAATCATACAAGTATGTAGTCAAAATAACTTTCAGGAGCAATATCAACAAAATATTTTGTGCCCCAAACTTTTCATATTTTTCTCTCTAGAAAGACATTTCTTGAACATGTACAAAGTATCCGCCATAACAACCTCATGCAATAGAGCATTACATAGTCTCACTGCTCTTACAGTAAAGAATCCCTGTTTCTAGGATGGTAGAACCACCTCTGCTCTTGGTGTAGAGTATGCCCCATGTCTATGGTGATGGTAGACTCGCCTCTCCTAGGCATAGAAGATTCCACCAATATTAGTAATTGGTGTTTGCATACTAATCCACCCATGCCCTTAATCAGCTTGGTATCTCTCCTCTAGTTCAACTATGTCCGTAAACAATGGTGCCTAAAATTATACAAAATATTCCATGTGTTTTGTCTAAGGGCACAACTATATATCCATAATGATTACAGGTTACAAAAAATAAGTTTACCACCCACCAAAACCCCCAAGTTTTATTCTGCAGAAGTTTCACCATTTACGGCATTGTCACACTTTTTGTTTCCTCTGTCCATGTATGTTACCGTACACTTATCTACATAACACTTCATTAGCCATTTTCTGCAATAGTAAAAAGGTTGAAAGGTGGTATGCCAAATTACTGCCAGCTATAGTATTACTCATGCTTACCCTAAAACCGACAATATCTGGAAATCCAACAACAATTAAACAAGTGGCCAATCGACTAGGAATCAGAAACCTGAGTGAAGCCACATTGAGACACTTGATGCCTGATGCCTTAGTAAAGTGGCTCTTTATACCTCACACTTTCATTTTGGTAAATGTTTATAGAAGTTATATGTGTGTTGGTCGAGCTGTAACATGCAATGTCAAGGTGCAGGTAGTTTGTAATATGATAAGTCCTTTACAAAGGGTGAGCTTAATTATTTCACACTGTAAATTAATTAAAATATTTAGTTCCTTTAGTGATCTACTTCCAGTTGCTTAGGCAACATCTCATGTAACTTTTAGTAGGTCTATCTATGGTTCTGTATAATTAAACAGGCTTTATTTGTGTGTGCGGGGATATGAATCTTGGTGGCATAAATAACACACCAGATGTTTTCACCATATGGAACAAATTCGTACTTTTGACATAAAAATTATCAGCTCAATAGGTCATAATTTTGCATGTAGAATTTTTGGAAGTAAAACACAGAACACAATAAACCTTTTGAGGAAGAAAGAGAAATTCTGTAGCAAGTTCATTGCACAATGAACAATAGTTTTTTTTGGCAGCGGAGATGGCTTAATCCATAGACTGGAGCAAATCTGGGAAGATGAAAGAACTTGCATTACATCAAGCTCTCAAGGGCTGCATATCATGGATATTAAACCAAAGAAAAGGAATCGCTTGGCAGAAAGTGATTCTAAATTACTTATAAAAGCTGCAAATGTAGTGTATTTGCTTCTCTGTCTCTTTCTGCATTGTAGTGCAATGTAAAAAAACTTTTGTTGTATTGATGTATGTACAGTGTCATCTTTATACACAATATCAATAGAAGGCAATGCCCATCCCAGCTTGTGAGCCTGAAATAACTAAAGAGCATTTATTTCTTGTATAAATTAAGTTACCATTTATCCGCTCTGTTAAGTGTATCATTAGAACTAATAGAAAGATGTAGCAGAGAGGAATTTTAATATGTTAACAAGACTTCAAAAATAACATAAAAATAATGCAACTTTGCAAATAGGTCTTAAGTGGAAAAATCTTAGGACAGCATTTAAGCAAACCTTTATGTCTCCATATAAAATATGTAGAAGTTTTTTTTATCCTGTAGTGACACTCTCCTGTATGTAGCAAAGACTTACAGGCTATGGAGAGGGCTCTCCAAGCACCCGCAGCCAATTATGGTGCGCGTCGTTAAGGGGTTAAAATGGAACGTTCTTTAACGTTCTTAACTGTTTAATCTTTGTGGTTCTCCTGGTCCCCCTGCTGTGACTTCCTTCCCCTCAGCCTTATGTGGTGGTGCCACTGAGCCCCCAATGTCAGATGGGAACTCTACCACAAGTACATTTTTGCTCTCATTTTTCTATCATGAGCTCCAATGGTGTAATCATATTTTATCTTTATAGCACAGAGGGTGCATAGTGGCCACCCAGAAATAGGCAATGATGGCTATAGGAAAAAAACAGGCCCTTTCTCTCACTGCCTTAAAAAGACGCGATCTTTCCTCTGACCACCTTAAAAGATTCAATGGAAAAGCAAGGAGGTGCCTCAACCAATCATCCCATGAGCTGTGCTGGGTTTCACCCTGCTGTACGGAAAACTTCTCCTTGTCCAAAACTGTCGGCTGGCTTTACAGTGTAGCACCTGGTCACTGTTGGACCAGTAACCCACCCTGCAAGTCATGTGTGGACTGGCCTGACATCACTTCCTCCTCTGCTTTATCTTGTGCCACAATTACATCTTCCATCATGACCTCAAGTGCTTTTTCTAGCAAGAAAAGCTGATGATGGCATCATCTGCGCTACCTATACTGGTGGCATATTGGAAACAATATGTACCTCATGAAGGACCAATTATTGATGATGGTTAGTACTTAAACTGACCTGGGTGTTTCGTAGCTGGAACTCAACTATTGCCTGCTGCTGCTCACATATCTCCATCATATGTAAAGTGGAAATCCACCTACTTGACACATCCCATATTAGGCGGTGGGTTAGAAGACCAAAGTTGATCTCCATTGCAGATAGACAAGTGCACAGACGTCACACACTTTATACAGCAGCTCTGGCATGTTTTCACAATTGGCCCGGAATCTTTGCATCACCAAGTTGAGCAGATTCACAAAGCATGGAATGTGCGTCAACCTAGCTTAACCCACTAAAATGAAGTATTTGTAAAGTGCACCTCATGTCGCAAAAAATAAGCCCTTATATGTCCGAATTGAAAAAATAAAGATTGTATAGCCCATAAAATGTGACAATGCATAATCTTCTCTGAATGGCGCAGCTCCCCTCCATGCCCTGGCGTGTGCCCATACAGCAGGTTACCACCACATATGGGGGATTGTTATACGCGGGAGGGATTGGGTATCAAATTTTGTGGAGCGTTTTGGTATTTTATCCACTGAGAATTTGTAAATTTTTTGAAAAACACATTAATTTAGCCCAAAAAAATTTACTTTCAAAATTGTATCTGATTTAGTTTTAACCCCTGTAAAACAATTAAAGGGCTAACAAACTTCATAAAAGTTGTTTTACGTACGTTGAGGGGCGTAGTTTCTATAATGGGGTAATTTATGGGGTTTTACCTTTATTTAGGCCTTTCAAGTGATTTGAAACCTGAGCAGGTCCCTCAATAGCGGGATTTTGGGGTTTTTATGAAAATGTGAAAAATTGCACCTAAGTTCAAAGGCCCATAACATCCTACAAAAATAAGAGTATGCATAAAAAACCATGTCCACATAAAGTAGACATTTGGTGAATGTTATTTATTAAGTTTTTTTGCTGTTATGACTATGTGTGGAAAAAGTAGAACATTTTGAAGTTCGAAAATCGAGAATTTTTCCAAATTTTCACCAAATATCTGATTTTCTCATAAATAAGTGCAAAACATACCACCAAAATTTTTCAACTAACATGAAGTACGATGTGTCACTAGAAAACAATTTTAAAATCACTTGGATATGTTAAAGCGTTTCAAAGTAATAACCATTTATAGTGACACAGACATTTGAAAACATTTTGTTTTGGGCCCCGGACTTGGCGCTGAACTTGACCCACCCTGAAGATGAATCTCATTGAAGTCATTGAGGACCAAAATTTTAAAACCACAAATAGCTTTAAATGGGGGGAGCTAGATGGCTGAAAAATAGGGATAATAGTAGGGCAGTTGCCCTGACAAAAAAGGGGCTAGGGGAAGTACTTAAAATAATAGCATAACATAAAAAAAGAAATAATTTAAAAAAAAATTATTAAAAAGGAAATACAATTCTGTTAATGTCACTACACTAGGAGACAGTATAGGGAGTAATTAGTGGAGCTGATCAGCACTGTTCATGGGAGAGGAGGCAGCTAGAATGATAGTGAGGGGCAGCTAGATATTTTTAATAATTAGTCTTTTTAAGGCAGTTTACAGTACTCTGTGTCACGGGTGCTCCCCTGTCTCGGAGCACAGGCCCACCCTTGTCCCTCCGTGTGCCCCCGCGGCCACTGCTGCTTCGGACTCACCAGTCCCATCTCCTGCTCCCCAGCGGACTGCCATGAGCACGCGTCGACTGTAGGAAATTTAAAGGCCCAGCGGACCACTGATTGGTGCGCTGGCTGAACACCTCCACCTTTATTAATCTGCACCTCCCTTCCTTCCCCACCGGATCATTGTACCTATGCCTTAGAGAAAGCTCCCCAGTGATATTCCTGCGTTCCTGTGTGTTCCTGAGTTCCCATGTTCCTGTGTGTTCCTGCTCCTGAGTTCCTGTGTTCCTGCGTTCCTGTTTGTCTGTATCCCGTGTTCCTGGGTTCATGTTCCCATCTGCCTGGACCTCCCGTTGCTGACCCCAAATTGGACTTGACCTTGCATCTCTGCCGCCTGCCCTGACCCTGTCCCTGGACCTGACCATGAGACTGTCTTCTGCTAAGGTACCTCGATCTCGGCTGTCACCGCGGGGCTAGCCGCTTCTGTGGAACGTTCCACAGAATTTCACTTTTTTGAAATTCGAAATCATTACATTTTAAGGTAGATAAATTTACCATCTAAATAAATTGCTGAATAACATTTCCCATTTGTCTACTTTACATTTTCATAATTTTTGAAATGTCTGGATAATTTATTTTGATGTTGCGCAGCTTACAAATCGAATAGCGATTTTCCGTATTTTCAGAATTTACTCTTTTGCGGATAAATACTGTTTTGAATGAAATTTTACATATTTAGCATCAAAACCCCCTATATAACCAACCCACTTTCAAATCTGCACCCCTCAAGCTATCATAAACAGCTTTTAGGAAGATCGTTAACCCCTTGAGATCTTCATAGTAATTACATCAAAATGGAGGTGAAATTTAGAATGGTCAAATTGTGTTCATGTAGCCCTAAAATTTGCCAAAAGATAAGAATAGAAAACCCACCATACAATTTGTTCTGCAATTTCTCCCAAGTACAAATACCCCCCACATGTGGCCGTTAATTGTTTTATGGGTGCACAGCGAGACGCAAAAGGGAAGAAGCACCCTGCAGCTGCCAGGATTTTAGTTTTCTCGTTGCCTCCTTTTATAGGCTATAAAATTTTCACTTTTTCGTTATTGGGGCCATGTGACAGCATTTTTTTTCAGGATGAGATGCTTTTTCCAGTGTTGCCATTTTGGGGTTGGTATCCCCTATTGTTGAAAATTTAGGAACTCGTTTTTGAGGGCAGGAGTAGAAAAGCATCAATTCTGTACTGGATTTTTTACTTTTATTTTTTTCGTGTTCACCGTTTAGCCTAACAATCATGTTATCTTTATTCTATGGGTCGATACGATTATGGGGATACCAGACTTGAATATATTTTCTTACATTTTACTAAATTTGTCAAATAAAACCGTAATGTGGGGAAAAATCTATCATTTTTGCATTGCTGTCTTCCAAGTGGCATAACATTTTTACTTATTTGGCTACGGAGCTGGTTGCTTGTTTTTTTGCGGGATATGTTGTACTTTGTACCAGTATCATTCTGGAGGACATATGTTTTTCAACAGTTTTTTTTAACGGCGTTCATCGTATGGGTTCAATAATGATTTACTTTTATTCTATGGGTTGTTATGGATGCGGTGATACTATATATGTGGGGCTTTTGTTATGATTTAGAATTTTTTTTGGGTTATATGTCTCTTTATATGTTATGGGGCTTATGGGCATTTTTAGTGATGTATTAGTTATGTATTGCAGGTTATTATCAGTGTCGGCCTATGCACATGCATTGGCTGGCACTGTGCCAGTAAGATGACATCACAGACGCCATCTTACTGGCAAAGCCTCCAGGCAGTGCTGGGGACCAGATCGGACCCCAGCACTTCTATATCAGCGATCGGCGCCCCCCAAAAACGTTTGGGGGGGGGGGCGCTCATGGGAGAAAGACCCCCCCAGAGGCTAACTTCGATCGCGGGTGTTACACTGGGGTGCCGGCTATATGTTACAGCCGGCACCCCGTGTTTCCCGATGCCGGTTCGGCTCCGATCCAGAGCCGAGCCGGCATCAGCTCTGTGGCGGATATATCCACCATGGAGCACTAAGTGTTTAAATTCATTCAGCTATTTTTCCCTCTTTTAAAAAGAAATATCATCTAGTACAAATGTCTTCACTAAAGTACTGTATGTCCAAAAAGCTTTTCACTCACTTGTCAAAAAAGATGTGTCAGTTCCTGCAATCAGCTTAATCCTTCTTATTTTAATAGCCCTTTGATGAGCGGGCCCAGATCTTAGTATTCCAGTGCTGCCTCTGGAAATAAGACTGTAGGAATCAGCACAAGCTGGAAACTTTGGTCTGATCTAACTTCAGCTCTGACCTTTAATATTCACATCTATTATTTACCTTAAAAAAAGGTTTTTCAACTTCACTGGAAAACCTATGTAATGTCAAGGGAAGTTATAAAGAATAGCCATTGCTTATCACGGTGCTCCATTCCAGCGGCATCCTCCTCCAGTTCCTTGTTTACACCGATTGTGTGTATCTAACCAGTGGCTTTCTGTGTAGTTAAAGGGGTATTCTCATCTGGGCACTGACGTTCAATGGAATTCATCTGCCATATACATACATTTCTTCAATTGAATGTTATTAAAAAATTGTACCTGTGTAAATACAATTTCCCATAAGTTAGTCATGTTGTCCCTTAGAAGCTATATTATTGTTCTTGGAAATGACCACCACTACTGGATTGATTGCACAAACAAAAAAAATTGCTTTTGCAGATGAAATGTCCAGGAGTTACTGCATATCCCACAGCTGTCCTGTGGTAATGATCACTGAACACAGGTGGTCGGGATCCGCAAAAGTGCATGTGTGGTCACAGCTACAAGTGTGTAGGGGTGGTCATATCCAAGGACAGCTATCTAATTTCTATGGGAAATTATCTTCACGCAAGTTCATTTTTTTCAATAACAGCCAGTTGAAGAAATGTATGTATATGGAAGATAGATTAAATTAAATATAAATGCCCAGATGGGAATACCCCTTTAAGTTCTGCATTGGAGAACAGAAACTGCCAATTTGCACCTAAAATTTAGACTTTTCACGTAGCAGTAACATCTTATATACCTGCTCTGCTCTCTTTCCTCTTAATTGGATACTAGAACACAAAATAAAATCAAAGAATACTACACAGAATGTGCAAATTACTGATTTAATGAGAAATCTTAGTAACATAGTTAATTAATATTTCTCAATGAGAGCCCAGTACAGACACTATATTAATTTCTAATTATACATTTTTGAAATCGGGGTCATTGGAAGGGGCAGATTAGGGCTGTTTGAATATGATAGCCCCTAGAAGTCTGGAGCTTACTTCAACCATATAGTACTAGGATCAAGCTTCTTGGGGAATGGAGGATGTGTCCCTTCTACCTGCTTCAGGACCATTGGAGGACCTTCAAAGGTTCTGAAAGGACTCTTGTGTACATGTGTATTGGAAGTACAAGGATTTCATAGTGGGTTGTTTGGGTGGCCATAAATCCCCTGAAAGGCTTTGGTACCAGGCTGCCGCCCAAACTGCCTGTGTTATAATCCACTACTGGTCAGTTACCAGTACTAGTTCCAAAACCACGTTGAAAATAGGCAATCTGTCAGTAGTCCTACTACCAATCTATCACATGAAGATATTCTATGAAGTATATGAAGATGGGTCTTATAACAAAAATCAGCGTTATATTAGGAACATTTTATAGACATTTAAAACATTGTAAAAGGATCCTGTGGAATTACATGGTCCTATAAATACTCTCAATTCTCATAACATCAGCTTATAGTACAGCATCATAGATCAATGTGATCAGATATCGCAAAAGGAAATACTCTATACACCTAGACTGCCCAGTACACATGGTTGTGATTATTGATTATAGTGCATTTAGGTTTATGAATAATGAATGTGGCACTTACATCATAGCGGCAGTGGTTACATGCTTAGACCCACAGTAGGTAACTAATATGGTGGAATGGATTGAAGCACCCTTTACATGACATTTGTAGTAAATAAGCATGTTAAAAGCAATAATGCACCGAAACTGATCTGTAATATCAGCAGTACCATGTGGTTTACTGTACGGAGTGATAAATCTTCTGGGAATGATTGAAATAATTGATTTGATGCATGTTTTATGTGTTCTTCTATTCTCCAGCTACAACACCTTCCATATTGGAGAACTGCCAACATGTGAATTCCATCCCATTCTACTTATATTCCTTAAAATAGTGAAAAATACTGTTGTATAAAAGGTAATAGGTGAGACCTGCCTAAGTAATTTCTAACTCAAATAAATGCCTTTTTACTTGTCACGCTTTTAGTATTTATCCTGGTTTTCAACTTTATTAATGTCCAGTCACAACAAGGTATCCCCTTTCCACAAGAACAAGAGTCCTTGGTACCCCAAATGAACAGTGCAGCAGAGTTTCTTGAGCCTAGAAGGTAGCTAGGGTAGCAAGAAGTGAGGTAGTAGGGACTAAGAATTTGTTGATTTTTTGTTCCTGTAATTGTTTTAAAGATGAATAAAGCTGTTTCTTTTGGATTGCTATAAGCTTCTACGTTATTGCTTTGGCACTCAGCTCCACAAAAGACATCTGTGAGGACCAGAAGCTTCTAACATTGATGCTAAGTTACCCACAAACCCCACAAAAATTTCCATTCAGCTTTATTAAAAGCTTTAGATGCATCAAGTGAGAAAATCACCCCCCACTCCGAGACCCCGACAGTTCCAAACATGAATACAACTTCCTTAAAGAGGAACCTGTCACCCCCCAAAAAATACCACCACCAAATATATTCCCCCCTAATCCTCTCCCCAATTCTGTATTCAAAGTTTGTTTGAATCAATCCAACCTCTTACCAAATAAGAGGTTGGATTCTCGTACAGGTCCCCTGGCAGTCGGCCATATTCATGAGGGGGCCGGCCCACACACCCCCTCCACGCCCCTGTCAGTCGGGAACCTTTAAGAAAAGCCGTGATGCTGCGCACTAACAGCGCCGGTCGCACATAACTGTGCTGACAGTGGCTGTGCCGCATTGTGCTTATGTCTCAGCACCAGACCACTGCTTGACATGGCACTGCTCCCTCCCCATCCAACTGGCCTAGAGGGAGAAGAAGTTGCAATTCTCAGCCTGTGCGCAGAAACTGTGCAGAAATCACAGTATGTACGCCTGTTTTTTAGGCGTACAAGCTGCAATAAATCTCTGCCACTGTTAGTAAACTGTTGATAAATTGACAAATGGTTTCATTTAAGGGCATAAGACTGTAAGTGTAGGTTGACTGAAAAAACAATTCCTCTGAAGAAATTGTAATGGAAATTTGCTTCCATTATCAAAGGCAAACAATTCCTAAAACTTTTTGTATTGTATCTTTTTATTGTTTTATTTAAAGAATCAAAGACAACCATACAGGTACAATAAAACATGGTTAATGCATATTGGATAGAGTCTTATTGCATACAATGCTAACCATACCTATAGAAAACTACCATGACACCACAGGTGTATCTTCTAACCTTGATGTCAGGAGTGGGTAAGGTGGCGAGGGTTTGGTATGGGGGGTGTACATGAGCTTTTGTCTACTGCACCGGCAGCTTAAGCCAGGTCTACTTTCTAGCTTTATTGATGGTGCAGGGCATGGTGAGGTAGGGTGAGAGGAGGGTAGAGGGGGGGGGGGTGATTAGGGGTTAACCCACTGCGGGGTTATTTGCAAGCCCGGTCCATTTCCAATTAGGGAAGAAACTACACTTATAAACAAACCAAATGTCCCCAATGACATGACAGACATCTAAGCTAGTGACCTTGTAAAGATGTTATTGTTGTTGCGATAGCAGAGATAACCTCCGGAAGATGGCGTAAAGATAGCAGTATCATTACTTCACATAATTCAAACCAAAGTCACTATGACATAGATCCTGCTTGGGGCAAATTCAATAAGCTTAATTACGCTAAATTTCACAGTAGAAATAAAGTCATGTAATGAAAGCTTTTTATGTGAGTGTGGCACACAACTTCATTAAATCTAATGGGCAGCCAGGGCTGTATTAGCCACTAAGCTCTGTGGACAAAGCAGAGGAGGGGTGTCCAGACGGGGTTTTATTGCATTGTTTCGCATTTTTT
The DNA here is from genome assembly GCF_040894005.1 of Engystomops pustulosus. Classification (NCBI taxonomy): domain Eukaryota; kingdom Metazoa; phylum Chordata; class Amphibia; order Anura; family Leptodactylidae; genus Engystomops; species Engystomops pustulosus. The sequence continues at coordinate 51,127,077 of NC_092417.1, forward strand.
TTTTGCAATCACCGTCCCGCTCCCTACTGGGTGGGCAACAGTGCTCCACAGACAGAGACGTAGGATTATTACAAGAAGACGACCTACTGATAAATTACCCCCACTTAGTACAATAGTAAAAAATGAAGGAGTAAAGAGCCCGTGGTAAAACAGCAAAAGATCCTACAATCTACATTCATGTGTTTACACATTAAATAATTAAATCAAATGTATATGAAGTACAAAAACAAAGATTATTAGGACTTTCAGATCAGAGACATTGGAGGCAAATAGAATAGATTTAGGACATGTCCCCATGTATCATGTCTGTGTTTAGTTATCCAAGCTGTCAGGAACAACCAACCTGCCGGGTTTCTTCAGAATCTGTGTGTAAGTATACAGTGCCTAGAAGAATTTACACTGTTGTAACGGCGAAAGGTTCTAACACCAAATATTGATTAGATTTAGGCTACATTTACACGGCCGTATGGGGGACGTATATATAGGGCATAGACGGTGATGGGCAAACGCCGTGTGCCATATATCGCTATGGAGAGGGGCGGGGGTGAGCTGGGTTTACCACCTCCTCCTCTCCCTGGAGCCAACACGTGCCCGCCGTGCTACAGTACCACGGGCACATTGTCGCGTGAATGTAGCCTTAGATTTTTCTTAATAAAGATATATATATCGATCTATTTATTATTATTATTATTATTATTTGGCTGTTTCTTTGTGCATTTTGTTAATTAATATGAATAAACTATTACCATTTCTAGTTTGAAGGCATTCTTATATTGCAGCATCTTTCCACATCTTCCATAATCTTTGCCGCAGTGTCGTATATTCTAGCAATTTGCCACCAATGTGGCATCTGTGATGTGACAAGCTAAACATGATAATAAGTATAAAACCTTTCAATGAACTAATTACATTCTGCTGTAATTTTATTGAACAATTATTTTTTGGGTGGGATACAAAAACACCAAGGCAGGAAAGGAGGATAAAATAACTAGTGATTTCCAATAAAATAAGGTCTATCCTGTAATATCCTATCTGTACAATAGGAGCCCTGGGAATTGATTCAGAATGACTTCCTACTATTCACCTCAGCACTAAAAGCATATTACAACAGTCAGGTTTTTTTTCCCACAGACAGATCAAATTCTGAACCGGAATGAGAACATATTAATCTCACCCTGGGAGATTTTTTTGTGCTGGAGTTGGAAATACAATTATTATTATGTTAAGCTCTGATAGAAAATTGCTAACCTCAGGCATTATCAAAGCAAAGAGAAGACTGACATTTGCCTGCTAAAATGAAGTTGCAAAGTTCAGTGATTTCACAAATGAACTGTGTTTGTGAGTGGACTTGTCTCATAGATTATCTCACTGGGAGGCTGGGAGAAAGCTTCAGCAATGAACGATGTTTCCTGAATATAATCAAACACTATTATGATATATAAAGGTCTTAAATTAATTTGCAAATAAAGTATGTTTTCTTACCAAACAGAAAGTTTTAATGTATAGGTTTATTACAGAACTTCTCTTAGGATTTTGCCAAGAATATACGGAGTGCTGCCTTTTTTTGCTGTTCTATGGTTTGATGGACCTTGGTTCAGGTCCTGGGAATTGCACCCGAGTTCATAACTTTTCCTGAGTGCTGCCTCACCTCTTTGTATCTATATATATATATATATATATATATATATATATATATATATATATATATATATATCTCCTGTGCAGAGCTGAGAATGTCATGTGTTATATGCATCTCATGGATCGCATTATCTCTGATCTATCTCATTTCTCTTTCTATATGTCAGAGACTAGTACAATGTTCAGAAGGTAAATGAAAGTGTATATAAACCTGTACCCTGGTAATCTGACCACATTGTCAGCACACAGCATCTCACAGCACTATAGGGATCATAAAGTGTCTGCTTAGACAGCCCCCGTCGGGAATTTTACACTGCGTGATAGGAGCTAAAACAGAAATACAACTAAGTAAAATTGTAAAGTAAGGGGTTAAAAATTATCTTTATTGTGTAAACATCACTAGGGGATTGAAATCTGAGAATTTCCTTTCAAGGGCAAAGCCCTTTAAAGGTATCAAACTGTCTTTAGTTAAATGGTAAGAAACTTTTCAGCAAACGTTGCATTAATTCGTAGTAAAAGTTAATACAATTTATATTTTTCATTTATATTGACAGTAAATAGTGCTTCCTTCTTTACTTACCTAATCTGTTTTTTAATTTCTGCTGAAATCCATTTGCTTGCAACCAGACAGAAGCTCAGCAAGGCTCAGTGAGGTAAGAAAGGAGGAATTAGGACTGTGTAGGGGCTGCTAGGTCTCCACCTGCCAAATTTAAAGACAAAGAGAGAAGAGCTGATAGAAAATGAATATTACTAAACCTAGTAAAGTTTGCTGAAATATTAGGTACTTTTTCAGCGTTAACTTTTCAATTCAGCAGACATAAAACAACTAAAAAAGACTAAGAGATAAGTTATTTTCCAGAGACCTTTGCTTATAATTTATTCCCAGAAGAAGAAAATCTAGTAGAAATGATTTACAAGTCATATCATTATCCTTATAGGCTCAGGGGATGTAACTTCATAACATGTATCTTGAATGGAATTCCCTTTAAGTCCACGGGCATTCGTCTACTTTTAAAGAGGCATCTTATATAAACTACTGAAAGATAGAGAGATGCTATAGACAGTAACAACTGAGAAGTGCCTGAGGGCAGGCAACAACCAGGCTGAGAAGATAAGTGAAGGAGGAACAGCAGAGACAAGTCAAGGGCAGTAACACAGTGACTCATCCCAGCTTCACCTCAGACAATTGATTCGTCGACCCGCATGCCGGATCAAAGTCTGTACAGAAGCAAGAAGATGGAGAACATTAAATAAACAGCATCTACTACACATGGGGATATTCAAGAGTTATCGTGCATGGATGAAGGTCATACAGAAGAAGCAGGTTACTTCATTCCTTCCCAATCTACATCCAGATGGAAATGTGCCGTGCAAGGTTATACATGTAGAAGTTGTAAAAATAATGTACAATCAATTAATGGGGTTGACTATTTTAACATTCTCATTATACGGTGCAAGAAATATTGTCATGGGCCACAACATGGGTTAATGTAAATATGCTTCGATAAAGTTTGCTACTAAAGGTTTTACAGCTGTAATGAATAATTTAGTTAAAGCCATGTATGTTATATGGATATGTCAATGAGTTGTAATAAAACTAAAAAAAAACCTTGAATGTGATGGAGATCTCCATGATGTTTGTACGCCTTTGTTTCCATGGGTTTCCAACAAATATACTACTTAGTCATCTTCCTAGTAAATTAACACTGGTGTCTGAGATTGTGGATAAAATTTGGTCTTGCTTGCTTTTAAAGAATGCAAATCTTGCTATGATACTTTTTATGTTGTACTTTGTATCAGTAATATTAAATATGTCTCTTGTAATAGAAGAAAGCCTATCACTTATATTATTTGCAGGAGTACAGTGAATATTTTTGTGATATGCTCACCACCAGGAAAGCTCCCGACATACATGTTGAGCATATCCATATACTGGCCTATACATATACCTTTTTGCCTCGATCTGACCAGTATATGTCATAAATTGTGGGAAACATGGGACGGAAAGACATAGCAAGCTGCAACTTTCCATCCTGCTCCTTCAGCTGAGCAACGTACACATATAGCACTAATTAAATTGGCGGATCCCTGTATTCACTTGCACTATAAACTGGGGGTCATTTACTAAGGGCCCGATTCACGTTTTCCCGACGTGTTACCCGAATATTTCCGATTTGCGCCGATTTTCACTGTATTGCCCCAGGATTTTGGTGCATGCGATCGGATTGTGGCGCATCGGCGCTGGCATGTACCCAACGGAAATCGGGGGCGCTGCATTTAAAAAAAAAAAAGTGTAGCGGGACTCGCGCTTTCCTTCACCAGGTATAGGCTCGTGCATTCCGGCAGACCTCGGGGAACTTCAGCGCAGCAGCAACATCTGGTAGACGGCAGAGGAACTACCTTAGTGAATCGCCGGAAGACCCGAATCCACCGCACAGAACGCGCTGCTGGATCGCGAATGGGTCGGGTAAGTAAATCTGCCCCAATGTGACCATCTGTGTTGTCACATCTGGTTAATGGGTTAAGCCAATCATGTTAGCCAGTTGAGCTCAGCTGAGGTTATTAAAGGCTATGGGGGACAGATGCAGCATACTCCCCAGCCTCTGCTGACCATATATGTCACTCAGCAGGAGAGAGGCCCCCAGTGACATCACTGGGGGAAAACACCCTGAACATCGACAGCAGACAATAGCTGGCTGCTGCCAACGTTGACTCCTCCTTCTAATTTCCTGGAGGAGGAGCATAAAAACATGTCCTACCGTATGTGCATCCAGTGGAATATATCTTAGCCCTCCATTGTCCAAGAGTTCAGAAATTAATATATTATTTTAGCAAAAGTGAAAAAGGAGATGTGAATGAAGCTTTACATAACACTTTGGTTGGGTTGCAAAAAATATGTCCTTCAAGATAAACAAAAAAAAAGATCAGTTTACTATATTTAGAGTTAAACAAATAGCTAGTAATAGAACAATAAGACAAACAATTTAACAGGAACCTGTCACCACATTTTACCAACTACAGGTAATGACGAGTTTCCATATAACTAACTGACACCTTTATTTTAGCTACACATTGTTTCCCGTATGTCCCCTTAAATCAACATTATGTTAAATAACTTGGCATCTGGGGGGACGTGTCCTGATCAGCAGGCCACTGCCATCTACATGACATGAAGTGCCCAATGATGTAACAGAGCTTAATGTTCCACACAGCAGCATGTCCTACTAGTGAGATCTGTCAATCTGGAATAAGAAGGCAGGACAATGCAAGTACAATTTAAAGGGATTGTCCGAGACTTATAAATAAACATGTATACACCTCTGCGGTCCCTCTTGGTGTCCCGCACCATGGTCTCTCTGGGCTGTGCCTCTGTTTATATTACAGGGCATGGAAGCTGCGATCAGACCAGCCGAAGTGGCAGGCCAAGCCCACTCATCCTCATGTCCCAGCACTGTATGAGGCCCTGGGATAAAGGGACGTCCGGCAGGAAGCTCGTCTGAGCGCAGCTTCTGTGCCCCTGTAAACAAACAGATTTTTTCAAGCCTCTTCCCGGCCACATAGCTGTTTATTTTAGGTCTTGGACAACCCCTTTAATGTGCAGGACTCACTTAGTGTGATGGACTTACATCAGGTGAGATGCACATAAGTTTACAAACTGATTTTTTAACACTGCTACCATGGAACCATTTAGCGATAAGGGCAAAGCTTTTACTCATGTTTTTAATGAAGTATTTATTTTAAATGGCAGGTTCTCTTTAAGCCTAGTATTGGAATAACTTTATGTAACAATGAGTGTAGTCTCACAATATTAACCTAATTTATGGGAAGTGCAGAATAAGGCCTAGGATCAGCTTAATATTTCAATATACTTCTCTATCTTCTAACAAATATGTAAATCTTGCCTTGACTGGCAGTTCTCCACGGAGTTAAAGCTCGGTGGATTACTTGTAAAAATTGTTTTACATGTGATGTTAACAGGCTGTTCCAGTTTCCACTCTGCCAAGGCTGATTGAGAAGTCAATAAAATGCACATTTTTTTGCTAATTAGATTCCTTGAGACTCTTAGCCCTAAAAAAGACTTTGTTCTCAATTTATCTTCAGAAGTATCTTCAGGAAGCTGGGAAATGATAAAGAAGCACATCAGTTAATTGGCTTAAATGTAACACAGGTAACCAGGAGGCTGCGCTTATCACCTTTAAAGTAAACTTAATTTTTCTCAAAAAAAAATAGGGAAACCTGTAAAATACTTCATTAGCTATAACCTTTCATCTTGACCACAGTTTGGTTGTTCCTGGGAGCTGTAGCTGGGGGGAAGGGTGCAACGGGGCAGAAGGTGCAGGCTTTATGTAAGTGCTTAATACGTAGGTGCCATGGATGTGACCAAGTCATCTCTCCTAGTTAGATGTTGAATTTGTATAAAAGGTACACTTTCTTATGCCACTCATAAAGGGAAGTAGAACTCTGCTCCCCAGGAAGAAGGCTTTAGACAAGTAATGGAGACCTCATTGTTTCTTTCTTGGGCTGCAATCTGAATGATAATACACATTGTAATGAATGAAACCAAATATTCACAGTACTGTGGCCAAGAGTGTATTACATGCTAGGTACTCATGATGATTGACTCAGAGGGGGCAAGTATAAGACTCATATTTTAGATGCTAGTCATGATGCCAACCTGCCTGGCGATGCATGGGCCTAGTTTCTGATGAGCCACACAAAGGTACAGTATGACAAAGCTGTCATCAGTAACAGCCAACTTTTACCACACATTTCTGGCATAAATGCTAACTTTGGGGAAAGCTGGTGGCCCCTTCAATTTCCTGCCTTCACCGCAACTTTGTTTTTGAAAGTGGCGAAGGTGGTCAAAACCCTCCGTGGTTTGCACCTTTTTTAACTCTAAAGGTATGCAAGGTATTCAAACAATGTGAAGTAGTCATTTCTACTTGGTCACATCTTTACAAAGTTATATTTTTCATTTAAAAAACCGACTAATATATCAATCTTACTCCGGTAAAGGAACAGACTTCTCTCATTCACCTCTATGGCAGCAGTTATGGCAGCATAGAACAGAACACCAATTTCCACATCTTTGAACCTCATCAGAAAGGTGGAGATTGAGCTATTCTCTTCTCATCTGTGAATGGCTGTGCTGTGGACAACGAGTTGTTTCAGGCTTGGTGGTTGCCAGAAGGAAAGGAGAAGATTGTGGAATTGGAATATTTATTTTAGTATTCTTTATGAAGGATATGTTGAAGTTTTCTAGTGTTGGTGATATATTCCTCTACGGCAGCCATCTTGAGCAAGAGAACTAAACAGACACCATTACAGGTCTGGCCTGGGGTGGGGTGGGGGGGGTATGTTGCCCACTCAGAAGCTATAGAGTTCAAAGTTTTAATCCAGCTATTTTTCTCTACACGCCCCCCAATGCTGTCTGCCTGTGATATTATACATTTGAGAGATTAAGCGGGAGAGAAGATCTTTATTCTGGCCTTCTGTTTGGTCTTCTCTTATGCGAGTTATGGCTGCTGCTTTGTTTATTTGATTTTTAGTCAAATATATTCGGATATATTCGGACCTCAGCCAAAAGAGGTGTTTTTCCAGGTCTGTCTTGTCTACAGCCCACAACTAGAGATCCTTTGTCATATTGCCAGGGAACTCCACCCTATTCTTCATAACGATACAAGAGTAAATGAAATATTCCCAGTGCCCCCTCTCATATCCTTCTGGCAACCATCCTACCTGAGACATCTTGTTGTCTGGAGCGCACTGAAGCCCCCATCAGAAAATGGAAACCCACCCTGCCAGCAAAGCAGCTGCAAAACATGTTGCCACGTTCACACGGGTGCCCATGTACGTGTACAACAATCACAGCAGGAATTAAAGATTAAGAGGACATTTTCCTGCAGATCTTAACTGTGACATACCTGATTATATGTGAACGGCGCCCGCCACAGGCCTGTATGTGAGGGAAAAAGACCAGAGATCCACTATTAATAGAAGAAAAAATCTCCCAGTTCCTGCCCATTTCTCCACACTATGGAAGACTTGCGGATTACGGTTTTAATGGGACATTACAAAACAAAGAATGGGAGTAAAAATTAATGCAGAGATACCTTAAATACCTTGCAAAGTGTCCTTAATATCCATGCCAGCTTCATGACCCCTGACCATGATCTCTGACCAGGAGGCCACAAGCTGATAAGAGCCAGAACTCTCTGGTCACGCCTCACAAGTTTTTAGTGTGTTTATTATTATTATCATTCTGTTGTAAATAAGATGTCTGTGTATATATATCATTCTGTTGTTTTGGAGATTATTTTTATATCCATGTATGTTAACTGCCTAGGGTGTATAAAATGTTTTCTATTTCATGCATAACATCAAAAGCTCAAATCAAATATACTTAGTTAGACCCAAAAAGGTAACACCTGATTTCTTCACTTTTCTTCTGCTCTCTATGGATAACACAGTATACGTAGGTCTACACTACTGGGTTGATCACGACCTTTCCATTTTCTGACCTCCACTACCAACTATTGGTTGTTATCACTGAGTGCAGGGTCAGCTCCCGGTTTCAGTAGGCCCCTGGGTGACAGAGCCTCAGTGAGACCTTCCTTTGCAGTGAACTCACATGGTGGCATTAAAAATTCAGAAGCTAAAACAGTTTCCTATACGCTAAAATATTGCCGAGTTTATCATCCCATCATAGTTATTTTATACACAGCTCCCTTCAATCCCATGGATTCCTTATATACACCGTTATGGGGCCCCCCAGCAGCTCTGGCCCCCAACACTTGCCCAGGTATGCCCAGTGTCGGCGCCGACCCCGGCTGAGCCTAACCCCATAACAATGTTTAATGTGGGATCCTATAAATGCTTATTATACCTGTAACTAGAGCAATTTCTATCTGTACTATTTTCTTCTTCTGTTTTCTGTACAGAGCTGAGGGAAGGCTCAGCAATGCTGCTAAAATTACTTATATTTATCACGCTGACTTTGATCACCGGTGCATCCAGACAAACCAATTGTTTTGCTTGCAGCTGAATAAATAATTGCTGAAATGTTAGTAGTCTTATGAATATAATTATTAATGGAAATTATACTCTCAGTCAAGTTTATAATCTCATTATAGGTACATTTTCAGTTTAAATAAAATGTAAGCGCATCTGATTTACAGTCATTGCACTTTTATATCAGTCGTTGCAGGCTCATTGTGTCCTTGAAGAGTATATTTATATTGTATAATTGCCACACATGTAAGCCCAAGTTGGAAGTTTATGCAGTGATCATGATTGTTATGCAGAGCCACATGGCTTACTGACTATAGGGAACATTTACCGGGAATATTGATGAAGTCTTTTATAGTGAATTTTAATTGTTTTTATGGTTTTTGTACACTGTGCTTTATAGGAAGCATTGGTTAAGCTGCAGAGAATGTTTAGAGAACTGCCCAATTATACACACACAGAAATCTAAGAAAACACACACATATACACATAAATACAGGGGGTAAGGAGGACAGACAGAGCCTCATAGCAGACTTCTGCATGGGGCCCCCTTCCCATTAAGAAAATGCATATACCGTATATACTCGAGTATAAGCCGACCCGAGTATAAGCCGAGGCCCCTAATTTTAACACAAAATACTGGGAAAGCCTATTGACTCGAGTATAAGCCGAGGGTGGGAAATGCATTGGTCACAGCCTCCCCAGTATATAGCCAGCCAGCCCCTGCCCCAGTGTATATAGCCAGCCAGCCCCTGTCCCAGTGTATATAGCCAGCCAGCCCCTGTCCCAGTGTATATAGCCTGCCAGACCCTGCCCCAGTGTATATAGCCTGCCAGACCCTGCCCCAGTGTATATAGCCTGCCAGACCCTGCCCCAGTCTATATAGCCTGCCAGACCCTGCCCCAGTGTATATAGCCTGCTGCAGCTGGCGGACAGATCGCACAGAAGATATGCAGGGGTATTTATTTTTTGACTCGAGTATAAGCCGAGTTTGGGTTTTTCAGCACATTTTTTGTGCTGAAAAACTAGGCTTATACTTGAGTATATAAGGTATATATATATATATATATACATATGTTGCCAAGGTCAAACTTAAACAAAGTAGCCTCCAATTCTAGAAAGTGGAAAGTGTGATTCGCTTTGAGACACAGATGACCATGAATTTTCCCAAAATTGTTGCAGGCTGTATACACTGTTATTTAGAAATTGTACACTTCTCTAAAGGACTGCAAACCCTTTTTTATATTGTGGTAATATGTAACACCTGCATACACATTCATACAAAACACGGCATTAAAAAGTTTATAGCTCACATACACTCACTAGAGAGAACTTATCATATTTGAATTTACCTTCTCATTGCTATCCTGAAATCTGGGGTACAGGCTGTGTATACACCATCACCGCCACCCCCTCTATAGTATCTATACATTCAACCAAATCCATTATGTATAACTCCCATTTCCAAGGCCCCGGGCAGCAATTAGTATATTTTCTCATATTTTACTAAAAACTACACAAATTGAAATACCTGGTCATGATTTTCACCGTCATTGTGATCAAATCTCATTTTAACCTTACAAAGGTCATTTTTCTTTCCTGTCTCACACCCGACACATGAATATTCCATTGTCTATTTAGCCTTGGGAACAGTTGCCGTCCATGGTATACTTCATTGATGCTGGTGGGAAATTGCACTCATTTTCCTGCCTGTAATGATCATGATGTAAGGGTGAGAAGATAGCGCCCATAGTGTACGTGTACTGTTTCTAAGCTGTTTAATGTGTTATATGTCATAATTAGGAGTACTGGAAATGGTTTAAGGAGCTTTTACAGAGTGGGATAGAGGGAAAGTAAGGAATGGATATAAACACTATACATTAGATGACGGTTAGAGATGAGCGAACATGCTCGTCCGAGCTTGATGCTCGGTCGAGCATTAGGGTACTCGAAACTGCTCGTTGCTCGGACGAATACTTCGCCCGCTCGAGAAAATGGCAGCTCCCGCCGTTTTGCTTTTTGGCGGCCAGAAACAGAGCCAATCACAAGCCAGGAGACTCTGCACTCCACCCAGCATGACGTGGTACCCTTACACGTCGATAGCAGTGGTTGGCTGGCCAGATCAGGTGACCCTGGGATAGACTAGCCGCTGGCCGCGCTGCTCGGATCATTCTGTCTCTGGATGCCGCTAGGGAGAGAGCTGCTGCTGGTCAGGGAAAGCGTTAGGGTGTTCTATTAGCTTACTGTTAGGCAGGAGTGATTCTCAAAGAACCCAACAGCCCTTCTTAGGGCTACAATAACGTTCTACTTTTTTTATTTTAATTTGCATCTTTTACCATTTTGTGAGGAATTAGCAGGGGGACTTGCTACCGTTGTGTTTAGCTCTTAGTGGCACACATATCCATAGCAAAGACCGAAGTGGGAAAATTCAGTAGGGGTTGGATTTCTATTAGGCACTAACTCAGTGTCATCTCATCTGGCATAGTAGTGTGCTTCCTTTGATACTTGGCTAGAAAATAGCCATAGGAGAATACAAACAGCTTCTTGAAGCCTACAGTAGCGTTCTATATATTTGATTTCTGGTTGATCTGCTGGTGGCTGTAGTTTCTGCAGTGCATGTACTTGCCAATTCTGAGCAATTTGTAGTGAGACTTGCGACCGCTGTGTTCTGCGCTTAGTGGCGCACATATCCATAGCAAAGGCTGAAGTGGGAAAATTCAGTAGGGGTTGGATTTCTATTAGGCACTAACTCAGTGTCATCTCATCTGGCATAGTAGTGTGCTTCCTTTGATACTTGGCTAGAAAATAGCCATAGGAGAATACAAATAGCTTCTTGAAGCCTACAGTAGCGTTCTATATATTTGATTTCTGGTTGATCTGCTGGTGGCTGTAGTTTCTGCAGTGCATGTACTTGCCAATTCTGAGCAATTTGTAGTGAGACTTGCGACCGCTGTGTTCTGCGCTTAGTGGCGCACATATCCATAGCAAAGGCTGAAGTGGCAAAATTCAGTAGGGGTTGGATTTCTATTAGGCAATAACTCAGTGTCATCTCATCTGGCATAGTAGTGTGCTTCCTTTGATACTTGGCTAGAAAATAGCCATAGGAGAATACAAACAGCTTCTTGAAGCCTACAGTAGCGTTCTATATATTTGATTTCTGGTTGATCTGCTGGTGGCTTTAGTTTCTGCAGTGCATGTACTTGCCAATTCTGAGCAATTTGTAGTGAGACTTGCGACCGCTGTGTTCTGCGCTTAGTGGCGCACATATCCATAGCAAAGGCTGAAGTGGGAAAATTCAGTAGGGGTTGGATTTCTATTAGGCACTAACTCAGTGTCATCTCATCTGGCATAGTAGTGTGCTTCCTTTGATACTTGGCTAGAAAATAGCCATAGGAGAATACAAATAGCTTCTTGAAGCCTACAGTAGCGTTCTATATATTTGATTTCTGGTTGATCTGCTGGTGGCTGTAGTTTCTGCAGTGCATGTACTTGCCAATTCTGAGCAATTTGTAGTGAGACTTGCGACCGCTGTGTTCTGCGCTTAGTGGCGCACATATCCATAGCAAAGGCTGAAGTGGGAAAATTCAGTAGGGGTTGGATTTCTATTAGGCACTAACTCAGTGTCATCTCATCTGGCATAGTAGTGTGCTTCCTTTGATACTTGGCTAGAAAATAGCCATAGCAATAGGATAGGATTGTTTGGTTCTAAAAACTCAAAAAAAAAACAAAAAACACAAAAAAAAACAAAAAACACAAAAAAACACAAAAAAAAACAAAAAAAAGTAAAAAAAAAAAAAAAAGTTATAACTCTCATTTTAAAAATGTTTAACCCCAGGGCTAGGGGTAGAGGACGAGGGCGGGGACGTGGGCGTCCAACTACTGCAGGGGTCAGAGGCCGTGGTCCTGGGCGGGGTGAGACACCACCTGCTGATGAGGGAGCAGGGGAACGCCGCAGAGCTACACTCCCTAGGTTCATGTCTGAAGTTACTGGGACTCGTGGTAGAGCACTGTTGAGGCCAGAACAGTGCGAACAGGTGATGTCGTGGATTGCTGACAATGCTTCGAGCAATTTGTCCACCACCAGTCAGTCTTCCACGCAGTCCACCCATGTCACCGAAATCCCCACTCCTCCAGCTCCTGCACCTCAGCCTCCTCCCCCCCAGTCTGCCCCCTCCCAGGAAAATTTGCCATTTGAACCGGCATACTCTGAGGAACTGTTTTCTGGACCCTTCCCACAGTCACAAACCACTTGTCCGGTTGCTGCTGAGCAATTTTCCGATGCCCAGGTTTTCCACCAGTCACAGTCTGTGGGTGATGATGACCTTCTTGACGTAGTGGAAGTGTGTAAAGAGGTGTCCGACGATGAGGAGACACGGTTGTCAGACAGTGGGGAAGTTGTTGTCAGGGCAGGAAGTCCGAGGGGGGAGCAGACTGAGGGATCGGAGGATGATGAGGTGACAGACCCAAGCTGGGTTGAGAGGCCGGGTGAACACAGTGCTTCTGAGACGGAGGAGAGTCCTCGACCTGAACAGGTTGGAAGAGGCAGTGGTGGGGCCAGACGGAGAGGCAGGGCCAGAGCTGGTGCATCAGCGCCACTGTCAACTAGTGAAGCTCCCGTGGTGAGGGCTCTTGCGGCGAGGGCTAGATCTTCAGAAGTGTGGAGGTTCTTTAAGGAAACACCGGATGACCGACGGACTGTGGTGTGCAACATTTGCCAAACCAGGCTCAGCAGGGGTTCCACCACTACTAGCTTAACTACCACCAGTATGCGCAGGCATATGAATGCTAAGCACCCCACTCAGTGGCAACAAGCCCGTTCACCTCCGGCCGTGCACACCACTGCTCCTTCCCCTGTGTCAGCTGCTAGTCAGCCCCCTGCCCAGGACCCTGCCACAAAAACCCCATCGTCGCCTCCACGATCCTCCACAGCATCCACCAGCGTTCAGCTCTCCATACCCCAGACGCTGGAGCGGAAACGCAAATATAGTGCAACCCACCCGCACGCCCAAGCCCTTAATGTGCACATCTCCAGATTGCTTAGCCTGGAGATGCTGCCCTATAGGCTAGTAGAGACCGAGGCCTTTCGCAACCTCATGGCGGCGGCCGCCCCTCGGTATTCGGTCCCCAGCCGCCACTACTTTTCCCGATGTGCCGTCCCAGCCCTGCACCAGCACGTGTCAGACAACATCATCCGTGCCCTGACCAACGCCGTTTCTGACAAGGTCCACCTGACCACGGACACGTGGACGAGTGCTGCCGGGCAGGGCCACTATATATCGCTGACGGCACATTGGGTTAACTTGGTGGAGGCTGGGACCGAGTCTGACCCTGGGGCTGCTCATATACTGCCGACGCCGAGGATTGCGGGGCCTACCTCGGTCCAGGTGTTTCAGGCCTACTATGCCTCCTCCTCCTCCCACCCCTCCTCCACCTCCTCCTCCGAACTACCATCCGTGGGCACGGCGCCATCAGTCGGTAGCTCTAGGCACAGCAGCAGTGCCGTCGCTAAGCGACAGCAGGCGGTGCTCAAACTGCTGAGCCTAGGCGACAAAAGGCACACCGCCCAAGAGCTATTACAGGGCATCACGGCGCAGACTGATCTGTGGCTGGCACCGCTGAACCTCAAGCCGGGAATGGTTGTGTGTGACAACGGCCGTAACCTGGTGGCGGCTCTGCAACTCGGCAGACTGACACATGTGCCATGCCTGGCCCATGTGTTAAATCTGATAGTGCAGCGTTTCCTCAAGACATACCCCAATCTGTCTGATTTGCTCACGAAGGTGCGCCGCATCTGTGCGCATTTCAGGAAGTCCAGCCCAGATGCTGCCACTCTCAGGGCAGCGCAGCGCCGCCTCCAACTGCCCGCTCACCGACTGTTGTGCGACGTGCCCACGAGGTGGAATTCAACACTGACCATGTTATCCAGAGTTTACCAGCAGCGCAGAGCGATTGTAGACTGCCAGATGTCAACTTCCACCAGAACTGGTAGTCAGGTCAGTCAGCTTCCTCAAGTCTACAATGAGGAGTGGACGTGGATGTCTGATATCTGTCAGGTGCTGAGTAACTTTGAGGAGTCAACACAGATGGTCAGTGGCGATGCCGCCATCATCAGCCTCACCATCCCGCTGCTTGGCCTGTTGAAAAACTCTCTGGTCAGCATGAAGTCGGAAGCTTTGCGCTCGTCACAAGAGACGGGGGAAGAATATTCCCTTGTTGATAGCCAAAGCACCCTGAGGTCTGTTTCTCAGCGCATATCGGAGGAGGTGGAGGTGGAGGAGGATGAGGAGGAAGAGGAGGAGAATGTTGGCGAGACACAAGAGGGGACCATTGTTGAGTCCTTCACTGTTCAGCGTGTATGGGCAGAAGAAGAGGAGTTGGAGGAGTTGGAGGAGGAGGAAATGGACAGTCAGGCCAGTGAGGGGAGTGAATTCTTACGCGTTGGTACTCTGGCGCATATGGCAGATTTCATGCTAGGCTGCCTATCCCGTGACCCTCGCGTTCAAAGAATTTATTCCAGCACCGATTACTGGGTGTTCACTCTCCTGGACCCACGGTACAAGCAAAATCTTTCCACTCTCATCCCTGCAGAGGAAAGGAGTGTGAGAATGCATGAATACCAGCAGGCCCTGGTGCACAAGCTGAAACAGTATTTCCCTTCTGACAGCGCTAGCGGCAGAGTGCGTAGTTCTGCGGGACAAGTAGCGAGGGAGAGTAGGCGAGCAGGCAGCTTGTCCAGCACTGGCAAGGGTACGCTTTACAAGGCTTTTGCCAGCTTTATGTCACCCCAGCAAGACACTGTCACCTGTCCCCAGTCTCGGCAGAGTAGGGCTGATCTTTACAGAAAGATGGTGAGGGAGTACGTAGCTGACCATACCATCGTCCTAAATGATCACACAGCTCCCTACAACTACTGGGTTTCAAAGCTGGACATGTGGCACGAACTGGCGCTGTACGCCTTGGAGGTTCTTGCCTGCCCTGCCGCTAGCGTCTTGTCCGAGCGGGTTTTCAGTGCAGCTGGTGGCATCATCACTGATAAGCGTACACGCCTGTCGACTGACAGCGCTGACAGGCTGACGCTTATTAAAATGAATAAAGGCTGGATTTCTCAGAATTTCCAATCTCCACCAGGTGAAGGAAGCTCAACCTGAATAATTGATCCACTCCTCCTCCTCCTCCTCATTTTCCTCCTTCTCCTCCTCTTTGTACAGTAAAGCAGAGGAAAATGGCTATTTTTTGACAGGGCCCACTGGCTCTTGCTATAGTACTTCATGCATTTAATTTTTCTGGAGGGCCACCTACCCGGTCCTCTGTTTGAAACAATTTTTGTGAGTGCCACATACAGGCACTCAATCTATTCCATTTTTCTGGAGGGCCACCTACCCGGTCCTCTGGTTTGAACAATTTTTGGGACTGCCACATACAGGCACTCAATCTATTCCATTTTACTGGAGGGCCACCTACCTGCTCCTCTGGTTTGAAGAATTTTTGGGACTGCCACATACAGGCACTCAATCTATTCCATTTTACTGGAGGGCCACCTACCTGCTCCTCTGGTTTGAACAATTTTTGGGACTGCCACATACAGGCACTCAATCTATTCCATTTTACTGGAGGGCCACCTACCTGCTCCTCTGGTTTGAAGAATTTTTGGGACTGCCACATACAGGCACTCAATCTATTCCATTTTACTGGAGGGCCACCTACCTGCTCCTCTGGTTTGAAGAATTTTTGGGACTGCCACATACAGGCACTCAATCTATTCCATTTTACTGGAGGGCCACCTACCTGCTCCTCTGGTTTGAAGAATTTTTGGGACTGCCACATACAGGCACTCAATCTATCCCATTTTACTGGAGGGCCACCTACCTGCTCCTCTGGTTTGAAAAATGTTTGGGACTGCCACATACAGGCACTATCCAAATTAAATTGTCTCCATAGCAGCCTCCACACGTTGTCTCCATTGCTACCTCCAAAAGTCGTCCATATAGCTGCCTCCATACATCGTCCCTTTATCAAACGAGGTGTGTCAGGCAGAAATTTGGGTTGTTTTCATGGATTCCACATCAAAGTTGTTAACTTTGTCGCCACCCTGCTGTGTTATCCACAAAATATACTGGCAAACTTTTACCATTTAGGGATATTATTTCAGCGCTTCTTGCGCATCTGTTTACATTCCCCTCACCCGGCATATCCTAAACTTATAAGAACGCTACTACACTTGATCTTATACAAAAGGTTCTTAGAAGTGCTGTTTGGGGAGTAGCCTAGAGACAGGGGCTTGGATTGGCGAAAGCTCGTCTGGCAGCGGAACGCCAGCTCCATGCGCATCATGCGCTTCTTGCGCATCTGTTTACATTCCCCTAACCCGCCATATCCCAAACTTATAAGAACGCTACTACACTTAACTTGGTGCAGGCTGGGACCGAGTCTGACCCTGGGGCTGGTCATATACTGCCGACGCAGAGAATTGCGGGGCCTACCTCGGTCCAGGTCTCAAAGGCCTACTATACCTCCTCCCACCCCTCCTCCACCTCCTCCTCCTCCGAATTACCATCCGTGGGCATGGCGCCATCAGTCGGTAGCTCTAGGCACAGCAGCAGTGCCGTCGCTAAGCGACAGCAGGCGGTGCTGAAACTGCTGAGCCTAGGCGATAAAAGGCACACCGCCCAAGAGCTATTACAGGGCATTCCACATCAAAGTTGTTAACTTTGTCGCCACCCTGCTGTGTAATCCACAAAATATACTTGCAAACTTTTACCATTTAGGGATATTATTTCAGCGCTTCTTGCGCATCTGTTTACATTCCCCTCACCCGCCATATCCTAAACTTATAAGAACGCTACTACACTTGATCTTATACAAAAGTGCTGTTTGGGGAGTAGCCTAGAGACAGGGGCTTGGATTTGCGAAAGCTCGCCTGGCAGCGGAGCGCCAGCTCCATGCGCATCATGCGCTTCTTGCGCATCTGTTTACATTCCCCTCACCCGGCATATCCTAAACTTATAAGAACGCTACTACACTTGATCTTATACAAAAGTGCTGTTTGGGGAGTAGCCTAGAGACAGGGGCTTGGATTGGCGAAAGCTCGCCTGGCAGCGGAGCGCCAGCTCCATGCGCATCATGCGCTTCTTGCGTATCTGTTTACATTCCCCTCACCCGGCATATCCTAAACTTATAAGAACGCTACTACACTTGATCTTATACAAAAGTGCTGTTTGGGGAGTAGCCTAGAGACAGGGGCTTGGATTGGCGAAAGCTCGCCTGGCAGCGGAGCGCCAGCTCCATGCCAAGATCCAACTAACATAGTTTTAACTGCAGCACCTTTAATCTACTACTAGTTCACTGCCTCCATACATGGTCCCCTTATCAAACGAGCTGTGTCAGGCAGAATTTTGGGTTGTTTTCATGGCTTCCATGTTAACTTTGTCGCCACCCTGCTGTGTAATCCACAAAATATACTGGCAAACTTTTATCATGTACCGATATTATTTGAGCACTTCTTGCTCACCTCCTTTGGTTCCTCTCTGCCACCCATTGGTTTGAAGCCTGAGTCCATTTAGGGTATGTCGCCATGACACTCTCTAGCCTGCTGCCGCTGCCTCTGCATGCCGTCCCCTATAGTGTCAGGGTCAATTATTGCATGTTTTAGATGCTATCTAGCTTCATTCTGTCACTCTGTCATGGCCATGCTGTTGCCCATAATTTTGGCATAATGGTGCGTTTAAGCAGCCTCAGAGGCATCCATGCATGCTGCCCCTGCTGTTTCCTGTCCATTTCCGTGGTGTTTCCATCCTTTTCTGAGGTTCCCAGGTGTTTGGCCAAGCTTCCCTGTGCAGAGCCTTGGTCCCCTTGAAAAATGCTCGAGTCTCCCATTGACTTCAATGGGGTTCGTTATTCGAGACGAGCACTCGAGCATCGGGAAAAGTTCGTCTCGAATAACGAGTACCCGAGCATTTTAGTGTTCGCTCATCTCTAATGACGGTGTAGCAAGATTGCGTCCATTTGTTGAGATTTTATCATATGAAGGGAGGCCTTAAATGGTAACTAAACGTTCAAACTTTTTTAAATGAATAGCGCAGATGATATTAGTAAATTTTGTGAGATACTTTATCAAAGAAATGTTCTTGCGCCCTTCTTTTTCCTCTGCCTTTCCTCCATTTTGTGTAAACCACAGTATATATAGATATATATAATATAGATATAGATATATATGGTATAGATATATACAATATAGATATACACTCACCGGCCACTTTATTAGGTGCACCTGTCCAACTGCTCGTTAACACTTAATTTCTAATCAGCCAATCACATGGCGGCAACTCAGTGCATTTAGGCATGTAGACATGGTCAAGACAATCTCCTGCAGTTCAAACCGAGCATCAGTATGGGGAAGAAAGGTGATTTGAGTGCCTTTGAACGTGGTATGGTTGTTGGTGCCAGAAGGGCTGGTCTGAGTATTTCAGAAACTGCTGATCTACTGGGATTTTCACGCACAACCATCTCTAGGGTTTACAGAGAATGGTCCGAAAAAGAAAAAACATCCAGTGAGCGGCAGTTCTGTGGGCGGAAATGCCTTGTTGATGCCGGAGGTCAGAGGAGAATGGGCAGACTGGTTCGAGCTGATAGAAAGGCAACAGTGACTCAAATCGCCACCCGTTACAACCAAGGTAGGCAGAAGAGCATCTCTGAACGCACAGTACATCGAACTTTGAGGCAGATGGGCTACAGCAGCAGAAGACCACACCGGGTGCCACTCCTTTCAGCTAAGAACAGGAAACTGAGGCTACAATTTGCACAAGCTCATCGAAATTGGACAGTAGAAGATTGGAAAAACGTTGCCTGGTCTGATGAGTCTCAATTTCTGCTGCGACATTCGGATGGTAGGGTCAGAATTTGGCGTCAACAACATGAAAGCATGGATCCATCCTGCCTTGTATCAACGGTTCAGGCTGGTGGTGGTGGTGTCATGGTGTGGGGAATATTTTCTTGGCACTCTTTGGGCCCCTTGGTACCAATTGAGCATCGTTGCAACGCCACAGCCTACCTGAGTATTGTTGCTGACCATGTCCATCCCTTTATGACCACAATGAACCCAACATCTGATGGCTACTTTCAGCAGGATAATGTGCCATGTCATAAAGCTGGAATCATCTCAGACTGGTTTCTTGAACATGACAATGAGTTCACTGTACTGAAATGGCCTCCACAGTCACCAGATCTCAATCCAATAGAGCATCTTTGAGATGTGGTGGAACGGAAGATTCGCATCATGGATGTGCAGCCGACAAATCTGTGGCAAATGTGTGATGCCATCATGTCAATATGGACCAAAATCTCTGAGGAATGCTTCCAGCACCTTGTTGAATCTATGCCACAAAGAATTGAGGCAGTTCTGAAGGCAAAATGGGGTCCAACCCGTTAATAGCATGGTGTACCTAATAAAGTGGCCGGTGAGTGTATATATGTATAATAAGTAAAAATAAAAAATTTTGGATCACATGTATCACTCGTTTGTTCTGTTGGTTTTGCATCTTTTCATACTGGCACACCGTTTTTGTGCCATTTTTGCGATTTAACACCAAACTAGCCACGTAGCAAAAATAACCAGGCTTCCCTCATCTATCTTACAAATCCAGATGTTTTGGTGCACCTAATGATATTCATCACCGCGATTTTTCATTTAGGCGCAAAAACACTCCAGCCCAAAGGTGGCGTTAACTGAGAAGTAAGCACAGAGCCCCTGTGCAGAGCAGCTCATCCACAGCAGTAGAGCTCAGCCAGACACTAAAACATATAATACAGACATTAGATACTCTGCAGACAGGAGCTGCAGATTCTATTTACAGTTCATCACCTTCTATTTACAAAACAAAATCCTCAGCTCGGAGCAAGAGAGAAGAGAACTTTGCAGAATTTTGCAGATGGTACAGACAAGTGTTCCCTTGTGTAGCAGGATGACCCCACTGGTGTCTGAGGGGGAAGCTGTGCAGAATTACAGGGGTGTGCAACATCCCCCACCGGGGCCTAGCTTTTTCTTAGGGCCTGGAAGCAGCCGGGGCCCAGAATACCGGAGTGGCTGGCGGTTGCGGCCTAGGCACGCTAGTGTCACGGTGCTTGGTATGGGGACCGGAGGGCTGTCCTACAGCCTGCCAGGTTTCCAGCATGTGGTGTTGGCAAGAAATGATGTAGAGGGAGAGGCTGTGGTGCTGATTCTCCCTGGGGTAGCCCTTGGAGTCTGTAGTATGTGTCCCTGGTAGATAGATGGGGCGCCCTTGGTGGTGATACAGCTGTAGCAGGGACCAGACGGAGGCAATGTTGTGTATAAAAGTAACTTACAGTTCTTTATTCAACCAACGGTAACAACACGCCAAACGATTCTGTAGAAATGCAGTACTGGAGTGATTTTGGAGAGGAACCTCAGGAGTTGTCTCACCAGCCTGGGTGCAGGGGCAGGCTGGGATGTAGCTGTGTCCAATCCTGGAAGCTGCAGCTTTGTCCTGTTTATGGTTCAGTCTCACTCTGTGTCAGGTTGATGAGCTGAGGCCTAGTAGCTTCTCCAGTGGTGAGAGCTGGGCCTTAGAGATCTGCTCTCTCTGACGTTTCTAGAATTCTCTTTCTGCTCTGACTGACTTAACTCCTCCCCTGACTCAGGGTTTAGTTACTCCCTTGTCAGGTGGTCTCCTCCTCCAATAACACTTCAGTTACAAACAGTGGAACATCATTGGATGATAACATAACATTGCTTTAACCCTTTCACGACCCGTGACGTAATAGCACGTCACGGGTCGGCCGCGGGTGCATGGAGAGGGCTCACGCGCTGAGCCCTCTCCATAGCCGGTAAGTCTTTGCTGCATATTGCAGCAAAGGCTTACCGGTAACACCCGCGATCGGTGCTAGCACCGATCGCGGGTGTTTTCACCTCGATCGCCGCCGGCAATGCTGCCGGCGGCTTCAAAAGCATGGCGGCGCGTGGGCGCCGCCATCTTTTCGAGGATCGCCGCTCCCCGTGACGTCATCGGGGAGCGGCGATCCGTCGCCATGGTAACCTCGGGTCTCGCGAAGACCCGAGGCTACTTTTGGTTAACCCATGCATTACAATGTGCAATCAGCACATTGTAATGTATGAGGAGTAAAATCCCCATATACTGCCATACTGTAGTATGGCAGTATATGATAGGATCGTGCAGACCCCCTAGGGTTAAAGTACCCTAGGGAGTCTGAAAAGTACTAAAAATAAAAATAAAAAAAAGTTAAAAAAAAAAAAATTATAATAAAAAACCCTAAAAACTCAAATCACCCCCCTTTCCCTAGAACTGATATAAATATAAATAAACAGTAAAAATCATAAACACATTAGGTATCGCCGCGTCCGAAAATGCCCGATCTATCAAAATATGATAACGTTTTTTCACTGCGTTTAATCCCGTAACGGAAAATCGCGCCCAAATTCGAAAATGGCACTTTTTTTGTCATTTAAAAAAATTAAAAAATTCTATAAAAAGTGATCACAAGGTCGTACAGTCCTAAAATTGATAACATTGTAAACGTCATCAAAATCCGCAAAAAACGACACCACCCACAGCTCAGTACACCAAAGTATAAAAAAGTTATTAGCGCCAGAAGATGGCAAAATCCCAAAAAAAAATTTTGTACAGGAGGTTTTAATTTTTTTAAATGTATGAAAACATTTTAAAACCTATACAAATTTGGTATCCCTGTAATCGTACCGACCCAAAGAATAAAGTAGACCTGTCATTTGGGGCGCACAGTGAAATCCGTAAGATCCAAGCCCACAAGAAGGCGGCACAAATGCGTTTTTTTACCAATTTCACTGCATTTGGAATTTTTTTCCCGCTTCCTAGTACACGGCATGGAATATTCAATACCATCTCTATGAAGTGCAATTTGTTACGCAGAAAATAAGCCGTCACACAGCTCTGTACATGGAAAAATAAAAAAGTTATGGATTTTTGATCATGGGGAGTAAAAAATGAAAATGAAAAAACAAAAAAGGGCAAGGTCCTGAAAGGGTTAACCTTTGCCTATCCAGGCAGAATCTACCGCTGCACAATTACCTCTGTATGCATTGCATAGAGAAAGGGCTTATTCGCAATCCCTCTGCCATGCGCATTGGCAGGGATGTTGCAGGTGCAGCAGAAGAACAGCAAGAAAATTAACTTATCACAGATGGTTGTAGCTTATAGTTCAAACAAAGAAAAAGCCGGTGTGTATAGGCTGAAACAAATATGAATTTTATTATGCAACTAATTCTAAGCACACCAAAAAAGAGATGTGTGACATCTCTTTTTTGGTGTGCTTAGAATTAGTTGCATAATAAAATTCATATTTGTTTCAGCCTATACACACCGGCTTTTCCTTTGTTTGAACTATACAGTTTTTTTGGTGTGTTGGCCATAAATCATTGCAGCTTTAATACAATACCCTTTTCCACTCTTTATATTGTAGCCAGATGGTTGTAGCTTGTGATAATTCTCGAGCAACATGGCGCAGAATTTAGGCGCAACTACTACACTTAGGCGCACAAAAGTGATACATGTGGCCCATAGTTAGTAACTACCGTATATATACTCGTGTATAAGCCGAGTTTTTCAGCACAAAAAATGTGCTGAAAAACGTCCCCTCGGCTTATACACGAGTCAATACTGACTAAAATTGACTAAAAAAATAATAAACTTATATACTCACCCTCCGGTGGCCCCGATGCGCAGCGCTGCTCCCCTTATGTCATCGCGGCTCCTCTTCTGGCTTCCCGGCTGTTCTTCTTCCTTCAGCATGCTGGGCGCCGCCATGCTCTTCTCGCGGGCGGCGCCTAGTATGACGTCAGCAGCAGCGCATCATACTAGGCGCCGCCCGCGAGAAGAACATGACGGCGCCCAGTAAGCTGAAGAAAGAATAGGAGCCGCGATGACATCGGGGGAGCAGCGCTGCGCATCGGGGCGCACGGTGAGTATATAACTTTATTTTTTTATTCTGCTGGGGGCACGGCTCTATACTACTGGGGGCACGGCTCTATACTACTGGGGGCACGGCTGTATACTGCTGGGGGCACGGCTCTATACTACTGGGGGCACGGCTCTATACTACTGGGGGCACGGCTCTATACTACTGGGGGCACGGCTCTATACTACTGGGGGCACGGCTCTATACTACTGGGGGCACGGCTGTATACTACTGGGGGCACGGCTCTATACTACTGGGGGCACGGCTCTATACTACTGGGGGCAGGCTGGGCTGTATACTACTGGGGGCAGGCTGGGCTGTATACTACTGGGGGCAGGCTGGGCTGTATACTACTGGGGGCTGGCTGGCTATATACTGGGGGGTCTGTGACCAATGCATTTCCCACCCTCGGCTTATACTCGAGTCAATAGGTTTTCCCAGTTTTTGTGGTAAAATTAGGGGTCTCGGCTTATACTCGGGTCGGCTTATACTCGAGTATATATTTTTTTCCAGTGCAATGTTTTGTTCTTTGCAAGTGACAAGGCTGCTGCTACGGTTCCTGAAGGTACTGACAGTAGTTTGACAGAGAAAGGTGTGAGTATATAGTTGTATTTTGCATACTTAGTACTCTATTCTCTCAGTACTTGCATTCCTTGCCTGTATGAATTATAGAAGCATTACAATATCCCGGCCATCATGGTGCACAGATAGGTTCAGCTCCATTGCAGTGATGCTGTGTTCTAAACTTACAGAATAAATTAATTCCTTCTCATAACATCAGGAAGCCATGGGATCTGCAGGGTCTGCATACATTTGAATTTCAAGCGAGCCAAACCTGAACTTTCTCCATCTCTTAAGTGAAAAATCTTGAAAAGCCAATTACTGAAGCTTTCTAAGCATCTTGTAATTAAAGCTGTACTCAGCTTAGTCAGCAAAAATGCGCTCTGAATACTTATATCTTCATTATATCAACATGGCGAGAGGAAAAGAACTGGACCGCACATCCACACATCATACAACGAACTTCTACTTCTAGGCTACATTATATAACGAACTCAAGGTTCTTAATTACATATTGATCAAATTGTATAAGCCCACCAACCACTTCACAGTTACCTTGTTTTAGTGGGTCACCGTGCTATTGTGTGCGGCATCACATGGCGTCCACCGCCGCTGCAGCACAGGGACCAAGACCCAGTTGCCCCCAGCACCCATACTGGCAGGCATAGCCCCCATTTCTCCGGGCCCTGGATCCCCACCGCACCGCATGACAGAAGTAGCGGATGCCATGCAATACCGCACCATGGGAACAGGAAAAAAGGTTCACCATGTGTGAACAGGTGTCTGTCTGGGGCCACATGGAAAAGTTCACACATGATGAAACTTTTTTCCTGTTCACATGGTGCAGTAATGCATGGCATCAACTGCTTCTGTCGTGCGGTGCTGGTGGGGACCTGGGGCCCAGAGCCATGGGGGCTATGCCTGCCAGTATGGGTGCTGGGGGGCAACCGGGTCTTGGTCCCTGCCGGTGCTGTGTTTAGTCTACGTTGTCAGTGGAGGATGGGGGAGCTAGTGTGTTTGTTAGTGGAGAGGGAGGATGATTGGGGGAGTATGTATTCTTAGTGGGGAAGGTAGTCAAAGGGAGAGATAAAAAAAATACTATAAATTTGTTGCCTTATATAAACACTATACATATACCAGTCCAAAAAGTCAGCTGTCTTGGAGTTATCTTTGAGTCCGCCTAATCCTAAAGCCTCGCATCCAGTTCCTTACTACAACCTGCCGTCTCCATCTTAAGAACATCTCTTATATCCGATCCTTACTCAACCTGGAGTCTACAAAACTGCTTGTCCATTACCTTATCATCTCCTGCTTTTATTACCGCAACAATCTTCTCTATGGTCTCCCGGCTAAATCTCCAATTCCCCTCCAATACATCCTAAACTCTGCTGCCTGGCTTATCCATCTGTCTCCTCCATTCTCCTCTGCCTCTCCTCTCTGCCAGTCTCTTCATTGGTTACCCATTGCACAGTGAATATAATTTAAAATACTAACCATGACCTACAAAGCCATCTACAACCTGTCCCCTTCTTATATCTCTAATGAGGCAATACCGTCCCACACGTAATCTCCGCTCCTCACAGGACCTTCATCTTCACTCTATTACCATCCGCTCTTCTCACAACCACATCCAGCACTTCTCTCTGCACCCCCCATATTCTGGAACTTTCTACCCAAATGTGTCAGACTGTCCCCCACTTTCCAAGCCTTCCTAACGTAGCCTGGAAACCCACCTTCTCAGGTTTGCTTACAACACACAATAACCGCACTGCTCTGCTCCCTCACCTTATGTCTCCATCTACCCCCCATATAGATTGTGAGCCTCACGGGCAGCGTCCTCCTCCTACTTGTCTCCTCATCACTGTAGTTTTTGTTTTTGTACCCGCATTTTTCTTATTGTAATGTATGTGAACCACTTACTGATTGTACAGCACAAGGGAATTAATGGTGCTCTATAAATAAATTATAGTAATGATAATAAAAATCTACAGTAAGAGGTTGCTATAATACTTGTATTTGGATCACAGCTTGCATAGACAATGTTGTGCTTTGCTCTTCACTCGTTGCCCCTGATAGAAAATCATATTACCAAACCATCAGCGACCTGTCCTGAGCGGTGCCAGTCACATGACCTTCCATGAAGAACAACTATTGGGGTGCAAGATGCAACAGTAGAGCATTGTCCCTCTTCCTGGTCACACCACAGGAAAAACAAGCCTGGGAGCTGTTCCTTATATGTACAATATGTTCATTTATGTTGTGTATATGACGGCACAGTGCGCTCCTGCACACGGCACCATCAGCAAGATCAGCTGTTACACTGACTGCTGGATCCATATTATCAGTCCCCTATAAGCGGAACAGATTATACATAGTATCTTATCTGCAGGATGTTATAGAGCAAGAGGAGCTGAGAAGCCTGATATATAGTTTGGTTGAGAAAGCATAAATTACATTGAAGAGCCTACAGTGCTTTCAAATGGCAGTGTATACATAAAAACCTCACAAAGTTAAAGGGGTTGTCTACTTTCAGCAAATATTTGATATGATTTGCGTAAGGAAAAGCTATACAATTTTCCAATATACTTTCTGTATCAATTCCTCATAGTTTTCTAGATCTCGCTATAAAAGCTTCTATTCTTACGTTCAGTGGATAGAAATCTGTCTATGTTATGTGATGGAGGTCCTATTACTCTCTGTGATAATAACGGTTTGTGCACATGCATGTCCATCACATCAAATGGAAAGATTTCTATTCACTGGAAGTAAACAAAGAAGCTTAATATAGAATGACAGCAAGCTGAGATCTAGAAAACTGTGAGGAATTGATACACAATTCCTTACACAAACCATATCAAATATTTGCTGAAAGTGGACAACCCTTTTAAGCACAGAACAGAACCAAAGTTCAAGTGTTCCAAGTTCCAGAATAATAGACATTCAAAGTTAGAGTATTCAAGGGGTACTAGAGATAGATGTAACAGTTACTTACCCAGCATGCATAAGTAATGAGCATATATTGTATAGTAACCCACATCTGTACATATTACTTCTCTTCTGTATGTATGTTTAAAATGTTGAATAAAAGCTTAAAAAAAAGGCACAATACCATAAAAATGTAGCACATATACCATAGCATACTATTATGCAGGACACTGTAATTAATACTACAAGGAATAAAGACATTATATAATATGCTGCGACAATAACATATTAGAGTGTATTTTTTTAGCATGTCCACTTATTGAAGATAGTTTAAAATGCTGACCACAACAGAGAGTTTCAGCAATAGCAGAACAGTGTTACAGCTGATACATAACAGACTTCTAACATTATCAATGACTTTGGGATATGATGTACAAGAATCCCTTATAGATGTAGTTTTTAATGGTCAAATACTGCACATTTTTGGTCATTATTGGTCTATCACTAATATTATGTAAACAGCTCCACCTTGTGGCAAGAGTAAATATTACATGTCAAACAACGTTTCTTGACTTGGACAATGACTAATTTGCAAATTTGTCCCATTAGATACAATCAGGGGCGTTGCTAGGGTGGAAAAAGATCCGGGGCACGTGCCCCATTGCATTTGTATCAGACTTTCAGTAATGCCCCCTCCTGTAAATAACCCCCTCACACGTGATTGTGCCAATAACAACTTTATTGAGGGGCTACACAGCTACAGAAACACCGAAGAAATCCTGACTTACATCCAGTGACTGCAGGTGACATGTCCACTTCACTATTAGGGTGGTGGAACTCGTGATGTTTTGAACTGGTTGTTAGTCCATTTTTAGTCAGGCGTTTTCAGTCCGTTAAAAAACGCATGCGTTTTTGAAACCGCATCTCTTTTTGTCCGGTTTTACCAATTATCTTAATTTAAAATGGACAAAAATTGCCAAAACGCCACATGTGCAACCACCCTTGGACTCGGCATCACCACGTCTCCTTTCTGTGGACTTCACCACACAGACATCTTATGTCCTTCATTATCCCAAAATCTTCGTTTTTGCGAAGATTGCGTTCACATGTTGCAGTTACAACTGAATCGCAGTCTTGAGGTGGTTTTAGGTGCAGTTTAGGTGCAGTGAAGAACATTTGTGGAACAGGTTTCCCCTTCAAACTAAAATTCACCAGTTCATGTCTTGTTAAATTAACATAACTGCACCTAAAACCATCTCAAAACTGATTGTGATGCAGTTGTAACTGCAACATGTGAACGCAACTTCGGAGAACGAAGATTTTGGGATAATGAAGGACATAAGATGTCTGTGTGGTGAAGTCCACAGAAAGGAGACGTGGTGATGCCGAGTCCAAGGATGGTTGCACATGTGGCGTTTTGAACCCGTTTTTAGAAAACGCATCCATTTATTATAATTGGTCAAACCTGTCAAAAACGGATGCGTTTTCAAAAACGGACTGCTTAAAAATGGGCCAAAAACGCGTTCAAAATGCCACGTGTAACATTACCCTAAGGCTGTGCTCACACGTGGCATTTAAACAAATACAAGAGACCAGCCACTCGTTATCCATCACATAATCATCACTGGAAACTCATTTCCTGCTGCCACGTGTGAACACACCCCAAGGAATGTCCTCACAGCCCCCCGGTAATGTCCTCACACAGCCCCCAGTATTGTCTCCCACACATCTCTTCCAGTAATGTCCTCACACAGCCCCCAGTATTGTCTCCCACACATCTCTTCCAGTAATGTCCCCCCCCCAAGTAAAGTCACTGACTCATCCCCCAATAATGTCACCCACACATCTATCCAGTAATGTCCCCCTTGTAATCTCCCTCAGTAATGTGCCCCACACAGGCCCCCTGTAATGTGCCTCCCACAGATCCCCCTGTAATGTGCCTCCCACAGATCCCCCTGGAATTTACCTCCCACAGATCCCCCTGGAATGTACCTCCCACAGATCCCCCTGTAATGTGCCCCACACAGGCCCCCCTGTAATGTGCCTCCCACAGATCCCCCTGGAATTTACCTCCCACAGATCCCCCTGGAATGTGCCCCACACAGGCCCCCCTGTAATGTGTCTCCCACAGATCCCCCTGGAATGTACCTCCCACAGATCCCCCTGTAATGTGCCCCACACAGGCCCCCTTGTAATGTGCCTCCCACAGATTCCCTGTAATGTGCCCCATATAGATCCCCCTGTAATGTGCCCCACACAGATCCCCCTGCAATGTGCCCCACACAGATCCCCCTGTAACGTGCCCCACACAGATCCCCCTGTAACGTGCCCCACACAGATGCCCCTGTAACGTTCCCCACACAGATCCCCCTGTAACGTGCCCCACTGCTTCCCCCTGCTGGTCATGTGATCGTGACATCATCACAGGTCCTGCAGGGAAAGCAGTGAACACCGATCGTGAAGAGAGAGTGGGGGATGCCCGGGCAGTGGGGCTAATGTCCTCTGGACCCAGGGAGATCCGGGGCACCAGGCAAAAGATCCAGGGCACGAGCCCCGGATCTTTTGACCTAGCGACGCCCCTGGATACAATATGTTACTTATTGTCTTGGGATGCAATAAAGACCAGAAATTATCATTGAAATAACAGGTTTTCATAATGGCATTATGTCCATTTTACCGCATCTTTGTTGGTGTTTTGCCAATCGTGGACGGATTAGGGGACAGCCATTACTGATTGGGCAGGGATCTAGATTTTGATCCCCATTTTAGATTCCCATCACAAAGGAAGCACTACAGCACAGAATTATCTTTCATACTCTTTTATATTGGTATCGGCAATCTATATGTGGCTACCTCCAATTTTAACCCTGTATCACTTAAACTTAATTAAAGTTAGTAGTTGTCTAACAATCTTATTAAAAGCCAACTGTGCAACATTTATTTTTTTTCCAGGGTTGCAGCTGGACCTGGATCACTTTGGTGTACTGATGTGTGAGATCTCTTCACTGAACGCAGCATTTCACCTTTGCTCTGAGCCACAGCAGTAGCAGGCTTCTGGTTAGATATTGCAGCAAAGGATAGGTGCTGGGGAGTAGTGTGGATCTCACAGCACTGCAGTTTGAGGAGACCACTGCAATTTGTAGCTATACTGTAGTCCAGATACAACCCTGGAATATGAATATATTTTTGATAGTCCTTTCAGACCTCCATTATCTTTCGTCATTACAATGATGCTGCACCTTCCAGCCGGAATAATAATAAAGGAGAGATCTGAATGCAGATGTGAACTGGGCCTAATACTGCCGCTTTCTATGCTAAGAACTTCTGGTACTCTCCCTTTAACACAGGTGAACAGAATTCACATAGTCAGAGGTACCTCAATGTTCTGGTTCTGATAAAACTTGTTCAGGTAGGTACTTAAGCTACATTCTCAATGTGAGAGTGACAATCACTTTATGGAATTAGCTCACTAAACAACAATTTCTTAATTTCTTTTTGATAAAAAGAGAAACCCTGGAAAATCTACCAGAAGTAACCCTTTAATGACTAGCAATGTAATTTGCTTTAGTTTGCCTTAATTGTATAATATTTTGCCACTAGGTTTGGCATTTTTTCTAAATCACAATTACTAGTTAGAATAACTTTGAAGGTTATTATGGTTGTAAGGCTAATAAATTCTTGTGGCTTTTTTTGGGTTTATGTTTTGGTTTCTTGAATGTTTCTTTCATAGCATTTTCTAAAAATAGATGTTATGTTTCAGCACAATTATATATATATAATTGGAACCACACAGTTATTCACCACATTATATATGTATGTTCAATGTGCTTTTGCGGGAAACAATCTGAAAGGTTAGCAGTTAGTATAGTGTCTGTAGCAGAGTAGCGGACCCTAGGCAGTTATTAGCTACTGCTATATATACATTTACAGGGAACATTGCCAAAGGTTAGTATTTAGTGCATTCTCCGCGACAGACAGGTACTCATCTCCTGTTGTAGGAATCATTTCCATATTTTAGAAGAATTTCTGAGGGGTGGATTAAGAAGTAGTCTTCGGACACAAGGTGCTTGCTGAATGACTCTTGTGCTGAGAACCATTTCCTTAGCATCAAGAAAGAGTGAACCTGCTTCTGAATGGGAGGTAAAATAGACATCTTACAAGGACATGCTCATGGCACATGTCTGCTAAGTAGTCGCTTCTGCTTTAGCAGAAAATAGTTTTTTCCAAAATTTTTCTTAAAGTGTTATTAAAACTATTTCCAAACTTCGCTGCGGTGGCTGCTGCACTTATTACTAGACCAACAGCTGGACATCTCCCTCCTTGTCCATCATGTTCTATTCTATACCAAAACTATACTAATTTCCGGTCACAAAATGAAAGACGAATTTGGGAATACAAATTTATTACCCTCTTTGACACCCTCCACACAGGACTCAAAGGGATTCATGACCCACTACAACATCTAACAAATGTTATCCTGAGATAGAGGGTCATCAGAGACTTTAACTTGGAGTCATTAACTTGGAGGCAATAAAACATCACACTGCCCAGGTCATCTAATTAAAGGAAACCTACCATCCCGGATCTACCTATTAAGGTAGATCCGGTGGCAGGTTCATATAATAAATGCCATCATAAAATTTTTAAGGGCTAATCCTTTAGTGGCCGCTGCGTTTGGAAAAGTTTTATTGCCTAATATGCAAATTTCTGAAAGAGGCTACTGGGACGTGGAGTACATGGAGCTGATGCTACACAACGTGGCTACTCCACACCCCAGTACACTTGTCCGCGCTCTGCATAGACTCTCTATGCAGAGCTGGCGGCTGCGTGTACTCGGCTCTGCATCTGGAGCTACTGGGCATGCTCAAAAGCTCCGACCTCGGAGTGGAGGACGCACTGCCACCGGCTCTGCCTAGAGAGTCTATGGAGAGTGCGGATGAGGGTGCGCAGCTACAAAGATATACGCAATGAAGATGACATAGTAGGAGGATCAAAAGAGGCAACTAGGGTGCGGCTACTCCACTTCCCAGTAGCTTCTTTCACTAATTTGCATATTAGGGCAATATTACTTTTCCAAACACTGCAGCCACTAAAGTATTAACTCTAAAAAGGGCTTTGAGGGCATTTATTAGCTGAACCTACCACTGGATCTACCTTAATAGGTAGATCCGAGATGTATTTAAGGACCTGTTGTCTCCACTTTGTTATTGTCTTTTTTTTACATTTTTTTCTCATCACTTCTCCGTTCATTATGTATAAAATCTCTATGACTGCAGAAATCTTGTTATATCATGCCTGATGAAGGGACCTAAGTTGGTAGCAACATCTTATATTTCACTGAGTCATTAAAAAGTATCACAATATCATGGAGGTTCCTTTATTTGACCAATCAAAAGCTACAGAAATCTATTCTATACTAAACAGGTGTTTAGTAAATTCAGAACTGCAATGACAAGCCCGTACTACTTGAATAACACCATTAATCCTGTCATTGTGCCTCTGCATGAACAACACAAGCCGAATTTCATCTTCATGGATAACAATGTTCCAGCTCATTGAGGTCACACGGGACGGTTGCTGGAGCTTGGGGGATCTCAAATAGAGTGCCCTGCATATTAATAAAAAAAAAGCCATTGCTACCTCACTCTCCCCCATGATCCCTGGCACTACCACATGTGGCAGTGGAGTAGAAATTGGTCATTGGATACTGATACATTTTTCTTTACAATGACACCAAGCCATTGCTACAACCGATACAGAGTCACAACTACTTAGTTCATTTTTGGACTGCTATTGAAAGCCTTGGCTTTTCCAATACTTCTGAAAGTGTGAAAACATGAAAAGGCATCTTGCTTCATAAATGGATCATTTTTGGACCTTTTTACAATTGTTGCTGTTTGCTACCGAAGCTTCAAATATCTGTAAAGTGATTAGTTACAGTTCTGTGCCTGAATGTCAGATATGTGCCTAATTTGCCAATCAAGGATCACTTGTCGCTAGTTCTTACCTTTGATAATCTATACTTCAATAACTCTGTGTACAATATAGTTACCAGTATATTCAGATCAGCTCAGAAGATGCCATATATACAGAGCGGAGACTCTGGAGGCAATGCATGGCTCCAGAACATTGTCTTCTGCTCAGTATAATTAAGATAACATTGGCATTGTGCAGTAAGTGATATTGATCGTGTTTGTGTTGATATTTTATGGGAAAGATTAGAAGACTTTTCCGGCATCAGTGTTGGATTTAAATCCTGCTTGGAGAGCCTTGGATCACAGAGGTACATCAGACAGGCACTTCAGTTACTTATTTATAAGCGTGATAGCAGCTTCCTCGTACATAAGTGCCAGAGAGAACTGACTTGTGGTCTCTGCCTGTATTTGCTTGAATAATCTAAGATTAAATTGCTGAATTTTCACCTTTATTTTTCTATCTAGTAGGTTGCATCAGCTTCTTCAAAGTAAAAAGGGGCAGTCAGAAGACTAAATGTCATTAAATGCTGATTTCTGGGGGATTAAAGGGATTTTTTTTAGTTAAAAGCACAAATACATTGATAAAAGTGGGTCAGTGTATTGCGCAATAAATTGTGATTGACAGGGAAATCTCGCAACATGTGATCAATTTCCCTTCAGAATCAATGGAATAAAATTTGCTTTATGCAATTCATATTAAAACTGATGGGTTGTATATAGAATTCATATCTAGGACAGGTTCTCCAAAGCTATTGAGGCACCAGAAGCAATAGAGGTCTGACAGTAATCAGGAGGAATCTACATTGTAGTTCTAGAAATTGCAGAGTAATCGATGGAATCAGGAATCGGGGGTCAGGAGGACGACACCAGTTCAACCACAGAATATCTATTATAGGTAACATCCAGCAAGATAAAGATTTGAACTAGTTGAGAACAGTAACAAATAGTGGTACATGGTCCAGAACCGAAGTTCTCCCCCCAGAGAAACCGGAGTTCTGAGACGGCTGATACAATTCTCAACCTTCAAAATTCTACATAGGAGTTTGGGTGACACTAGAAGTTAAAACTTCAGTATAATCTGTTAATATGCTTACTGAATAGGATCTTTACACATCAAGCAACAGGGGGGTGTTTGCAGTGTCACAGTACCCTCTATCCACATCCAGGAATCTGCAAAGTGGGTATCTCCCCTGTTCTGTTACTCTCTGGTATCCTCTCCTCTGTGGGCAACCTACATTGGGGGTCATTTAACTTATCTTGAATGTTTTGGCTGTTTTTGCCTGTCATTTTTCCATCTGCTTCTTTTTTAATTTATTAATCTAATTTTTTACTTGTGTTAAATGTTTTTTTTTCAAATCTCTTTTTGAGACATTTGTTACAAATGCGGCAAAAAAGTTTTCCTTAAGTATGGTTTTGTCTGAAGTTTTTTGAACCAAAAATGTTGCAAATATTAAACAATTTGACATTTATGGCTGCGACATTTAGCACATCTGGAATAGAAGATAAATGTGTCTTACTGACGAAAAACAAATGTCTGGCGGACATTTCAAAATGTCCCCAAAAGGCACAAAAATGTCTAAAAAAAGAAAGAAAAAACAGGAAGAAAAATGAAGATAAGACTTTAAAGATCATCTTGACTAGAGATGAGCGAACACTAAAATGCTCGGGTACTCGTTATTCGAGACGAACTTTTCCCGATGCTCGAGTGCTCGTCTCGAATAACGAACCCCATTGAAGTCAATGGGAGACTCGAGCATTTTTCAAGGGGACCAAGGCTCTGCACAGGGAAGCTTGGCCAAACACCTGGGAACCTCAGAAAAGGATGGAAAAACCACGGAAATGGACAGGAAACAGCAGGGGCAGCATGCATGGATGCCTCTGAGGCTGCCTAATCGCACCATTATGCCAAAATTATGGGCAACAGCATGGCCATGACAGAGTGACAGAATGAAGCTAGATAGCATCTAAAACATCCAATAATTGACCCTGACACTATAGGGGACGGCATGCAGAGGCAGCGGCAGCAGCGGCAGGCTAGAGAGTGGCATGGCGACATACCCTAAATGGACTCAGGCTTCAAACCAATGGGTGGCAGAGAGGAACCAAAGGAGGTGAGCAAGAAGCGCTCAAATAATATCGCTACATGATAAAAGTTTGCCAGTATATTTTGTGGATTACACAGCAGGGTGGCGACAAAGTTAACATGGAAGCCATGAAAACAACCCCAAATTCTGCCTGACACAGCTCGTTTGATAAGGGGACCATGTATGCTTACAGTTCATGCCAGTCGCTGCACTTGCTGCCAGTCTCCTTTCGAATAGTTTAAAATAATAATAACCCTCATCCATAAAGCTCTGTATAATGCTGCACCCCCCTACCTCTCCTCTCTTATCTCAGTCTATCGCCCAACCCGTGCTCTTAGATCCGCCAGTGATCTTAGATTAACCTCTACCCTAGTGCGGACCTCCCACTCGCGTCTCCAAGACTTCTCTAGAGCTGCACCAATTCTATGGAATGCTCTGCCCCGGACTATCAGACTAATACCTAACCTCCAAAGTTTCAAACGTGCTCTTAAAACCCATTTCTTTAGGCAAGCCTATAACACTCATTAACTGCATGAAGTTTTAACTCTTCTACTAACCCGTCCTGTGTCGTCCTCCCATCTGTTATCCAGCAACCAACAGGCACCAGACTTCTCTGCAGTCCCATTCACCCTGGACCTGGTATATAAGATGACGGCTGAGTGTTTCAAGCGACAGCAATTCCATTTATTATATTTTTTTCTATTCCCTAAGAAGAATGGCTTGACCATTAAATATTCTTTTACCTCGTGTTACCCCATCATCTTCATAAACCGTAAGCTCTGGCGAGCAGGGACCTCACTCCTGTTGTTCCATACAAATGTTGTGCTCTGTTACATTACATTTGTATTTGTTTCCTATGATTTGTAAAGCGCTGCAGAATATGATGACGCTATATAAATAAAGATTATTATTATTATGGAGGCAGTGAACTAGTAGTAGATTAAAGGTGCTGCAACTATGTTAGTTGGATCTTGTGATGGAGCTGGCGCTCTGCAGCCAGGCGAGCTTTCGCCAATCCAAGCCCCTGTTTCTAGGCTACTCCCCAAACAGCACTTCTAAGAACCTTTTGTATAAGATCAAGTGTAGTAGCGTTCTTATAAGTTTAGGATATGCCGGGTGAGGGGAATGTAAACAGATGCGCAAGAAGCGCTGAAATAATATCCCTAAATGGTAAAAGTTTGCCAGTATATTTTGTGGATTACACAGCAGGGTGGCGACAAAGTTAACAACTTTGATGTGGAATGCCCTGTAATAGCTCTTGGGCGGTGTGCCTTTTATCGCCTAGGCTCAGCAGTTTCAGCACCGCCTGCTGTCGCTTAGCGACGGCACTGCTGCTGTGCCTAGAGCTACCGACTGATGGCGCCATGCCCACGGATGGTAATTCGGAGGAGGAGGAGGTGGAGGAGGGGTGGGAGGAGGTATAGTAGGCCTTTGAGACCTGGACCGAGGTAGGCCCCGCAATTCTCTGCGTCGCCAGTATATGAGCAGCCCCAGGGTCAGACTCGGTCCCAGCCTGCACCAAGTTAAGTGTAGTAGCGTTCTTATAAGTTTGGGATATGGCGGGTGAGGGGAATGTAAACAGATGCGCAAGAAGCGCATGATGCGCATGGAGCTGGCGCTCCGCTGCCAGGCGAGCTTTCGCCAATCCAAGCCCCTGTCTCTAGGCTACTCCCCAAACAGCACTTCTAAGAACCTTTTGTATAAGATCAAGTGTAGTAGCGTTCTTATAAGTTTAGGATATGCCGGGTGAGGGGAATGTAAACAGATGCGCAAGAAGCGCTGAAATAATATCCCTAAATGGTAAAAGTTTGCCAGTATATTTTGTGGATAACACAGCAGGGTGGCGACAAAGTTAACAACTTTGATGTGGAATCCATGAAAACAACCCAAATTTCTGCCTGACACACCTCGTTTGATAAAGGGACGATGTATGGAGGCAGCTATATGGACGACTTTTGGAGGTAGCAATGGAGACAACGTGTGGAGGCTGCTATGGAGACAATTTAATTTGGATAGTGCCTGTATGTGGCAGTCCCAAACATTTTTCAAACCAGAGGAGCAGGTAGGTGGCCCTCCAGTAAAATGGAATAGATTGAGTGCCTGTATGTGGCAGTCCCAAAAATGTTTCAAACCAGAGGAGCAGGTAGGTGGCCCTCCAGTAAAATGGAATAGATTGAGTGCCTGTATGTGGCAGTCCCAAAAATTCTTCAAACCAGAGGAGCAGGTAGGTGGCCCTCCAGTAAAATGGAATAGATTGAGTGCCTGTATGTGGCAGTCCCAAAAATGTTTCAAACCAGAGGAGCAGGTAGGTGGCCCTCCAGTAAAATGGAATAGATTGAGTGCCTGTATGTGGCAGTCCCAAAAATGTTTCAAACCAGAGGAGCAGGTAGGTGGCCCTCCAGTAAAATGGAATAGATTGAGTGCCTGTATGTGGCAGTCCCAAAAATTCTTCAAACCAGAGGAGCAGGTAGGTGGCCCTCCAGTAAAATGGAATAGATTGAGTGCCTGTATGTGGCAGTCCCAAAAATTGTTCAAACCAGAGGAGCAGGTAGGTGGCCCTGCAGTAAAATGGAATAGATTGAGTGCCTGTATGTGGCAGTCCCAAAAATGTTTCAAACCAGAGGAGCAGGTAGGTGGCCATCCAGTAAAATGGAATAGATTGAGTGCCTGTATGTGGCAGTCCCAAAAATTGTTCAAACCAGAGGAGCAGGTAGGTGGCCCTGCAGTAAAATGGAATAGATTGAGTGCCTGTATGTGGCAGTCCCAAAAATGTTTCAAACCAGAGGAGCAGGTAGGTGGCCCTCCAGTAAAATGGAATAGATTGAGTGCCTGTATGTGGCAGTCCCAAAAATTGTTCAAACCAGAGG
The DNA here is from genome assembly GCF_040894005.1 of Engystomops pustulosus. NCBI lineage: Eukaryota > Metazoa > Chordata > Amphibia > Anura > Leptodactylidae > Engystomops > Engystomops pustulosus. The sequence continues at coordinate 51,165,099 of NC_092417.1, forward strand.
AGCAGGTAGGTGGCCCTGCAGTAAAATGGAATAGATTGAGTGCCTGTATGTGGCAGTCCCAAAAATGTTTCAAACCAGAGGAGCAGGTAGGTGGCCCTCCAGTAAAATGGAATAGATTGAGTGCCTGTATGTGGCAGTCCCAAAAATTTTTTAAAACAGAGGACCGGGTAGGTGGCCCTCCAGAAAAATGGAATAGATTGAGTGCCTGTATGTGGCACTCACAAAAATTGTTTCAAACAGAGGACCGGGTAGGTGGTCCTCCAGAAAAATTAAATGCATGAAGTACTATAGCAAGAGCCAGTGGGCCCTGTCAAAAAATAGCCATTTTCCTCTGCTTTACTGTACAAAGAGGAGGAGAAGGAGGAAAATGAGGAGGAGGAGGAGGAGTGGATCAATTATTCAGGTTGAGCTTCCTTCACCTGGTGGAGATTGGAAATTCTGAGAAATCCAGCCTTTATTCATTTTAATAAGCGTCAGCCTGTCAGCGCTGTCAGTCGACAGGCGTGTACGCTTATCGGTGATGATGCCACCAGCTGCACTGAAAACCCGCTCGGACAAGACGCTAGCGGCAGGGCAGGCAAGAACCTCCAAGGCGTACAGCGCCAGTTCGTGCCACATGTCCAGCTTTGAAACCCAGTAGTTGTAGGGAGCTGTGTGATCATTTAGGACGATGGTATGGTCAGCTACGTACTCCCTCACCATCTTTCTGTAAAGATCAGCCCTACTCTGCCGAGACTGGGGACAGGTGACAGTGTCTTGCTGGGGTGACATAAAGCTGGCAAAAGCCTTGTAAAGCGTACCCTTGCCAGTGCTGGACAAGCTGCCTGCTCGCCTACTCTCCCTCGCTACTTGTCCCGCAGAACTACGCACTCTGCCGCTAGCGCTGTCAGAAGGGAAATACTGTTTCAGCTTGTGCACCAGGGCCTGCTGGTATTCATGCATTCTCACACTCCTTTCCTCTGCAGGGATGAGAGTGGAAAGATTTTGCTTGTACCGTGGGTCCAGGAGAGTGAACACCCAGTAATCGGTGCTGGAATAAATTCTTTGAACGCGAGGGTCACGGGATAGGCAGCCTAGCATGAAATCTGCCATATGCGCCAGAGTACCAACGCGTAAGAATTCACTCCCCTCACTGGCCTGACTGTCCATTTCCTCCTCCTCCAACTCCTCCAACTCCTCTTCTTCTGCCCATACACGCTGAACAGTGAAGGACTCAACAATGGTCCCCTCTTGTGTCTCGCCAACATTCTCCTCCTCTTCCTCCTCATCCTCCTCCACCTCCACCTCCTCCGATATGCGCTGAGAAACAGACCTCAGGGTGCTTTGGCTATCAACAAGGGAATATTCTTCCCCCGTCTCTTGTGACGAGCGCAAAGCTTCCGACTTCATGCTGACCAGAGAGTTTTTCAACAGGCCAAGCAGCGGGATGGTGAGGCTGATGATGGCGGCATCGCCACTGACCATCTGTGTTGACTCCTCAAAGTTACTCAGCACCTGACAGATATCAGACATCCACGTCCACTCCTCATTGTAGACTTGAGGAAGCTGACTGACCTGACTACCAGTTCTGGTGGAAGTTGACATCTGGCAGTCTACAATCGCTCTGCGCTGCTGGTAAACTCTGGATAACATGGTCAGTGTTGAATTCCACCTCGTGGGCACGTCGCACAACAGTCGGTGAGCGGGCAGTTGGAGGCGGCGCTGCGCTGCCCTGAGAGTGGCAGCATCTGGGCTGGACTTCCTGAAATGCGCACAGATGCGGCGCACCTTCGTGAGCAAATCAGACAGATTGGGGTATGTCTTGAGGAAACGCTGCACTATCAGATTTAACACATGGGCCAGGCATGGCACATGTGTCAGTCTGCCGAGTTGCAGAGCCGCCACCAGGTTACGGCCGTTGTCACACACAACCATTCCCGGCTTGAGGTTCAGCGGTGCCAGCCACAGATCAGTCTGCGCCGTGATGCCCTGTAATAGCTCTTGGGCGGTGTGCCTTTTGTCGCCTAGGCTCAGCAGTTTGAGCACCGCCTGCTGTCGCTTAGCGACGGCACTGCTGCTGTGCCTAGAGCTACCGACTGATGGCGCCGTGCCCACGGATGGTAGTTCGGAGGAGGAGGTGGAGGAGGGGTGGGAGGAGGAGGAGGCATAGTAGGCCTGAAACACCTGGACCGAGGTAGGCCCCGCAATCCTCGGCGTCGGCAGTATATGAGCAGCCCCAGGGTCAGACTCGGTCCCAGCCTCCACCAAGTTAACCCAATGTGCCGTCAGCGATATATAGTGGCCCTGCCCGGCAGCACTCGTCCACGTGTCCGTGGTCAGGTGGACCTTGTCAGAAACGGCGTTGGTCAGGGCACGGATGATGTTGTCTGACACGTGCTGGTGCAGGGCTGGGACGGCACATCGGGAAAAGTAGTGGCGGCTGGGGACCGAATACCGAGGGGCGGCCGCCGCCATGAGGTTGCGAAAGGCCTCGGTCTCTACTAGCCTATAGGGCAGCATCTCCAGGCTAAGCAATCTGGAGATGTGCACATTAAGGGCTTGGGCGTGCGGGTGGGTTGCACTATATTTGCGTTTCCGCTCCAGCGTCTGGGGTATGGAGAGCTGAACGCTGGTGGATGCTGTGGAGGATCGTGGAGGCGACGATGGGGTTTTTGTGCCAGGGTCCTGGGCAGGGGGCTGACTAGCAGCTGACACAGGGGAAGGAGCAGTGGTGTGCACGGCCGGAGGTGAACGGGCTTGTTGCCACTGAGTGGGGTGCTTAGCATTCATATGCCTGCGCATACTGGTGGTAGTTAAGCTAGTAGTGGTGGAACCCCTGCTGAGCCTGGTTTGGCAAATGTTGCACACCACAGTCCGTCGGTCATCCGGTGTTTCCTTAAAGAACCTCCACACTTCTGAAGATCTAGCCCTCGCTGCAAGAGCCCTCACCACGGGAGCTTCACTAGTTGACAGTGGCGCTGATGCACCAGCTCTGGCCCTGCCTCTCCGTCTGGCCCCACCACTGCCTCTTCCAACCTGTTCAGGTCGAGGACTCTCCTCCGTCTCAGAAGCACTGTGTTCACCCGGCCTCTCAACCCAGCTTGGGTCTGTCACCTCATCATCCTCCGATCCCTCAGTCTGCTCCCCCCTCGGACTTCCTGCCCTGACAACAACTTCCCCACTGTCTGACAACCGTGTCTCCTCATCGTCGGACACCTCTTTACACACTTCCACTACGTCAAGAAGGTCATCATCACCCACAGACTGTGACTGGTGGAAAACCTGGGCATCGGAAAATTGCTCAGCAGCAACCGGACAAGTGGTTTGTGACTGTGGGAAGGGTCCAGAAAACAGTTCCTCAGAGTATGCCGGTTCAAATGGCAAATTTTCCTGGGAGGGGGCAGACTGGGGGGGAGGAGGCTGAGGTGCAGGAGCTGGAGGAGTGGGGATTTCGGTGACATGGGTGGACTGCGTGGAAGACTGACTGGTGGACAAATTGCTCGAAGCATTGTCAGCAATCCACGACATCACCTGTTCGCACTGTTCTGGCCTCAACAGTGCTCTACCACGAGTCCCAGTAACTTCAGACATGAACCTAGGGAGTGTAGCTCTGCGGCGTTCCCCTGCTCCCTCATCAGCAGGTGGTGTCTCACCCCGCCCAGGACCACGGCCTCTGACCCCTGCAGTAGTTGGACGCCCACGTCCCCGCCCTCGTCCTCTACCCCTAGCCCTCGGGTTAAACATTTTTAAAATGAGAGTTATAACTTTTTTTTTTTTTTTACTTCTTTTTGTTTTTTTTTGTGTTTTTGTGTGTTTTTTTTTTTTTTTGTGTTTTTTGTTTTTTTTTGAGTTTTTAAAACCAAACAATCCTATCCTATTGCTATGGCTATTTTCTAGCCAAGTATCAAAGGAAGCACACTACTATGCCAGATGAGATGACACTGAGTTATTGCCTAATAGAAATCCAACCCCTACTGAATTTTGCCACTTCGGCCTTTGCTATGGATATGTGCGCCACTAAGCGCAGAACACAGCGGTCGCAAGTCTCACTACAAATTGCTCAGAATTGGCAAGTACATGCACTGCAGAAACTACAGCCACCAGCAGATCAACCAGAAATCAAATATATAGAACGCTACTGTAGGCTTCAAGAAGCTGTTTGTATTCTCCTATGGCTATTTTCTAGCCAAGTATCAAAGGAAGCACACTACTATGCCAGATGAGATGACACTGAGTTATTGCCTAATAGAAATCCAACCCCTACTGAATTTTCCCACTTTGGCCTTTGCTATGGATATGTGCGCCACTAAGCGCAGAACACAGCGGTCCCAAGTCTCACTACAAATTGCTCAGAATTGGCAAGTACATGCACTGCAGAAACTACAGCCACCAGCAGATCAACCAGAAATCAAATATATAGAACGCTACTGTAGGCTTCAAGAAGCTGTTTGTATTCTCCTATGGCTATTTTCTAGCCAAGTATCAAAGGAAGCACACTACTATGCCAGATGAGATGACACTGAGTTATTGCCTAATAGAAATCCAACCCCTACTGAATTTTCCCACTTCGGCCTTTGCTATGGATATGTGCGCCACTAAGCGCAGAACACAGCGGTCGCAAGTCTCACTACAAATTGCTCAGAATTGGCAAGTACATGCACTGCAGAAACTACAGCCACCAGCAGATCAACCAGAAATCAAATATATAGAACGCTACTGTAGGCTTCAAGAAGCTGTTTGTATTCTCCTATGGCTATTTTCTAGCCAAGTATCAAAGGAAGCACACTACTATGCCAGATGAGATGACACTGAGTTATTGCCTAATAGAAATCCAACCCCTACTGAATTTTCCCACTTCGGCCTTTGCTATGGATATGTGCGCCACTAAGCGCAGAACACAGCGGTCGCAAGTCTCACTACAAATTGCTCAGAATTGGCAAGTACATGCACTGCAGAAACTACAGCCACCAGCAGATCAACCAGAAATCAAATATATAGAACGCTACTGTAGGCTTCAAGAAGCTGTTTGTATTCTCCTATGGCTATTTTCTAGCCAAGTATCAAAGGAAGCACACTACTATGCCAGATGAGATGACACTGAGTTATTGCCTAATAGAAATCCAACCCCTACTGAATTTTCCCACTTCGGCCTTTGCTATGGATATGTGCGCCACTAAGCGCAGAACACAGCGGTCGCAAGTCTCACTACAAATTGCTCAGAATTGGCAAGTACATGCACTGCAGAAACTACAGCCACCAGCAGATCAACCAGAAATCAAATATATAGAACGCTACTGTAGGCTTCAAGAAGCTGTTTGTATTCTCCTATGGCTATTTTCTAGCCAAGTATCAAAGGAAGCACACTACTATGCCAGATGAGATGACACTGAGTTATTGCCTAATAGAAATCCAACCCCTACTGAATTTTCCCACTTCGGCCTTTGATATGGATATGTGCGCCACTAAGCGCAGAACACAGCGGTCGCAAGTCTCACTACAAATTGCTCAGAATTGGCAAGTACATGCACTGCAGAAACTACAGCCACCAGCAGATCAACCAGAAATCAAATATATAGAACGCTACTGTAGGCTTCAAAAAGCTGTTTGTATTCTCCTATGGCTATTTTCTAGCCAAGTATCAAAGGAAGCACACTACTATGCCAGATGAGATGACACTGAGTTATTGCCTAATAGAAATCCAACCCCTACTGAATTTTGCCACTTCGGCCTTTGCTATGGATATGTGCGCCACTAAGCGCAGAACACAGCGGTCGCAAGTCTCACTACAAATTGCTCAGAATTGGCAAGTACATGCACTGCAGAAACTACAGCCACCAGCAGATCAACCAGAAATCAAATATATAGAACGCTACTGTAGGCTTCAAGAAGCTGTTTGTATTCTCCTATGGCTATTTTCTAGCCAAGTATCAAAGGAAGCACACTACTATGCCAGATGAGATGACACTGAGTTATTGCCTAATAGAAATCCAACCCCTACTGAATTTTCCCACTTCGGCCTTTGCTATGGATATGTGCGCCACTAAGCGCAGAACACAGCGGTCGCAAGTCTCACTACAAATTGCTCAGAATTGGCAAGTACATGCACTGCAGAAACTACAGCCACCAGCAGATCAACCAGAAATCAAATATATAGAACGCTACTGTAGGCTTCAAGAAGCTGTTTGTATTCTCCTATGGCTATTTTCTAGCCAAGTATCAAAGGAAGCACACTACTATGCCAGATGAGATGACACTGAGTTATTGCCTAATAGAAATCCAACCCCTACTGAATTTTCCCACTTCGGCCTTTGCTATGGATATGTGCGCCACTAAGCGCAGAACACAGCGGTCGCAAGTCTCACTACAAATTGCTCAGAATTGGCAAGTACATGCACTGCAGAAACTACAGCCACCAGCAGATCAACCAGAAATCAAATATATAGAACGCTACTGTAGGCTTCAAGAAGCTGTTTGTATTCTCCTATGGCTATTTTCTAGCCAAGTATCAAAGGAAGCACACTACTATGCCAGATGAGATGACACTGAGTTAGTGCCTAATAGAAATCCAACCCCTACTGAATTTTCCCACTTCGGTCTTTGCTATGGATATGTGTGCCACTAAGAGCTAAACACAACGGTAGCAAGTCCCCCTGCTAATTCCTCACAAAATGGTAATAGATGCAAATTAAAATAAAAAAAGTAGAACGTTATTGTAGCCCTAAGAAGGGCTGTTGGGTTCTTTGAGAATCACTCCTGCCTAACAGTAAGCTAATAGAACACCCTAACGCTTTCCCTGACCAGCAGCAGCTCTCTCCCTAGCGGCATCCAGAGACAGAATGATCCGAGCAGCGCGGCCAGCGGCTAGTCTATCCCAGGGTCACCTGATCTGGCCAGCCAACCACTGCTATCGACGTGTAAGGGTACCACGTCATGCTGGGTGGAGTGCAGAGTCTCCTGGCTTGTGATTGGCTCTGTTTCTGGCCGCCAAAAAGCAAAACGGCGGGAGCTGCCATTTTCTCGAGCGGGCGAAGTATTCGTCCGAGTAACGAGCAGTTTCGAGTACCCTAATGCTCGACCGAGCATCAAGCTCGGACGAGCATGTTCGCTCATCTCTAATCTTGACACTGTGATAAATCTGGTGCTGCTTGTCTTACTAGCTTGTAGTAAACTTGGTTCTGGTCCTGTGTCTATGAGGTAATCCTAATTAAAAAATGACATAATTTAGCTCTTAAATCCCTACTGGTATTTCTATAATGACTTAGAAATTACTGGATTAACAACTGTAATTTGTGTTAAACTTAAAATCTGAATTTATTTAGTCAGATGACATCCTAAGGCCCATTCCACACTTGCGAGTGTAATGAGCTGCAAACCGGGAGTGAACTGACATGCTGAGTTCAGCTCTGGTTTACAGCGTTCGGGCCGTGCGTTCCGGGCAGCATGCGTTGCAAGTGTGAAGCGAGTTCATCGCATCACACTTGCTAGTGTAGAAGGGGCCTCATTTTAGACCACCCGCTGACTTTAGACGTCAGCAGGTGCAGGTCCGGAGTCTATAGTGACGTCTTTAGATGTTGCTGCCGTTTACTTCTGCTCCCGGCGACCCTAGGGAGAAGGAAGGAACTGTTCATTTTCTCCGTTCCTCACAGCATCGTGCTAAAGTAGATGTGACCACCGAGGCTAAAGGGGTTAATCAGAGCTGCTGGGCATGATCAGACCCAGCACAGCTCTGATGAACATCAGCCCTCACAGGGGATCATTTCCCCCTGTAACTTATAGATGCCCCAGTTACAGGGGAAGACTTGCAAAAGAGAAAATAAAATTTAAATTAAAAAAAAAGTCTTTATTGACCTCATGGGGTACAAATTTAAAGTGAAAAACAATTCCATAGTGCTCCCGTTTGCCCAAGACTATAGATATTATATATAAAAATGACTGAAAGAAAATAGGTAATTCATTCAATGTTCATTTTGAGTTCATTTGAAAATTAAAAAGAAAATGTACAGGAGGTCCCCGGGTTACATACAAGATAGGTTATTTAGGTTTCTTCTTAAGTTGAATTTGTATGTGTAAAAGCTCGATATCTAGGGCTCAAACTACCGTTCAGTTGTAAGGTGACTTTCGATTTAACCCTTTTAGCCAAAAAAATGGCTGCCGATAACGGGATGAGAGCAGAAACCAAGACACACCAGTCTCTTAGAAAATGTAGACTTACAATCTTTATTAGCCGCCGCAGCCGCATATACAAAACACAGAAAATCATCTGCATAGGGGCGTGAAAAGGTGATAGAATACTGTAGCTGAAAATACCAGAATATTCCCTTTAAGACAATCTTCCAGAATCTAAATAGAATATTATAATATAATTTAATAATTGTCCTTGTGTTAGCTTTGTATAAATCACAACATGGCCTTCAAGCAGTGAAGCTGTGGAGAGGAGCGAGGACACAGCCATTTCTAAACAGTTCACACAAAATTAAGTTTGAATCATAACATGGCTGGACAGTGGTCAGCATGACCCCCGGGCTAAATCAAGATGCCGCCCGCTTGGTCCAAAATGGCATCTGTAGAGAAATATAGCTCTCACATATGTAAGTTGGAACGGTATATTTTATAATTATAACTAAAGACAACATTTTTTTTGTCCCAGTGGCAATCAGATTTTCTAAATTTTTTGCTTTAATGGGAACAAGAATTATCAATAAAACTACATTACAGATGCCTTAAAGCTAATCATTGCAACCTGGGAATAAAGTAACATCCAGAGAGCTTCACCAGAGGCCACAGCAGGCAGAGGGGTCTGTCTGTAACTAGGGGTCATCTGTAAGTTGGGTATCCTTAAGTAGGGGACCACCTGTATACTATACATTACAAAAACTGCCTTTTTTACATTTTTAAGCATAAATAAAAAAATAAAAAATCTTTAAACTTTATTCTGTTTTAACTAGCCCTATATATAAAAAAAAAATGCTGCACAAAAGGAGGTGCACAAAAAAAAAAGTTACCGTATGTACTCGAGTATAAGCCCACCCGAGTATAAGCCGAGGTACCTAATTTTAACACAAAAAACTGTAAAAAACTATTGACTCTAGTATTAGCCGAGGGTAGGAAATGTATTGATCCCAGCCTCCCCAGATACAGCCAGCCAGTGCATGTCCCCCAGTATACAGCCCCTGCCCCCCCAGAATAGAGCCTACAGCCCCTGTCCCTAGTATACAGCCAGCAGCCCCCTGTCCCTAGTATACAGCCCCTCACCCAGCCTATAAGAAAAAAAAAAGTGTGATCACCTTCCAAGGTTCTCTTCTGTCCATTGATGTTCTGGCTCCGGCTCCCTCTCTCCAAGCACTTATGTCGCTTGAGCCGTGAAGTCAGAGTACAAAATACCCACTATGTATAACATTTCTGAATGATAGAACACAAACAGTCCAAAAACATAGAAAATATATAGACTCTAATCGGGCCGTAGCAGATGCAGTATTGATTGACCGACTGTGATGTGCAGTCCTCCGCTAAAATTTGAACCACATAAACCGAGGGAGGGTTTCCCGATTAGAGTCTATATATTTTCTATGTTTTTGGACTGTTTGTGTTCTATCATTCAGAAATGAAATACATAGTGGGTATTTTGTTTACTGATTTTATATATTGTATTGTATTTTACTATAATGTTTCTAGGGCTTAGTTGCTGATTCCGGATGTACGTTTTTTACGTCACCCAGTTACCCGCATATTAGACACACACCCTATTCCTTTCAGTATGCCATGACTAAGGGTGTAATACACACCTGAAACGCGTAGGCTCCGTCCTTACCACATGATGTGTCTCTGGTGATGCGATAATGGATGTTTGCAACTAATTTTTACCCATTTTGACTTTTTGGATTAATAAAAAACTACAAGTTTTAGAGAAGATCTCTGTGCCGGAGTGATCAAATTTTCTTCCTGTTTATGCCCACGTCAAGGTCCGGACGTACTCCAGAGCACGAGTAAGGATGCAGGTGAGCGGCTAACTTTCTACGTTATTTGTTTGCACATTTACATACCCAGTCCTATCGCGATCCCCTCTGTGCGTTGTCTGACGATCATGGACTCCAGCACGATTCACTAAGATTATGAGCCCGATTTCCTGCACATGTCACTTCCCCACTCAGTTCTGCCGGAGTTCCCCGTCTTCTTCCTGGTGTATGTAAGTGCATTGTCTTGCGACACAATTTAAATGTTAAATCCTGCGCTCAGTCCGGCACGCTCCCGATTTCTGTCGCATGAAAGCCAGCGCCGATGCTCCAAAATCCAATTACGTGCGACACAATCCCCTTCTTAATCCCTGTCCCAGCGGTGCGATCCCCGAAAATGTCGGAAACTTCCCCTGAAATGTGGCCGCGGGATCCTTAGTAAATAAGCCCCATTTTGTTTAAATATATATCACCTCATGGTTCCCTCAAGATTTTATTACATAGAGAGATGAGTTCTCATGCTGCAATACTGATCGTGTAGCATTCATGTGTATTTAGGATGGTAAACAAACAAATATCCCTGTGATCTTCCTTTCTTAAATATAGTTTGCAAGGCTTCCAAGATAAAAGAAATATTATGCAAGACACATTTATTATTGTTGCTTTGAACTGAAGAAACTTGTTAGTTTACTTTATTGCTTCCTAAAAACATCTAAGGATGTACGAAGCGTAGAAGATGCAGAGATGTAAGCAGGTAGAGACTTGGAATCTTTATATTAAACTCCAGTAGCAGACTTCAATTGGCTATATACTGGGGCAGGGGGCTGGCTATATACTGGGTCACGGGGCTGGCTATATACTGGGGGATATGGGCTGGCAGGCTATATACGGGGGGGCAGGTGCTGGCTATATACTATGGGGCAGGGTCCGGCAGGCTATATACTGGGGAGGCTGTGACCAATGCATTTCCCACCCTCGGCTTATACTTGAGTCAATAGGTTTTCCCAGGTTTTTGTGGTAAAATTAGGGGCCTCAGCTTATACATGGGTCTGCTTATACCCGAGTATATATGGTATATCTTCTTTATATGTAAATTGACCTAATAAACCACTACCAGTATGTTGTCAAGCAGCTGAACACATTCCTTATTATGTTTCTTTCATGACATAGTGTGGTGGCCGTATTCATAAAAATCAGTTTTGAAGTGAGAGATGTACATTGGTTGTATACAGTCAAGGAGGCGGAGAGTTTAAAAATGAAATCAAGATCTCTCTCCCTCAGAACGCCCCATTCACTGTAATTGATGGTCCTGCATCCAGAGACATCACTAACCAAATCTCCTGAAATCCAGTGCATGACCTCAGTCACAGAGGAGGCATTCACAGCTCCCCATCCTGACTTCAGTGTTACACTCTCCGCCTCCTTGACTTTATACAACCAATTTGCATTTCACTTCAAAGTTGATTTTCTGGATGATGCCACCACTCTGGACCATGAAAGAAACAAAAACTAGAAGGTGTTATGCTGCTTGACAATATACTGCCAGCGGTTTATTAAGCCAATTGCTGATGACAGGTTCCCTTTAAGAGATCAATTTAATGTCAACTCATTGAGCAGGAATTGACACCTTAACCAGTTCACCAAAGTATAAGTATGGCAATATGGCATAAATCATCCTTAACACCTTAAGGACGCAGCAATTTTGAAGCTTAAGGCGCAGCCCCATTTTTGTATTCTGACTTCGCTTTAGAAGGTTATAACTTTTGAACACTGTTACTTATCAAAGCGATTATAAAAATATTTTTCTTCCACATGTTGTATTTCAGATTAGTGGTAAAATTTGGCTGCTAAGTTTTGCATTTAATTATAAAAAAATAAATAAAAAAGTGAGGAATTTTTTGAAAAATGTGCCTTTTTCAAAATTCAAAATCATTGTGTTTTCAGGCAGATAGATTTACCACCTAAATAACTTGCAGAATAACATTTCCCATTTGTCTACTTTACATTTTCATACTTTTTGAAATGTCTGGATAATTTATTTTGATGTCACGCGGCTTACAAATCAAATAGCGATTTTCCGTATTTTCAGAATGGACTATTTTGGGGATAATTACTGTTTTCAATAAAATTCTAAATGTATAATATTAAAAAACCCATATATATCAATCCATGTTCAAATCTGCGCCCCTCAAACTATCCGAAACAGCTTTTAGAAATATTGTTAACCCCTTGAAATCTTCATAGTAATTAAATAAAAATGGAGGTGAAATTTAGAATGGTCAAATTTTGTCGGTTATACGTTCAGTTAACCCAAAAATTTACACATTTCCAACAGATAAAAAGAGAAAACCCACCATACAATTTGTTATCCAATTTCTCCCGTGTACAGAGACCCTGCACATGTGGCCATTACTTGTTTTATGGGCGCACCACGAGGCGCAGGAGGGAAGGAGCCCTGCATCTGCCAGGATTTTAGTTTCCTCATTGGCCCCTTTTGCAGGCTATAAAATGTTAGCTTTTCCATTATTGGGGCCATGTGATGGCACAATCTTTGCGGATAAGATGCCCTATTGTTGAAAATGTATTAATTTTCTTTGGAGGGCAGGAATAGAAAAGCATCAGTTCTGGAATTTTTACTCTTTTTTTTTTGGTTCACCCTATAGCCTAATAATCATGTTATCTCTGTTCTATGGGTCAATATGATTAAGGGAACACCATACTTAGATATTTTTTCTTACATTTTACTAAATTTGTCAAATAAAACCCTAATGTGGGGAAAGAATCTAACACTTTTGCATCACCGTCCCTCAAGTGGCATAACATTGTTACTTTTTTGGCTACAGAGCTAGTTGATGGCTTGTTTTTTGTGGGACATACTTTGCAACAGAATCAATCATCTATCTATACATCTATATACTCTGTCATATTTATCTTCTATCATCAATCTACCTATTATCTGTCTATCTCCTATAACACTTTCCTACAGTCCCATATTACAGATACTTACCATACTACTGTGTGTAACTACAAAGTGTTATTATTGTGCAGGGATAAAGGAGCCTCTTACTGATTGTGACTGTCCATAAAATAGATTTATTTTTGGGCCCCACTTTTAGTTTTGCCCAGGGTCTCAATTTGTCCAAAATCGGCCCTGTATGTATACAATGTTTTAAATACCTGGACAACCACCCATTCAAATCCTTCTTCAGACTGCTATATTAAACTCAGACCGCAGGCCGGACTTTTCTATAATATGTTGAGTCGCTGTATTAAATGTGTTGCAACCTCGCCCCTTTCGAGGCACATTTTTTCTGTCTTTTCGGTGCAGTGCGGCCGTGACACAAAGCTGGTGCAAAAACACTTCTTATGGTAAATACATGTTTAAGATCCAAAGACGTTATTTTCAGTGAAAAGTCTGACAGAAAACTGGTGAAGCCAGAATAATAGATGTGGGCACTGTGTTTCATTTTGTGCACACTTACTGTGCATCCACCACACAATACAGGGCGCGGGCTGCAATGTCATTATTGTAATGATACTGGTTGTCACTAACTTATAAATGGTCACTGGCAGCAGAGGGTGGCTTTTTCACTTACTGGAAGTTTTTAGCTAATGTTCTCCCCTTCTTCCTCTAGAGGGCAGCAAAGATTAGATTTCAATTTAAAATGGCAAAGCTTTTTACAATTAATAAGGAAATAGGGGAATATCCCCAATGTGGTCATCTACTGTTTGTATTTGTGATGTATGTTATGTTCCCCTATTTGAAATAACTTTAATTAAGCAGCTCCGATTAAAAAAAAAGTCAACATCCACAGAAGATCTGTGCTCAGTTCTCCTGGGTTTGTTCAATGTGTACCAAGGAACCCCTGACTGTTACACAACATCGCCTACTATCCTAAAATGATTGGTTCTTTATCTTACTTTATGCTGATAAATATTTTTCCCGAAGATAAAACACAGGTGAAAACAGCAAAATATGAATAGGGAAATAGGGTTTGGAACACAAGGAAATGTTTGCTGCCAAACAAGTAAAGATCCAGTGCTACGGGCTATGCTGTCAGATAACTGGCATCAAGCTCCAATGTTATGTTCTTCATTTGGCAGTAACTTAAAGCAGATGAAATAATTACCACCTATCTACATCCATGGGTACATTCCAATTTTTATTACGGTGCCTAAACGCAAGCTGCCAGGTAACTGACTGATGTCATTACATTAAGATTAACGCATAAAACTGGCAATAGAGGAATGAAGAATGAATTAGAAATGGGGCTATGTTCACATGCACAGAACAGCCAGCATAATGGAAGGACTGAGTGTGTACAATGAAAGGATAGTGGCCGAGTGCACCAACCATGGTGTCCTGCTCGTGTGATGTGCTAAATGTGATGACTAGAGATGAGCGAGCACTAAAATGCTCGGGTACTCGTTATTCGAGACGAACTTTTCCCGATGCTCGAGTGCTCGTCTCGAATAACGAACCCCATTGAAGTCAATGGGAGACTCGAGCATTTTTCAAGGGGACCAAGGCTCTGCACAGGGAAGCTTGGCCAAACACCTGGGAACCTCAGAAAAGGATGGAAACACCACGGAAATGGACAGGAAACAGCAGGGGCAGCATGCATGGATGCCTCTGAGGCTGCATAATCGCACCATTATGCCAAAATTATGGGCAACAGCATGGCCATGACAGAGTGACAGAATGAAGCTAGATAGCATCTAAAACATCCAATAATTGACCCTGACACTATAGGGGACGGCATGCAGAGGCAGCGGCAGCAGGCTAGAGAGTGGCATGGCGACATACCCTAAATGGACTCAGGCTTCAAACCAATGGGTGGCAGAGAGGAACCAAAGAAGGTGAACAAGAAGCGCTCAAATAATATCGGTACATGATAAAAGTTTGCCAGTATATTTTGTGGATTACACAGCAGGGTGGCGACAAAGTTAACATGGAAGCCATGAAAACAACCCAAAATTCTGCCTGACACAGCTCGTTTGATAAGGGGACCATGTATGGAGGCAGTGAACTAGTAGTAGATTAAAGGTGCTGCAGTTAAAACTATGTTAGTTGGATCTTGGCATGGAGCTGGCGCTCCGCTGCCAGGCGAGCTTTCGCCAATCCAAGCCCCTGTCTCTAGGCTACTCCCCAAACAGCACTTCTAAGAACCTTTTGTATAAGATCAAGTGTAGTAGCGTTCTTATAAGTTTAGGATATGCCGGGTGAGGGGAATGTAAACAGATGCGCAAGAAGCGCTGAAATAATATCGGTAAATGATAAAACTTTGCAAGTATATTTTGTGGATTACACAGCAGGGTGGCGACAAAGTTAACAAGTTTGATGTGGAATGCCCTGTAATAGCTCTTGGGCGGTGTGCCTTTTATCGCCTAGGCTCAGCAGTTTGAGCACCGCCTGCTGTCGCTTAGCGACGGCACTGCTGCTGTGCCTAGAGCTACCGACTGATGGCGCCATGCCCACGGATGGTAATTCGGAGGAGGTGGAGGAGGGTTGGGAGGAGGTATAGTAGGCCTTTGAGACCTGGACCGAGGTAGGCCCCGCAATTCTCTGCGTCGGCAGTATATGACCAGCCCCAGGGTCAGACTCGGTCCCAGCCTGCACCAAGTTAAGTGTAGTAGCGTTCTTATAAGTTTGGGATATGGCGGGTGAGGGGAATGTAAACAGATGCGCAAGAAGCGCATGATGCGCATGGAGCTGGCGCTCCGCTGCCAGGCGAGCTTTCGCCAATCCAAGCCCCTGTCTCTAGGCTACTCCCCAAACAGCACTTCTAAGAACCTTTTGTATAAGATCAAGTGTAGTAGCGTTCTTATAAGTTTAGGATATGCCGGGTGAGGGGAATGTAAACAGATGCGCAAGAAGCGCTGAAATAATATTGGTAAATGATAAAAGTTTGCCAGTATATTTTGTGGATAACACAGCAGGGTGGCGACAAAGTTAACAACTTTGATGTGGAATCCATGAAAACAACCCAAATTTCTGCCTGACACACCTCGTTTGATAAAGGGACGATGTATGGAGGCAGCTATATGGACGACTTTTGGAGGTAGCAATCGAGACAACGTGTGGAGGCTGCTATGGAGACAATTTAATTTGGATAGTGCCTGTATGTGGCAGTCCCAAAAATTTTTCAAACCAGAGGAGCAGGTAGGTGGCCCTCCAGTAAAATGGAATAGATTGAGTGCCTGTATGTGGCAGTCCAAAAAAATTTTCAAACCAGAGGAGCAGGTAGGTGGCCCTCCAGAAAAATTGAATAGATTGAGTGCCTGTATGTGGCACTCCCAAAAATTGTTTAAAACAGAGGACCGGGTAGGTGGCCCTCCAGAAAAATGGAATAGATTGAGTGCCTGTATGTGGCACTCCCAAAAATTGTTTAAAACAGAGGACCGGGTAGGTGGCCCTCCAGAAAAATTAAATGCATAAAGTACTATAGCTAGAGCCAGTGGGCCCTGTCAAAAAATAGCCAGTTTCCTCTGCTTTACTGTACAAAGAGGAGGAGAAGGAGGAAAATGAGGAGGAGGAGGAGTGGATCAATTATTCAGGTTGAGCTTCCTTCACCTGGTGGAGATTGGAAATTATGAGAAATCCAGGCTTTATTCATCTTAATAAGCGTCAGCCTGTCAGCGCTGTCAGTCGACAGGCGTGTACGCTTATCGGTGATGATGCCACCAGCTGCACTGAAAACCCGCTCGGACAAGACGCTAGCGGCAGGGCAGGCAAGAACCTCCAAGGCGTACAGCGCCAGTTCGTGCCACATGTCCAGCTTTGAAACCCAGTAGTTGTAGGGAGCTGTGTGATCATTTAGGACGATGGTATGGTCAGCTACGTACTCCCTCACCATCTTTCTGTAAAGATCAGCCCTACTCTGCCGAGACTGGGGACAGGTGACAGTGTCTTGCTGGGGTGACATAAAGCTGGCAAAAGCCTTGTAAAGCGTACCCTTGCCAGTGCTGGACAAGCTGCCTGCTCGCCTACTCTCCCTCGCTACTTGTCCCGCAGAACTACGCACTCTGCCGCTAGCGCTGTCAGAAGGGAAATACTGTTTCAGCTTGTGCACCAGGGCCTGCTGGTATTCATGCATTCTCACACTCCTTTCCTCTGCAGGGATGAGAGTGGAAAGATTTTGCTTGTACCGTGGGTCCAGGAGAGTGAACACCCAGTAATCGGTGCTGGAATAAATTCTTTGAACGCGAGGGTCACGGGATAGGCAGCCTAGCATGAAATCTGCCATATGCGCCAGAGTACCAACGCATAAGAATTCACTCCCCTCACTGGCCTGACTGTCCATTTCCTCCTCCTCCAACTCCTCCAACTCCTCTTCTTCTGCCCATACACGCTGAACAGTGAAGGACTCAACAATGGTCCCCTCTTGTGTCTCGCCAACATTCTCCTCCTCTTCCTCCTCATCCTCCTCCACCTCCACCTCCTCCGATATGCGCTGAGAAACAGACCTGAGGGTGCTTTGGCTATCAACAAGGGAATCTTCTTCCCCCGTCTCTTGTGACGAGCGCAAAGCTTCCGACTTCATGCTGATCAGAGAGTTTTTCAACAGGCCAAGCAGCGGGATGGTGAGGCTGATGATGGCGGCATCGCCACTGACCATCTGTGTTGACTCCTCAAAGTTACTCAGCACCTGACAGATATCAGACATCCACGTCCACTCCTCATTGTAGACTTGAGGAAGCTGACTGACCTGACTACCAGTTCTGGTGGAAGTTGACATCTGGCAGTCTACAATCGCTCGGCGCTGCTGGTAAACTCTGGATAACATGGTCAGTGTTGAATTCCACCTCGTGGGCACGTCGCACAACAGTCGGTGAGCGGGCAGTTGGAGGCGGCGCTGCGCTGCCCTGAGAGTGGCAGCATCTGTGCTGGACTTCCTGAAATGCGCACAGATGCGGCGCACCTTCGTGAGCAAATCAGACAGATTGGGGTATGTCTTGAGGAAACGCTGAACTATCAGATTTAACACATGGGCCAGGCATGGCACATGTGTCAGTCTGCCGAGTTGCAGAGCCGGCACCAGGTTACGGCCGTTGTCACACACAACCATGCCTGGCTTCAGGTTCAGCGGTGCCAGCCACAGATCAGTCTGCGCCGTGATGCCCTGTAATAGCTCTTGGGCGGTGTGCCTTTTATCGCCTAGGCTCAGCAGTTTGAGCACCGCCTGCTGTCGCTTAGCGACGGCACTGCTGCTGTGCCTAGAGCTACCGACTGATGGCGCCGTGCCCACGGATGGTAGTTCGGAGGAGGAGGTGGAGGAGGGTTGGGAGGAGGAGGAGGCATAGTAGGCCTGAAACACCTGGACCGAGGTAGGCCCCGCAATCCTCGGCGTCGGCAGTATATGACCAGCCGCAGGGTCAGACTCACTCCCAGCCTCCACCAAGTTAACCCAATGTGCCGTCAGCGATATATAGTGGCCCTGCCCGGCAGCACTCGTCCACGTGTCCGTGGTCAGGTGGACCTTGTCAGAAACGGCGTTGGTCAGGGCACGGATGATGTTGTCTGACACGTGCTGGTGCAGGGCTGGGACGGCACATCGGGAAAAGTAGTGGCGGCTGGGGACCGAATACCGAGGGGCGGCCGCCGCCATGAGGTTGCGAAAGGCCTCGGTCTCTACTAGCCTATAGGGCAGCATCTCCAGGCTAAGCAATCTGGAGATGTGGACATTAAGGGCTTGGGCGTGCGGGTGGGTTGCACTATATTTGCGTTTCCGCTCCAGCGTCTGGGGTATGGAGAGCTGAACGCTGGTGGATGCTGTGGAGGATCGTGGAGGCGACGATGGGGTTTTTGTGGCAGGGTCCTGGGCAGGGGGCTGACTATCAGCTGACACAGGGGAAGGAGCAGTGGTGTGCACGGCCGGAGGTGAACGGGCTTGTTGCCACTGAGTGGGGTGTTTAGCATTCATATGCCTGCGCATACTGGTGGTAGTTAAGCTAGTAGTGGTGGAACCCCTGCTGAGCCTGGTTTGGCAAATGTTGCACACCACAGTCCGTCGGTCATCCGGTGTTTCCTTAAAGAACCTCCAGACTTCTGAAGATCTAGCCCTCGCCGCAAGAGCCCTCGCCACGGGAGCTTCACTAGTTGACACATTTGGCGCTGATGCACCAGCTCTGGCCCTGCCTCTCCGTCTGGCCCCACCACTGCCTCTTCCAACCTGTTCTGGTCGAGGACTCTCCTCCGTCTCAGAAGCACTGTGTTCATAGTATCATAGTATCATAGTATCATAGTATATAAGGCTGGAAGGAGACGCAAGTCCATCAAGTCCAACCTTCAAGAATTAAATAAATGTTTTATCCACATAACCTGTGATATTTTTTCTCTCCAGAAAGTCATCCAGGCCTCTCTTGAACATGTACATAGAGTCCGCCATAACAACCTCCTGCGGCAGAGAGTTCCATAGTCTCACTGCTCTTACAGTAAAGAACCTTTGTCTATGGTGATGGTAGAATCGCCTCTCCTCTAGGCGTAGAGGATGCCCCCTTGTTCTGGTCACAGGCCTAGGTATAAAAAGATCTTTGGAGAGATCCTTGTACTGTCCGTTCAGGTATTTGTACATTGTAATGAGGTCTCCCCTCAGTCGTCTTTTTTCTAAACTGAATAATCCCAAATTTTGTAATCTGTCATTGTATTCTAGTCCCCCCATTCCCCTAATAATCCTGGTTGCTCTCCTCTGCACCCGTTCCAGCTCTACTATATCCTTTTTATATACTGGTGCCCAAAACTGTACACAATATTCCATGTGTGGTCTGACCAGGGATTTGTATAAGGGCAGAACTATGTCTTTATCATGAGAATCTATTCCTCTCTTGATACATCCCATTATTTTATTTGCTTTAGCAGCAGCCGCCTGGCTCTGGTCACTAAAATTAAGTTTACCATCCACCAATATCCCCAAGTCCTTTTCAGCTTCAGTTTTACTAAGTAATTGATCGTTTAGAACATAATTATACTTTTTGTTTCCATGGCCCAAGTGCATAACTTTACATTTATCTACATTAAACCTCATCAACCATTTCTCTGCCCATCCCTCAAGCTTCCACAAATCCCTCTGTAATGCTAAACTATCGACCTCAGTATTTATTACTTTACACAGCTTAGTATCATCTGCAAATATTGAAACTTGACTGTGTAAACCCACTACAAGGTCATTAATAAAAATATTAAAAAGAAGTGGCCCCAATACTGACCCCTGTGGCACTCCACTGGTAACATCAACCCAATCTGAGAATGTGCCATTAATGACCACCCTCTGTTTTCTATCACTAAGCCAATTACTTACCCAGATACACAGATTTTCTCCTACTCCCAGCAGTCTCATTTTATATACCAACCTTTTATGTGGCACGGTGTCAAATGCCTTTGAAAAGTCCAGATATACAACATCCACAGCGTCCCCCAGATCCAGTCTTGAACTTACCTCCTCGTAGAAACCAATCAGATTAGTCTGACAGGACCGATCTCTCATAAACCCATGCTGACGCTGGGTTATAAGGTTGTGCACAGTGAGATACTCCAGGATAGCATCTCTAATAAACCCCTCAAATATTTTCCCCACCACAGCAGTTAGACTTACGGGTCTGTAGTTTCCAGGATCGCTATTTGATCCTTTTTTGTATATTGGTACCACATTTGCTATGCGCCATTCCTGTGGAACATAACCAGTCCTCAGTGAATCTTCAAATATTAAAAATAATGGTCTGTCTATCACCGTGCATAATTCATGCAGAACCCGGGGGTGTATGCCATCTGGCCCAGGTGATTTATCTATCTTAGTGGATGCGAGGCGGCGCCGTACCTCTTCCTGGGTTAAACTGTTGACATTATAAAAAGAATTTACATTATTCCTCATTGTGTCTTCCACCAGGGGATTTTCCTGGGTAAAAACAGTTGAGAAGGCGACATTCAGTAGATTGGCCCTTTCCTCATCTCCTTCCACCATGACCCCCATGTTATTTCTAAGGGGACCCACACTCTCTGTTTTTAGTTTCTTATCATTTATATACTTGAAAAATAATTTGGGATTATTTTTGCTCTCCCTGGCAATATTTCTCTCAGTCTCTATTTTTGCGGCCTTTATCTGCTTTTTACAGGATTTATTTTTCTCTCTATAATCCTGTAATGCCTCATCGCTACCTTCACGTTTTAGCACCTTAAACGCTTTATCTTTCTCGCTTATTGCTTTCCTTACAAGACTAGTTAGCCACATAGGCTTTTTCTTGTTCCTTTTATGCTTTTTCCCATAAGGTATGTGTTTCTCACAGGACTTTTTCAGAATATATGAGAAAAAGTCCCATTTTTGGGGGGGGCTTTTGTCTTTGAGAGCATTATCCCAGTCTATGCCTTTAAGGTCTTCCCTTAGTTGATGAAAATTTGCCCTCCTGAAGTTTAGAGTGTTGGTTGCCCCTTCACTAACGTGCTTAGTAAAGCTTAATACAAAATCAATGATATTATGATCACTATTCCCCAGGTTCCCCCCAACCTGTAGTTTTGATACCCTATCAGGTCTGTTGGTAAGGATAAGGTCCAGCAGCGCCCCCCCTCTTGTTGGCTCCAGGACTAGTTGCGACAGGTAATTGTCTTTTGTTGTTGACAAGAACCTGCTACCTTTGAAGGACCTGCAGGTTTCTGCCCCCCAGTCAATATCTGGGTAATTGAAGTCCCCCATGATAAGTACTTCACCATGCTTTGAAGCCGCATCCATTTCACTTATCAGCATTTCCTCTGCTGCCTCCATTATATTTGGAGCCTTATAACAAACCCCTAGTAATATTTTATTATTCTTTTTCCTTCCTCTTATCTCCACCCATAGGGACTCCACATTTGCGTTACTGATGTCATCTCGCAGGACGGGCTTGAGGCAAGAATTCACATATAAACAAACCCCTCCCCCTTTTTTATTTATACGATCCTTTCTAAAAAGACTATAACCATCTATAGTAACAGCCCAGTCATAGCTACTGTCCAGCCATGTCTCGCTGATACCCACTATATCATATTTCCGTTCCAACATCAAGAGTTCCAGTTCCTCCATTTTGTTTGTGAGGCTTCTGGCATTTGTGTACATACACTTTATATGGTTTTCCCTGTCCGTATTCCTTTTGTCCTTATTCCCCAATCTCATTCCAGCCCCCCTTCCTCCCCCATGGACTATGGCTCTTCCCAGCTCTCTATGTACACCGTCTAGTTGCCCTGCACAAGTGTAGTTGCCCTCCCCCCAGGTCTCTAGTTTAAACACTCCTCCAACCTTCTAGCCATTTTTTCCCCTAAAACAGCAGCCCCCTCCCCATTGAGGTGCAGCCCATCCCTACTGTAGAGCCTGTAGCCCACAGAAAAGTCAGCCCAGTTCTCCATGAACCCAAACCCCTCCTTCCTACACCAACTTTTGAGCCACTTATTTACCTCCTTGATCTCCCGCTGCCTTTCTGGTGTGGCACGTGGTACAGGCAGTATCTCGGAGAAAATTACCTTTGAGGTCCTTGCCCTGAGCTTATGGCCTAAATCTCTGAAATCATTTTTAAGGACCTTCCACCTACCTGTTACTTTGTCATTAGTGCCAATGTGGACCATGACCGCTGGTTCCTCACCAGCCCCTCCCAGTAATCCATCAACCCGATCCGCAACATGCCGAACCCGAGCACCCGGCAAACAACACACTGTTCGGTATGCACGGTCTTTGTGACAGATTGCCCTGTGTGTTCCCCTAATAATCGAATCTCCCACTACCAGCACCTGTCTGACCTTGCCTCTGCTCCCATTACCCTTCTTACTGGAGCACACATTCCCCTGGTTGCTAGCGGCCACATCTTTCTGCAGCATTGCTACCCCAGAGCTGATATCCCCCTCATCCGCCAGCCTGGCAAACTTATTGGGGTGCACCAGATCAGGACTAGACTCTCTACAACTCTTCCCTCTACCCCGCCTTCTACATGTTACCCAACTAGCTGCCCCTTCACTCTGCACCTCCATACTTCCCTCCCCACAACCATCTTCCCCAGAGAGTTTGTGCTCCAGGAGCAGCAAACTTCGTTCCATATTATCAATTGCCCGCAGCCTTGAAACTTGCTCATTTAGATCCAGAATCTGGGCTTCCAGGTGAGCAATTTTCACACACCCCACACAGCAGTATTCCCCCTCGAACGGCTGTTCAAGGAAAGCATACATGGCACAGGATGTACACCGTGTAGCAATGCCACTTATGGAGTCCATTGTTCTAATGGGGATTACAATAGAATTATGCACAGAAAGAAGAAGAATTTACAGTCAAAGTAACACAGAACACAGCAGTTACCTGCTAAAGCCCCTCAAACTTAAGTCCCTTAAACGTAAGTCACACTTAAGACACTGCACACACTTGAGATCAATGCACACTCGCCGCCAAGCTCATACACTCGCTTTGCTAATGCTTTTTTAAAAGTTATCTGCCACAAAAATCTGCAGAGCTCACTGCACAAGATCTGGCTGCAAACCACCAAACAAACTGACCACAGAAGTATATAAAGGCTGCTAATTAGATAGCCACACCCCACTATTAATTAGGCAGCACCTGTGACTATATTGTCTAGATAAGAAAGGTGAATGCCTCCCTATACCCCCCACACAATATACAGATTATGCAAGTAAAATACCTTCAGATCTACTTGGTTGCAATAAAAATCACACAATGAATATCAGGAAATAAAAAATGTAGATGCACTTATCTATTTGTTGCTGGATCCAAAAAGTATTCCTTCCCTTAAACGTAAGTCACACTTAAGACACTGCACACCCGGCCTCTCAACCCAGCTTGGGTCTGTCACCTCATCATCCTCCGATCCCTCAGTCTGCTCCCCCCTCGGACTTCCTGCCCTGACAACAACTTCCCCACTGTCTGACAACCGTGTCTCCTCATCGTCGGATACCTCTTTACACACTTCCACTACGTCAAGAAGGTCATCATCACCCACAGACTGTGACTGGTGGAAAACCTGGGCATCGGAAAATTGCTCAGCAGCAACCGGACAAGTGGTTTGTGAGTGTGGGAAGGGTCCAGAAAACAGTTCCTCAGAGTATGCCGGTTCAAATGCCAAATTTTCCTGGGAGGGGGCAGACTGGGGGGGAGGAGGCTGAGGTGCAGGAGCTGGAGGAGTGGCGATTTCGGTGACATGGGTGGACTGCGTGGAAGACTGACTGGTGGACAAATTGCTCGAAGCATTGTCAGCAATCCACGACATCACCTGTTCGCACTGTTCTGGCCTCAACAGTGCTCTACCACGAGTCCCAGTAACTTCAGACATGAACCTAGGGAGTGTAGCTCTGCGGCGTTCCCCTGCTCCCTCATAAGCAGGTGGTGTCTCACCCCGGCCAGGACCACGGCCTCTGACCCCTGCAGTAGTTGGACGCCCACGTCCCCGCCCTCGTCCTCTACCCCTAGCCCTCGGGTTAAACATTTTTAAAATGAGAGTTATAGCTTTAATTTTTTTTTTACTTTTTTTTGTGTTTTTTTTTTTTTTTTGTGTTTTTGAGTTTTTAAAACCAAACGATGCTATCCTATTGCTATGGCTATTTTCTAGCCAAGTATGAAAGCACACTACTATGCCAGATGACACTGAGTTATTAAACAAAATAAACGTAAAATAAAAAAGGACAAATGGCAGACTGTGCCTAATTGAAATCCAACCCCTACTAAATTTTCCCACTTCGGTCTTTGCAATGGATATGTGCGTCACTAAGCGCAAAACACAGCGGTCGCAAGTCTCACTACAAATTGCTCACAATTGGCTAGTAGATGCACTGCAGCAAGTACAGCCACCAGCAGATCAACCAGAAATCAAATATATAACGCTACTGTAGGCGTAAGTAAGCCGTTTGGATTCTCCTATGGCTATTTTCTAGCCAAGTATGAAAGCACACTACTATGCCAGATGAGATGACGCTGAGTTATTAAACAAAATAAACGTAAAATAAAAAAGGACAAATGGCAGACTGTGCCTAATTGAAATCCAACCCCTACTAAATTTTCCCACTTCGGTCTTTGCAATGGATATGTGCGTCACTAAGCGCAAAACACAGCGGTCGCAAGTCTCACTACAAATTGCTCACAATTGGCTAGTAGATGCACTGCAGCAAGTACAGCCACCAGCAGATCAACCAGAAATCAAATATATAACGCTACTGTAGGCGTAAGTAAGCCGTTTGGATTCTCCTATGGCTATTTTCTAGCCAAGTATGAAAGCACACTACTATGCCAGATGAGATGACGCTGAGTTATTAAACAAAATAAACGTAAAATAAAAAAGGACAAATGGCAGACTGTGCCTAATTGAAATCCAACCCCTACTAAATTTTCCCACTTCGGTCTTTGCAATGGATATGTGCGTCACTAAGCGCAAAACACAGCGGTCGCAAGTCTCACTACAAATTGCTCACAATTGGCTAGTAGATGCACTGCAGCAAGTACAGCCACCAGCAGATCAACCAGAAATCAAATATATAACGCTACTGTAGGCGTAAGTAAGCCGTTTGGATTCTCCTATGGCTATTTTCTAGCCAAGTATGAAAGCACACTACTATGCCAGATGAGATGACGCTGAGTTATTAAACAAAATAAACGTAAAATAAAAAAGGACAAATGGCAGACTGTGCCTAATTGAAATCCAACTCCTACTAAATTTTCCCACTTCGGTCTTTGCAATGGATATGTGCGTCACTAAGCGCAAAACACAGCGGTCGCAAGTCTCACTACAAATTGCTCACAAATGGCTAGTAGATGCACTGCAGCAAGTATAGCCACCAGCAGATCAACCAGAAATCAAATATATAACGCTACTGTAGGCGTAAGTAAGCCGTTTGGATTCTCCTATGGCTATTTTCTAGCCAAGTATGAAAGCACACTACTATGCCATATGAGATGACACTGAGTTATTAAACAAAATAAACGTAAAATAAAAAAGGAAAAATGGCAGACTGTGCCTAATTGAAATCCAACCCCTACTAAATTTTCCCACTTTGGTGTTTGAGGTGGATATGTGTGCCACTAAGAGCTAAACACAACGGTAGCAAGTCCCCCTGCTAATTCCTCACAAAATGGTACTAGATGCAAATAAAAAAAAAAAAAAAGTAGAACGTTATTGTAGCCCTAAGAAGGGCTGTTGGGTTCTTGGAGAATCACTCCTGCCTAACACTATTCTAATAGAACAGCCTAACGCTTTCCCTGACCAGCAGCAGCTCTCTCCCTAGCGGCATCCAGACACAGAATGATCCGAGCAGCGCGGGCAGCGGCTAGTCTATCCCAGGGTCACCTGATCTGGCCAGCCAACCACTGCTATCGACGTGTAGGGTACCACGTCATGCTGGGTGGAGTGCAGAGTCTCCTGGCTTGTGATTGGCTCTGTTTCTGGCCGCCAAAAAGCAAAACGGCGGGAGCTGCCATTTTCTCGAGCGGGCGAAGTATTCGTCCGAGCAACGAGCAGTTTCGAGTACGCTAATGCTCGAACGAGCATCAAGCTCGGACGAGCATGTTCGCTCATCTCTAGTGATGACCACAAAGTGCACACACAAACATTTCTTGGACTGCACCTAGGGCTGTGAGCATCACAGGAATTAGCATGTACTAGGTTAGTATCAGATAAAAATATCTTTGATATGGAACTGTAGCTAAGGAAAATGTCACAGGTATTTCTACTATCAGATTTCTTCCTTATAAAACAGTGGCTTTTTTCCTCTAGGCTCCCCATGTCTGGATTTGGTCTTCTATTCCTTTAATGGGCTTCTCTTTGCAAAGATCTTTAAAAAGGTGCAAATTAGCAAGAGGTGCTTTGGGGGGGCCTAACTAAGCACTTCTTACAGGCCCCTCCCTGCTTGATCCACTAAGCCATTTGCTTTCAGTGTTACATTCACAAGCTTGCAGCCGTACATACGTCCCCCATAGACGGCACTGCTCCTTACACAGGAAAAAGATAGGACATGTCCTATCTTTCCCCATATGTATGGCCCGTGCGCCATGCATTTCTTTGGAGAGGGGAGGGGTCACCTAGCCTAGCTACGGCCCGGCGGGCATATATTCTTGTGAATCCAGCCTAAATATGCAGGTATGAGACTTTAAACAAGAGGAGCAGTGAAGTCGGAGGGAGGCTATGAGTGAAAGAGAGGTTCTGACTGTAAGCAGCACTTCTTACATGTACCCCTCCCCTACTGACAGCCTCCCACATGCCGTGCCATGCATATTGTAAGAGTGGACGGCTGTGCAGTGAATCCCCTCCAGAGCTCCTGCACAGACGCAAAACTTTGAACTAGAGGAGACATTAGATCAAGCAGGGAGGAGTCCTGTGCTCGGTGATGCCCTGCAAAGCAATTCTCACTAATTTGCATATTTGTAAAAGTTCCCTTTTTTGCATAATGGAGCCCATTAGAAGGATTAGAAGACCACATTCAGACTTGGGAAGCCCAGAAGATAAAGCCTGTGATGTTGCCTTATAAGAAAGAACTTTAATCTAACTAAATTCTTTATTATCATTTTTAACCCAAATTAGCTTCTCCATTTGCTTTGGAAATCAGGGATTGTGTTTTCCAAACCTTCCAAGGTTCCCTCCATTTTGCAGGGAGCCAGTGCAGAGAGCATACGATTGGTGTTATATGAGCATGCGGGGGTTGTTTTGAAATGTTATTAACCTAGTTGCAGTATTTTGGACTAACTCAAGGGGGAAGATTTATCAGAAGTGTCTGAGAGCAAATCTGTTTTAGTTGCACATGCAACTAATCAGAGCTCAGCTTTCATTTTCCCACAGCCATTTAAAAAATTGCACTTTAAATTTTTATGGGCAGCATGCTGTTTGTGGATTTTTTTCAGAAAAGTGCCCCTTCATTGCACTGGTTATGTCTGGCATTGCAGCTCAGACTCATTCAATATGAAATACAATTTATTTATCTCCGGACAGTGAATGTTGTGTTAGGCCACTTAGTCAACTACTACTCTTTATGTGGTGTCGACTTTATAATATAGAAAGTTTAAAAAAGCAAAAAAAAGAATCTTTTTGTAATAGCAGTTATCTACTACTTATATCATTCTTTAGTTCCCTTTGTACTTTTTGTACAAAAGTTTTGCTGGGGAATTTTTTTTTTCTCAAGTTCACTTTGGCAGACAACTGTTCCGCCTCACACAGAGTTACTTGTTACTGCAGATTATTACATCTATAAGTATTTAAAACATTTCAGAAACAAATCAAGACAAGTAAGTTGATGGTGAAGAAGAGCGTTTTTGTTTCCAACAGTAGACAATTCCAAAAAAAATTGGTGCGTGAGAAAATTCAGGATAATCCACCCACACATAAGTACAGTGCATGTGTCAACTAATCATGAAGTAGCGTGTATGCAATGAAGATTTTATAGTTTGCTTCCTATGCAATAAATTTAGTATAAAACACAATCTCCACCTAAAGTACATTTTTGCTATGTATCAAATATATTTTTTAAGGTTTTCCTCTGCTTATTTTGGGGCAATAGCTAGCCAGGTGTTTTCATGCCAGAGGAAAAGTTTTGCCAAAACGTTAACCCCCCCCCCCCCCCCCCCCCGACATGACTGAGCCGATCTTTCATTTACAGTACGTTTGCCAATTCAACCCATGTAATATGGCAAAAACAAAACCATGCAAAATCCCATGGCACAGCTGTATAAAATGCCCATATTAAAGGAAATCCACCATCAAAATCAAGCATGGTGATCCAAGTACCTTCAGGCTCATTAGTATAATTGTAAAAGTTGATTTTAGACAGAAGAGCACCATGGATAACATTCCAGCCCTTTTCTGTGTCCCCTGATTGATCTTTGTGCTCTATGCTTGAGAGAGAGCTGTATTCCTTGCCTTGTGCATTCAGACTGATTTCCCGTTGTGACCTTGATTCCGTTCCAGACTCCGATCCCGTGGCACCACGCCGCACCAAGTTCAACCCACTTTGCGGGCTCTGGTGAAAACCAGGTACCACTTAAACTCCACTCCCAGGTGTCGGCTTACGTCATCGTCTGCGGTGGTCCAGTGGGTCCACTATCAATGGTGCCTGACATATAAAAGATTACCATAGTCACGGTGCCTGGATCTGTGAGTAAGTGCCCCTTGTTTGACATGATTGATTCTTGATGCATAATTATAGTATACCAATGGCTGGAAAGAGAAACATTTTCAGGAGACTGAATATAGTGGCTGCCTACTTGTTAACGTCAGTTTCTGAGACTAAAAGGAATGGTGAACATTCAAGACATGTTCACATGGTGCAGTACTGCATGGGGCCCTCTGTTTCTGTGGTACAGTATTTATGGGGTCCCAGAGCCCAGGGGAGTTTAGTCTGCCAGTATGGGCACTGGGGGGGGGGGGGTTGCTAGGTCTTGGTCACTGCTGTTGCAGTGAAGGTGGACGCCATGTGATGCTGCACCCGTTAATGCAGCATTCCACTAAAACAAGGTCACTATGAAGTGGTTAATGGCTTTTGAAATTTAAGCAAATTGTAAATAAGAATGTCAAGTTTTTTTTCTGTAGCCTAGCATTAATAGATCATTGTATAGTACAGCGGTGGCTACACTGTAACTGAGTACGTAGAAAGAATTTATAGCAGAAGTGACCCTGCACAAGGCTATGCATGTGAATTTAATACATATGGCTGTATGCAGGGGCTTTGCTAGAGCTCATTGCTGTGCCCTGTATGCAGCAAGACAGTTATTTAGACTTATAATATGCTGCATTGGCACCTCTTCAGGGATCCTGCATTCTTTACAGCACACTGGAAGCCCCGCCCACACAGCAGCTTCCTGCACAGTGTGTGTGTGGCAGGCTACATTTAGAGCTCCCTCCACTCCATCACAGATGGTTCAGTAGTCGGAGTAATGGAAGAGAGCAAGCAGGCATGGAAAGCAAAGCCAACGCCTGACTTTGCCCCAAAGTTTGGATCTTTAATATGTCCCCATCTGCTTTGCAGTCTTCTATGAGAGGAGTAGCTGCAGAAAGGATGGTATAAGTGGTGGTACGGAAAGGGATGTAATAAGTGAGGGGCTAGAGATGGGGGGCACTATAAGTGAGAAGGGACCACAGGACAGGTTGCATTATTAGGCCACACAAAGAGCTATAATATATACAAAGGACAGTTTGGGGAGTAGCAGTTTTAAAGCTAATAGACTTATAAGGTGTTTCCTTTCATTTTCTTTTTTACCTACCAGTCATTTCGCATTACAAATATTAGTGAGCAGACACGGTATCACCTTACAAGGATATCATTTTTATTCATGCTCAACTTAAATTGCAAAATCCCATGAGAATCTGAACCTACAGTTACAAATTTGGTTACATCAATGATTATAAAAGTCCCTCAGGGACATATGTGACAGCACAAACATCAAGATCATAGGGAGTCGAGGCTTCTTCTAGCGTTATACCTATTAAATTGTTTTAACTGTGTAACTGACTACAGATGTGCAAACAAAATACAATTTAGATTTGTGAACGCTTGCCACTTCAAATAATGTCTCCCTACTACCATATGGGATGTGAGCTATGATACATGTGTAACAACCACTAAGCAAACTATCAATAAAGTTCACAAGACCTTTCTCCCAGAATGTCTTCTATCACCTTTACATAATGGGTGTTTGTACCATTCTGAGTGACCCTGAATATATATATGGAAAACAAAAGAAAGAAAGAGCAGCACAGTCACTAAAAGTAATGAAGTTAAGGTGCAATCCTAGATGCTTCATCCCAGAAGAAGTTCTATGATGCAAAGCATAAAACAGGCAGCACTCCCACGTAGGTGAAAAACACTTTTATTTCCCCTCAAAACCCTAAGGGTACATTCACACACATTATGCCCACTGTGTAGGCATACCGCCTTGTGCTGGAGGTGAGGAGGTGACCCCTCCTCCCTTCATAGTAAAAAGCGTCACGGACCAGAATGTTACCCCTCACACCAGTATAATACCTTTTGAAAATCCTCCCAATATCACTTGGAATTATCTGCCACTGAGGCACTGTACCTTAATTACAGCCATTTTATTATTATATACAAATCAGTAGACATGAGTCAACTTCTGAAGAGAAGAGTCAAGTTTTTCCCAACTGCCAGTAACCCAAAACCTTCTTTTTTAAAATGACAGCTCAGGAAGTGCAGACAGGAAGTCCTCCCTCTGTCCTTACCAGAATGCTCTCCCTCTCACTGCATGGTGTATTTAGAAGTGATGACTGTGTAGGAAATTGCCGGGGCCAAGTTGTGGTGGGTTCAGCCATATGCTAATAATAATAATAATTCTGTATTTATATAGCACACACAGATTACGAAGAGATGCACAGAGCTTGCCAAATCGGTCCCTGATCCCAGGGAGAAGGGGGGGGGGGTTGGTAAGCATTATTGTGATTAGTCTTGATGACAGGTTCCCTTTAATTTTAAGTAGAAATATGTGTGAGGAGATACCTAGCCAATCAGTTGGATCCCAAAAACATCAGTACAGACATTCCTTAAAACAGATTGCCCAATGTCCTATGTCTTTATTGTGACGGGAAGTGCATTCCCCTATTGGTAGATACTGAAATTGCATAGTAGCCTCTAATATTTTAACCCCAACACAACGATCTTTGTTAAATAGTGGGTAATCATTTTTCCATACAATCTGCGGATCAGCTTAATTTATAACTGGACCTGTTAGACTTCTTTAGAGCAATAAGATTGAAACCAGAAGGGGTATCCCCTAATTAAGGTTCTACACCATTGCACCTCAAGGATTTTGGACTGTATGATAAAAGTAACTTTATTCCAGGTGGTTCAAACAGAAAAAACCCAATTCAGAGAAAACAGAAGTGATGAGACATTTATACACCATTATGTGACAAGGGAGAAATGGCAAGCCCTACAGCAGGTTATCCATGACAATGATCTCACTATAAAACCGGGGTTAAGGTAGTCATTCATTTATTTGGCAGAAATATTACAGACAATCACAGCAGGAGAAGGAATACAAAAAAAAATTATGTTAAATGCAAAGTTTGAAATTGTATAAAGAATACAGCATATTTTGGATAGTGCTTTGGAATGTGATTTCATTGACAATGCTTTGATAAAATTTGTTAGAATTCAGTACCCTGTGCTATATTTGTGCTATATTTACAGTGGATAGGGAAAGTATTCAGACATTTCTTTTTGCTTAATAATATACACTCTGTACCACATCTTAACAAAAAAAAAAGAAATGTTGATATTTTTGTTAATTTATTAAACAAGAAAAAATGAAATATCACATGATGATAAGTATTCAGACCCTTTGCTGTGACATTCGTATTTAACCCACATGCTGTCCATTTCCTTCTGATCCTCCTTGTGATGGTTCTACTCCTTCATCGGAGTCCAACTGTGTGTAACTGACAGCACTATTAAATTATTTCCTTTATTCATATAGCACACACAGATTACGCAGCGCTGCACAGAGCTTGCCAAATCAGTCCCTGTCCCCATGGGGCTCACAATCTAATCAACCTACCAGTATGTTTCGGAGTGTAGAAGGAAACCGGAGGACCCAAAGGAAACCCACACGAACAAGGAGAGAATGCACACTATATAAGACCTCACAGTGAATATCAGAGCACATGAAAATCATGAGGTCTAAGCAACTGCCCAAGGAGCTCAGAAATAGAATTGTGGCATGACACAGATCTGGCTAAGGTCACAAAATAATTTCTGCAGCACTTAAAGTACAACTACCATCAGTAATTGCGGAAATATAGAGGCTCAGGGAGACTCGTATTTTAATGTATGCACACCCCCTGTAGTACTAGCGGCCCCGCTGGTTCCGCATAGCGCATAAATAGGTGATGGGTGGGGTGGTAGCACTACATGGTAGTGTATACATTAAAATACTAGGCTCCTTGTGGTTCTTGTGGTGACGTAGCCTGAGAGCCCCAGCGTAATTTGTATTACTTTTATAACTCTATATTTCTGTGATCCCAGGATATAGAATTATAATAAAAGAAGTACAGGCAGTCCCCGGGTTACATACAAGATAGGGTCTGTAGGTTTGTTCTTAAGTTGAATTTGTACGTAAGTCAGAGCTGTATACTTTATCATTGTAACCCCTCTGTGACAATTGGATTTTAAAAATGTTGGATTGTCATAAGAATCAATATTAACACTAAAGCTTCATTGTAGACACCAGTGATAACTGTTACAGCTTTTTATTGTAGTCTAAGGCTAAAGTACAGTAAATTGCCAACATCCAGAGGTCCGTTTGTAACAAAGGGTCGTATGTAAGTCAGGTGTTCTTAAGTAGGGGACCGCCTGTACAGAAAATTCTTAGTAGGACACATCTACCATCACTAAACTGATGGTAGGTTCCAGATATCAAATTTTATTGACAACACTAAATGGAGGAACTAGCTATACGGTAAGGACACTTTAGACAAGTATTACCGTTTCCACATAGGATTCATGGCGTGGGATCATACATGGTTGTTAAAAAAAAATTATTATAAAAACACCATTGTTATAACAGTTTAGCAGTATGCATAATATAGTAATGGCAAAACAAGTTTCAAATCCGGAACGGATTTTTCATCAGTTGCTCTATACAAACAGGAAGGAAGGTCAGTATTTAAAGCTAAAATTTAGTTATTGCAATAATTTATGATAATCGCTTCTAATTTACAGGCGGTCCCCTACTCGACTTACATATGACCCCTAGTTACAAACGGACCTCTGGATATTGGTAATTTATTGTACTTTAGTGCTAGGCTACAATGATCAGCTGTAACAGTCATCAAATGTGTCTGTAATGAAGCTTTAGTGTTAATATTGATTCTTATGACAACCCAACATTTTTAAAATCCAATTGTTGCAGAGACCAAAAAAGTTCTGGCTGGGATTACAATGCTAAAATACACAGTTCCGACTAACATACAAATTCAACTTAAGAACAAACCTACAGACCCTATCTTGTATGTAACCCAGCGACTGCCTGTACATTGAACGATATATATAGATATATATTTTATTTTTTTTCCTTTTATTTCCTGAGATAATTAAATTTTACTCGTGGAAAGGCATATAAAAAAACTATATATATGGTGGCTAATTGATCCGAACTACAACTACGGAAGCCTGGAAGTGTCAATACTAGAAATACTCATTTTACTTTTGCCTTATATGTCATCACTGGAATTGCTAATTTCGCTTGTATTTTATATTGACTCCCTACAGATCAGAAAAGGTGAAGTATCTTCTACATCTTTTTTGGTGAGGCTGTCCTTTAACTTATAATATATGCAGTATATATATCAAAAGCTTGCTTATTTGTTTTATACTAGGACTTCATTTAGCCCTTCTGTTTTTAATATTTTTAATTCGAAAATCCAGTAGATTTCCCTCTTTTCTATATTATTTTTTGCTCTGTATATATGTTTTCGTGACATGAGTGGCCAATTGAAGAGCTACTTGGGGACAGTATGAATAAGAGGCCATACTCACCTATCCCTGGTGCCCCTGTTCCTTCAATGAGTCTCTTCTGAGTCCTTGAGTATGCCACACAATGGGAATTTTATTTGGCCTAGAAAACCTCCTATAAAATGTTAGATACCTAGAGAATCTGATACAGGAATGGGGAAAGAGAGATGCAAGTGCCCCCAGATACATCATGTATCTGTTGCGCTTGTATGTTAAGGATGGTTCCACTGAAATGAATGAGTGTACAGGTCAAGTCTACAAAACAGTGCTCCATGAATGTATAGAGCTCCATGACAATTTGTGCCCCTAGTTCTGATCCTAGCTCCTATCACTTATCTGCTATTAGCCCTGGTAACTCATCTACTTTGGAGGCTCCATTACAATTTCATCAAAAAAATAGATAAACATCCAGTACAATTTAGTCAGTACAATGCCATTCCCACACTCCATTCCCCCCCCCCACCCCCCCACCCCCACCCGGTACTTGCCTCCCCGTGTCCCTCCCATCGAAGAAGATGAAGTCGCCGCTCTGACCTGCACCAAGTGCATTCAGAGCGGCGACTTCATCTTCTTCAAGTACCGGAGGGAAGGGGATTAACCGGTTATGGGCCCTTTCCTGTTTTTTCATGTCCATTTTTCACTCCCCACCTTCAAAAAACTATAACTTTTTTATTTTTACACGTAAAGAGCTGTGTGATGGATTGTTTTCTGCGTAACAAATTGCACTTCATAGTGATGGTATTAAATATTCCATGCCATGTACTCGGAAGCGGGAAAAAAATTCCAAATGCAATGAAAATGCATTTGCGCCATTTTCTTGTGGGCTTGGATATTACGTCTTTCACTGAGCGCCCCAAATGACATGTCTACTTTATTTTTTGGGTCGGTACGATTAAGGGGATACCAAATTTGTATAGGTTTTATAATGTTTTCATACATTTACAAAAATTAAAACCTACTGTACAAAAATATTTTTTTTTATTTTGCCAAATTCTGGCGCTAATAACTTTTTCATACTTTGGTGTACGGAGCTGTGGGAAATTTTGCGAAATTTGATAATATGTTCAATGATATCATTTTTAGGACTGTACAACCTTTTGATCCCTTTTTAATAGATTTTTTTATATTTTTCAAAATGGCAAAAAAGTGCCATTTTCGAATTTGGGCGCTATTTTCCGTAACGGGGTTAAACGCACTGAAAAACCGTCATCATATTTTGATAGATCGGGCATTTTCGGACGCGTCGATACCTGATATGTTTATGATTTTTACTGTTTATTTATATTTATGTCAGTTCTAGGGAAAGGGGGGTGATTTGAAATTTTAGGTTTTTTTATTATTATTTTTTTTTTTTAAACTTTTTTTTATTTTTATTTATACTATTTTTCAGACTCCCTAGGGTACTTTAACCCTAGGTTGTCTGATCGATCCTATCATATACTGCCATACTACAGTATGGCAGTATATGGAGATTTTCCTCCTCATTCATTACAATGTGCTATCAGCACATTGTAATGAAGGGGTTAAAACGAAATAGCCTCGGGTCTTCGGAAGACCTGAGGCTACCATGGAGACGGATCTCCGCCCCCCGATGACGTCACGGGGAGCGGTGATCCCAGGTAAGATGGCGGCGCCCATGCGCCGCTATCTTTTTGAGGCTGCCGGCAGCTTTGTCGGCAGCCATCGCTGTGAAAGCACCCGCGATCGGTGCTAGCACCGATCGCGGGTGTTACCGGTAAGCCTTTGCTGCAATATGCAGAAAAGACTTACCGGCTATGGAGAGGGCTCAGCCCGTGAGCCCTCTCCATGCAGCGCGACCAGGTGGGGGCCGCAAAATATTGCCCCGCGGGCCGCAGTTGGCCCGCGGGCCGCGAGTTTGAGACCCCTGTTTTATATGAAAAGCTCAAGGACATCATTATACATGAAAATGGAAATATGTGAATAGTGTAAAGTATAGATATATTACAGCAGATAATTCTGTGCGCCCTTCAAGGACTTGGTTATGTGTGACTTTAGTGACCTCACGTGTACTGTGTGACTGTGCAGTTTTGCTGTGATGAACTCTAGGTACTTATTTTGTTTGTGCTACCTAAACTGCTTCTTTTCTACAGATCTTTAAGACAATAACGACACCTTGATCCCGCTTAAGACCTACACAGCAAGAGCTCTAAAGTGAATGGAACCGTTATACTAAAGGGTCATCAAATATCTGTCTCCAAGTAGTTAATACCAACACACAAACAGCCAGTGATGGGGACTTTTGGATAAAGTTACCTTTTTTGTGTTATGAATGGACAACAGTTCACTTATTTGAATAATAATATTGTATGAAAGCTATAATAGTTATAAATTAGGTGATAAAATGATATATACGTAAAGGTAAGTTTAATGTTAAAACGATTATCTCATAAAGACCATCCCCTAAGGAAATCTACCATCATAATCCATCATGATAAACCAGGGGCACTTACTCATAGATCCAGGCACCATGACTGTGTTACTGTTCCTATATTTCTTTTCCATCACCTCATTCCTTCTAGAATCAACTTTCATAATTATGATAATGAGCCCGAGGAGCAACCATGGTCCCTCTGTGGTATGGCTTTACAGACTTTTACACTGTCTCACCCTCCCTCCTGCTTCCTCAGTACTGGTACAGTGAGTACTCCTGCTGCAGTCTCAGAGGTGAGAGAGCAGAGGGAGCGTGAGACACTGTAACAGTCCGTAAAGCCAGATCACAGAGGGTCTTAGGTTATCCCGTCGGGTTCAGTAGCATAATTTTGCAAGTTGATTTTAGAAGGAGGCTATGGATAACAAATACAAGAAGATAACCACTGTCAAAGAACTTACATCCACGAGTAAGTGCCCCTGGTTTATCATGCTTGATTTTGATGGTAGATTTCCTTTATGTCACGTACATACAGATATGAATAGGTATGGACACATTCCAATTTTGGCCTTTACAAAAACTAGCTGTAAATGGCTGACTTTTGGTGTGGCTTTCTACCTACCTATCTACACGAAGGGCTCTGCATCCTTACAGACAATCATTGGATATAATGGTGAACTAAGCCATTGGTTCCTGTGGTGTGAAGCCTCTATGTAGTCTTTTGTGTGTGCATACAAAGTGAGACTCACCCTTTTGTGTACCCTGGAGTCCTCTTGGCCCCGGAGCAAAATTCCTTGTGGGGCTCCACTCTCATAATTAATAGAACTAATAATACCTCTGCATTTTAACAAGGAACTCCTGGACGTCCCAAGAGAGATTGTTATATAAACAGTCCGCTATACACTCACCGGCCACTTTATTAGGTACACCTGTCCAACTGCTCGTTAACACTTAATTTCTAATCAGCCAATCACATGGCGGCAACTCAGTGCATTTAGGCATGTAAACATGGTCAAGACAATCTCCTGCAGTTCAAACCGAGCATCAGTATGGGGAAGAAAGGTGATTTGAGTGCCTTTGAACGTGGCATGGTTGTTGGTGCCAGAAGGGCTGGTCTGAGTATTTCAGAAACTGCTGATCTACTGGGATTTTCACGCACAATCATCTCTAGGGTTTACAGAGAATGGTCCAAAAAAGAAAAAACATCCAGTGAACGGCAGTTCTGTGGGCGGAAATGCCTTGTTGATGCCAGAGGTCAGAGGAGAATGGGCAGACTGGTTCGAGCTGATAGAAAGGCAACAGTGACTCAAATCGCCACCCGTTACAAGCAAGGTAGGCAGAAGAGCATCTCTGAACGCACAGTACGTCGAACTTTGAGGCAGATGGGCTACAGCAGCAGAAGACCACACCGGGTGCCGCTCCTTTCAGCTAAGAACAGGAAACTGAAGCTACAATTTGCACAAGCTCATCGAAATTGGACAGTAGAAGATTGGAAAAACGTTGCCTGGTCTGATGAGTCTCGATTTCTGCTGCGACATTCAAATGCTAGGGTCAGAATTTGGCATCAACAACATGAAAGCATGGATCCATCCTGCCTTGTATCAACGGTTCAGGCTGGTGGTGTCATGGTGTGGGGAATATTTTCTTGGCACTCTTTGGGCCCCTTGGTACCAATTGAGCATCTTTGCAACGCCACAGCCTACCTGACCATGTTGCTGACCATGTCCATCCCTTTATGACCACAATGTAACCAACATCTGATGGCTACTTTCAGCAGGATAATGCACCATGTCATAAAGCTGGAATCATCTCAGACTGGTTTCTTGAACATGACAATGAGTTCACTGTACTCAAACGGCCTCCACAGTCACCAGATCTCAATCCAATAGAGCATCTTTGGGATGTGGTGGAACGGGAGATTCGCATCATGGATGTGCAGCCGACATATCTGCGGCAACTGTGTGATGCCATCATGTCAATATGGACCAAAATCTCTGAGAAATGCTTCCAGCACCTTGTTGAATCTATGCCACGAAGAATTGAGGCAGTTCTGAAGGCAAAAGGGGGTCCAACCCGTTACTAGCATGGTGTACCTAATAAAGTGGCCGGTGAGTGTATAAACCCAAGTGCCCCCTTTTTGTTGCCGATTGCACCCTGCTTTCTTTTCCCGCAATTCCCCCTTTTTTTTTAAATACACCCCCCTAAATTACTGCCAAGCTTTTGATAAATGTCCCCCTTCTTTACCAAAAGCCCACACCTTTTTTGCAAACTTGCAAAAAATAAAATTTGTAGTCAGCTTGCCATGATGCCCTGTGAGAGGCGGGTATTTTGTCACCCAAGAGCAAAGCAAATTGCTCTCAACTCCCCTTCTAGTAACGATGGTGAGAACATAGGGTATGCAACACGTATTCATAGCCTCATTACAACACATACATGTATGTCATACACATAAACATATATATGTAATACAGCCATATACAAGTATGTATATCACACATAAATGCATAACACATATACATAAAGACACAAAGCAGCGTCTGGATCTTCTGGGTCACTGCATACCCTCCCCCTCCCCGTTCTTGCTCTCTCTGTCCCGGCTCAGTTCAAGTCTTCTAGTAGGAGGGGTAGGAGTTCAAGCTTTCCTACACTGTTTCCTGCTCCCAGCACTGTACTGGGAACTTCTTTTAAAAATTTAGAGCTGCTGGCTCCTCTTACAGAAACGCTGACATTGGCCCGCACCCGCCTGTGTGCTGCATCAGAGGGCCCGCCCGCGGTGGACAAAGTAGATGCTGTTCTTTAAAACTGACAGCCTGCGGGCCTCTCTCAGCGGGCCCGGTCACGGTTGCACTTCCTGCGACTGCGAATGTTACGCCACTACTAGTGTTACTAGCTTGGCAAGAGGTTTAGATAAGATACACTGATTCACTACAATACACTTAGTAAGTGCTTTCAGTGGCTCTTAAGAGGAAATTTAAGACGACTCTGTCAGCTACTGTGTCAAATGTAAACTAAACACATGGTACTTAGAATAAGTGTCCCGCATTATAAGCATTCCTTAATTAAAATATTGACTTTTTAGGCACAATGTGGCCATTTGGTGTACTCACTTGTGTTGGAAGTGGCTTCCATAGAAAAAGAGACACATAGAAAAAGAGAGATCAGAGATGCTAAGTCCCTGAGATGGATACAAAACACAATGGCACTCAGCTCTGCTAACTCACCTATAACGTACAGAGTTGGCATTGCTATATGCCTCCCTCCCGGCAGGAAGTGCCTGTGTCTGAGCTGGTCCTATAATACAGGGGGGAGGGGCACTGCACTGCAGTGTTCAGACAAGAGAAGCTATTCATGGGAATAATCTGCAATGCCAGACAATAGTCAGAAGATTTACAGTGGTATGCAGTGGCAACCATAATTGTAAACACTAGGACTCATAGAGACAGGTTGGAATTCAATCTGT
Source organism: Engystomops pustulosus (assembly GCF_040894005.1). NCBI lineage: Eukaryota > Metazoa > Chordata > Amphibia > Anura > Leptodactylidae > Engystomops > Engystomops pustulosus. Next base: position 51,205,337 of record NC_092417.1, read on the forward strand.
AAAATGCTGTATTTTTGTTAATAACAGTGAATTAGATCATGTGTTATTTTGTTATGCTGAATATATATACGAATTTTGTTTTCATGAAAATACCCCTTTAGGACTGTCTTTTGAGTTATTTTAAGCTACAACTGACTACTTACATTGCATCAAAGTGTGATATCTTTAGTGTTGTTCCATGAAAATATATATTAAACTATTTAAAAAATTAGGGGTGCATTCACATATGTGAGATACTGTACATGGTCCTCCACAGGTCCTTAAATTGCAGAACCAAAATATGAGGAAAAAAAATTCCCTCTTCACCCAAGAAGTTTGGTACTGGTAAATAGGCAGCAAATGTCATCCTATTCTAGAAAAAATATACCTGTGAGGAGCCTTTGACTTTCATACGACCTATGGTTCATGGAAGTCCAAATATGTCTAATCACACTGACCTCGGGTATTGAAGCAGAAAGGAGAGAGAGTAAGAAAATATGGAAAAACCAAAAGGACTACAGATTTTAGGAATATTGAGGGCCAGAGAATACAGATTATGGCTTGGGGCCCCAAAAGTACGGGACTGTGCTTTGTATAGTGTATATGCCTCCATCTTTATGGAAGTGTACAGAACTGTGCTTTGTCTAGTGTATATGCCTCCATCTTTATGGAAGTGTACAGGACTGTGCTTTGTCTAGTGTATATGCCTCCATCTTTATGGAAGTGTATGGGACTGTGCGTTGTCTAGTGTATATGCCTCCATCTTTATGGAAGTGTACAGGACTGTGCTTTGTCTAGTGTATATGCCTCCATCTTTACGGAAGTGTACAGGACTGTGCTTTGTCTAGTGTATATGCCTCCATCTTTATGGAAGTGTACGGGACTGTGCTTTGTCTAGTGTATATGCCTCCATCTTTATGGAAGTGTACGGGACTGTGCTTTGTCTTGTGTATATGCCTCCATCTTTATGGAAGTATAGAGGACTGTGCTTTGTCTAGTGTATATGCCTCCATCTTTACGGAAGTGTACAGGACTGTGCTTTGTCTAGTGTATATGCCTCCATCTTTATGGAAGTGTACAGGACTGTGCTTTGTCTAGTGTATATGCCTCCATCTTTATGGAAGTGTACGGGACTGTGCTTTGTCTTGTGTATATGCCTCCATCTTTATGGAAGTATAGAGGACTGTGCTTTGTCTAGTGTATATGCCTCCATCTTTATGGAAGTGTACAGGACTGTGCTTTTTCTAGTGTATATGCCTCCATCTTTATGGAAGTGTACAGGACTGTGCTTTGTCTAGTGTATATGCCTCCATCTTTATGGAAGTGTACAGGACTGTGCTTTGTCTAGTGTATAAGCCTCCATCTTTATGGAAGTGTACAGGACTGTGCTTTTTCTATTGTATATGCCTCCATCTTTATAGAAGTGTACAGGACTGTGCTTTGTCTAGTGTATATGCCTCCATCTTTATGGAAGTGTAGGGGACTGTGCTTTGTCTAGTGTATATGCCTCCATCTTTATGGAAGTGTATGGGACTGTGCTTTGTCTAGTGTATATGCCTCCATCTTTATGGAAGTGTACAGGACTGTGCTTTGTCTAGTGTATATGCCTCCATCTTTATAGAAGTGTACAGGACTGTGCTTTGTCGAGTGTATATGCCTCCATCTTTATGGAAGTGTACAGGACTGTGCTTTGTCTAGTGTATATGCCTCCATCTTTATGGAAGTGTACAGGACTGTGCTTTGTATAGTGTATATGCCTCCATCTTTATGAAAGTGTACGGGACTGTGCTTTGTCTAGTGTATATTCCTCCGTCTTTATAGAAGTGTACAGGACTGTGCTTTGTCTAGTGTATATGCCTCCATCTTTATGGAAGTGTACGGGACTGTGCTTTGTCTAGTGTATATGCCTCCATCTTTATGGAAGTATAGAGGACTGTGCTTTGTCTAGTGGTAAGCCTCCATCTTTATAGAAGTATAGAGGACTGTGCTTTGTCTAGTGTATATTCCTCCATCTTTATGGAAGTGTACAGGACTGTGCTTTGTCTAGTGTATATGCCTCCATCTTTATGGAAGTGTACGGGACTGTGCTTTGTCTAGTGTATATGCCTCCATCTTTATGGAAGTATAGAGGACTGTGCTTTGTCTAGTGTATATGCCTCCATCTTTATGGAAGTATAGAGGACTGTGCTTTGTCTAGTGTATATGCCTCCATCTTTATGGAAGTGTACGGGACTGTGCTTTGTCTAGTGTATATGCCTCCATCTTTATGGAAGTGTATGGGACTGTGCTTAGTCTAGTGTATATGCCTCCATCTTTATGGAAGTGTACAGGACTGTGCTTTGTCTAGTGTATATGCCTCCATCTTTATGGAAGTGTACAGGACTGTGCTTTGTCTAGTGTATATGCCTCCATCTTTATGGAAGTGTACAGGACTGTGCTTTGTCTATTGTATATGCCTCCATCTTTATGGAAGTGTACAGGACTGTGCTTTTTCTAGTGTATATGCCTCCATCTTTATGGAAGTGTATGGGACTGTGCTTTGTCTAGTGTATATGCCTCCATCTTTATGGAAGTGTACAGGACTGTGCTTTGTCTAGTGTATATGCCTCTATCTTTATGGAAGTGTACAGGACTGTGCTTTGTCTAGTGTATATGCCTCCATCTTTATGGAAGTGTACAGGACTGTGCTTTGTCTATTGTATATGCCTCCATCTTTATAGAAGTGTATGGGACTGTGCTTTGTCTAGTGTATATGCCTCCATCTTTATGGAAGTGTAGGGGACTGTGCTTTGTCTAGTGTATATGCCTCCATCTTTATGGAAGTGTATGGGACTGTGCTTTGTCTAGTGTATATGCCTCCATCTTTATGGAAGTGTACAGGACTGTGCTTTGTCTAGTGTATATGCCTCCATCTTTATAGAAGTGTACAGGACTGTGCTTTGTCGAGTGTATATGCCTCCATCTTTATGGAAGTGTACAGGACTGTGCTTTGTCTAGTGTATATGCCTCCATCTTTATGGAAGTGTACAGGACTGTGCTTTGTATAGTGTATATGCCTCCATCTTTATGAAAGTGTACGGGACTGTGCTTTGTCTAGTGTATATGCCTCCGTCTTTATAGAAGTGTACAGGACTGTGCTTTGTCTAGTGTATATGCCTCCATCTTTATGGAAGTGTACGGGACTGTGCTTTGTCTAGTGTATATGCCTCCATCTTTATGGAAGTATAGAGGACTGTGCTTTGTCTAGTGGTATGCCTCCATCTTTATGGAAGTATAGAGGACTGTGCTTTGTCTAGTGTATATGCCTCCATCTTTATGGAAGTGTACGGGACTGTGCTTTGTCTAGTGTATATGCCTCCATCTTTATGGAAGTATAGAGGACTGTGCTTTGTCTAGTGGTATGCCTCCATCTTTATGGAAGTATAGAGGACTGTGCTTTGTCTAGTGTATATGCCTCCATCTTTATGGAAGTATAGAGGACTGTGCTTTGTCTAGTGTATATGCCTCCATCTTTATGGAAGTGTACGGGACTGTGCTTTGTCTAGTGTATATGCCTCCATCTTTATGGAAGTGTACGGGACTGTGCTTTGTCTAGTGTATATGCCTCCATCTTTATGGAAGTGTACAGGACTGTGCTTTGTCTAGTGTATATGCCTCCATCTTTATGGAAGTGTATGGGACTGTGCTTTGTCTATTGTATATGCCTCCATCTTTATGGAAGTGTACAGGACTGTGCTTTGTCTAGTGTATATGCCTCCATCTTTATGGAAGTGTACAGGACTGTGCTTTGTCTAGTGTATATGCCTCCATCTTTATGGAAGTGTACAGGACTGTGCTTTGTCTAGTGTATATGCCTCCATCTTTATGGAAGTGTACAGGACTGTGCTTTGTCTAGTGTATATGCCTCCATCTTTATGGAAGTGTACAGGACTGTGCTTTGTCTAGTGTATATGCCTCCATATTTATGGAAGTGTACAGGACTGTGCTTTGTCTAGTGTATATGCCTCCATCTTTATGGAAGTGTACAGGACTGTGTTTTGTCTAGTGTATATGCCTCCATCTTTATGGAAGTGTACAGGACTGTGATTTGTCTAGTGTATATGCCTCCATCTTTATGGAAGTGTACAGGACTGTGCTTTGTCTAGTGTATATGCCTCCATCTTTATGGAAGTGTACAGGACTGTGCTTTGTCTAGTGTATATGCCTCCATCTTTATGGAAGTGTACAGGACTGTGCATTGTCTAGTGTATATGCCTCCATCTTTATGGAAGTGTACAGGACTGTGCTTTGTCTAGTGTATATGCCTCCATATTTATGGAAGTGTACAGGACTGTGCTTTGTCTAGTGTATATGCCTCCATCTTTATGGAAGTGTACAGGACTGTGTTTTGTCTAGTGTATATGCCTCCATATTTATGGAAGTGTACAGGACTGTGCTTTGTCTAGTGTATATGCCTCCATCTTTATGGAAGTGTACAGGACTGTGCTTTGTCTAGTGTATATGCCTCCATCTTTATGGAAGTGTACAGGACTGTGCTTTGTCTAGTGTATATGCCTCCATATTTATGGAAGTGTACAGGACTGTGCTTTGTCTAGTGTATATGCCTCCATCTTTATGGAAGTGTACAGGACTGTGTTTTGTCTAGTGTATATGCCTCCATATTTATGGAAGTGTACAGGACTGTGCTTTGTCTAGTGTATATGCCTCCATCTTTATGGAAGTGTACAGGACTGTGCTTTGTCTAGTGTATATGCCTCCATCTTTATGGAAGTGTACAGGACTGTGCTTTGTCTAGTGTATATGCCTCCATATTTATGGAAGTGTACAGGACTGTGCTTTGTCTAGTGTATTTGCCTCCATCTTTATGAAAGTGTACAGGACTGTGCTTTGCCTAGTGTATATGCCTCCATCTTTATGGAAGTGTACAGGACTGTGCTTTGTCTAGTGTATATGCCTCCATCTTTATAGAAGTGTACGGAACTGTGCTTTGTCTAGTGTATATGCCTCCATCTTTATGGAAGTGTACGGGACTGTGCTTTGTCTAGTGTATATGCCTCCATCTTTAAGGAAGTGTACAGGACTGTGCTTTGTCTAGTGTATATGCCTCCATCTTTATGGAAGTGTACAGGACTGTGCTTTGTCTAGTGTATATGCCTCCATCTTTATGGAAGTGTACAGGACTGTGCTTTGTCTAGTGTATATGCCTCCATCTTTATGGAAGTGTACAGGACTGTGCTTTGTCTAGTGTATATGCCTCCATCTTTATAGAAGTGTACGGTACTGTGCTTTGTCTAGTGTATATGCCTCCATCTTTATGGAAGTGTACGGTCCTGTGCTTTGTCTAGTGTATATGCCTCCATCTTTATGGAAGTGTACAGGACTGTGCTTTGTCTAGTGTATATGCCTCCATCTTTATAGAAGTGTACGGTACTGTGCTTTGTCTAGTGTATATGCCTCCATCTTTATGGAAGTGTACGGTCCTGTGCTTTGTCTAGTGTATATGCCTCCATCTTTATGGAAGTGTACCCTTAAATCTGCTAACTCAAGTGATCTTTTTGTTTGACTGTTTAATTGCTCCAACCAGACTAATCACATATGAAACTATTAAACATAATCGAAAACTTCCCAAGACTAGCTACCTGTGAAACTTCTGTTGGCCAATAATAAGATCCTCTAAGCCCAGCCCCGCAATCTAATATGATCATGAATGAGAGCAGTTAAGGTTCTTGTACTTAATCTCCGTTAGGAGGGAGATTAAACCTGGCTTACTGCAATTAACTGTATCCATCTTTCTCCAAGTTGTCCTCTAAAGTTCGTAGAAAGGCACAATGCGGCTTGTAAACTGTGGGCACGGGTAGTGAAAAAGCCTTGTGGAAAGACAATGGGTCTTTTTAATATAGACGTTCCATTGACATGGTTCACTGGTATCTCACCTATGTGGAACGTGTCCTAGTCTATATTGGCAAAGGTAGTAAACAAGGAAAATAAAAAGTGGTGTTTATTTAGAGAGGAGTGGAGACTTCTTTCAATAGAGCAGTTACATACATCTGAACTACCTGGATACATAGAAGGTTCCTTTTTACTAATTCATACACAGAATGACACATCAGCTTCATTAATCATATATAGTGAGAGCTGCAAGGCCTGTCAAACAAAAGTGTGCTGGTTGGCAGAACAAAACAATTTACTCTCCTCTAAGAGAGCTGGGTATTTGTCATTCATTGTCAAAGGCCAAGCAAGTAACCGCAATCTGGGATGTAAAATGCACATTGTATAGATATTGTGCACATTCCATTTTATACAAATTGTTATGACTTACATTAACTAGTAAAATACATCAAACTGTAGCAGATTACGGTATGTTTTACACAATCACAATAGTCAGTCTTCACCGTCCTAGGTACTGTTCCCACTGTTCTGATATATGATTTTATGTGTATTTCTTTTAAATGGGGTGTTTTTATCATTCACATCCACGCTTCCTGCGCCACCCTTTGCCCAAATTAATAAATGCCATCCAGCAAGTGAGGTCTTTTCGTCCTGCTCCCTCCTGCTGAGTGACTATATGCTTAGCAGTGGCAATTCAAGTGAAAGGGTGATGGATGCAACAGTATTGCATCCCTCCCCCTGCCTCCGCTGAGCATACTCTCTGGGGGTTTCATCAGTAATGTCCCAGGGAAATGTTCTGAAAATCGGCAGCAGCCAAACACTGGCTGCTTTTAATGTTTACTTCTCCTTCTGCTTTCAGGGTAGAGAGAGAAATAGGACAACGTATAACACTGTGGGGCAGATTTACTTACCTGGTACAGTCGCGATCCAGCGACGTGTTCTCCGACGCTGATTTGGGTTCTGCTGGGATTCACTAAGTTCGCGCGCCCGATGTCCACTAGGTGTCGCTGCTGCGCTGAAGTCCGCCGTAATTCACCTCCTTCGCCTCAGTGTATGTGAGTGCTATTTTTGCGACACAATATTTTTTTTTTATTCCGCGGTTTTTCCGAATCCGTCGGTTTTCCGACGGCCACGTCCCCCAATTTCCGTCGCGTGAAAGCTGGCGCCGATGCGCCACAATCCGATCACGTGCGCCAAAATTCTGGGTAAATTCGGTGCAAATCAGAAAAATTCAGGAAACCTGGCGGAAAAACGCGATTTGGACCCTTAGTAAATGTGCCCCTGTATGTATACACCGGGATATGTCCCAGCCCTGTGTTGCAAGGTTATGTCAGGAATTCTCCCTGTACTTTCACTATGGTGCAGTTTTATGAAGCTGTCAGAAAGTCAGAATATTCTTAGTTGCCTATGGCTTGATAAATCTGCCCCTACATGTTTTAATTACTCCCATTAGCCAAATAGCAAAATATCAATATTTTGTGCATTTTTTAACAAATGGTCTTAATAGGAGAATTCAACAGCTTATTTAGGTGACACATACACTTTAAAACAGTGAATCCATGTAAGATATTTTCATTTGGATTATGTTGTGTATAAATCTGTCACCTTGGTACATTTCCAATGTGTCACTAAACAAACTTGTACGCTTCATATCTCCATGGAAGATATGTGCCTATAGGATGTCACCTCCACACTCATCTAGTCTTACTTCTGTTGTATTATATTTAATATCCTATTGGCTTACAGAGGGTATATGGCTAGCGTCCACTAATGATTATCTCCTGTAAGTATGAATGGATATTCCATTACACGTATTATATAAGAGTTAGGCCATTCTTCTTCTGAATGAAGACTATACTATGGGAGCTTGTAGAATATAGATGACCATGTTAGTGCATTGAATGTCAGCATAAAGGGCAGTGAGTGGCATGTCAGGTAAACAGAACAGCATCAAACAAAAGCTCTCCATTCTTGCTAGGACACATGTCAGTTCCTAAACAAACCATGTAAAGAGATCCTTATACCTAAACCGAGCTCATATTACCTGCGCTGTAGCCTCCAGTTCTATCCCGCTAGATTTTATTTGAATAATCAATCCCTACAATATTAAAGTATTATTTAAATAACATTTGTACCAGGAACAGGGGTACGACGACCATCTTCCCATTCCCAGCCAAAGAAGGGAGGTCCCCGCTTATGTATATTAAGCGTCTGGTCTATTGTGTTGGTGCTGGTAAGAGCAGAGGGTAGAGCTCCAAAAATATAAGTCCGGGACCCAGGGGTGTAACTAGGAGAGCTTGGGCACCATAGTGAAATTCTGAATGGGGTCCCCCTTAAAAAAAAACCCACGCGGTTGCCGCTTCTTCAATTTTCAGCCTGCAGTGTCCTCCGGCGGGGGGTGGGAGCTAATTATCAGCAGAGGCTCTCCAGGGAGCGGGGGCAAAGGCTACTCCCTTCTCCAATAGCATCAGCAATCCCTCCCTACCTGTGTGTTGTCACGGGTGTCCCCATGATCCATGCCGCGGATCGTGGGCACACCCATGCCCCTCTCGGTGGCCCGGTCCCCACTGTCACTGGCGCTGTCCCGCTCCCCATCCCGAATTTACCTCTCCAACGCTCCTGATTCCCGACTAGGCCACGCACTCCTGCTCCTAGGGCATACGCGCGCCGGCTCTCCTTGAAATAAGGGGCCAGTGACCTCCTGATTGGAGCTCGTTAATCCTGCTTCGCTGGATCTTCAGCATCATTTCCTGCTAAGTGAAAGCCGTCCTGTGTTGTTGTGTTACCAGTGTTCCTCCGTGTTTCTGTGTTACCAGTGTTCCTCCGTGTTGCTGTGTTACCAGTGTTCCTCCACGTTCCTGTGTTTCCAGTGTTCCTCTGTGCCCTGTCATCTGTTCCTGGCTGCTTGCTCCGTGTACCAGTTCCTGCCTGCCTGTACTGTGAGTTCCAGCTCAACCTTCCAAGCTGTACAACTGCTGTCATCCCAGACTCGGACTGTGTCCTGCATCTCCTTCCGTACTACCTTGACTGCCACAGCGGACCTAGTCGCACCCGTGGAACGACCTGGTGGCAAGACCATCCCGCTTTGCTTTCGCGTCTCCTCTGGAGAAGACCAGGTGCCACTTCGACTCCAGTCCCGGTTGTTGGCTAGTACCATCATCTTCCGCGGTGGTCCAGAGGGTCCACGACTCCAGAACCCTTCTGCCTGTTACAGTCTCCTGCTCCAGAGTTGTGACATGTGTGCTCCTGCCACTGCTGCTGTGGCCCTGACTTCTTTGAAGCATGCACAGTAGCTCCACATTCAGTTCCGACGAGCTGGAGCTGCTGTCCATGGGCAGAGCTCCAACCGAGCCAGGGCTACGGCCGCAGTAGCAGGAGGACACAGAGGTAGGGAGGTATTGCCAAGACTACTTGGGTGTGGAGTAACCTTTGCTCCTGCTCCCCAGAGAAGCTACTTCATGCCCAGAAGCCTCTGCCGATAATTAGCATATTAACTACATAAAGTGTAGGTTAGAAATTATCATAAGATTAGGATAACAGAAATTAGTGTTAGAAGGTTACAAGGAATCTAACATATATTTCTGATGGTAGGTTTCCTTTAAGTTTTTGCACATAAAGGAGATACTCACACTTCCTAGTGCCTCTGTTGTGGGTGAGCATTGTGAATCCCATAGTTCCCCATATTGACTTTTATACTTAAACCTAAAGCCTCACTTCTATGGGGACCCAATGATCCTGTAGCAATGTCCAATCCTTGTGCGGGAAGCATTAAGGGAAAATATTTGTGAGCCTGCAGTTAGGGGTATATCTAATAGTGGCAGCATTAGCTACCACTTCCTAAAGCTTGTGTGTGGGGGGGGGGGGGGGCAAGCCCCTCTGTGCTGCAGATTAGTAGGCTGTTTGTGTGCATGTCACCCCTATAACTGTGTGAGATTAGGCAGAGGAAAGGGAGCTAAGGGAGCAGGGGGGAGGGAGAGGCAGTGTGTAGTGTAGCGGAGTGTACAGACGTGTATATATTTTTTTGAGGGGGCCACATGCTGAAGACTGTCTAAGAGCCTGTGAACCTACAGCCCAGAGGGATTCTAGCAACACCCCCAGAGCCCTTCTGGTTCATTAGTATAGTTCTAAAAGTTGCTTTTAGAAGAAAGTAGGCCATAGATAACAAATATAGGAAGATTACCAGAGGGGGCATTCATTATTGACTTTCAGCAGGAAAACTGGTGTATTTTTGTTTTGCTGCGCCTGTTGCACCATATTTATTAAGTGTAGGCGCCACAATATTTGTGCTTTTCCGACACTCACCAATTGTTCTGTTTTTGGGTGCCGCTTAGGAGTCAGACACTTTTCCTTCACATCTACTTTTCCAACACATTTTTGGCGCACACCTAGAGCTGCAAAAAGCTGATCTACAGAGTTCTATTACACCTTCATAAATGTGGAGACAGTTCTAACCCTTTTCGGTCCTACGCCGCTTCATTAACCCCTTGCACCCCAAACTAACATCCTAGTGAAAATATGAGCACAAATTGTGCGCCCAAATTGATTGATTCACAGTGTCTGGATCTATGGTTCTATTAGTAAGCGCTCCTACTCTTTCCATGCTTGAGTTTCATGGTAGATTTCCTTTAAACTCTATCATCTTGTTGGGGGTACACTCAGGACTGATAGGAGGGTCTGCGGAGTCCATGGACCCAGGGCTACCACCCAACTTTCCCTCTCTAGCTACGCTTCTGGAAAGAATTAATCAGCAAGAAGCGTGTTATCATAAGATTATCCAACCTATTATGAGGGTAACTATGTATTAGATTATTTGATATAATGCAGGTTACAATGACTCATGCTTATATAACTGTAGACTTTCTCTACCGCTGTGGAACCCGCTCAATTCCGCACAAGAAGTTTTACAAAGCTTATGAATAGGAGATGTGTATTGTATTAGAGAGGTTACAGGAAGAAATGACCACATGCAAACAAAATGAGCCACTGTTTACTGCACATATCAGGTTCTCAGCAGGGGCTGCTCCTCCGTTGTATTTTGGTAGCACCTGTACTTAAATAGCAATATCAGTTCTCACTTTTTGTTTCAGCTTATTCAGGAGGTTGTCATAATGTAATGGGGCCTTTGAAGCATGAGACAGATTATTACAACTGTCAGCGGCAGCCCAAGGTCTCATTCCACCGCAGTCTGTGTGTGCTTCTATTTCACAAAGCAAATACACTGGGATATGCATCCTAGTTATACCGAGCAAATGTGGAGGTATTCAATTATTTATGGGATTTAGTTTTTGAGTTTGCCAAATAACCGGCAACAAGAATGGATTGTCTATAACAAACTTTAACTCCATTCTGTCCATTTCCATTTCTTTGCTCCCCTTATTTAAGAATTTATAACATTTCTTTTTTCCCTTGTACCGAGCAGTACAAGGGCTTGTTTTTTGCATACTAAAAAAAAAATTCTAAATGTGTTGAAATTGACCAAAAAACACGTTTACACCTTTTCTTAGTGGGCTTTGTTTTAGGACTTTTATGTTTCACCAGCCGAGTGCTGCCGACCCTTCTTAGGGTGCTGCTTATAGAGATTCTTAGCTAACTCCCTAAGTTGTTTGAGGGTTTGCTCTTTATTTTCCTAATCTTCTGACCTTGGCTATTGTTCAGACTACTCTCCAGTTTTTGTAATTTTGTTCTTTGTTTGTTCTGTTGTTGATATCTCATTATTTATTATCTCATTGTTTTGTCTTGGGTGGGCCAAGCAATAGAAAGGGACAGTTGGGAAGTGGCCTGTGTCCATTCAAGCCTGCATTACATTATATTATAGTTTCAAATAATCTGGGAAATAATTTTAGATTTAGTTTTGGGGAATTTTGTAATTTTATCATTGTAATAATTTATTCACACTGCCTATTTACCATAACCATGCAAGGAGAACTGGCGACTTTGCGGATGCAACTTTTTTTTGCTTCCAACATCTTCAAGACAAACAGGATGCAGCGTATATCTGCTTTCCAGCAATGAAAGCAAACATTTGGTCTGACCTAATTTGCAGTATTAATGTTTTAACCCCTTGTTTTATGATGTCAGGAAAAGGATTAAAAAAAACTTTGTAAATGGAATGAAGGGAAACCACCTATTTATTGTAAAAACAAAGGGAAAACAGGACATGTTCAAACGCCTGCGCTTAAAGCTTTATAGTATGACGCTGGTTTATGCCGGGGTGACTAATGACTCAGTCAACATTTTTATCATAGGTGGTATCAGCTCAAACAGCTGTTGGAACCTTTCTACTTAAAAAGCTAATGTCGAAATGGAATAACACATTGTTTTGCTAGACTCTTGTTTGTTCTGAAAAAACTTCATCGCTCATAAAAATGTAATTTCCTGCCTATGTTATAATGGCGAAGAACATTGTCAGGAAGCTGCTAAAAGCCAACTGAACCCGAGAGATATGCAATGGTCTGACTGCCAGTAGCACCCGCTATTATGTCTGATTGTACTTTTACTGAAAGGCTCAGCAACATCATTAGAAACACAATGAGATATAGCGCAGGGCAATATATGGAATGATCATAATAGGGGTGTGAATGGTCCATATAATGTTGTAGACCTTACATAAAAAAGACACCATAAGATGATAATAACATAGTTTACCTTGGCTATATGAAATGGATATCTATCTTAGAACCTCTATAGAGTATATTCAGGAAATTATATTTTTAGCAATTCCTTCATATTATTTTATTATAGGACATCTACCACCAGGATCAAGGGTTGTAAACCAAGCACACAGACATACTGCTGTGTGCCTCCCCTGGAAGGATCTGCTCTTCTTTTATTATCTTATTCCCTGATTCTTTTAAAAAAAAGGCTTTTAAAATTATGCAAATTACCCTGAGGAGACCTATGGAGCCTGGAGCCTCTCAGGCTCATTTGCATAAATGTAAAGCCTTTTTCCTTTAAAATCTAGGGCATAGGAAGCTAAAAGAAAAGCAGATCCTACAAGAGGGGACACATATCAGTAAGTCAGTGTGTTTGGTTTACAATCCTTAATCCTGGTGGTAGATTTCCTTTAAAAGAATCATTTACTTTACAAACAAAAGCAAAGAAGCACCGACAGTATCACATCCCAACGGATGATATGGAGAAGAGCCCAAGGGGTATATTATAGAGCAGCTGCTTCAATCACTGTAACATCAGCAGTATATATATAGAGACCACCATAAAGTGCCATTGAGCAGCAGCCTCTATGCTTTATCCATTCACAGAATATAGACTGCCACAAACAGCACCTGCTTTCTTACTCTGACTGCATTGCCCCTGCAGGGAAATTGGTCAGACTTTGGAAATAAAAGGAAGAAGCTAGAAAATCTTTAGTAGACTGATCCCATATGAGACATTGTAAGCAGCAGTGGATGTTGAAAAACCGGATTCAGAAAAACCACAGAATTTTTTTTAAAAAAATTGGTGTTTCAAAAATAGCACTCACATACAACGAGACGGAGGAGGTGAATTTCGGCGGACTTCAGCGCAGCAGCGACACCTAGTGGACATTTTTTTAAAAGAATTTAATAAATGCCGTTATTTTTATCCACTTGCCGCCTCTCCGTGCTCAGCTGGATGCATTCCCTTTCTTCCATTACCTGCTTTGTTTGCACCTGTGGCCAAGGTTATCCGTGCGGGAGCCACTGGAGTCGGAGAACTGTATTGTCTGGACTGTTGGGTGAGCTGATTTTCATTTGAAAGGTTTCACTTTCACATTGATTTATTTCACTAGTGGACATCGGGCGCACAACCTTAGTGAATCCCGGCAGAACCCGGATCAGCGTCGGAGAACGCGCTGCTGGATCGCGACTGGACTGGGTAAGTAAATCTGCCCCATTATATGAATACATAGGATGATTTAGTCAATGAATGTGGAATACCTGTGGGAAGTAGGATACAATGGTTACATCATACACCTTTGTAAATGGACATAGAATAACTTTTTGGGGGGAGTTCCACTTTTAAGGGTTTATTAACTTTGAAGGATGTCTTCTTGTTTACTGCTCACCCTGTTGCTGATAGCCCTATAGATTCACTGTTCAGCATGGAATAATGTACAGACACAATGTGGGTGCATTTAGCAGGAATTGTATCACCTTCTGGATATACTAACAGGCCTCTTAGTATATACAGTGCATGGTCATGCATGAGTTCAACACCAGGTGATCAGGTCTTAGTTGCCTGATTAAGTCCAGTGCCTCTATCCATTGCAGCCTGGTAGGGGCCTCAGTAGGGCAGGGGTGTATTTAGTATTTGGCTCATTCAGTATATAGTAGGGATGATTAAGAAGGCCATTATGGGGGCTGTGATCTGGTTGCGACTTCTGTGTTTCCAGGCGATGGTGCGGTCAGCACACGTTGGGTCCCAGTACTGTCATCAAGTCATCTGCCTCCTCCTGGTCCTGTGCTCACCCAGGATCTGGTCCAAATGAGCACCTGGCCATCTAAATGCACCCTTCAGCTTTAAACTATATTGAGGTCATGTGGACATTGATGGTATTGAAAGCAATGGCAAGTGAGAACACAGGTCAACATCCCATTACTCCGTGATTTCTGTAACCTAAATTTTATTTATCAACTGGTCAGGGTGAATCAGCTGCATCCCACCTGGGACCCTTATAAGGCCCCCAGCATTTGCCTGGTTTTGATTATGAGAAAGTTCATCTATGGCTGTGGGCTCAATCTTCTCTATACCTTGTTTGTTTATAGTTAATTTCCCAATCTGAAGAAGTTGGGCAACAACAAATGACATAGTATAATAAAATATTCAGCATGAAGCATTATGAAAATATTTGAGTTGAAATAACTCATGCGCCATAATAAGCATAGATACCAGCTATGTATCCTGGCACATTGTCCATACATCTTTTATTACATACCCACCTTACCTCCAGGCACCAGAATTATTACTGTAATGTTCACATCTGAGCAGTTATTATTGATGAAGTGTATGAAGCCTCTGAACAGGAAAGTTAACAACTGGGGGAATGTACATCTGCTGAAGTTATAGAAAATGAAGTCCGTGGGATTTTCTTTTGGCTTTTTAGCCACTGCTAAAAATAAGTGACAATTGGAGGTTTTGGGACAAGGTGTTACCAAGGCAGGGTCAATGGGAAAATGGCTTTCTACTGTATCTACAGTGTTTATTTTGTCTCAAGCTAAGTCCAGTCCTGAGAAATCAGTGAGCAAGAGGGGTGTATGGAGCCAGGCAGTCTACCAGATAAAGAGCCGTATTGTGTACAGTCATCTACATAACTGTGAGATCTTGAGATTGAATTTATTAACAAAGTATGGAAAATGTTTAAAAAATCTTTCCCGAAGCCGACACCCCTTATTTCCTTGTGAACAACAGAGCTGTATCAGGAACATCAGATAATCCATTTTATGCCTTGTTTCTCTCAAGGAGGAGGCTTGTTTCTTTGCATGTATATTGTTAAATTTTAAAGGTAGGATTTTTATCTTTTATTCCTTTTCTATTATGTAAACCAAGGCTATTAAGTTGAAAGATTCAAGCACAATGGTGCCTGAGCAGCAGTATATGAAAGCCTAAAAGGTCCATTCCACTGTAAACTTACATTATAGCAGCAGTGATGATCTGCAAGCCTATATGTGGCCCAGGTATTTGATGCTGGAATTGCTGTAAGAAGTACATATAACATTGTTATATGTGATCAGGGAAATGTTTAAAGCAGTTGTCTAGAAATAGAAAATGGAGTGAGGTAGATTTATCAAAAGTGGCTAAATGTAGGTGCAAAGTTAGACTAGATAGAGTTTTATACTAATAATAATCTTTATTTATATAGCGCTATCATATTCTTTAGCTCATTACAAATAATAGGGGACATATACAATTATAATAATACATTACAGAGTACAAATGGTCATATAGACCCATAGGAGTGAGGAACCTGCTCACAAGAGCTCACAGTCTACGAGGATGAAGGGGTGACACAAGAGCTTAAAGTCTATGAGGATGAGGGGGTGACACAAGAGCTTACAGTCTATGAGGATGAGGGGAGACACAAGAGCTTACAGTCTATGAGGATGAGGGGAGACACAAGAGCTTACAGTCTACGCGGATGAAGGGGTGACACAAGAGCTTACAGTCTATGAGGATGAGGGGGTGACACAAGAGCTCACAGTCTATGAGTACTACACAGGTTTTATCACAGTTCCTGATGCTGGATGATAAATGTGACACAGGTTAATATGGCCTGGCCTAACTTTGCAGCTCTTATTACTTGGCTTAGGAAATGGCCAGGGAAGTAACTTGAGGGGGTGCAGAGGGTGCAGTCGCAACCGGGGCCAAGAAGCTTAGGGGGCCATAAGGTCTCACTTTCCAATATAAGAAGACTAGTACTATAAATCATACATTATAGTCGAGGCCTGGCACATACTTTGCACCAGGGCCCATCAGCTTTAAATTATGCCACTGGTAACGACAACTAAATGCTAGAAAATTTGCATAATGTTTAGTGCGCGCCCCTGTTTTGCTGGAAGCCACGACTCCTTTTCAAGGTTACAGCTTTGTCATACTAGTCAGGAAAGTGTTTTGGAATTGTCTGAAATCCTTGATAAATGTAGAGCAAGCCATTTATTACAGTTTTTTATCATCTGTAGTCAACTATGTCTCTTGATTCAGGTTGTGGAATTCAACCTTTGCAGTGCAAAACAGCAGTTTACAGCCCCAGAAAAATACCTTCACTGGGATTACTAAGAAAGATGGTAGCCTTAGAAGTGCAGTGGTACAAGTATGAACCAATAGGGTCACTATAGGGATTTAAGCTATTGATGGTATAAGAGAGAAACAAATATGAGAGATATTATATTTCTCTATAGACGCCATTTTGTACAACCAGCCGCCATTTTGTCTTTGCAGGGAGTCATGTTGCCCACTGTCCAGCCATGTCATGATTCAAACATCATTTTGTGTGAAATGTTTAGAAATGACTTGCTATTGTTTGCCTTGTCTTTTCTGCAGCTTCTCTGTTTGAAGGCCATGATGTGAGGAAATAGAAAGCTAATACAAGGACAATTAGTATAAACATTCTATTTCCCTCTAGTCTAGTATTTTTCCAATGATGAAGTTCATTTGGGAAAATGTCTTAAAGGGGATGTTCTGGTATATTCAGCTGGCCTATCGCATTGCAGTATTTGAACACCTTTTCACGCCCGTATGCAGATCATTTTCTGTGTTTAGCTCCGCGCTTATAAAGATTTTGAGTTTGCATTTTCTAAGAGACTGGAGTGTTTTGGTTTCTGCTTTCATCCCCAGTACCGGTAGCCATTTTGGTTATAGCAGTTAATTTGGAAGTCACCTTACAACTGAGAAGGGCTGTTTGAGCTCTAGATAAATATGTTTAACACCACATACCAAACAGAGAAGCTGCAGAAAAGACAAGGCAAACAATAGCAAGTCATTTCTAAACATTTCACACAAAATGATGTTTGAATCATGACATGGCTGGACAGTGGGCAACATGACCCCCTGCAAAGACAAGATATATATAATCATTGTATAGTCAATATATGCAACAACTGCCATTGGAGAACAGTAGTAAACAGAATTAGGTTAAAAAGGTCAATCATCAGAAAAGAGCATTGCTATAAACACTGTTTCCCAATTATATTATTATGTTAAGTAACTTTATAAAGACACAAGATAGATGATTACTCTCTGATTGTGAATATCCAACTACTGGCATTTCGATCTATATCTAAAAAGTTGGTCCTTCTCCACCGGTTTCAGTAATACGGTGGTTAAGATGCTGCTAGAGATGAATTAGCATCACACATGCTCGACCACCACAACATTCAAATTGGGGACATGTGACCCCTGCACCCTCACTGACCATACATCTATACATATCCGGAAAGTCACTGATTATACAGCAGTTTGTTAGAAACAATCAGTTGATTTTCATGCTATGTATAGTCATGTTTTATACCCCCTCCCCCTATTTATTAATAAATCAGACCTGCATGCATATAATATTTCAAAGCGTTACTATGTATATACGGACATACATATATGCACAATTGACATTTTGTATGTTTCTGGTTGGCATGATTCCAATGTTTGAGTTTACCACTTGGGTTCTCTTACATTCTTGCTGATCAGGCTAACACCCGAGCTTTTATATTAATATTAATCCCTTCTTTTTACGGACACATACTAATCACAGGGTTTGTAATAGACAGCTGTTGTTTGAAACTGTAGACTTACAGAAATAGGTAATGAGGAGACGCTAAATCATATACAGCATGGCGCTTTCTTTTTAATTATCTACATAACATTTGCAGAAATGATACTTTACTATTCGAGTTGCTTTATATATATATTAAAGTCAAGCTTCTTCTTTTGGTTGTTATGCTACTTTCACTCCTGTACATTTGTATGTGTAATGGGTGTTCCTGTAACCTATATTGCAGGCACACCCATGCCACTCTCTGCTCCACAGGATCCCCGCTGTCTCACTCACCTGGCCTTGATCCAGCGCTGGCGGTCCGGTGCACACGTCCCCGCCTCCTAGGGGTGTGCATGCCGGCTTCTGGAGATTTAAAGACGCATATGATTGGCGCTGGCCACTCACCCATTCTGTTGAATTTCCAGACCCTTCCTGTGTCCCCTGCTGGATCTTTGTGCTCTATGCCGGAGAGAAAGCTTTGTTCCTTTCCCTTTGTGATTATACTGATTTCCCATTGTGACCTCGATTCCATTCCTGACTTTGATGCTGTGCTGCCTGTCCTGACCTTCTGCTACGTTCCAGACACTGATCCTGTGCTGCCTGTCTCGACCTTCTGCCTGTCCCCGACCACACTCCTGCCTCACGACGTACTACGCTTTGGCCACCACCACGGAAAAAGTCACGCCTGTGGAGCGACCTGGTAGTACCACACCGCAGCGCTTTGCGGCGCTTTGCGGCGGGCTCTGGTGAAAACCAGGTACCACTTAGACTCTGCTCCCAGGTGTCGGCTTATGTCATCGTCCGCTGTGGTCCAATGGGTACACTACCCCTGGTTCCTGACAGTATCTTGTGGGTCCAGAAATTCTCTGCCTTGTATGAAGGCATAATATGGTAGACATAGACTTCTGTTAGACCCTGTGTACCCCAGCGTGCTCTAGATTTAAAAATCTACCACATAGATTCAGTATTTTACACCAAGCACACTTACACGAGGATATGTATGTCCTGAAACAGTATCCAATATCCCTATGCCTAATGTCCTTATTTTTGGATTTTTTAAAATATATTTTAATTATGCAAATGAGCCTCAGGGGCTCTACATGAAAGGAGCCACTCCTGACTCTGCTGTCTGCTAACTATGCACGCCTCTGTTCTGCATTACTGCCTGCAATCTCTCAAGGATTACAGTGAGTAAAATCTCACATCTTATACAGTTTGCCTCTGCCCAAGAAATTGCCTATTCTTACAAAACTGCAAGCGGTACCGTTACCATATATGAATACCCCCAGATTTCTTTCTCATTCAACTATGTGCCTCTCTTTCAGGTATAATAATAATAAACCTTTTCTAAGAAGGCACTGGGCAAACTCTAACCCAGAACCTTGTCTCTAGCTTTTAGATCGTATGTGAACATTCTACAATAACCTACAAATTGCCCACTACTGAAGGAGGGCACTCCTATCGGGTGTAGGGTGGTTCGGGTAGGGTACCAACCCAGATCAATAGAATAACAACCTGGCACTCCAGATTTTTGTAGAAAAATAGTATTCACTTTATTTCATAAACTGATAGTAATCCAAAAATATTTATTTGACATTTCAGTCTTACTGACCTTCATCAGAAACGGATTACTGGGGGTAAAGCAGATAAGAAAGTGGCCAGGCCTTAGCCGCAGTAAGCATGGCGTCCTGGTGTGGAGCATTTCACTGCACTCATTGGAAGAATCAGCATACGAAAATGTCCTTCTAGTGATTTGTTTAACCACAAAACTCCAGAAAGTACAGTGATCCTTTGCTGATCTCACTTGTGAGTCTTAGCCCTGATTCGTTTCCATTCATTGCTGCTACATAGTCTGCAAAAAACTGCACTAACAACAATCAAATCAGTAAATATTCTGTGTAAATTTTCATTTGGGAACTACAGCTAAACTTATATTCAAGTTTAATGGCTACACCGTCACTTGCTTTAAAGTGAAAAAACCCTTTAAAAGAAAAATATGCCACGCATTCATAGAATCCAGAAATTGCTGAATTAGGGGTATATGGATATGGCTGTGATCATACACAATTATCTAAACTGTAAAAAAAAAAAAACTAAAGGGCTTGTGAGTGATTTCTGGATTTTGTGGATTGTGAAGCCTGGGTGACTATGTAAGATCACATCGATTGTCATTCCTGTTGATCTGAGTACCCAGAATTGAGCATAATGAAATCCAACATGCCCAATCATTTTGGCCCCTAGAGACTAAAAAACATTTTTCAGCCAAACTTTTAAAAAATTGTATGGACACTATTTTTGTTGATGCATGGTTTGCTAATAGAAAGCAGTCATTTGGGAGAACACACATTTATATACTTCTACCCTAATCACTGCAAGGTCTTTGAGCATCTGTCAGCACAGCATATTCCAAATGCCACTGAAAAATGTATGCTAATAATAAGGAAATGCCTTTTTTAAACTAAGAACATTTTTTAACTCCAATTCTATGATAGGAGGAGTCACGTTCAGGTTTATTTTGTAAGAAAACAAAGACAGGATAAGGAGGTTTCCAGAGCAAAAAGCAAAAGGCAATCACCCAATGAAAAACAAATATTGGGAACATGGTATAGTCCATCAGAGACTGATCAAAATGTAAAGATATTTGAAGCATTTTCTGTGCAAGGTTTCTAGAAGTTTATGGGAGAAGAGAAAAGAGGCCAGAAATAAAATGGTAGGAAAGTACAGAGGGGGTCTCCCCATGGGTGGACCAAGAAGAAACTTTGGAAAGGAAAAGGATAAAGTCTCACTTTAGGACAGAAGAGGAGGCAGAATCAGAAGAGGCATTAAAACCGCTGGAATAAAATGACCATAAATTATCTGCCAAGATAAATGGCTGATTATGGGGGGAGGGGTTCAAATGCTACGACGACCCCCTCCTTCCTGACATAACAGGGGAATACAAGTCCCTCTTAGCTGGGCTCCATTGACTTACATGTGACTGCTTCCTGGGCCTCCAATCCTGGAAACCCTAGTATAGGGGATAGTTGCATTTAAAAATTGCTGGAAATTCTCCAACTAATTCTGTACCAGTCCCCAGCACACAACTTCCGACCCAAAAAAAAAATACATTGGGGTTTATTTACTAAGGGTCCCGTGGCCGCATTTTCACCAGGTTTCCTGACCTTTCGGGGGTCGTGCCGACTTTCACGCAACACAAATCGGGGGGCGGGCCATCGGACGATCCGACGGAATCAGACTACGTGCAGGATTTAACATTTACATTTGTGTTGCAGGCCAAGCACTTACATGGACCAGGAAGAAGAAGGTGAACTCCGGCGGACCTGAGCGGGGAAGCGAAACATGAAGGATATCGGGCGCTGGATCTTCATGAATCGCCGCAGAGTTCATCCTCGTCGGACAGTCCGGATGGAGGATCGCGCAGGGACCGGGTAAGTAAATGTGCCCCATTGTCTTTTTACCTCCAGCCTACTTTTACCTACTAGCCCCCATAGGTAGGGGATGAAATGTGCTTCCTAGAATTCCTTATAAAATAATCTCCTGCAAAGTAATATGAGAATGAGCAAAGAAGAGGCACTTTTTCCCTGAGATGAGTCACCTTTAGAGGCACCTATCAGTCAGTTCAGTTGGTTCTATAGTAACTAGAATCAGCATTATCTATGGGGGTACAGGTGGCATGAACTGATGAATTAGAAATAAGAGGAGAGAATCTAGTATAGATATAGAATAAATGTCATACATGTTTATTATGGAGGTATCCCTTTAGCTCTGTATGAAGGTCTACGGTATATATACTTACAGATAGAGTTAGATCATGGACTGGTCAACCAGCTAAACTCTCTTGTCCATGGCCAGCTCAGAGAATTATTTCTAACACATTATAAATACATGTCAATAGGTTGCTTAGCTAAAATTTGTTATTTTGAGATATCAAATAAAGGAAAGGTTGTCAATTATGATTAATAATCCTTCTTTAAAGTGAAAAATGATCTATTCTGTGGCCTTTTTCAATTCTTTTTTTAGCTTTTCTTCCTTGCAACAGACAACGCTACGGAACGAAGGAGACCGGTCTTTACAGGAGACAAAGGACTTCATAACTGCCAGTAATGTGTCATTACTGTTTCCATGGAGACTAACAGCTTAATGAATACACATTTACTGAGCAGGTAGTACGACTATCCTGTTCCTTATTATCTACAACTCTTAAATAATATGTCAGCGTATCCCATTTCCAAGTAAATATAAAGAGGCACAATAAGGAATAATTACAGAGCTACAAAAACATTTAAAAGAATATTCAGCACCAAATGCTCCTGAACACTTGTCATTTTCCTCCTTTGAATTTCCCGAGCTCTGTAATGTTATAAATTACCAGAATATGTGTGGGAGAGACCGGATTACAATGTAAAGATTATTAGAGAGACATAGGCATGAACACGGTAAACAAAATAGATATATGTACGGTGTATATATATATATTTTGTTTACCGTGTTCATGCCTATGTCTCTCTAATAATCTTTACATTGTAATTCGGTCTCTCCCTATATATATGAGCAGCAGCACAGTCACACATTACAGGGCAAATATACAAACAAAACAAGTCATTACAGTGCAAAAACATGATCATATGAAACAATAGATATACATAAATACAGTGGGGCGAGATTTATCAGAAGTATCTGAGGTAAAACTGTTCAACCAATCAGAGCTCAGGTTTCAGTTTATAACCAGCTGTGGGAAAATCAAAGCTGAGCTCTGATTGGTTGCCATGAGCAACTTGAACAGTTCTGCTCTCAGACATTTCTGATAAATCTCCCCCACTGGGGGTAATTCATCTTTGTTGTTTTTGTCTATGTTTGGTGTCGTTTGGGTATCTTTGCATCTTTCTATTGCGCCAGATGAACATGGGATACTGCAAAGTCACTTTAAAATGTTCCAAATTCATTATTTGCATAGGTTGCTTTTCACAAAACTGAGCTGAATTCATTTGGCGCAAATTTTTGTTTTGCCGCCACTAGAAATAGGAGAAAAACCACTACCAAATTTATCAAGACATCAATGGGACATGTACGCCACAAAAAAAAAAATTAAAATGCGAGAAATGCAAAAAAAAAATATTATCAGACCCCCAAAAAAACTAATATATCCACATACATAGACTCACTTTAGAAATTCATAAAGTGATAAAACAAGAATGGAATTCAACAACCAAGTCAAAAACAAATTGTGATGATGACTCCCCCTCAGTATGTGTATAATATATAATATAAGCACATACCCTGGAGGTCAAAACTGGAAAACAACACACAATTTCCTAAATATCAGGTCATTGTGTAGTCCTATGTGAATATATCCTAAGATGAAGGAAATAGCAGTATTTAAGTTTTTTTCATAAATTATGCATATTTACATTTTACTTTCAGGAGGGACTTTTCCCACAGGCCCTTAGATAACACAATGTGGGGAATTCATCATTGCTCCTTCAAAATGTCTTCCGACACGTTTATGAAGACTTTTAGGCCTTTTTCTGACTCGTCTAAAAAAAGGGGGGCATGGCCTTGTAAAAGGGCCGTCATTTTGGAGAAAGGAGTGTGGCCATATTGAAATTAGTCCATGCACCAAAAAATTAAGGAGGTTGCGCCAAATAGAGGCGTACTGTTTAGACCAGCAGTAGATTCATGATTACAATGGTGAATCTGGTGCAGCACTGGACTAGTGCTATCCTGCTCTGCACTGTTGGAGCCCGCAACACATGCCCAAGATCTGAGACAAAACGGCATCGGGAAACACGGGGTGCCGGCTATAAAATATAGCCGGTACCCCGGAGTGGGCTCCGATCGCGGGTGTTTAATCCGTTAAATGCCGCGGTCAACGTGACTGCGGCATCTAACATGCCTTCCGGGGGTCTTTCCCCCATGATCGCTGTTTTTCAATAAAAAAAAAAAAAATCACTAAAAATGCCCATAAGCCCCATAACATATAATGAGACATATAACGCTAAAAAAAGTCTAAATCATAACACAAACCCCACAATCTGTAGAATAAAGCTAAATATTTATTGAACCCACATGATGAACGCCGTTAAAAAAAACTGTTAAAAACCCGCCAAAAATTAAGATTTTTACATATTGAATCACACAAAAAATGCAATAAAAAGTGTTCAAAAAAACATATGTACTCCGACATGATACAGGTGCAAAGTACAACATGTCCCGCAAAAAACAATCTATCAACCAGCTCCGTAGCCCAAAAAATAAAATTGTTATGCCACTTGGAAGACGGCAATGCAAAAATGATAGATTTTTCCCCACATTAGGGTTTTATTTGGCAAATTTAGTAAAACGTAAGAAAAAATATTCAAGTCTGGTATCCCCGTAATTGTATCAACCCATAGAATAAAGATAACATGATTATTAGGCTATACGGTGAACAAAAAAAAGGAAGAAATCCAGTACAGAATTGATTATTTTTTACTCCTGCCCTCAAAAAAAAGTTCTAAGTTTTCAACAGTAGGGGATACCAACCCCAAAATGGTAACACTGGAAAAGGCATCTCATCCCGCAAAAAAATGCCATAACATGGCCCCAATAACGAAAAAGCGAAAATTTTATAGCCTACAAAAGGGGCCAATGAGGAAACTAAAATCCTGGCAGCTGCAGGGCTCCTTCCCTTCTGCGTCTGCGCCCATAAAACAAGTAACGGCCACATGTGGGGGGTCGCTGCACAAATTGTATGGTGAGTTTTATCTTTTTATCTTTTGGAAATGTGTAAATTTTAGGGCTAAATGAACATATAACCGGCACAATTTGACCATTCTTAATTTCACCTACATTTTGATTTCATTACTATGAAGATCTCAAGGGGTTAACAATCTTCCTAAAAGCTGTTTCTGATAGCTTGAGGGGTGCAGATTTGAAAATGGATTGGTTATATAGGGGGGTTTTGATGCTAAATATGAAAAATTTCATTCAAAACGGGATTTATCCCCAATTCAATTCTGAAAATACAGAAAATCAATATTCGATTTGAAAGCCGCGTAACGTCAAAATAAATTATCCAGACATTTCAAAAATGATGAAAATGTAAAGTAGACAAATGGGAAATGTTATTCAGCAACTTATTTAGGTGGTAAATCTGCCTGAAAACGCAATGATTTCAAATTTCGACAATGGCAAATTTAAAAAAAAAACATCATGTCATCAGCCGACATTTACCACTAAAATGAAGTACAACATGGGGGGAAAAAACAATCTCAGAATCGTTTTGATAAGTAACAGTGTTCAAAAGTTATAACCATATAAAGCGACGCAAGTCAGAATCCCAAAAATCGGGCTGAGCCTTAAGCTACAAAATGGCTGCGTACACTGCAATTTACTATGGAAAAGCACCTAATTATTAGCACTATAAGCACTTCTAATTTACAGGGGACCCCACTAGTCTACGTTATGAACTGGTGTGGTACCACTACCAGTATCATTTTCTATAGAACATTACATACTATAATGATGTGTTCAAAAAAGGGCATATGCAATGAAAACATTAAAAAGAGCACGGAGAAAAAAATTACACGCCAAAGTTATTGAAAAGTAGGTTGTTGAAAAATGTTTTTGTTTTAGGTGTTTTTTTTTAAAGATGGCGCATAATATCAGAAAGATAATAATGTGGGGGAAACATTTATTCCTTTAAAATGATTTCATAAGATAAAAGAAGTTTCTGGGTCCTATAAACTTTTTACATAACACAAACAAGTTTCCTATTGTCATCTGTAGCAGATATTGTATATAGCTATTTTTTTAAGACATAGGACTTGAGCAAGCTACATACTTGTAAGGTTTAATCCCTGGTTTAGATAGATCTATGTCCCCTTATGTATCCATTGCAATCTGCAATACAAACTGGCTTTTGAATTTCAGAGACAGATGCTTAGAACAGTGGTATGTCACATCCTGCACCATAAAAATCCAGCCTGATAAACCAGGGACACTAACTCCAGATGCAAGCATTGTGACTGTGGTATCCCTTCTTATATTTGTTATCTCATTTTGCTAATGAAGCAGAAGGACTCCTGGAGGTGGAACCAGAGCCACTCCCTCTTGCAGATTCATAGGATGTTACACTGTTCAAGAGCATTTTCTCCTGCTGCTCATTGTAACAGCCTGTGAAACTGCAGCATGGAGGGGCTCATTAGCTTAATTTTAAACATTGGCCATAAATAACAAATATAAGAATATTACCATAGTTACAGTGTCCCTGGTTTATCATGATTGATTTTGATGGTAAAGCTGTGGCTGAAACTTGGGATGATAACTGAGATGCTGCAGGACACCAGTACTACATGGCAATTTACATTGCTGGTTTTAGTCGCAGCATATGTGTAAGATATGTATAAATCTCATCCACAATGGTGCTATTATAGATAGCAGGGAAGTGATTGCCAGCGAGTTCGCGGCACTAAACCCGCCGCTGTCCCTCCCCAGCCTAAGGGTGATTTACATCTGCTGATTATGCCGTCTTTTTCTGAGTAATGGAAATTGTTTATTTAATGCATTTTTTACATAGTCAAAGGGAAATATCAAGCCATCCTAAAACAATACTTTTTATGCCTTTTTTGTAGTGTTTTGGGATATTTGCAATTTTTCGCAAATAACATTCTATAATAAATGGGGCACATTCCACATGTGGAACCACAGCATGTCAGACTGCAAATGTGAAACTCAAATTCAGGGGCCTGTTTCAGACGTCTGCCACATTTTGCAGCAGATTTGAATCTATTGATGAATATTTGTTATAACTCTTGGGTTCAGCTCAGGGGAGTTGGCCAGGCTGCCCCGTTCATCTATGGAAAAATATGCAAATGTTTCTCCAGCAGAATAATGCTGTTGACATACACTCACCGGCCACTTTATTAGGTACACCATGCTAGTAACGGGTTGGACCCCCTTTTGCCTTCAGAACTGCCTCAATTCTTTGTGGCATAGATTCAACAAGGTGCTGGAAGCATTCCTCAGAGATTTTGGTCCATATTGACATGATGGCATTACACAGTTGCCGCAGATTTGTCGGCTGCACATCCATGATGCGAATCTCCCGTTCCACCACATCCCAAAGATGCTCTATTGGATTGAGATCTGGTGACTGTGGAGGCCATTTGAGTACAGTGAACTCATTGTCATGTTCAAGAAACCAGTCTGAGATGATTCGAGCTTTATGACATGGCGCATTATCCTTCTGAAAGTAGCCATCAGATGTTGGGTACATTGTGGTCATAAAGGGATGGACATGGTCAGCAACAATACTCAGGTAGGCTGTGGCGTTGCAACGATGCTCAATTGGTACCATGGGGCCCAAAGAGTGCCAAGAAAATATTCCCCACACCATGACACCACCACCACCAGCCTGAACCGTTGATACAAGGCAGGATGGATCCATGCTTTCATGTTGTTGACGCCAAATTCTGACCCTACCATCCGAATGTCGCAGCAGAAATAGAGACTCATCAGACCAGGCAACGTTTTTCCAATTTTCTACTGTTCAATTTCGATGAGCTTGTGCAAATTGTAGCTCCAGTTTCCTGTTCTTAGCTGAAAGGAGTGGCATCCGGTGTGGCTGTAGCCCCTCTGCCTCAAAGTTCGACGTACTGTACGTTCAGAGATGCTCTTCTGCCTACCTTGGTTGTAACGGGTGGCGATTTGAGTCACTGTTGCCTTTCTATCAGCTCGAACCAGTCTGCCCATTCTCCTCTGACCTCTGGCATCAACAAGGCATTTCCGCCCACAGACCTGCTGCTCACTGGATGTTTTTTCTTTTTCGAACCATTCTCTGTAAACCCTAGAGATGGTTGTGCGTGAAAATCCCAGTAGATCAGCAGTTTCTGAAATACTCAGACCAGCCCTTCTGGCACCAACAACCATGCCACGTTCAAAGGCATCAAATCGCCTTTCTTCCCCATACTGATGCTTGGTTTGAACTGCAGGAGATTGTCTTGACCATGTCTACATGCCTAAATGAACTGAGTTGCTGCCATGTGATTGGCTGATTAGAAATTAAGTGTTAACGAGCAGCTGGACAAGTGTACCTAATAAAGTGACTGGTGAGTGTATAATGTAATAAAGAATTAAAATGCTACTGGCTCTTTAATCAGTCCATTGAATTCCTCTGCGCAGAGCAGAAACAGGACAGAAGATGGGCGCTGGTCACATATGGACACGTCCCGCACCTGCCTGGGCAGGTCATGTGATCAGCACTATTTTTGGCTGTAGTCAGTTGGTTGCAGTGCATCCAGTATAGCCAGTGTTGTAGTGAGATGTCATGTCAGTAAGGTAATGTGCAGTGATGGCAGTTACACACATCATTACTATGGTAACAGAGCAGGACAGTCTGTTACATCATCACTGGGAGCAGAGCATAAGAGGTAGGAGGAGTTACTGAGAACGAATGGATCATGGGACTTGTAGTTTCCATTGGTGGCCATCTTGGTGATAACTCTGCATACTTTGCAGAGGCCATAACATTTTGTGAAGCATAAAATCAAACTATTTAAGTTCCATATTGAAAATAATGACATTGAGCTTTGTTATAGTCACTTATTTATAGCATTATACGTTTTTGTACTAGAGGTCCGTATTCCCCGAATACCCCCTTAAATGACATGAGTCCACAATCCACAAGGGAAAATCATTTCTGATGATTTCTTTCACAGCATTTGGATGAAATTTGGTTGACAACAGTTCACTGCAAGTGAATTTTCGGCTCAGAATATTTGTGTTTCATATGCTGTGGGCACACTATGCTCTGTTGCCCATGAGTTTGATCTAAGAAACACGTTTTATGCACTGGCGGTTTTCCAGTCCAAACCTCGAAACACTGGACTTACTGGACATTCTGAGGTCCCTCCATGGTTATGAGAATATCCTGCCAGCGTACAGAGCTTGTTTCATCGGATGAAACTTGCTGATAGACAACCATCCTAACAGCGCAATCTGCAAACATTCAGTTCCAGCAAAGACCTCAACAGCGCCAGCCTTTAAAGAGGACCTATAAGGTTGATTTGGGGCCCCAAATCAACTTGTATAAGTAACATCGGACTAACATCTGAAGATTCCCCATCTGGCTATGCAGCAAGTGAAGCTAGGATAATGACCCGGCTCCATTGCGCATGTGCCGTATATGCGGTGCTTGAGGAGTGATGCCGGGGTGTACTATGCCGCTATGCTCAGGCACTGAATGGAACGAGGAAGGAGGTGAGCATGAAAACCGCATGCCACACGGATGTTACGTAGCTGTGGAAGACAGATGAGAATAACACAGCTGAATAACAAACAGGAGATGTTCTCAACTTTCAAATTGTGATAATTGAATTTTTTCCCACTGATTCCTATGGGAGCTCCATAAATTATGGTCCCAGCCCTGTATATTTCTCCACAAGATCCCAGGCTTATATGAATATTTTTTATAAGCACAGAGGAGTTGTA
The DNA here is from genome assembly GCF_040894005.1 of Engystomops pustulosus. NCBI lineage: Eukaryota > Metazoa > Chordata > Amphibia > Anura > Leptodactylidae > Engystomops > Engystomops pustulosus. The sequence continues at coordinate 51,234,897 of NC_092417.1, forward strand.
AGTACAATTTACTATTTCAAATTCCACCAAGCATTTACACCATGTTGTCCAGATTTTTTGATGTATTACTCGCACTCCTTGTTACCACTTATGGATCTTCAGGTCTATTTGCACAAATCAAAGCTCCTGATATTTGTAGCATGGTGTCACAGAGGGAAAGCAGAGAGCAGAGAGTTACATTCCAACAACATATTGAATTGTCATACTCTGTGATATTTGTAAAAATGAAAACCTACCTGAAAATCTTCTCTCTGTACACATGAGAACAAACAGATTCTGTGATAAATGGATATAACACAATGAAATTGTCATCTGCTGCTCTATACTTGTGATCGATGTTGTAAGTCTTCATTCTAAACCAAGGTAAACACAGATGAAAAGGTAAACCTCAGAAGTGCCATAAGTACATATTGGGGTTTTCAGGTGATTTATACTTCCTAATGTCTGTGAACAGTGTTTGTGCTGCTCTTTAGTTTGACCGTATTCTTTCAACAATGTAATAAACACATCACACCATTGGTGTCCATCAACAATACAATGGACTCACTTAAAGAAAATCTACCATTTGCTTTTATGCATTATGAATAGAGATGAGCGAACATACTCGTCCGAGCTTGATGCTCGTTCGAGCATTAGCGTACTCGAAACTGCTTGTTGCTCGGACGAATACTTAGCCCGCTCGAGAAAATGGCAGCTCCCGCCGTTTTGCTTTTTGGCGGCCAGAAACAGAGCCAATCACAAGCCAGGAGACTCTGCACTCCACCCAGCATGACGTGGTACCCTTACACGTCGATAGCAGTGGTTGGCTGGCCAGATCAGGTGACCCTGGGATAGACTAGCCGCTGCCCGCGCTGCTCGGATCATTCTGTGTCTGTATGCCGCTAGGGAGAGAGCTGCTGCTGGTCAGGGAAAGCGTTAGGGTGTTCTATTAGAATAGTGTTAGGCAGGAGTGATTCAACAAGAACCCAACAACCCTTCTTAGGGCTACAATAACGTTATACTTTTTTTTTTTTGTTTGCTTGTGGCTGGGCTTGCTGGCACTAGTAGTGCAGCTAGTACCATATTGTGAGGAATTTGCAGGGGGACTTGCTACCGTTGTGTTTAGCTCTTAGTGACACACATATCCACCTCAAACACCAAAGTGGGAAAATTTATTAGGGGTTTGATTTCAATTAGGCACAGTCTGCCAGTTTCTTTTTATTTTACGTTTATTTTTTCATAACTCAGCATCATCTCATCAGTGTGCTTTCATACTTGGCTAGAAAATAGCCAAAGGAGAATCCAAACGGCTTACTTACGCCTACAATAGCGTTATATATATTTTATTTCTGGTTGATCTGCTGGTGGCTGTCCTTGCTGCAGTGCATATACTAGCCAATTGTGAGGAATTTGGAGTGAGACTTGCGACCGCTGTGTTTAGCGCTTAGTGACGCACATATCCATCGCAAAGACCGAAGTGGGAAAATTTATTAGGGGTTGGATTTCAATTAGGCACAGTCTGCTATTTCCTTTTTATTTTACGTTTATTTTTTCATAACTCAGCGTCATCTCATCTGGCATAGCAGTGTGCTTTCATACTTGGCTAGAAAATAGCCATAGCAATAGGATAGCATTGTTTGGTTTTAAAAACTAAAAAACACAAAAAAAAACTAAAAAACACAAAAAAACACAAAAAAAAGTTAAAAAAAAAATTAAAGTTATATAACTTTCATTTTCAAAATGTTTAACCCGAGGGCTAGGGGTAGAGGACGAGGGCGGGGACGTGGGCGTCCATCTACTGCAGGGGTCAGAGGCCGTGGTCCTGGGTGGGATGAGACACCACCTGCTGATGAGGGAGCAGGGGAACGCCGCAGAGCTACACTCCCTAGGTTCATCATGTCTCAAGTTACTGGGACTCGTGGTAGAGCACTGTTGAGGCCAGAACAGTGCGAACAGGTGATGTCGTGGATTGCCGACAATGCTTCGAGCAATTTGTCCACCAGTCAGTCTTCCACGCAGTCCACCCATGTCACCGAAATCGGCACTCCTCCAGCTCCTGCACCTCAGCCTCCTCCCCCCCAGTCTGACCCCTCCCAGGAAAATTTGGCATTTGAACCGGCATACTCTGAGGAACTGTTTTCTGGACCCTTCCCACAGTCACAAACCACTTGTCCGGTTGCTGCTGAGCAATTTTCCGATGCCCAGGTTTTCCACCAGTCGCAGTCTGTGGGTGATGATGACCTTCTTGACGTAGTGGAAGAAGTGTGTAAAGAGGTGTCCGACGATGAGGAGACACGGTTGTCAGACAGTGGTGAAGTTGTTGTCAGGGCAGGAAGTCCGAGGGGGGAGCAGACTGAGGGATCGGAGGATGATGAGGTGACAGACCCAAGCTGGGTTGAGAGGCCGGGTGAACACAGTGCTTCTGAGACGGAGGAGAGTCCTATAGCAGAACAGGTTGGAAGAGGCAGTGGTGGGGCCAGACGGAGAGGCAGGGCCAGAGCAGGTGCATCAGCGCCAAATGTGTCACGTAGTGAAGCTCCCGTGGCGAGGGCTCCCGCGGCGAGGGCTAGATTTTCAGAAGTCTGGAGGTTCTTTAAGGAAACACCGGATGACCGACGGACTGTGGTGTGCAACCTTTGCCAAACCAGGATCAGCAGGGGTTCCACCACTACTAGCTTAACTACCACCAGTATGCGCAGGCATATGAATGCTAAACACCCGAATCAGTGGCACCAAGCCCGTTCACCTCCGGCCGTGCACACCACTGCTCCTTCCCCTGTGTCAGCTGATAGTCAGCCCCCTGCCCAGGACCCTGGCACAAAAACCCCATCGTCGCCTCCATGATCCTCCACAGCATCCACCAGCGTTCAGCTCTCCATACCCCAGACGCTGGAGCGGAAAAGAAAATATAGTGCAACCCACCCGCACGCCCAAGCCCTTAATGTCCACATCTCCAGATTGCTTAGCCTGGAGATGCTGCCCTATAGGCTAGTAGAGACCGAGGCCTTTCGCAACCTCATGGCGGCGGCCGCCCCTCGGTATTCGGTCCCCAGCCGCCACTACTTTTCCCGATGTGCCGTCCCAGCCCTGCACCAGCACGTGTCAGACAACATCATCTGTGCCCTGACCAACGCCGTTTCTGACAAGGTCCACCTGACCACGGACACGTGGACGAGTGCTGCCGGGCAGGGCCACTATATATCGCTGACGGCACATTGGGTTAACTTGGTGGAGGCTGGGACCGAGTCTGACCCTGGGGCTGGTTATATACTGCCGACGCCGAGGATTGCGGGGCCTACCTCGGTCCAGGTCTCAAAGGCCTACTATGCCTCCTCCTCCTCCCACCCCTCCTCCACCTCCTCCTCCGAACTACCATCCGTGGGCATGGCGCCATCAGTCGCTAGCTCTAGGCACAGCAGCAGTGCCGTCGCTAAGCGACAGCAGGCGGTGCTCAAACTGCTGAGCCTAGGCGATAAAAGGCACACCGCCCAAGAACTATTACAGGGCATCACGGCGCAGACTGATCTGTGGCTGGCACCGCTGAACCTGAAGCCAGGCATGGTTGTGTGTGACAACGGCCGTAACCTGGTGGCGGCTCTGCAACTCGGCAGACTGACACATGTGCCATGCCTGGCCCATGTGTTAAATCTGATAGTTCAGCGTTTCCTCAAGACATACCCCAATCTGTCAGATTTGCTCACGAAGGTGCGCCGCATCTGTGCGCATTTCAGGAAGTCCAGCACAGATGCTGCCACTCTCAGGGCAGCGCAGCGCCGCCTCCAACTGCCCGCTCACCGACAATTCAACATTAACCATGTTATCCAGAGTTTACCAGCAGTGCAGAGCGATTGTAGACTGCCAGATGTCAACTTCCACCAGAACTGGTAGTCAGGTCAGTCAGCTTCCTCAAGTCTACAATGAGGAGTGGACGTGGATGTCTGATATCTGTCAGGTGCTGAGTAACTTTGAGGAGTCAACACAGATGGTCAGTGGCGATGCCGCCATCATCAGCCTCACCATCCCGCTGCTTGGCCTGTTGAAAAACTCTCTGATCAGCATGAAGTCGGAAGCTTTGCGCTCGTCACAAGAGACGGGGGAAGAAGATTCCCTTGTTGATAGCCAAAGCACCCTCAGGTCTGTTTCTCAGCGCATATCGGAGGAGGTGGAGGAGGATGAGGAGGAAGAGGAGGAGAATGTTGGCGAGACACAAGAGGGGAGCATTGCTCAGACCTTCACTGTTCAGCGTGTATGGGCAGAAGAAGAGGAGTTGGAGGAGTTGGAGGAGGAGGAAATGGGCAGTCAGGCCAGTGAGGGGAGTGAATTCTTGCGCGTTGGGACTCTGGCGCATATGGCAGATTTCATGCTAGGCTGCCTATCCAGTGACCCTCGCGTTCAAAGAATTTATTCCAGCACCGATTACTGGGTATTCACTCTCCTGGACCCACGGTACAAGCAAAATCTTTCCACTCTCATCCCTGGAGAGGAAAGGAGTGTGAGAATGCATGAATACCAGCAGGCCCTGGTACACAAGCTGAAACAGTATTTCCCTTCTGACAGCGCTAGCGGCAGAGTGCGTAGTTCTGCGGGACAAGTAGCGAGGGAGAGTAGGCGAGCAGGCAGCTTGTCCAGCACTGGCAAGGGTACGCTTTACAAGGCTTTTGCCAGCTTTATGTCACCCCAGCAAGACACTGTCACCTGTCCCAAGTCTCGGCAGAGTAGGGCTGATCTTTACAGAAAGATGGTGAGGGAGTACGTAGCTGACCATACCATCGTCCTAAATGATCACACAGCTCCCTACAACTACTGGGTTTCAAAGCTGGACATGTGGCACGAACTGGCGCTGTACGCCTTGGAGGTTCTTGCCTGCCCTGCCGCTAGCGTCTTGTCCGAGCGGGTTTTCAGTGCAGCTGGTGGCATCATCACCGATAAGCGTACACGCCTGTCGACTGACAGCGCTGACAGGCTGACGCTTATTAAGATGAATAAAGCCTGGATTTCTCATAATTTCCAATCTCCACCAGGTGAAGGAAGCTCAACCTGAATAATTTATGCACTCCTCCTCCTCCTCATTTTCCTCCTTCTCCTCCTCTTTGTACACTATAGCAGAGGAAACTGGCTATTTTTTGACAGGGCCCACTGGCTCTAGCTAAAGTACTTTATGCATTTAATTTTTCTGGAGGGCCACCTACCCGGTCCTCTGTTTTAAACAATTTTTGGGAGTGCCACATACAGGCACTCAATCTATTCAATTTTTCTGGAGGGCCACCTACCTGCTCCTCTGGTTTGAAAACTTTTTTGGACTGCCACATACAGGCACTCAATCTATTTCATTTTTCTGGAGGGCCACCTACCTGCTCCTCTGGTTTGAAAACTTTTTTGGACTGCCACATACAGGCACTCAATCTATTCCATTTTTCTGGAGGGCCACCTACCTGCTCCTCTGGTTTGAAAACTTTTTTGGACTGCCACATACAGGCACTATCCAAATTAAATTGTCTCCATAGCAGCCTCCACACGTTGTCTCCATTGCTACCTCCAAAAGTCGTCCATATAGCTGCCTCCATACATCGTCCCCTTATCAAACGAGGTGTGTCAGGCAGAAATTTGGGTTGTTTTCATGGATTCCACATCAAAGTTGTTAACTTTGTCGCCACCCTGCTGTGTTATCCACAAAATATACTGCCAAACTTTTATGATTAACCGATATTATTTCAGCGCTTCTTGCGCATCTGTTTACATTCCCCTCACCCGCCATATCCCAAACTTATAAGAACGCTACTACACTTAACTTGGTGGAGGCTGGGACAGAGTCTGACCCTGGGGCTGGTCATATACTGCCGACGCCGAGGATTGCGGGGCCTACCTCGGTCCAGGTCTCAAAGGCCTACTATACCTCCTCCTCCTCCCACCCCTCCTCCACCTCCTCCTCCTCCGAATTACCATCCGTGGGCATGGCGCCATCAGTCGGTAGCTCTAGGCACAGCAGCAGTGCCGTCGCTAAGCGACAGCAGGCGGTGCTCAAACTGCTGAGCCTAGGCGATAAAAGGTACACCGCCCAAGAGCTATTACAGGGCATTCCACATCAAAGTTGTTAACTTTGTCGCCACCCTGCTGTGTTATCCACAAAATATACTGGCAAACTTTTATGATTAACCGATATTATTTCAGCGCTTCTTGCGCATCTGTTTACATTCCCCTCACCCGCCATATCCCAAACTTATAAGAACGCTACTACACTTGATCTTATACAAAAGGTTCTTAGAAGTGCTGTTTGGGGAGTAGCCTAGAGACAGGGGCTTGGATTGGCGAAAGCTCGCCTGGCAGCGGAGCGCCAGCTCCATCCCAAGATCCAACTAACATAGTTTTAACTGCAGCACCTTTAATCTACTACTAGTTCACTGCCTCCATACATGGTCCCCTTATCAAACGAGCTGTGTCAGGCAGAATTTTCAGGTGTTTCACCACATACATAGTGGAACTCGGCGCGTCTATCGCCGCCATGCTGGAGACCTGCAGTTGCAATCATAGAAGCGCAATATGTATGCCCCATACTGTCGCTCTTAATCATGGAAGTCCTCTCCATGGCTGCCTCCAAATGTCGTCCCCTTATCAAACAAGCTGTGTCAGGCTCATTTTTCGGGTGTTTCACCAGATACGTTATGGAACTTGGTCACTATGTCGCCACCATGCTGTGTTATCGACTAAATATACCGTCAACCTTTTGTTCACAGAGGAAATAATTTCAGCGCTTCTTGCTCACCTCCTTTGGTTCCTCTCTGCCACCCATTGGTTTGAAGCCTGAGTCCATTTAGGGTATGTCGCCATGAGACTCTCTAGCCTGCCACTGCTGCCGCTGCCTCTGCATGCTGTCCCCTATAGTGTCAGGGTCAATTATTGGATGTTTTAGATGCTATCTAGCTTCATTCTGTCACTCTGTCATGGCCATGCTGTTGCCCATAATTTTGGCATAATGGTGCATTTAAGCAGCCTCAGAGGCATCCATGCATGCTGCCCCTGCTGTTTCCTGTCCATTTCCGTGGTGTTTCCATCCTTTTCTGAGGTTCCCAGGTGTTTGGCCAAGCTTCCCTGTGCAGAGCCTTGGTCCCCTTGAAAAATGCTCGAGTCTCCCATTGACTTCAATGGGGCTCGTTATTCGAGACGAGCACTCGAGCATCGGGAAAAGTTCGTCTCGAATAACGAGTACCTGAGCATTTTAGTGCTCGCTCATCTCTAATTATGAACCAAACATACATTGAGAATGCTGCAGCTACACTGGTGCAGAAGCATATCTTGTTTAATCCCCAAACTGAGTGGTTTTGCTGAAAAAACAATTATAAAATTATGATAAAGAGTCTGTCGCTCCTGTGGCTACCCCAGAACTCTCCTCCCCCTAATTATGCACTGCTCCAGCCTTGTCCTTCTCAGCATAAGCTGAGAATATATCATCATTGTGTTGCCCTGACAGGCAGAAGTAATTAATCACTGCACCATCCCCCAGATGCTATGTATAAGTTATCCAGCTCAAGTTGATTAGTCCTGTCTTGACAGTTCAGGAAGTTCCATGTAATTTGTTAACCAGTATGCTCCCAGCTTTCTCAAGGTCCTAAATTTTATAGTTGAGCAAAACCACTTAATACAGGGATTAAACAAGATATATTTCTGCATCAGTGTAGCTACAGCATTATAAAGGTGTGTTTGGTTCGCAATGCATAAAAACAAATGGTAGATGTCCTTTAAATCGATCCCCTTACAGGCAAATCACGGGACTTGTAACCCTTTAAATAGCAGGACTCCTCTCCCCCACAGGATTAAGCCCTTAGAACCCAGCTTTCTCAGACTCCTGAATGATAATTCTGTTTAAAATGTATTGTAAATATATATCTTGCTCCCCTAGTGATGACTATTATGCACTCACAGTAGCCATTATAATGTGCCCACATTAGCAAATATAATCACAATGTCCCCACAATAGCCAAAATAGTAACAGTGCCCCACAGTAAACAATATATTTGTCAGGCTCAGAGGTAGAGGATCCTCTGGACCACTGCGGACGATGACAGAAGCCACTACCTGGGACTGGAGTCTAAGTGGCACCCAGCTTTCACCAGAGCCCGCTGCAAAGCGGGTTGGACTTGCTGCGGCGTGGTACCACTAGGTCGTTCCACAGGCGTGACTTGTTTGCAGTGGCAGCCAAGGTCGAGGTTCAGAAATGGCAAAGAAGCGAAGTCAGAAACGGAATCGGGGTCACAATGGGAAATCACAGAAATAGCTCAAGGCACCAAGCACAGCTTTCTCTAAGACTCGAGGTACGAATATCCAGCAGGGCTTGCAGGAAGAGCCAGGCTTAAGTAGATTCCCAGGAAATGGCCGGTGGCAATTATTGGTGCGCTGGCCATTTAAATCTTCTGAAGCTGGTGTGCCCGCCCCAGGAGTCGGGCAATATGGAACACCCGTGACAATAGTTACAGTCCACCCACAGTAGGCAATATTGCAACAATGCCTCCAATGCCTCCAATATAGTAACATGGCCTACATAGTAGCCAATTTATTTCCCCCAAGTAGGCAACATACCGCACACAAAAGGGGAATCTGGAACACAGTCTGACTTCCCTCAGGTTCTCCAAGAAGGGCTGTAAGTTTAACATCCTGTTAGCGAGTACCGGATAGAACCAGTGTATATTGTAAAATGCCCAATTCTTAGATTGCTAGCAAGGAGCGGTGTCATCATGTTTTAACAGGTTCCACAAGAACAAATTGGTTCTCATCTGTAATAAATCATTTTACAGATTCGTTACCAGATTCAACCCATAATTAATCTTCACTTTTAAAAATGAGATCACATGAGATTCTATATAGGCCATCAAAAATACCAATCAAAACCCAATAGACAATGATTCAGTTTCTTTACATTAAACTACAAAAACCATAAGTTGTGTAATGCCATTATATTATATACAGTAGTCATTATGGGATTCCACTGTCCCTCTGTATTGCTCTGATCACTAATAGAAGTTAATGGAGGCAATGAGACATATAAGGCTTATAAGAGATTGTTACACCATGCGCCATGCCCTTTGGTATTCCTCATTCCACTACTCAGCATTCCACATTACAAGGTCCAGGACATGGTTTTGCCCTCAAAGATGACTTAAAGAAAATCTACCATTTGTTTTTATGTATTGTGAAGCAAAGATACCTAGAATGCTGTAGTGGCACTGATGCAGAAACATATCTTGTTTAATCCCTGATATGACTGGTTTTGTTTAAAAAACATTTATAAACTTTAGGACCTAGATAAAGCTGGGTGCTGCTGACTGCAGTACATAAACACATTACATGTGTTTCTTCCTAAACGGCCTGGACAGGACTAATGACCTGAGCTGGATGACTCATACACAGCAGCTAGGGGATGGTGCAGCAATTTATTACTTTTGCCTTTCAGAGACAACACAGAGAGTACTGCCTTCTCTGGAACAGTGCATAATTAGGGTAAAAGGAGAAGCACAACCACTCAGTACAGGGATTAAATAATATGTTTCTACATCGATGTAGCTGAAGCATTCTCAGGGTATGTTTGCACAAAAGCAAATGGTAGATTTCATTTAAGTTTCACTGATATTAAGCTTAGTTGATGTATCCAAAAGTGTCACTCACCCTCTTAAAGTAACAGTCTTTATTTCATCCATATTTTAAGCATGTAACACCATGTTTCTTCCAGCCCTAGGCATCAGATTGGTGAACTGTCAGATTGGTGAACTGTCAGATCAACAAGATGTGGACACACTTGTTGATCGATTCTATGATCGATTCTATGTTGATCTTCTATGTACCGTCTTAACTCTTATAGAGGTGGTAAGGGAATCTAGTAGCTCCTAAATCACCCACTAGTAATGTGGGTGCATTGTGTAGGGCATACAAAAAGATGAAAACAAGTTCACCAGCAAATATGCTCTTGGTCTATGGGCACTAAGAAGCCAGTATGGCACATTTACTAAGACTGGTTCAAAGTGTGGCTTGCCTGTGTATAATCCAGATACATTATTTATGGTGCCACTTCTTCATGAATCTGGTGCTTCCTGAACTGCTCCAACAGAGTGTGCCAATTATTTTCTGGTCTATCTTTAACATAGGGCTTGCAACAGCCTTTGCATGTTAAATTAGGAGCACAGTCCGACTGAGCACCGGAACGCCCCCTAATTTGTGTCACTTGATGCCTAGAGTAGGTGACACATTTGTGGTGCAAACACTTCATAAGTACCTGTGCAAGCAGTTTACACTAGAAAGAATGTGCAAAGTCCGACAGAAAACTGGTGCAAAGCCCTTAGTAAATGTGCCCCAATATGCTTAAATCTACTGTCTGAATCATCACATACTAAAGCAGCTGCAGATTCCTTATGGGACCCTTCTGGGATTGCTTATGGGAATGGATTTCATCTCTCTTTTTAAGGATCTTATTTAGTGTAAAAATCAGTTTTTAATTCAAAATGCTGAAGCTGAAATTCAGGAAGAACTCTAGGTTATGCACACAACCCATTTCATATTTCATAAAAGATGATGGTAATCTGGATTCATAGAAGCTTGAAGAAAAACATTTCTTACATCTCTTACTAATAAAGAGCTACAAGCACTTAAAGATTTTGTTAATTTAGCTGCGCCTGATATCAGCTCAACTTACATAGAATGTTCATTTGAAAAGATGCTCGAAAACCCCAAATCTTTTTTAAAAAGCCGCTCGCTTCCATATACAAAATTCTTTCAAATGGAATAACAGATCCACCATGTTTATTGAGCAGGGAACGAGAAAGGGGAATTCTGATCACGGACAAACAAAAGAAAATAATTCTCAAAAATTCTTATTCCTTCTCAATAGCAACTAGATAAGTTACGGGATTGATAATAGGATATCAAAGTTGTGCTGGAGAAGTAAGACAGAAGGTGACATGGCACATATCTTTTATTATTCATTATACTTCATTCTTTTTGGAATACTACTAGAGATGAGCGAGCACTAAAATGCTCGGGTACTCGTTATTCGAGACGAACTTTTCCCGATGCTCGAGTGCTCGTCTCGAATAACGAGCCCCATTGAAGTCAATGGGAGACTCGAGCATTTTTCAAGGGGACCAAGGCTCTGCACAGGGAAGCTTGGCCAAACACCTGGGAACCTCAGAAAAGGATGGAAACACCACGGAAATGGACAGGAAACAGCAGGGGCAGCATGCATGGATGCCTCTGAGGCTGCTTAATCGCACCATTATGCCAAAATTATGGGCAACAGCATGGTCATGACAGAGTGACAGAATGAAGCTAGATAGCATCTAAAACATCCAATAATTGACCCTGACACTATAGGGGACGGCATGCAGAGGCAGCGGCAGCAGGCTAGAGAGTGTCATGGCGACATACCCTAAATGGACTCAGGCTTCAAACCAATGGGTGGCAGAGAGGAACCAAAGGAGGTGAGCAAGAAGCGCTCAAATAATATCGGTACATGATAAAAGTTTGCCAGTATATTTTGTGGATTACACAGCAGGGTGGCGACAAAGTTAACATGGAAGCCATGAAAACAACCCAAAATTCTGCCTGACACAGCTCGTTTGATAAGGGGACCATGTATGGAGGCAGTGAACTAGTAGTAGATTAAAGGTGCTGCAGTTAAAACTATGTTAGTTGGATCTTGGCATGGAGCTGGCGCTCCGCTGCCAGGCGAGCTTTCGCCAATCCAAGCCCCTGTCTCTAGGCTACTCCCCAAACAGCATTCTAAGAACCTTTTGTATAAGATCAAGTGTAGTAGCGTTCTTATAAGTTTGGGATATGGCGGGTGAGGGGAATGTAAACAGATGCACAAGAAGCGCTGAAATAATATCGGTAAATGATAAAAGTTTGCCAGTATATTTTGGGGATTACACAGCAGGGTGGCGACAAAGTTAAAAAGTTTGATGTGGAAGCCATGAAAACAACCCAAAATTCTGCCTGACACAGCTCGTTTGATAAGGGGACCATGTATGGAGTCAGTGAACTAGTAGTAGATTAAAGGTGCTGCAGTTAAAACTATGTTAGTTGGATCTTGGCATGGAGCTGGCGCTCCGCTGCCAGGCGAGCTTTCGCCAATCCAAGCCCCTGTCTCTAGGCTACTCCCCAAACAGCACTTCTAAGATCCTTTTGTATAAGATCAAGTGTAGTAGCGTTCTTATAAGTTTGGGATATGGCGGGTGAGGGGAATGTAAACAGATGCGCAAGAAGCGCTGAAATAATATCGGTAAATGATAAAAGTTTGCCAGTATATTTTGGGGATTACACAGCAGGGTGGCGACAAAGTTAACAAGTTTGATGTGGAATGCCCTGTAATAGCTCTTGGGCGGTGTGCCTTTTATCGCCTAGGCTCAGCAGTTTGAGCACCGCCTGCTGTCGCTTAGCGACGGCACTGCTGCTGTGCCTAGAGCTACCGACTGATGGCGCCATGCCCACGGATGGTAATTCGGAGGAGGAGGAGGTGGAGGAGGGGTGGGAGGAGGAGGAGGTATAGTAGGCCTTTGAGACCTGGACCGAGGTAGGCCCCGCAATCCTCGGCGTCGGCAGTATATGACCAGCCCCAGGGTCAGACTCTGTCCCAGCCTCCACCAAGTTAAGTGTAGTAGCGTTCTTATAAGTTTGGGATATGGCGGGTGAGGGGAATGTAAACAGATGAGCAAGAAGCGCTGAAATAATATCGGTTAATCATAAAAGTTTGGCAGTATATTTTGTGGATAACACAGCAGGGTGGCGACAAAGTTAACAACTTTGATGTGGAATCCATGAAAACAACCCAAATTTCTGCCTGACACACCTCGTTTGATAAGGGGACGATGTATGGAGGCAGCTATATGGACGACTTTTGGAGGTAGCAATGGAGACAACGTGTGGAGGCTGCTATGGAGACAATTTAATTTGGATAGTGCCTGTATGTGGCAGTCCAAAAAAGTTTTCAAACCAGAGGAGCAGGTAGGTGGCCCTCCAGAAAAATGGAATAGATTGAGTGCCTGTATGTGGCAGTCCAAAAAAGTTTTCAAACCAGAGGAGCAGGTAGGTGGCCCTCCAGAAAAATGAAATAGATTGAGTGCCAGTTTCCTCTGCTTTAGTGTACAAAGAGGAGGAGAAGGAGGAAAATGAGGAGGAGGAGGAGTGCATAAATTATTCAGGTTGAGCTTCCTTCACCTGGTGGAGATTGGAAATTATGAGAAATCCAGGCTTTATTCATCTTAATAAGCGTCAGCCTGTCAGCGCTGTCAGTCGACAGGCGTGTACGCTTATCGGTACACCAGCTGCACTGAAAACCCGCTCGGACAAGACGCTAGCGGCAGGGCAGGCAAGAACCTCCAAGGCGTACAGCGCCAGTTCGTGCCACATGTCCAGCTTTAAACCCAGTAGTTGTAGGGAGCTGTGTGATCATTTAGGACGATGGTATGGTCAGCTACGTACTCCCTCACCATCTTTCTGTAAAGATCAGCCCCACTCTGCCGAGACTGGGGACAGGTGACAGTGTCTTGCTGGGGTGACATAAAGCTGGCAAAAGCCTTGTAAAGCGTACCCTTGCCAGTGCTGGACAAGCTGCCTGCTCGCCTACTCTCCCTCGCTACTTGTCCCGCAGAACTACGCACTCTGCCGCTAGCGCTGTCAGAAGGGAAATACTGTTTCAGCTTGTGCACCAGGGCCTGCTGGTATTCATGCATTCTCACACTCCTTTCCTCTCCAGGGATGAGAGTGGAAAGATTTTGCTTGTACCGTGGGTCCAGGAGAGTGAATACCCAGTAATCGGTGCTGGAATAAATTCTTTGAACGCGAGGGTCACGGGATAGGCAGCCTAGCATGAAATCTGCCATATGCGCCAGAGTCCCAACTCTCAAGAATTCACTCCCCTCACTGGCCTGACTGTCCATCTCCTCCTCCTCCAACTCCTCTTCTTCTGCCCATACACGCTGAACAGTGAAGGTCTGAGCAATGCTCCCCGCTTGTGTCTCGCCAACATTCTCCTCCTCTTCCTCCTCATCCTCCTCCACCTCCTCCGATATGCGCTGAGAAACAGACCTGAGGGTGCTTTGGCTATCAACAAGGGAATCTTCTTCCCCCGTCTCTTGTGACGAGCGCAAAGCTTCCGACTTCATGCTGATCAGAGAGTTTTTCAACAGGCCAAGCAGCGGGATGGTGAGGCTGATGATGGCGGCATCGCCACTGACCATCTGTGTTGACTCCTCAAAGTTACTCAGCACCTGACAGATATCAGACATCCACGTCCACTCCTCATTGTAGACTTGAGGAAGCTGACTGACCTGACTACCAGTTCTGGTGGAAGTTGACATCTGGCAGTCTACAATCGCTCTGCGCTGCTGGTAAACTCTGGATAACATGGTTAATGTTGAATTCCACCTTGTGGGCACGTCGCACAACAGTCGGTGAGCGGGCAGTTGGAGGCGGCGCTGCTCTGCCCTGAGAGTGGCAGCATCTGTGCTGGACTTCCTGAAATGCGCACAGATGCGGCGCACCTTCGTGAGCAAATCTGACAGATTGGGGTATGTCTTGAGGAAACGCTGAACTATCAGATTTAACACATGGGCCAGGCATGGCACATGTGTCAGTCTGCCGAGTTGCAGAGCCGCCACCAGGTTACGGCCGTTGTCACACACAACCATGCCTGGCTTCAGGTTCAGCGGTGCCAGCCACAGATCAGTCTGCGCCGTGATGCCCTGTAATAGTTCTTGGGCGGTGTGCCTTTTATCGCCTAGGCTCAGCAGTTTGAGCACCGCCTGCTGTCGCTTAGCGACGGTACTGCTGCTGTGCCTAGAGCTAGCGACTGATGGCGCCATGCCCACGGATGGTAGTTCGGAGGAGGAGGTGGAGGAGGGGTGGGAGGAGGAGGAGGCATAGTAGGCCTTTGAGACCTGGACCGAGGTAGGCCCCGCAATCCTCGGCGTCGGCAGTATATGACCAGCCCCAGGGTCAGACTCGGTCCCAGCCTCCACCAAGTTAACCCAATGTGCCGTCAGCGATATATAGTGGCCCTGCCCGGCAGCACTCGTCCATGTGTCCGTGGTCAGGTGGACCTTGTCAGAAACGGCGTTAATCAGGGCACGGATGATGTTGTCTGACACGTGCTGGTGCAGGGCTGGGACGGCACATCGGGAAAAGTAGTGGCGGCTGGGGACCGAATACCGAGGGGCGGCCGCCGCCATGAGGTTGCGAAAGGCCTCGGTCTCTACTAGCCTATAGGGCAGCATCTCCAGGCTAAGCAATCTGGAGATGTGGACATTAAGGGCTTGGGCGTGCGGGTGGGTTGCACTATATTTTCTTTTCCGCTCCAGCGTCTGGGGTATGGAGAGCTGAACGCTGGTGGATGCTGTGGAGGATCGTGGAGGCGACGATGGGGTTTTTGTGCCAGGGTCCTGGGCAGGGGGCTGACTATCAGCTGACACAGGGGAAGGAGCAGTGGTGTGCACGGCCGGAGGTGAACGGGCTTGGTGCCACTGATTCGGGTGTTTAGCATTCATATGCCTGCGCATACTGGTGGTAGTTAAGCTAGTAGTGGTGGAACCCCTGCTGATCCTGGTTTGGCAAGGGTTGCACACCACAGTCCGTCGGTCATCCGGTGTTTCCTTAAAGAACCTCCAGACTTCTGAAAATCTAGCCCTCGCCGCGGGAGCCCTCGCCACGGGAGCTTCACTACGTGACACATTTGGCGCTGATGCACCTGCTCTGGCCCTGCCTCTCCGTCTGGCCCCACCACTGCCTCTTCCAACCTGTTCTGCTATAGGACTCTCCTCCGTCTCAGAAGCACTGTGTTCACCTGGCCTCTCAACCCAGCTTGGGTCTGTCACCTCATCATCCTCCGATCCCTCAGTCTGCTCCCCCCTCGGACTTCCTGCCCTGACAACAACTTCACCACTGTCTGACAACCGTGTCTCCTCATCGTCGGACACCTCTTTACACACTTCTTCCACTACGTCAAGAAGGTCATCATCACCCACAGACTGCGACTGGTGGAAAACCTGGGCATCGGAAAATTGCTCAGCAGCAACCGGACAAGTGGTTTGTGACTGTGGGAAGGGTCCAGAAAACAGTTCCTCAGAGTATGCCGGTTCAAATGCCAAATTTTCCTGGGAGGGGGCAGACTGGTGGGGAGGAGGTTGAGGTGCAGGAGCTGGAGGAGTGCCGATTTCGGTGACATGGGTGGACTGCGTGGAAGACTGACTGGTGGACAAATTGCTCGAAGCATTGTCCGCAATCCACGACATCACCTGTTCGCACTGTTCTGGCCTCAACAGTGCTCTACCACGAGTCCCAGTAACTTGAGACATGATGAACCTAGGGAGTGTAGCTCTGCGGCGTTCCCCTGCTCCCTCATCAGCAGGTGGTGTCTCACCCCACCCAGGACCACGGCCTCTGACCCCTGCAGTAGATGGACGCCCACGTCCCCACCCTCGTCCTCGTCCTCTACCCCTAGCCCTCGGGTTAAACATTTTGAAAATGAAAGTTATATAACTTTAATTTTTTTTTTAACTTTTTTTTTAGGTTTTTTTTGTGTTTTTTAGTTTTTAAAACCAAACAATGCTATCCTATTGCTATGGCTATTTTCTAGCCAAGTTTGAAAGCACACTGCTATGCCAGATGAGATGACACTGAGTTATGAAAAAATAAACGTAAAATAAAAAGGAAATGGCAGACTGTGCCTAATTGAAATCCAACCCCTAATAAATTATCCCACTTCGGTCTTTGCGATGGGTATGTGCGTCACTAAGCGCTAAACACAGCGGTCGCAAGTCTCACTCCAAATTCCTCACAATTGGCTAGTATATGCACTGCAGCAAGGACAGCCACCAGCAGATCAACCAGAAATAAAATATATATAACGCTATTGTAGGCGTAAGTAAGCCGTTTGGATTCTCCTTTGGCTATTTTCTAACCAAGTATGAAAGCACACTGATGAGATGACGCTGAGTTATGAAAAAATAAACGTAAAATAAAAAGAAACTGCCAGACTGTGCCTAATTGAAATCCAACCCCTAATAAATTATCCCACTTCGGTCTTTGCGATGGATATGTGCGTCACTAAGCGCTAAACACAGCGGTCGCAAGTCTCACTCCAAATTCCTCACAATTGGCTAGTATATGCACTGCAGCAAGGACAGCCACCAGCAGATCAACCAGAAATAAAATATATATAACGCTATTGTAGGCGTAAGTAAGCTGTTTGGATTCTCCTTTGGCTATTTTCTAACCAAGTATGAAAGCACACTGATGAGATGACGCTGAGTTATGAAAAAATAAACGTAAAATAAAAAGAAACTGCCAGACTGTGCCTAATTGAAATCCAACCCCTAATAAATTATCCCACTTCGGTCTTTGCGATGGATATGTGCGTCACTAAGCGCTAAACACAGCGGTCGCAAGTCTCACTCCAAATTCCTCACAATTGGCTAGTATATGCACTGCAGCAAGGACAGCCACCAGCAGATCAACCAGAAATAAAATATATATAACGCTATTGTAGGCGTAAGTAAGCCGTTTGGATTCTCCTTTGGCTATTTTCTAGCCAAGTATGAAAGCACACTGATGAGATGACGCTGAGTTATGAAAAAATAAACGTAAAATAAAAAGGAAATGGCAGACTGTGCCTAATTGAAATCCAACCCCTAATAAATTTTCCCACTTCGGTCTTTGCGATGGATATGTGCGTCACTAAGCGCTAAACACAGCGGTCGCAAGTCTCACTCCAAATTCCTCACAATTAGCTAGTATATGCACTGCAGCAAGGACAGCCACCAGCAGATCAACCAGAAATAAAATATATATAACGCTATTGTAGGCGTAAGTAAGCCGTTTGGATTCTCCTTTGGCTATTTTCTAACCAAGTATGAAAGCACACTGATGAGATGACGCTGAGTTATGAAAAAATAAACGTAAAATACAAAGAAACTGCCAGACTGTGCCTAATTGAAATCCAACCCCTAATAAATTATCCCACTTCGGTCTTTGCGATGGATATGTGCGTCACTAAGCGCTAAACACAGCGGTCGCAAGTCTCACTCCAAATTCCTCACAATTGGCTAGTATATGCACTGCAGCAAGGACAGCCACCAGCAGATCAACCAGAAATAAAATATATATAACGCTATTGTAGGCGTAAGTAAGCCGTTTGGATTCTCCTTTGGCTATTTTCTAGCCAAGTATGAAAGCACACTGATGAGATGACGCTGAGTTATGAAAAAATAAATGTAAAATAAAAAGAAACTGCCAGACTGTGCCTAATTGAAATCCAACCCCTAATAAATTATCCCACTTCGGTCTTTGCGATGGATATGTGCGTCACTAAGCGCTAAACACAGCGGTCGCAAGTCTCACTCCAAATTCCTCACAATTGGCTAGTATATGCACTGCAGCAAGGACAGCCACCAGCAGATCAACCAGAAATAAAATATATATAACGCTATTGTAGGCGTAAGTAAGCCGTTTGGATTCTCCTTTGGCTATTTTCTAGCCAAGTATGAAAGCACACTGATGAGATGACGCTGAGTTATGAAAAAATAAACGTAAAATAAAAAGGAAATGGCAGACTGTGCCTAATTGAAATCCAACCCCTAATAAATTATCCCACTTCGGTCTTTGCGATGGATATGTGCGTCACTAAGCGCTAAACACAGCGGTCGCAAGTCCCACTCCAAATTCCTCACAATTGGCTAGTATATGCACTGCAGCAAGGACAGCCACCAGCAGATCAACCAGAAATAAAATATATATAACGCTATTGTAGGCGTAAGTAAGCCGTTTGGATTCTCCTTTGGCTATTTTCTAACCAAGTATGAAAGCACACTGATGAGATGACGCTGAGTTATGAAAAAATAAACGTAAAATAAAAAGAAACTGCCAGACTGTGCCTAATTGAAATCCAACCCCTAATAAATTATCCCACTTCGGTCTTTGCGATGGATATGTGCGTCACTAAGCGCTAAACACAGCGGTCGCAAGTCTCACTCCAAATTCCTCACAATTGGCCAGTATATGCACTGCAGCCAGGACAGCCACCAGCAGATCAACCAGAAATAAAATATATATAACGCTATTGTAGGCGTAAGTAAGCCGTTTGGATTCTCCTTTGGCTATTTTCTAGCCAAGTATGAAAGCACACTGATGAGATGACGCTGAGTTATGAAAAAATAAACGTAAAATAAAAAGGAAATGGCAGACTGTGCCTAATTGAAATCCAACCCCTAATAAATTTTCCCACTTCGGTCTTTGCGATGGATATGTGCGTCACTAAGCGCTAAACACAGCGGTCGCAAGTCTCACTCCAAATTCCTCACAATTGGCTAGTATATGCACTGCAGCAAGGACAGCCACCAGCAGATCAACCAGAAATAAAATATATATAACGCTATTGTAGGCGTAAGTAAGCCGTTTGGATTCTCATTTGGCTATTTTCTAGCCAAGTATGAAAGCACACTGATGAGATGACGCTGAGTTATGAAAAAATAAACGTAAAAGAAAAAGAAACTGGCAGACTGTGCCTAATTGAAATCAAACCCCTAATAAATTTTCCCACTTTGGTGTTTGAGGTGGATATGTGTGTCACTAAGAGCTAAACACAACGGTAGCAAGTCCCCCTGCAAATTCCTCACAATATGGTACTAGCTGCACTACTAGTGCCAGCAAGCCCAGCCACAAGCAAACAAAAAAAAAAAAGTATAACGTTATTGTAGCCCTAAGAAGGGCTGTTGGGTTCTTGTTGAATCACTCCTGCCTAACACTATTCTAATAGAACACCCTAACGCTTTCCCTGACCAGCAGCAGCTCTCTCCCTAGTTGCATCCAGACACAGAATGATCCGAGCACCGCGGGCAGCGGCTAGTCTATCCCAGGGTCACCTGATCTGGCCAGCCAACCACTGCTATCGACGTGTAAGGGTACCACGTCATGCTGGGTGGAGTGCAGACTCTCCTGGCTTGTGATTGGCTCTGTTTCTGGCCGCCAAAAAGCAAAACGGCGGGAGCTGCCATTTTCTCGAGCGGGCGAAGTATTCGTCCGAGCAACGAGCAGTTTCGAGTACGCTAATGCTCGAACGAGCATCAAGCTCGGACGAGTATGTTCGCTCATCTCTAAGTACTACACAACATATACTAAATAGGTTTTTTTGTATTCAACTATCCAAGTATCAAAGAGTTTTGGGTCATCCGCAAGGTTCAATAAAATTAATCTAACAAAGAAAAGTAAACAATAAGCAATTTTTAGAAACTTATATTTAGCAGGCAACTTATGGTAAAATAATCTCGGTCGCATGGGAGGTTTTTATTGATGAGTTCACAGATTCATTTGATCATTGAAAAGTCTTACTTTATGATTCTGTTATACAAACCACATATTTTCTTACAAAGTTATATACAATCTTACATAGATATACACAATCTGCTAAAAGGGACCTATGCCCCCCCCCCTTCCATTCCTATCCCCAATTTCCTATTCCACTATGATCTTTATATAGAATTATATTTGCATTTTTACACTGGTTAACATTGTGATTGTATTTATCACTGACGCTTGTTTTGAATTTGACATGTGTCACGATAATTGGTTATAACTTCGGAACGTTTTAACATATCCAGGTGATTTTGAGACAGTTTTCTCGTGAAACATTGTACTTTATGTTAGTTGTAAAATTTGAGTGATAAGTTTTGCGTTTCGTTCTGAAAAAAAAAAGTTCAGAAAAATTCTTCATTTTCAAGGTTTGAAATGTTTTGCTTTCTAGGCAAATAGTTGAACTACCCAAAACGAACGTTTCTCGGATGCCTGCTTTATGATGACATGGTTTTTTAAGTGTCCTCCTATTTTTCTAGGATGTGACTTTTTCTGTAATGCGAACATATGAGGGTTTATTATTTGAGGGGATGATATACACTGTATTGCTAATTAATTTTGAGAGTCTATAGCTTATTCATGAGATTGTAGAAACTATTTCAAGGCAGACACAAATTCATCATAAAATATTCAAACATAAAAATAATATTTTATCTTTATTCTCTACGATTCACTACGATTAATGTGATACCTCATTTATATTGTTTTTCTTATCTTTGCTCAATGTTACTGAGCAAAACCAATATTGGAGAAAATTGTATTTTTTTCAGAGGCAGATCTGGTTGAGAAAAAACAGTTGTTTCATTTTAGGGCACGTAACTTTTTTTGATTGCTTTTTAGAAAAGGGTATTTGATGAAAAATTATATATTAAAGGAAGTTTTTTGTGTATTTCTTATATGGCGTTGACTGTGTGGGTTCAATATTGATTTAGATTTATTGTACAGATTAATACAGACACAGTGATACCAAATATGTATGTTTTTGTGTTTTATATACTTTATATGTAACTGTGTTGATTGTTTTATTTATTTCATTATTATTATAAAATGATTTCTATATTTTTAAAACTTTTTTTTAGTTTTTCGACTTGGTTTTGCATGTTCTCAGTTAGTGACAGTCGGGTCCTGCCAGGAGGCAGAACCTGGCGTGAAGAGGAGCCAGCAGCCCCGGGGCACACGCCGGACCCCGGGGCCGCAGGAGGAAGGATCAGATCCTCCGGTAGGCTCACCAGGGGGGGGGGGCGATCTAGGGGCATTACACGACGCAGTCAAGCAAGTAAGGGATTGAATACCCAGGATCTGTGTTTTTCCAATCCTGGGTGTTAGTGGCGGGTCTGGGCTGTGATGACACAGCCCAACACCGGCACTTGCGGAACCGATATCCTGCATTAAGTACCCTTAATGGCCACCATAAAAAATCTTATATGTGGTCATTAGGGGAATAATCATTTCCACGGTGCATGGGACAAGATGTGCGGTGTTCTGGGCTACTAATTATTCACACCCCTTATTCCATGATGGGAGCATTGGAGAAAGATGTGACGTCATGGGAGTTGCGGGGGTGTGCAGAATGAGCAGCCCAGAGTGCCGGACACCTTGTCCCCATGCTCCGTGCTGCTAATTATAAGTTTCTTTTCTAGGTGATCCCTGTGTGTTAAGCTTAAAGAAGAATATCGCCAGGATCAAGATGAAGGGGAGCAGAGGTGAGTATTTCTAGGTGTTTTTGTGTTTTTCAACTGGTTGATTTCCTTTAATTTTTTTACTGCTTCTGCATTTTTTCTAGTTTTTGGTGAATATTGGACAAAATATCAATCTCCCCCTCCCTGCCAGTTTTGCTGTTCCCCCGACTTGCACACCACTTTGGAAATGTTGTGGTAGGTAGTGGGTGGGAAGTTGGATGGTTGGTGGGTGGGCAAGAGTGTGAACGTTTTTCTGGTGGAGACTATATGAGAAAACTCTGCCAGTTCAGTTCCAGAGGAGTTTGCACTAAGAGCGGGAGGAAATTTAAGACTGGCATATAAATTGCCAGTCTTAATGAATTATCCCCTGTAGAATCTGTTGTTTGTTATTGTTCTTATGAGGTTGTATATATCTAATATTAATATACATTCTAATAACCAGATGTTTTACTTTTACATAAAGCTATAGAGCTCAAAGAGTGTTTACATTATAACTACAGTGTAAAACCATGGAATATTGAAGCCGTAGCATATAGCAGGAATGATGTATTGTTAGGCTTATCCATCCTCTACAACAGCTGGATGGATCCGTTGCTTTTCTAATGTATCAGACGTTTTGTATGACCCAATGTAAATATATTAGACCACAATTCAATATTGACTTTTTTTTTAAGTTACTTATGCCAAAGTGATTTTCTTACATTCCTGCACAGGTTGTATGCTGAGTAAACAAAGGCGTCTTTCTCCGGATGCAGGTCGCTCCATCAGCTACTCCTCTGTGCATTGTACTGTACCTTAGCGCCGGCACTTACTTGGATTGAGCGGGAAAAGTAGACACATTGCACAGACTGTGCAGGCGGGAATCTACTCAGCACGGGCTGTGTATTGTCCCAGGGCAAACAACACCCAGGACCTGAGAGCAGCTGTCACATAAATAAGATACACAGGCATGTAATGCTGTGCGACAGGAATGCATACAGCTCTCAGGTGCAATGTACCTCCTATATACTACATACCCAACTGGGGTGTGCAGCCCTTCTACTACTACTACAGCTACTAAGCCTTAGTTCATATTTGTGTCTTAGTTGATTATGTGTCTATTTCATCAAACAACAAAAAGGTAAACACCATAATAAAAACATGTAGTCAATGGGGTCCTTAATTAGTGAATATAATATGACAAATCTGTCCCCACCGTCTCAGTTCCTATAACGGAGCAGAAAAACAAAAATCCCCAAATGTTTCCATTGTGTCCACCAGAAGGATTAGAGGCAAACCTGCAATGGTGATGCAGTGCTCCGGATGCAGTTACATGTCTCCATCTGCGTTTGGGTTGGAGAGTGATTGTGATTTCATCTGACAATGTTATTACTCTATAATGTCTTATTTTGTTTGTTTGTATACTTACCCTATTATGCTGTAAAGTACTGCAAAATATCATGGCATAGAAGTAAAGATTTATTAGTATGATTATTTTTATGAATACATAATATCTAGTGTGGAAATCACAAAGTGGGGTCCTGCATTGCAGAATACAGACAGATCCTGACTGTCCCAAAGGACACCCAACTTACAGGCAGACCTCTGGATGCTGGTAATTTACAGAACTTCTGCCCCAGGCTACAATGATCAACTGTAAGAGTTATAAAGGGTCTCTGCAATAAAGCTTTATTGTTAATCCTTGTTGTCACGACAATCCAAAATTGTTAAATTCCAATTGTTACACTTTGTGATCCGGAGACTGCCTGTCAATTCATGTAAATACACTAACAGGGGAGATTTATCAAGCTGCAACAAAGTTGCATTTCCTGGTGCATGGCACGACTATTTCCCCCCTTATTCCACCTTCATGCCAAGTGGGTGTGGAGGGGTGCGGAGTGTGCCATGTCTGGCACTGCTTGTAGCGCAACTCCACATTTTCCATCTATGACATGAATAGATGTTCGTTTTAAGGGCAGCTATGTGATATGACCTTATTGGTTACCTTTTTTACCATTTAGCAGGCTTCTTGCACCATTTTTTAGTCAGTCTTAGGAGCTTTTTGTAAATCAGATTTATTATGGTGTCTTAGATAGCTTGGTAAATGTGGGATATGATGTGTTTATAATGTCTACATGGGATTTAAGTCTTTTTTTTGTGAAAAGTCGCAAAAAAGCCGCAACTTGTGCAACTAATTTCAAGTGCTTCATTTGCCAGGAGGCGACTGAATCTGCACCTAAATTTACCACTTTTTGAAAAGTCACATTTCATAAATTATTTGCACATCAGGATTCAAATGATTGTGGTGTAAATTAGTTAAAATGAAAAGTGGAGTGTTTTGGCAAATATTGCAAAAAAAGTTGCACACTTCTGTGCAAATCGGGAGTTGAGACAATAGGGCAGATTTACTTACCCGGTCCATTCGGGATCCAGCGGCGCGTTCTCTGTGGAGGATTCCGGGTTCTGCCGGTATTCACAAAGGTAGTTCCCCCGATGTCCACTAGGTGTCGCTGCTGAATTCCGTCGGAGTGCACTGAAGTTCACCAAGCCAGGCCAAGTGCAGGTAAGCGCTTGTCAAGCGACACATTTTTAAACGGCGCAAATCAGTAAAATTCGGGTAAAACTGCGTAAAAACGTCATTCGGGCTCTTAGTAAATGACCCCCAATGTGTACAACAGAAAACTCATGCCATTACAATTATAAATTCCCCCTATTCGCTGTCCTCTTCTGTCTTCAGCTCTGGCTCCGGCTCCATGTTGGGCTCCCCGCATGGTCCCGTTGCACACACCATGACATCATAGTGTGTGCGTTGCCATTGGCGCTGATGGTGTGTGCAACTGCACTGCACTGGCTATATATGGTGGGCTGCAAGCACTGGCTATGTATGGGGGGCAGGCACTGACTACATACGGGGGTGTAGGCACTGGCAATATAGAGGGGGCAGGTACTGGCTATATATACGGGGGGCAGGCACTGGCTATATACAAGGGGGCTGCTGCCTATTTATAAGGGGCAGGCACTGGCTATATACAAGGGGGCTGCTGGCTCTATACTATGGGGCAACTGGCTCTATATTAGGGGGCTGCTGGCTATATACTACGGGACAACTGGATATATACTAGGGGGATGGCTATACACTAGGAAGCTGTCCGCTATATACTGGAGGCAGGGTGCTACTGGCTTTATACTAGGGATCAGGGGCTGGCTATATACTGGGGGCTGCTGGCTATATACGGGGGGCGGGGGGCATGTGACCAATGCATTTCCCACCCTTGCCTTATTGAATCAATAGGTTTTCCCAGTTTTTTGTGCTAAAATTAGGTCAAAATTGGAAAAAAAATCTGTTCTCATATTTCTTGTTATCACCTGGTTAATAATAATATATATCGATTGCGCCATTTCTTCGAATAGCCATGTAATATGTTGATTTGTGTTTCCAAGTAAAACAGTAAGCCCGGAGGAAAAACACTTGGATTTATAGCCAAACATAAAGTACATAGTGTCCTTTACGAAATGCAAATGTGAAAGTGGAAAGTTATAAGTTTCATAGATTTAGATTTTCCAGAGAATAACTGATTTATTCTTATAACCTCTTTGTCCTCTCTAGAGTCCTCCTACATAATAGAAAATTATGGCATTTGGGCATCGGTGGAAGACACTCTGCTCAGGCTCCAGTCAGGCCTGTTTCAGAAATCCTCGCCTAATGACCAGAACTAAAAGGCTTGTAAGGATTTGTTGAATAAGAGTTTGAAGTTGGATAAGAGGCCGAAGTAAAGGTACAAAATGTGTTCATCTGTCACAAGGCAGGACCTACCTGGTTTCCGTGAAAATAATGCACCCCCTGAATATAAGACTTATACAATTTTGTAATTGTGGTGGGTGGGGTGCCAAAGTGGGGGGAAATGGTGCTGAATACATCATAGGTTAGTACTGATCAACATCTAGAGGCTTAAATGGCTGTTAATGTTTCCCGTGGCTGTTACAACAAGAGCCCAGTTGTCAGTCTATGATGGTCTTCACTTCTGATCGCACAAGTTCTGCTTTTGAACCTAAAGCAGTTGCCACCACTTAGTACTATCCCACTGTGTTGCGTGCAGAGGTTAAAGTTACATTTGGGGACAAATACAGCTATCAACACAAAAATTTCATTTTTTGACTCCTCCCTAATTGGGCACCCATTAAGGTACCTATGACCTTACTCAAGATCGCTTTGCAGAGTCTATTGTCCATCACATTCTGTATCAATACAACACAAATTATGTTTTATGCAGATATTCTTCTATGTGAGTGAGATCTAAATGTTACCATGGTAGATATTTTCTTCTCTTTGTTTCCAAAGAAATAAAAATGAATAAGGTATTTTATAAGACGCTGGGGGGAATTTATCATACACCGCGGCTCATAGACCTACAGATTTATCCGCCTGGTGGCTGCCTCACTGGGCAGCTCTATGTTTGCACAAAAACTTATGAACGTTCAACGATGAACACTCACAAGATAGAGTGAGTGCATTCCACTTCACCGATGGCTAAGTCCCAGCAATAATCACAATAACTGTCGGTTTTCATGTAATTGCATTTATTTCAGGACTCGTACAACAAAAACTGCCATACAAGCCCTGATAAATATCCCCCATGGTTTATGTTCCTATACTGTATGATGTTTTGGATGTTGTGGTGTCCCCTACATCACTATGTGTTGGCACTGTGTAAGAAAAACAAATATAAGGGAAGTTCTAACTTGTATCGACTTGAGATATTATAAAAAAGACTGGTTCTATAGCAAAGGAAATCTGGCCTAGATAAGGATGTAGATAGCATGAGATAATAGTCCTTGGTACAAGAGCCGGCAGTGTGAGATAGTAGTGATAGGCTGCTGGCTCTGAGAACCAAGCAATGCCAAGCCTGTTGCTCGGCATTACAAAACATTCATTTACATTAGAATAGGAGGGGTATATTAGTGATGAGTATAAATTATAAGTGTCATGGTCTGGCCACAAGCTATGTAATAGTGTATTGCTGCTGCCCTTTTATCATTCACCTAAAATGTAGTATGTGCACAGGATGTAAAAAGCTTAAACTTCATTGTGTATGTACCAGAGCCATCCCAGCATACAGCCAGTCACAAGGCTTGGGAGCTTTACTCACAGATCACATTGTCTACATCAACAACATTTAGTTTCTGTTAAAGAGAGATATTAATAATAATGACACTATCAGGGCTTGTTTTTTTTTTCTTTCCATGTTCTTCTCATTGTTCATCACATCTAAAATCCTATTTCCTGGCCTATTCATGAAGATCAGCAACCTGGGGCTTGAGTGATTAGTGACACACTTTTCCCATGCCCTCATCACCTCATCACCTCCCCCTGAAGTGCCCAGCTCGCATTGTCTATCATCTGCCCTCCTGCTGCAAACTGCTGTCAGATGCTCATTTACCCCTAATCTTGCACTTGCTCCCTTTTAATATTCTTTCTAATCCAGCAACTTGTCAACTGGTGCGTCAGCCCGTGTCCAGGCCAGCTGCTGTGTCACAGGCACCCAATGTTTTCTCCCAGCTTTGTGAAGAAAAAAAGTTTCCCCTGCCAACTATTACAAGACGTCTAGTAATAATTAATGCTCCTCTATGATTAGCTCATCCGTGGGACCGCCGTTGACCACTGAAGATAACACAGATGTCCATTAACCTCTGATAATATTAACTTTTATTTTGGGTTAGTATAATTTTAACACCTTACAGGTAAAGATCACAGGTTATTGTGTAGTCATCAAAAAGTATCGTGTTAACACTTGTAGATTGGTTATATGTAATAGACAGTGGGGTCATTGATCTTTAGTCAAGACATGTGTGCTTGTCTTTTCTTGTTTTTTCTGGGTTTTGGACTTGTTTGATTTATCTAAAAAGTTGATCAGGCAGCTGTGTTTTTTTTTTTGTCTTTTAACTAATTAAAGTCAAAAGCCAAAAGTCTCAAACTCTTCTAAAGTTTTTCCTACGCCTGGTGGGGACTGGAGTTTATTTGCAACTTTTTAACCAACAATTGCAGCAAAAACGTGCCATTTTTATACCCCACATCTGGATATTAAAGATATGTCAGGTGCAACACTGAAAAATTCTTATGCTGCTAATTTTGCTAGGAGAGTGAAAAGTCGCAAATTTAGGTGCAAATATATAAAATGTGCTAGAAGAAGTTGCAAAAACAAGAGAAAAAATAGAGACAATTCCTAGATCAATGACCCCTGTGATTTATAGGTTGGAGTGGTGGACCAGCATCTTTTTGCAGCCTTATATAATGTAAAACTATGAAATGCAATACATCAACCTGCCATCATGTTTTGTCTCTGACCTTGTTCAGACAGCTGTATTTTTGACTTGACCCATACTGGACACAACAAAAAGCTGATACTTTAGTCCATTTTGAGTTTTGGAGACCTTTAAAAACTATAGTCTCTGAAGGGCTCCAAATCCCTATTTATGGTCAAGCGCTCTGCACACATGTATAGAAAGTGATCTTTTAGTTGTGATATTTAGATCACAACATGACATACCTGAGCTTTAGTACTAACGATCAGCGAATGTCAATGTTTCTTTCTTCTGCGATGATTTTGTCATATGCAAATTTTTCATCTCATGCTTCATCTCTTTTACAGCCTCCCTACTAATGCTAAAATTATATCTTTCATTCACAATATTTAATTCACAAAATTCACAAGAATTTACCGATTCTCAGGTACAGTGGGGAATCATCTGGTGTAATGCAAAACGCTAGGGGGCACTCTAGAGCTGTGGGATAGAAATGGCAGATGCTATGTTAGGAACCTAGGCCTATTATTAGTTAGGCCTGACCTGAGGCTTTAATACATAGTCTTAGTTACATTCCAGGGATGTAACTTGCTTGCATGTCCTTATCTTGTGGCTTGCTTATCTTGGTCTCCATACACGGTACCCCTATAGTTAATGATCACAGTTTGCATTTGCATTACATTATGCTTTCATTTTACACAGTGAGAAAAACATTAATGTCATGAAATTTGTATAAATAACTGGGGGATGTTCTAGTTGGGGAAGACTAATATATTATGATTGAAGCTTCAGATCTCAGAATGTAGAGTGGTAGATGTGTTGTGATTTTATTTTTGTATAATGCTACAGCCACAGTATAGCTGTTATTCTAAAAATTGGGGGGCACTAGGAAATGACCCTGGATTTGGTAAGTTTGGTAAGGAAAATCATTGGCTAATGAATTGGTAAAAACTGATTTACAATCGATACAAGTTTCTAGACAAAAATTTTGTCGAGAGTCAAAGAAAAGGAACGTTTGCTTGCCTGTCCTGTCAACATTGTACTAGAATTTTTAAAGGAGATGAATTTCAAACTACTAGGTTGAACAAGCAGAAATCTATCATTAGGCAATATCTTCTATGTAAGGAAAAAAATGACGAGGAAAGAAGAGAGAAAGGTGCTAAAAAGATGAAAGATATGAAGCAGGTGTTGCTAGACATTTCAAGGATATGGAACACAAAACATACAACCTTAGATGGCTCATATTAGAACATATAGAAGGGAACACTACAGAAGATACAAGACTATTACAGCGAGAAGTACTGCATATTGGATTACTAAGCTTGAAACATTGTATTCATGGGGTTTAAATAAACAATGTAAGGCTGCATTCACATGACTATCATGGGGAAGTATGTATGGCTGCAAGCTAGTGGATGCATATACATCCCCATAGACAGCAATAGGCTCCCAGCGGCCATATAATGCCCCACACGTGTCACCATACCGCACCGTACACGGGGAAAAGATGGAGCATGTTCTATCTTTCCCCATGTGCATGGCTGTGCAACATACATCCCAATGCAGAGGGGAGGAGTACGCATCGCTTAACTCTATTCTTCTCCAGTGTGCATCCCATATGCCCGCCCGGCTACGGTTCGTGTACATGTAGCCTAACTTTAATATATTTTTATAATTGCAATGTATCCTGACGATAAGTGGGAGGTTAAGCTCGTTGTTTTTAATGGTTCTATTTTTTGTAATATTTTGTAATGTTAAGGTGTAATAGAGAGTATACAAGTGTGTACCACGAATGCCCGACAATGGAGGAATCTCCTCCCAAAGGTTTCAGTACGCGCAGCCATTGGAACGTCAGTCTCAGTGCAAGACATGTGCTAAACAATCGTAGAAGAAAACACCTTTTGGTGAAATGTGACTAGATACTCACGATGTCAAGAAGTTTGAAGAATGAAGTTTGTGATTTATGATGCATAAGCAGATTAATATGATAAGAAAATTACATGTTGTGATTGCATTGTGTGGTCATGGTTCCACAATTGCTATTTTCTCATAGTGCATTGTAATTATACAACCGTATTCATTCATGCAGTGTATACACACAATATAGAATGACATCTTCATTTTTCCGACACCTGCTTTCATTGGCAGTTTAGTGGAGAAGGACATTTAAGGCTTATCTCTACCCTCTCAGTAAACCATTTTGTGAGCGTGAGAAAGGCGTTGCTAGAGTAGCGATGTCTATAGGTCATAAATACCTCTGGAACCATCAGGCTTGAAATGTCAACCAACTATTGACTGACGTGTTATGGTAAAACAATATAAAACTGAAATGTGGGTAAAGAACCTTCAGTAAAGCAAGTGAATAATCCTTCACCAGAACTGCTAAAATAATGTACATGATACAGTACAATAATATACAATACAACTTTATTCATCCTGTGGGGGAAATAGCTTTGTACAAGAGGTCCGAAAATGAAGTGACATTTAGGTGCATGAGTATTAACACATACAAATAGAAAGGAACACAAAGGACTATGCTTTTACTTGGGATGCAACAAGGTTCGGCTGGTCACAGTTTGTGTCCTGTAGATGAAGGGATAAAGGAATTGGGAAACCTCTATGATTCATCTTTCGGACAGAATCAACCAGATCATTCCTCATCATTCCAACCAGATCATTCCAATAGTCAACCAGATCAATTGTTATCATTACGACCAGATCATTCCTTATCATTACGACCAGATCATTCCAATAGTCAACCAGATCATTCCTTCAAACTGAAATATTGAATTATGCAGGACTAGGCTATACACTGTACTTTTCAGAAGTGCTGGATCTGTCACATAACAGACACAACTTGTGTCTGAATGCCTGGATGGGGGATAAGTGTCTGATCACTTGGGTGCTAGCTTCTGGGACCCCATGGGCTCACAAGTGATGCTCCACAGGTGTGCAAAGCAATTCCCTGCTTCAGGATCAATCCAATGAGGCCAACAGAAGTTGCCTGAAGCAACTCTTGCATTGTTAGAATACTAGGTTAGAATACAGAAGCAGTGTGTGAAAAATACTTTACTCATACTTTTTCCATAGAAATAAAGAGCATAAGTATCATCCAGTTAATAATAATACGTACATATACTGATTGACAGCAAGTGTGACCACATTTATAAAAGTAGAAGTTTTGACAGTCTGCTTGTCTGGACCATTGCAGGAGGAAAGAGATCAGCATTGACCTTAGAGCACTAAATGTTGTTGTTATCAGTCTAGATAGGACTATAAAGCAACTTTCACAACTTAAAGTCTAATCACCTAAAGCTGTGCATACACAAATAGCCACAAAACTTACTTGACAAACAAAAGCAAGGCTGTAAACAACAGTGGGGCAAAAGACAATTATTTCTTGTAAAGGCAGCTCTACATGCTATGGATTCATGTGGTGTGTTTAGTTTTTCACACAAGACACAGTGGGACATGTTTTGTGATGCTGGATCTGTAACATCTCTGTCAGCATCATCCTTGGTCTGTGGAATGTGACTAAGAAGTCGCTAATTTTTATCTCTGTGCCTTTCTTGCACTTCTGTAGTGTGAACATGGGTTTTATCTGCTATACTGTTTGGATTGATTAGCACCAAACTTTGTCTCCTTCTCTAGCCTTGATCCATCTTTAATTAAGTTTCACACTCCTGCACCTGCTCTCTGTGCTATCTGGATTTCTGAGCTCCGGACCAATAACTTTTGAGGCCGGGTTTTAAGATCACATAAAAGTCCTGCCTACCTTTCCTTCACTTCTGGTTTTAGAGGTTTTCTTCCTTGCAATTTGTATCTTTTTATCTCTGGTATACTGACTATTCTGACTATTCTCCAGTCTAGTGTTTTTGTACTTCGCCGCCCTGATAGTTGTGACACAGCTCTATCGATTGCCCTTATATATTTGTATTCTTTTGTCTTTGTGTCCAAGTTTTGCACTTTACCACAGGAGGAGGACATCGACCAGTAGTCCCTTGCCATTATGACTGTCAGGGCTATCAGGTAGAGGCAACTGGGATTGGGTTTAGCTTTAGGGCCCACTGTCTGTGTCAGCTGTACAAATCAATGATCAGGCACGTATCTGAATAACAGCTAAATGTTCATATTGAAAAAACATTATGTGACCATTTAAAAATATTTATAAAGTAATATAACAAGACAATTGTGTAAATGTCAACATGCAGAGATGACAGCTTTTGCAATGATATCAATGTTTGAGTTGGAATCCTAATAACTTTAATGATACATTATACCTTACACTGAACCTCTAATGAAATATCTTCCGACTAGAAGACGTGCTATGCTTTAGGGAAGGTCATTTTTATAATGATGTGTCCTTTCATACATATTATTACAAATGTTCCACTAGGCAGAATTTACCAGATATCACAGTGACATATGAATACAAGTGTCTGTGTTTGTTTTACCTCCTCGAGTGAAGGCAGAAACTACAAGGACCTTAAGACCCATATATGAACCTTCATAAAACTGCGGCAGAACCCTGGAAAGACACGGCACTGCATGCTGTGGAGCCAGGATACTGTAACACAAAAATACCATCTATACAAGGAAGAAATGGCATTCAGTTTGTTTGTTGTGCTTTGTCCTATCAGCATTGTTAATTGTAAAAAAATGTCAAGCATTTAAGAAATTTTTGCATTGTATATTTATATTTTAGGTATCACAGAAAAATGCGAGGAAGCAGGTTTCCTTTACATTGCTTTATCTAGCACTGAAAGCCAAATAAAAGGATGTTATGCAGAACACGCCAATAAACCTTCCAGCACTTCATTAATAACCACCAGTCAAATGTGGGACCAAGGACCGCTGCTGACATATTTGCATCCATATTGTTTCTGAACCTCTAGTTACATAAACATTCTTTTGTCACAACATCATCTTTCGGAACACCATTATAACTTGCTCAACCCTGAATTCCATTGTGACTCTTTTGCCTTTAGAATCAATGGCCCCAATAATTCATGTCTAGCAAAGGCACTTTCCTTATATGAATCCTTCTTGGTTTTATGTAGCTGGTTGCATATCACTGTATCTGTCAGTCCCTTCTTCCCTGTAGCTTACTCCTACCAGGGCACTTTCAAACAGCTATAACTTTTGAAACGTGTAATAGTTCTTTTGTCATTTTAAAGGGAAGAATCTCTCCTTTAATAGTGCACAATGATTGTGTCTCTAGGTGCAACAGAACCAGAAATATCCATGGTTAAAATTAGTCGGGAGTTGGAGCTAAGGCTTATTTTCCTATAGGTCTATTTTTGGGGTGCTTTTGTGTGTGAATGGTTTGCATGAAAGAGGGAAGCTTTGACTATATATTAATGTTGTTGCCCTTTTTAGAGAATTCTGCACTTCCAGGACCAGACACTGGGGAAATTCATTATGACTGGGGAGATTCATTATGACTGGGGACTGGGGAGATTCATTATGACACACTTTGGGTGTGTCGGGGTGGGAAACGGGGCACACAGAGGGCGGGCAGAGACATGAACACCCAGCCTGCCCCATTTACTATAGTAGAGAACTCTACCAGCTCTGATCTCGTCTACAGACACATATAAGATTCTTAAATTATTATTTTTTTGGTCTGGTTTTTAACCTTAAAATAAATTTCAGGTTTATAGTCTGATTAATTAACAAAAAATATTACATTTTAGATATTTTCTTCTCACTGTAACACAGTGTTACCTTAAGCCAGACTTTATAATGCATGACTGTTTTAGAATAACATTGACGTATATGATGTCAGATATAGAAACACTTTTTTTAACTTTTATTTTCACTTTATGTCCCTCACAGGTCACACTAGATGTTTATTATCTTTATACTCAAATTTTATTTTTTTATTTATTTATTTTTTTAATATACAGAGCCTGTTGTGCAGATGGTAAGTAAATGGAATATGACTGCTGCAGCCTGTACCTACCCCATCACTAAGCAGAGATGTGCTTTGGCCAGTTTGGGCAAAACACATGCCATCACTGCTGAAGCCACTGAAAACATAAAGAGAGTAAAGAGCAGTAATGGGAGTCACATTTTTGGAGGCAGAAAAGTATCATGTCTCAAACAAGGCGCGGTGCACACTGCATTTTGTCACCAAACTTAAAGGAAATCTACCATCAAAATCCAGCAAGATAAACCAGAGACACTTACTCATAGATCCAGGCCCTGTGACGCTGATCATTTTTCTTATATTTGTTATCCATGGCCTCCTTCCTTCTATAATTATGCTAATGAGCTGGGACAGCAGGGGCAGCTTCATTTTAAAAGTTGATCTTAGGAGGAAGGAGGCCATGGATAACATATATAAGAACATTACCACACTCAGTGTGCCTGGATCTATGAGTAAGTGTCCCGGGTTTATCATGATGGATTTTGATGGTAGATTTCCTTTAAGAGAAAGAATTATCCATTAAATAAAGAAGATCCAGCGTTTTGCTGACGGGTTCATTTCTTGTAAGTAAATCACTGAAGATTTTCTGGACCTGTGTGAGTTTAGAGGCAGTTTTATTATCTTTTGTAGCACTCCAGTGGCCTTTATGGAGAGACTAGTTAAAAAGTGACTTTTCCTGTCTGTTGTTTCAGTAGATTATGTTATAGAGATAAGCTTCATTAGACGTGAACAAATAACTATTTTATTCTGCAGTCATAATTAACTTTGTGTTACCCAGACAGTGACACATGTGATAAGTGGAAATGGTAACCTGTTCTTGTGAACAGCACCTATAATGGATAGTGGTACAGAGAACATCACTTAAGTTATGACCACACTATTTTCTTTATAGTGATTGTGTCGTCTATCTTTGTAAGGCTACATTCACACTGCCGCATGGGAGACGTATATACGGCCGATATACGTCCCACAATGACGGCAATGGGCGCATGGCGCCCTTCAGGAATGGTACGGTGCAGCACACTGCAGCATCGTACCGTTCCGTACCCCGTGAAAAGATAGGATGTACGTGTCATACATCCCTATGGAGAGGGGCGGGGGTGAGCAACGCTCACTTCCTCTCCCCGCGCGCTGCTGTGTGCCCGCCGTGCAACGGTAGTGTGAATCCAGCCTAAGATCGAAATGTATCTACTATGGTTGCATATCATGTTATTTATTCTATGGTCAACCTTATTTTGTAGAAGGAATAGGATGTCTTGCTACTGGAATCTCAGTATTTGGCCTCAATCTGTTGGGAAACCTGTCCCCTCACATGGAAAGTCACATTTGTAGTGTGGGTAATGACTTCAGGTATAGAGTCATCCAGACCAAATTTACCGTATATACTCGAGTATAAGCAGACCCAAGTATAAGCGGAGGCCCCTAATTTTACCACAAAAACCTGGTAAAACCTATATTTTTTTTACTCGAGTATAAGCTGGGTTTGGGTTTTCAGCGCATTTTTTTGTGCTGAAAAACTAGGCTTATACTCCAGTATATATGGATATAGTACACAATTAAAATTTAAAAAATCACGTCAGGCACATCTATCCCTCCAAACCAAAGGTCCTACCTCATTTACTGCAGTGAGTTGATCTACATGATGATATTGGGGCACATTTACTTACCCGGCCCATTCGCGATCCAGCGGCGCGTTCTCTGCACAGGATTCGGGTCCGGCTGGGATTTAAGATGGTAGTTCCTCCGCCGTCCACCAGGTGGCGCTGCAGCGCCGAAAATAATCTTAACGCCCCGGAATGCACCATCCCATAGAAGGTGAAGGTGAGCGCTCCCCAAGCGACACATTTTCGGTTTTTAAATGCGGCGGTTTTTCCGAATACGTCGGGTTTTCGTTCGGCCACGCCCCCCCGATTTCTGTCGCGCGCATGCCGGCCCCGATGCGCCACAATCCGATCGCGTGCGCCAAAAACCCGGGGCAATTCATGTACAAGCGGCGCAAATCGGAAATATTCGGGTAACACGTCGGGAAAACGCGAATCGGGCCCTTAGTAAATGACCCCCATTGAGTCAGTGGCTCCTGTGTAATATAAAACTCACTAAAGTAGGATCTTTGGTTTGAAAGGCTAGATGTGCCTGCACTTACACATTACATAACATATCAGTCAAACACTTGTTTAGCTACCAGCTTTCTCTCTCTCAAGATATATACCTGCACATTGAACCTGACCATGCATGTATATGTTCTACATGGTGTGAAGGGGTAAGATCACCTCTCCAATCTTAGGCTATATTCACACGAACGTATGGGGGACGTATATACGGCCGATATACGTCCCCCATACACTTCTATGGGCGCACGGCACCCTACGGGAGCGGTACGGTGCAGCACACGTGCGGCACCGTACCGTTCCGTACCCGGGAAAAAGATAGGACCTGTCCTATCTTTTCCCGTAATACGGCGCCGTGCGCCATAGGTTGCTATGGAGAGGGGCGGGGGTGAGCTGCGCTCACCTCCTCCTCCTCTCCCCGTACACTGCCGTTGCCCGCTACGGTACGGTACGGGCGGGCAACGGCAGTGTGAATATAGCCTTACACTGTGTAAAATCTGCTCAGCTCCTCCTGCTCTATTTCATGCTGCTTGCAGATAGGACACTGTAAAATCTGTTCAACTTCTCCTGCTCTATAACATGCTACCTGCAGATAGGACACTGGAGATTATTTATCATACGCTGTCGCTTGTGTGCTGGCATATGATAGCCCCACTATGCATCCGTTGCATCCGGATACATCAAGAGGCTCCGGCCTCTTAATATATACAGCGGCGTCCTGCGCAGCGTCTATCTCTATGCCAGGCCCTGCCTGGTGTAGAAAAAAAACACAGCCGTCAAATTTTTACATATGAAAATTTGCTGGCTGCAGCAAGTGAGCAGGCACAGGGACAGGAACGCCACACGCCAGCCCACTCCCCACCTGCCACGCCCATCCTGTCACGTACCTGGCGTGAAAGGGGCGGAAAGGGGGAAATAATTGCAAGTGCTATCAATAAGCTAGAATTTGAGATTATTTCAGGACTTCTATACCTCTGGCGTGGCGCAGAGGCAGATAAGTTCCCCCCTCTGTGTACAATCTGCTCAGCTCATCCTGCTCTATAACATGATGTTTGCAGATAGCATGGTATTTACAATCTGTTCTTATGTGTTCTATCACATGATGGGTCTCATTTATTATAGCCCCATCACCAGTTTTTTGCCTGCAAAATGCTTGAACATGTATTCATAAAGTGTCCACAACACATTTGCACTATACCTGATGTGACACAAAATTCTGCACTTAAAGGGGCGTTCAGGTGCCCAGTCGGACCGTGCGCCACATTTATCATGCAGTGTCCAACAGAATTGGGTCGCACGCCCTATGTTAAAGGTGCACCAAAAAAAAGGTTGGTGCACTCTGTTGGAGCAGTGCAAGGTACGATTCATTAATGTGGCGCATCCTGCTCATTTCACAGGCAAACTGCACCTAATGCGGTTTGCACTGTTTTTGATAAATGTGGGCTAATGGGGCACATTTACTAACAACAGTGCAAACTGTACTAAATGCAATTTGTCTATGTATAGTGCAGGGTGCACCAGATTCAGGATTTCTGGCGCACTTTCTGCATAAATCTGGCACCGCCTGCACTGCTCCGAAAGAGTGCACCAACTTCTTTTTGGTGCACCTTTAACATGGGGCATGCAAAACACTTCTGTCAGGCTTTGCATATTAAATCTGGTCCACGGTCCGATTGCCGAAACGCCCCCTAATTTGTGTCGCATGATGCCTAGTGCAGCCCCGCCACAAAAGGGTCAAGTGAAACACAAATGTGGTGCAGACACTTCTTAAATACCTGTGCAAACAGTTTACACTTAAAAGAACGTGCAAAATCTGACAGAAAACTGGTACCCGGCCCGTAGTAAATGTGCCCCAATGGGTGTAGTTTTGCATTGTATTTTGATTGCAACACGTTTGCTTTAAGGATATCCTTTTACATATATAACTAATTTATATGACACTTACAGTGGAGCCAAATCAGAAATAAAATATGCAAGCATAGTTGTTGTAAAGATTTACGATACAAAAGCACATGTTATCAAGATCTGGGGACATCCGCTTTAAAGAGCAGCAAAATAGCTGAAAAGGAATGAAGTGTGTGCTGTGCATAATGTGAAAGAAATGGCACGTAACTATTCATGCAACAAAAGGAGACGGGAAGGAAACGTTCTACTTTGTTGGACAAGTCTAGGCTTGAGCAAGTCATTCAATACATCATTCTGGACTGTTCCAGTTGCACAACATAGTATGGCAAATCTGCAGTGTCCTCGCCTTAGCTTTTCTTTTTTATTTTTTTTTATTTGTGATAAGGTTTTGCACAAATCAAATGTTGAAATTGATATCTTATGTTCTACTGATCACTATGTACATGGAAAGTGATTATAGGCCAAATGCAACAAGAATTAGCACAATGGTAAAATTACCTGCACAGCTCACCGAGGAACAGATTAAGACTACCATGGGCCCTGGGCTGTATGAAAATTATAGCTCCTAAGTCTTCATGGGGTATGGAGGATGAGCCCTTTTACTGCTTTCAGTCTAAGGTTTCAGGACCTTTGGAGAACCTTTAAAGGTCCTGAAATGGCTCTTGTGTACATGTGTATTTAGAGCATGAACAGACGTAGGAGGATTTAGTGGGTGAATGTCCTTTTTAGTATTAAATTTGGTGGATGTTTTGGGTTGCAGTCGGCCCCTTAGAAGGTTTGGCCCCCAGCTACCGCCAAAACCGCCTATATTATAATCCACGTCATACAATAGAGAAGAGAGTGGCTCTGGCACTACCCCTATACACCTCGTGACACGGTTGGACCACGGTGCTGCTGGAGTTGCATGTGGCATCTATAGCAGTGATGCGAAGCCACAGGTGGTGCTCAGCAAGGCAATGAAGTAATCTTGAGCAGATATATAGAAGAAAATTGCGGCACTCACCAAGGAAGCTTCAGTGTTTATTGAAAACAACACAGGTGATACAGGACGCCGACGTGCGACACTGAAGCTTCCTTGGTGAGTGCCGCAATTTTCTTCTATATATCTGCTATTATAATCCACAATTGCTCTCACTCCTCTAGCTAAGAACAAGTGTGGGATATGCTATAGGACATGATAAACAAATCACTTTGGCATTAGTTTGAGACCATAGACCAAAGTTTAAGAAAAAGGGGTGCTTTCTCCTTTATAATTCCCTGCACATCCATCTTCCCCTTCATAGCTACTACCATCAAAATCTAGGATGATAAACCAAGGCCACTTACTCATAGATCCAGGCACAGTGATAATCTTCTTATATTTATTATCCATGGCCTCCTTCCTTCTATGATTAACTTATAATTATGCTAATGAGTCAGGAGAGCTCTGGGGGCATTACCAAAGCCCCTCTGTGATGTAGCTTCACAGGTTGTTACAATGAGCAGAGCATGTTTCTTCCCCTCCCCTGCACTTCCTGCTGCTGTTAGATTACACAGGCAAGAGAACGGGGGTTGGGTGAGACATGTTCTGCTTATTGTAACAGCCAATGAATCTGCAGCACTGAGGGTCTAAATCTGTAATGCAATCACAGAGTCACCTGGATAATCCCTCAGGCTCATAAACATATTTATAAAAGTTGGTTTTAGAAGAAATGAGGCCATAGATAACAAATATAAGAAGATTACCACAGTCACTATGCTCGGATATATGAGTAAGAGTCTCTGGTTTATCAGGCTGGATTTTGATGGTCGAATTGATGGTCGCCCAAGGAAACACAAGAATAAATAATAACTTTATGCAGAAGTTGATCTAATCTGATTGAGGGCCATGTAATACACAGAATGGGCTTATTTTACAGCAGACAAAATGTTTTTAATGCTGGTTTCACATAATTTATTTTGCCTGCGTTGTAAGGACACATCGGGCTGATATAACGTACGGCAACAACATATCCCACTGTATGTCATTGTTCTTATATGGACAGTGACATCACTGAGTGAACGCTCAGGGGAGGTGGTGGGGGGGATGCAGTACTACTGCATCTGTCCTCCATAGGCTTCAATGGCCTCTGCTGAGCATGTACATTGCTCAGCGGGAAGGAAAAATACAACAAAGTGTGAATCTAGCCTCACCTAGTCACATCCATGTTCTCATTGGGCCAGCAAATCCATTTTAATTGCATGACATCATTACTTTATGTAGACCCTACCGGCAAGTGACTGGTCAGTTCCAAATTCCAAATTGTCTTTATTTTGACCTTTAGAGATAATTTTCAATCTCTGGAAATGCTGATACTCCGGTTGCCCAGTTACTTAGAGCTCCTTCAGTTGTGACATTTTTGTATAGGATAGAATGTCAGATAAACATCGAAAACCAAAATTCTTACAATAAATAATAAAACAATAAAAATGATTCAATTACATTCCAAAAATGATACATGTTTAAATCTTGTTTTTATAACATGGTCTTGCATGTATCTCAGTGACACTTTTATCTATTGGGGGATTTCTTTAACCTCTCAGTGACAGGCTGGTTAAGCACAATAATGAGGGGGCCTGAAGGTTAATTAGCCTGTAGGAATCCTGCATTTGGAGTGACCTTGTAAACCTCTTACACATAATGACACGGCCATTTAGGAACTGTTGTCACATCCTATTCAAAGCAAAAACAACACACGGCATCCAAACAAAGTCCCCCCCAATGTGGATGTGTCTTCTTGGTCCTAATGTGTGAAATCTCATGATCAGCCGTGTGTAACTGTATCCAGTGCGAGTAATGTGATATTATTGTAATTAAACTTTGAACTGGCCCGTGAACCGCTTCTTGTTTTATGTTGTGTTTTTCCCATCTTACTGTCAGCACTTGGTTTTAATAGGAATTTAGATCTCCCTTAGGGGTTCATTCTTTTACCTACAGGGCTGCTTCTGCAGCTAATATCGCATGGGTAGTGACAAGAAGCGATTTCCCTTATCACGCACTTACCTGAAGTTCATTGGTATGTTTATAAAAATTATCAGACCTAAAATGGGACATATGCATAAGATACGTTGAGTATGTGAACATATGTTGGCCGGCACTGGCAACACAACAAAGCATTAATATATTATGTACAAAAATCTTAACATATAGTCATCAGTGTATTACAAGAAATGTGCCCTCTGAACCCTGTCATAAGAAGTGTAAATGCCCCTTCACTTTATATATGCCACCTTTTTGTACCAGAAGAGGGACTGTGGCACCTCGTCACAGTTTCAACAGAATTTCTGCCAAGACTGGGGGGGGGGGGGGGCATGTGTTTTTAGCACTGAATTGCGCATAACTTTACACTGAGATTTTAGATTTTGGCACAAGGGGTTAATGAGTTGGCTTACGATCGAAATTGGCCAAAACATACTCCTAATTCATGAAAGTGAACTCTGTAGACCAGCTCATTGCAGCTCTAACTGTGCGCTAAAAATTGCGCCAAAAAAGTTACTTGCAGTTAAAGTGTCGAAATTGCAAAGCTGTGACCAAAAAAATAAGGTGTGGGTATAGGAGCAGCAGCAATATTGTGGGGCTCCAATAGAATAGAAAGTGTGATGCTAAGAAATTACCTATGTAAAAGCATTTCCAAACTACAGTAGTATTACAAAAGTCATGTGGCTGTTATGTCAGCAAACTAGGTTCATATACATCCTATAGGAGGCTTCCTTTTAAAAATGCGAACATTGAAGCCTGGCATTCAGGACTGTAAAGTAATGGGTTAAATTATTTTTATTGTGTAAACATCACTAGGGGATTGAAATTTGAGAATTTTCTTTCATGGGCACCCGACTTAAAGATGACCCCCAGTTACAGACCACTCTGCCCACTGTGACCCCGCTTTATTGTTAATTCTTCTTCCCATGACAGCCCAGAACTGTCAGATGGGTGGTCCTGGACTGTGGAAGCTGATCTGTCATCAGCCACATGACAATAAAGAGCAGGAAATATTCATAGTTATAGGTTGAGAACAGTTAGGCTACAGGAAAAACCCATTGTGACAGAATCAGTAGAGCAGGAGTTGAAGGTGGAGGATAAAGGTCCTCTTGAGGCAGATTTACTAACCTTACCTAAAAAATAACTATTGCACTGTGGGGGCTAGAGTTTATCATGTTGAATAATAAATCGGTTTCTCTCTAGTAAGAGACGTACTGGTTTGGCTATTATCCCATGTCATGTCACAAGACTCTCTGGAAGTCAGACATTGATGTACAGGGCCTTTTAAAATTGATCACTGGAGA
Organism: Engystomops pustulosus; assembly: GCF_040894005.1. Taxonomy (NCBI): domain Eukaryota; kingdom Metazoa; phylum Chordata; class Amphibia; order Anura; family Leptodactylidae; genus Engystomops; species Engystomops pustulosus. Next base: position 51,277,460 of record NC_092417.1, read on the forward strand.
CATATGTTTCCTTTTTCCCATCCTGAAGATTATATACACATTCCTTTACTAACCTACACCCAATAATGGTTGGTTTGGTTCATGTCAGAAAATGTTGCAAAACATTGTTACATTGGCACATTGGTTCACCGGTACATTGGTACATTGTTACATTGGCTTATTGATACATTGGTACATTGATACACAGGTACATTGATACATTGGCACACTAGTACACTGGTACATTGGTACACTGGCACATTGGTACATTGATACATTGGCACATTGGTACACTGGCACATTGGTACACTGGCACATTGGTACATTGATACATTGGCACATTGGCACATTGATACATTGGCACATCGGTACACTGGCACATTGGTACATTGATACATTGGCACATTGGCACATTGATACATTGGCACATCGGTACACTGGCACATTGGTACATTGGCACATTGTTACACTAGCACACTGTTTCCTACTGTACGGCACTCCCACTTTCCTATTTGGCGATGCCTATATTATTACATAATTTAAATGTATCTCAGAAATGTGTAAAATGCCTCAAAACAGTTCATATCAGTGATATTATTTCTGCATCCAAGCACTGCTGGATTATTTCATCCGTACCCTGGGTGTAGGCATGCTCCTTGCTTTACATTATGTACATAAAGCACTAGGGAAACCCTTGGTGACTATTTACACTGCTATTAATAATTATCATCTCTATTCATGTCACAGAGTAGAAAGTCAGGCATTCTGCCCAGGTTAAATTAGTTCATGGCACATATATAACGCGACGCAATAAAGATGAGGTTGAGGTCTCTGACGCCATTAATGTGCATAAGCTTTGTCAAGGAACAATGATTTTGGTACTTTCGGGTCAACTAACATTTGCAGTAGTGGACTCAGAGGCTCGTCCTTTGGGCTGTGAAAAATGACTTTGGTTATTACCATTTGGGGGACAACATCCAATTTGCAAGCAGCATATTATAGAGCAGGAGAGGCTGACGACTATATATTGGAGAGGCTATATTTAGTTTTCTAATAATGTGGGTTATCTTATATGTGAGTGATAGCTATCCCTGTATGCAAAATCCCACATGAAGGGTTATCAATCACAGATAGGACATATCCCCATGTATAGATGACTGCTTCTAAGTATAGAAAGAGCAGATACAGGACATACATGATAAGCTGTACTGTATCTTATTCCACAAAACTATACATTAATCCTCTAGCACTAAAATCGGTTTTCTGCAGACAGGAAACGGTACAGACGGTCCCCTACTTAAGAACACCCGACTTCCTGACGACTCCTAGTTAAAGATGGACCCTTCTGACCACTGTGATCTCTGGTGAAGCTCTCTGAATGCTTTACTTGTTATTTTTAGTTATTAAATTATTTATGAAATTATTTTATATTGTTCCCTTATAAAGAATGGCTGGACCATTCTACAAGTTCTTTTACCTCTTGTGTTATCCCGTCATCCTCAAAGACTGTAAGCTCTTGTGTCACCCCCTCATTCTCATAGACTGTAAGCTCTTGTGTCACCCCCTCATCCTCATAGACTGTAAGCTCTTGTGTCACCCCCTCATCCTCATAGACTGTAAGCTCTTGTGTCACCCCCTCATCCTCATAGACTGTAAGCTCTTGTGTCACCCCCTCATCCTCATAGACTTTAAGCTCTTGTGTCACCCCCTCATCCTCATAGACTGTAAGCTCTTGTGTCACCCCCTCATCCTCATAGACTGTAATCTCTTGTGTCACCCCCTCATCCTCATAGACTGTAATCTCTTGTGTCACCCCCTCATCCTCATAGACTGTAAGCTCTTGTGTCACCCCCTCATCCTCATAGACTGTAATCTCTTGTGTCACCCCCTCATCCTCATAGACTGTAAGCTCTTGTGTCACCCCCTCATCCTCATAGACTGTAATCTCTTGTGTCACCCCCTCATCCTCATAGACTGTAAGCTCTTGTGTCACCTCCTCATCCTCATAGACTGTAAGCTCTTGTGTCACCTCCTCATCCTCATAGACTGTAAGCTCTTATGTCACCCCCTCATCCACATAGACTGTAAGCTCTTGTATCACCCCCTCATCCTCATAGACTGTAATCTCTTGTGTCACCCCCTCATCCTCATAGACTGTAAGCTCTTATGTCACCTCCTCATCCTCATAGACTGTAAGCTCTTATGTCACCCCCTCATCCTCATAGACTGTAAGCTCTTGTGTCACCCCCTCATCCTCATAGACTGTGAGCTCTTGTGTCACCCCCTCATCCTCATAGACTGTAAGCTCTTGTGTCACCACCTCATCCTCAAAGACTGTAAGCTCTTGTGTCACCCCCTCATCCTCATAGACTGTAAGCTCTTAATAATAATAATAATAATAATAATAATAATAATTCTTTATTTATATAGCGCACACATTACACAGCGCTGCACAAGCATGTCAAATTGGTCCCTGTCCCCATGGGGCTCACAATCTAAACAACCTAACAGTATGTTTTTGGAGTGTGGGAGGAAACCGGAGTACCCGGAGGAAACCCACGCAAACACGGAGAGAACATACAAACTCTTTGCAGATGTTGACCTGGGTGGGATTCGAACCCAGGACCCCAGTGCTGCAAGGCAGATGTGCTACTCACTCAGCCACCGTGCCGCCCTTGTGTCACCGCCTCATCCTCAAAGACTGTAAGCTCTTGTGTCACCTCCTCATCCTCATAGACTGTAAGCTCTTGTATCACCCCCTCATCCTCATAGACTGTAAGCTCTTGTGTCACCCCTTCATCCTCATAGACTGTAAGCTCTTATGTCACCCCCTCATCCACATAGACTGTAAGCTCTTGTATCACCCCCTCATCCTCATAGACTAATCTCTTGTGTCACCCCCTCATCCTCATAGACTGTAAGCTCTTATGTCACCTCCTCATCCTCATAGACTGTAAGCTCTTATGTCACCCCCTCATCCTCATAGACTGTAAGCTCTTGTGTCACCCCCTCATCCTCATAGACTGTGAGCTCTTGTGTCACCCCCTCATCCTCATAGACTGTAAGCTCTTGTGTCACCACCTCATCCTCAAAGACTGTAAGCTCTTGTGTCACCCCCTCATCCTCATAGACTGTAAGCTCTTAATAATAATAATAATAATAATAATAATAATTCTTTATTTATATAGCGCACACAGATTACACAGCGCTGCACAAGCATGTCAAATTGGTCCCTGTCCCCCATGGGGCTCACAATCTAAACAACCTAACAGTATGTTTTTGGAGTGTGGGAGGAAACCAGAGTACCCGGAGGAAACCCACGCAAACACGGAGAGAACATACAAACTCTTTGCAGATGTTGACCTGGGTGGGATTCGAACCCTGGACCCCAGTGCTGCAAGGCAGATGTGCTACTCACTCAGCCACCGTGCCGCCCTTGTGTCACCGCCTCATCCTCAAAGACTGTAAGCTCTTGTGTCACCCCCTCATCCTCATAGACTGTAAGCTCTTGTATCACCCCCTCATCCTCATAGACTGTAAGCTCTTGTGTCACCCCTTCATCCTCATAGACTGTAAGCTCTTGTGTCACCCCCTCATCCTCAGACTGTAAGCTCTTGTGTCACCCCCTCATCCTCATGGACTGTAAGCTCTTGTGTCACCCCTCATCCTCATAGACTGTAAGCTCTTGTGTCACCCTCTCATCCTCATAGTCTGTAAGCATTTGTGAGCAGAGCCCTCACTCCTATTGTTCCATATGACTATTTGTTCTGTGTAATGTAATATTATACTTGTATATGTCCCCTATGATTTGTAAAGCGCTACGCAATTTGATGGTGCTTTATAAATAAAGATTATTATTATTATTATTATTATTATTATTATTATTATTATTATTATTATTATTATTATTATTATCATCATTATTATTGACTATAGTCCCAGGCTGCAATAATCAGCTGTAAGGAGTCTGTAATTCTTGGTCCAATTACAGCAAAAAATTGAAACTCCAATTGTCACTGGGGCAAAAAAAAATTTGTCTGGATCTACAATTAGAAAATATACTATTTCAATTACAAATACAATTACAAATTCAAGTTAAGAACAAACCTATGGAACCTATCTTGTATTGAACCCGGGGACTGCCTGTACTCCACTCCCATTCTGCCTGCAAATAGGACTATGCACAATCAGCTCCACTCTATAACATATTAATATAGTCAGTATGGTTGGTAAAAAAAAACCTGTGCATGAAGTTCAACAAAGGTATGGCAAGAAAAGATGCCTAAGGGGAGGGATGTTGGGTAATATAATTATATACAACTACATAAAATGACATACCCAGAACTGAACTGCATATTCCAAATGTGGCCGAACCAATGCTTTATAAGGTGTCAATATTACATCCCTATTCTGTGAGTCCATACCTCTCCTAGTACATGAAAACTAAGCATGATGCCTGCAGACAGGTCACAAGCCATATTTTGACTAGCTCCTCCTGCACTATAACATGACGCCTGCAGATTGGACTGCATTTCAAAGGTGACAAGTCCTTTCTAAACAATAATAATGTGTCGGTTGTGTAACATTTCTCCATGTGTCCATTATGATTAGATATGGAAGTGTACAAGATAGGCTTGGACAAAGGCATTTTCTCTAAGTTATAATGAGTCGACAGTTTGCATGTGACCCTTTTGGCCAACTGCTGCGTTATACTAGTTTTACCTGAGCAAATAAAGTATTAAGCACTCCCAGGAATATATAGACACTCCCTATGCAGAGATAGCATGTTAACAACTACAACCCTCATGAAAAGATTTATTGGAATAAATAATCTGATATGCTCTATAATGTAATATAATTATAATCCGAACACGACATTAGAGCATATTTACATAAATTATATAGGTGTCAAGCCTTGTAGAGTAATATTTGTAAAATTCTTTATAGCTGCCTGACTGCTACGTACAGTAAGGATTAGGACAATCTGAGTTAAGGTTCTCATTTGCAGAGCTCTACCCCTCTCACCTGGAGCAGACTCTCTATTGCTAGTAAATTGACTGTGTGCGCTATTCTGATTGCTGCTTAAAGATTTACTTGCTAGCTTTTTTGTCTGCATTTGACTTGCTAAACATCTGTACCTCTGGTTTTTCAATATTTGGCTTACATTCTTGACTATTCTTTTGTGTATAGTATTCTGTACTTTATATGCTATCTCAGTTGTGACCCAGATTGTTGACCTCCTAACTTTGTGTTATTTGTTTGTCTGTTTTGTTGCATGTCCACACATTGGTGCAGGGTGGGACCTTTATCAAGGTAGTCCCATATCACCTAGGATACACAGTTGCAAGCAGGCAGGACTGTTGAGGGGCTGAAGTTTTAAGATTCACTGCCCGTCTGTTTTTTATTTTAATATTTTTTAATAAATAACCTCCACAGTGTCTTCCTTGCTATTAAGAAGTAGAGGACAAATGTTGGAGAGTGTGCCTGCAATATCCGGCTACAATGGTTTTGTAGCAGACTTATAACGTAGACTCTATACAAAGGTGTAGGTGTGCTTGCTTGGTTATTTTGTAATGGGCAGCTCAATGTGTGTTAGAGAAATGCTGTTCTTACAATATTATTTGTAGCTGCATTCACAAACACTACATTAGTACCTCCTACACAATGTTTGTAACAGATCATCACTCTTAATTGATATATACTTGAAAGGTCAACAATTAGATCTGACATGGGGTAGGTCCAACCACAATGTTGGATGACAAGTACTTTGTAGCGCTGAATATAATTTCAATATGCGTGAGTCAGAGCAATATGGAATTATGCCAATGCCAGTTTATTGCCAATGCTACAACAAACAGGCACAACAGCGCGTATTGTAGAATATTCATGTCTGGAATAGATATGTGTTATTACAGGTGAATATAAATTTAATTTTAGAGTTTCCTGTGAGAATTCTGGTATTAATGGTAGGAGCACAATTCCTGCTGTCAGGAATACGAAAAACCTGATTAACTCTTTTAAAGTTGGGATACACCATCATCCATTAGAAAACAGAACTAGTCAGGCTAGCATGGCTCTATTATAAATGGAAGCCATATTACTAATGTGCACACAGCCTACAGTGAGCAAAAGAGATTATAGATCTATAGGTATAAACAATAATGTATTGGATTATATTATAATATTGAACAATTTCCCTGGATAGTTAAGTTGCTGTTCACCCAGTAGATGTTCCATAGCTTTGTTTGTATAGAAATGTTATGACAAGCAGTGAAATCCATGAATACAAACAAAGGACTTAGTTGGAACTATATGGAGGACAATTGGGGCACATATCCTGGGATTTTCTCCTTTTGGGATCTAGAGAATATATGTGATATAACTGAATCAAGAAGAGGTGAAAATGTGGGTGGCTTTCACTTTTAAAGACTAAAAGTTTCTGTCTTTGATATCTCCTTATATTCCTTACAATTCACAGGTAAATATTCCTTATTAACCAACATTGGGAGAGAAAAGTACTGGACTGCACATCCACACATCATACAATGATCTTTTGATTCTACGATACATTAGCAAAACAAACTCGAGATTCTTTTGATCAAATTGCATAAGCCACTAACCACATGTCGGTGACCTAATTTTAATTGGCCCCTACACTAATAAGATGCGACACCACATGGCGTCCACTGCCGCTGCAAACAGGGACCAAGGGACCTGCTGACTCTGTGTTGCAGCAGCAGTGGACGCCATGTGGTGTTGGACCTTATTAGTTTAGGGACCCAATACAACGAGGTCACCGTGAAGTGGTTAGTGGCTTATGCAATTTTATCAAAATGTAACTAAGAACCTCAAGTTCGTTTTGTGAATGTAGCCTCGCAGCAATAGATCATTGTATAATGTGTGGCTGAGCGGTCCAGGAAATCTACCATCAAAATAAAACATGATAAATCTTCAACACTTACTCATAGATCCAGAGACTGTGACTGTGGTAATTGTCTTATATTTGGCCTCCTTCCTTCTAAAATCAACTTTTAACATCATACAAATGAGCTTGATCCTACCCTAGCTCCTTTGTGATCTGGCTTCTCAGACTGTGACACTGTCTCAACACACACCTGCACCCTCGTAACTTGTACAGTAAACACTTCCTGTTGAGGAAGCAGGGGGAAGGTGAGACACTGAGACATGCCCCCTTCATACCCTTCATAACCAATTGGCATCATTTTTTTTTTTAAAGGGGATAATCACAATGCCTGGTGTTTTTTAGGCATTGCATTTATTTTAAGCCCTGATAAATTCCCCCAATATATATTTTTTTCAGACATTCGTTATTGTCATTCTGTTGGTCAGACTGGATCTCATTATCATCAATACTCAATCACATTGGAGAGACCTGAGTCCTCCTTATGTGGCTATTCTCTTTAAGAACATAGGGTCTTAATGTAAAGGGTTTCCCAAAGGAATGTTACCTACTTAGCGTTAGCATTTGCAGAATGCTATTCAACAATAAGAAGCAGGTGTCCTAGGAAAAACCTTCTTTAAAATATTGAATGAGGCATATGTTGTTTTCTATTTAAAGCATAATATATAATTAGATGTTCAAATGACACAATCAATTATGAATGAGGTGAGGGAGGTTTGGAGGGCTGTCGTTGAGTCCCTTGTATTGCTTGTGTGAGGTATGTGAAACCTCTATGTTTTAAAGGGAACCTGTCATTAGAAATTGGTCTAATAAACCGCTACCAGAATGTTGTCTAGCAGCTTTAAACCTTCCAGATCATGTTTCTTTCATGACCCTGCATGGTTCCAAGAAAAGAAAATCAACTTCGAAGGTAGATTAGTTTGACATGGAAGTCAAGCTCTCGCTGCCTGAGAACGCCTCCTCCCCTGTTACATCATGCATAAGACTTCTGGAGATCTGGTTAGTGATGTCTCTGGATGCAGGGGCATCAATAACTGTGAATGGGGGTTTCTGAGGAATAGAGAGCTTCAATTCAGATTTAAAATCTCCGCCTCCTTTACTTTATACAACCAATTTATACTCACTTCAAAATTGATTTTCTGGACGATGTCACCACACTGGATCATGAAAGAAACCTGATGTAGAAGGTGTTCAGCTGCTTCACAACATACTGGTAGTGGTTTATTATGTCAATTTCTGCTGACAGGTTTCCTTTAAATTCACCATATATTTTCAGCAAAGTCAAAGGGGTATTCCCATCTGGGCATTCACATTTAATTTGTCTGACAGATATATACATTTCTTCAATTGGATGATTGAGAAAAATGTCCCCATGTGTAGATAATTTCCCATAAATTAGGTAATTTAGAAACAAAATGGTTGTATTTGGAAACGACCACCTCTGCACACTGGCGGTGGCCACACAAGCATGCGCTATTGAGTCATAAAACTACCTGGATTCAGTGTTCAATACTACAGGACGGCAGTGGGACTTGCAGAAACTCACGGACATTTCATATGCAAAAACAATTCTTTGTGCAATCTCTGCTGCAGTGGCAGTCATATCCAAGGACATGAACCTCATTTCTTAGGGAGCATGGGGCTACATTAATGGGAAATTCACACGTTAATTTTTTTTAATAACAAATGAATTGAAGAAACATATGTATATGGCAGATTAATTAAATTAAATGCCGGTGACTAGATGAGAATACACCTATAAAAAGTTGTAATTATAAATTATAAAAACATGCAAATTCTTACTTTATATTTATTAGGCAAATGGTGCAATAGAATAAGTAATATCACCAAAATAGATAGGTTAGCCAAGTTTTCCCAAGCAAGCAACCTGATAAAGAAAATCTCCACATTTGTGTAAGAGGTCTTATTTGTAAAATGTGTTAAAGGGGTATTCTCATCAGGGCATTTACATTTAATTTAATTCATCTGCCATATGTAAACATTTCTTCAATTAGGTGTTATTAAAAAAAATGTTCCTGTGTGAGGATAGTTTCTCATAAATGTAACCATGTTGTCCCTTAGAAATGAGAGGGCTTTCTTGGATATGACCACCTCACATTTTGGCAGCAATGGCCAGACATGCAGTATTAAGCCCTGCCTGGGCCACAGGATGACTGTGGGACCTGCTGTAACTCTCAGACATTAAATTTACAAAAAAAACCTTTTGTTTCTTTGTGCAATCCCTCCAGCAAAGGTGATCGTATCCAAGGAGTAAGCCTTGTTTCTAAGGGACCATATGACTACATTTATGAGAAATTATCTTCACACAGATAATTTTTTTAATCACATCTAATTGAATAAATTTTTATATATGGCAGATTAATGAAACAGAATGTGAATGCCCAGACGAGAATACCCCTTTAAGTTTTACAGGAAGATTTCCCTGTATTTGAAAGCGATGGACACCATGCCAAAACGTAAAGGAAATCTACCATCACAATCAAGCATGATAAATCAAGGACACTTACTCATTGATCCAGGCACTATGACCTCAATCATTCTAAAATCAACTTGAACTAGAAAAGCACTAGGGGGCGGGGGGCATGACTCCACCTGGGCCCTGTGCCTGGCAGGTGGAGGGGGAAGCGCTCTTATACAATATAACAGCACTGTGAACTGCACCTCTAGGAAGCTTTCACTGAGGCCAGTTGCAAACAAGCATTTTTTTTGTCAGTCGTTACATGTGTGTGCTAGGACAACTGACCCAAACACCGAACATTTCACTGACCCAAACACCAAACACATCTGTCTTGCTTGCGGGTACATCCATCTGCCCTTATGTGTAACCCTTTATTTCCTCTATAGCAATTAACTATTTTCATTGGTCGTATGTCAACATTTAAAATATTGTGAAATAGTCAAAACTTAAATAAAAATTTGTCTCATTTACAAAACAAATGATGACAAATACAGTTTTTAAAAATGTTCTAAAATGCTTTATTTTCTTTAAATGTTAACAAAATGTGCACTTACGACGTGTGTGTGTTGTTTAGTTTCAGTTGTTAGACAGCGGTTTCCATAAGGGGTCGCGCCACATGTCAGGCCATTTATCTCCGGTCTTACAACATTTGTCACTTGAAGTTTAGAATCTCCAACAGCTGCTCTCTTATTATTTTCCTGACTGCAGACCTGAACATTTCGCTGGAATGTGTGATGACTTCATACAAGATTTCAGCTGGAAGTATTACTTTCTTAGTTTAAATGAGTCTGCCCAAGTAAAGATAAGCCACATTTTACCTTCATTCCCAAAGAAGGCTGTCACAAGGTATATACACTCTATGCATCAATCTATTCACTGCATTAAAGATTTCCTTAAAACATATAGAACAATGGGGGCCGAATCGCTCTTTTTTGTCGGGTTTCCCAAAAATTACCGGTTTGCCCCGGGCTTTTGGCACACGCGATTGAATTGTGTCGCATCGGCGCTGGCATGCATGCGATGGAAATCGGGGGCGTGGTCGTTGGAAAACCCGACAGATTCGCAAAAACCGCGTTATTTAAAAAAAAATGTGTCGCTTGACACTCACTTACATGCACCAGGAATAGGATGGTAAACTCCGGTGGACCTCGGCCAGCAGCGACACCTAGTGGTCATCGGACGCATGACCTTCGGGTGAATCGCCGGTAGACCTGAATCCTCGACGGAGAACGCGCCACTGGATTGCGACAGGACTGGGTAAGTAAATGTGCCCCAATATGTATTAGGCGCATATGCTCCTCCCAAATTTGACTGTTCATTTTTTCTCTATATAGGAAATTTGGAGCATAGTATACTAAAAATTGAGATTTAACCACTATAAAGAAGTATTATAAAAATACTAGATAAGTCAATCATTGCAGAATTTTGACCTAAAAACAATATAATGTTATTGTATAGACTGTGGTATACCAGTGCTGTACAAAGATTGGCATCACCCACACAGTCTCAATCTTTATTGCAGGTTGATGACTTAAATTCAATTTTGCAATATGAAAAAAGCAAGCTACCTGAAGGAAACCCACAAACATCAAGGGTACGTACAAACTCAGAAGTTGTACTTCTGAAATTAATACCATTGACTCCAGAGGAAAGTAGTGCTACCCTCTGATCCCCCATGCTGCCCACTTACATTCATGTTTTATCCTATACCTAGGTCATCAGATAATCAAAATGAAAATTATTTTTAAGAAGTAACCAACTGCAATAAATAATTTCTCCATAGTCAAATAATACAAAATTAGCAAAGAAAAAATCTCTTTGTGCTTGTCCAGTTTTACTAGTCTGCTCAGATAAGCTTTTTCTTTGATGCCCATTTTACCAGTAGGGAATAGTAGGGAAAGCAAGTACAAACAGCTTAGGTCAACAGTCTTAATCAGCGGATGTGGGGTTGCTTGTTGGAAGAAAGACAATGGTTGCCAAAAATGTTGATACCCAGAAATAAATCTTGTATTCAGTAGCATATATCAGAAGAGAGAGACCAAATAATGAACATTACACCAGTCTCCCCATCATGGTGCCTACTTTTTCCACTCCACTGGTGTGAGAAGGTTGAGGTTTTCCAATTCCCCAATGTTTGCTTGCCATGCTGTTTTTCCACCTTCTGCCATAGAAGAGTCTCCTGGAACCCCATGGCTTCTGTCAACTCTCCAAAATGAAAGCCTCTAATCAAATATAAACTACCTTTTAATAGAAAAGAGATTATTCAATGAAAGAGAAAAATGATGCAGTGAGAAAATAGATATGTCAGTCTATACATTGAAAGGAGGGAATATTATTAACAAAGCCCCAAGCAAAAAACTTTGGTATGGTAACAAAGCTGGGCGACTTCTTACCTATTTAGCGGAAGGCTGTCAATCAGTATTGCACATCACATCAATGAGGGATTCCACTATATGATGATATGCACCCAACCCAATAAAATAAACCTTATAATTTGCCGTATTCAGGAGGAGACTGAGACAAACAGGGGAGGTAAAGGCTTTTTGGAAAAGGTCTCCTTTCCTGGTCTCTCACAAGATCAACAGTCTCTAGGTTATGAATGTTGTATGGCGGGAAATCATTGGGAAAATTAAAACATTTTCCAAAATCAAAGCCCTGAACCCTAGTGGTTATGCAAGTTCCACAAGGCACTATGTGGACAAGTAACACAGACGGGAGGTGGGCAATGCTTACATAAGGGGCTTAACAGTCAAAAGACTATTCTGTGTCCAGCTCCGTCAGTAGAACCACATGGATTGAAAAGCTGTATCACTAGACTTCTCTCTTTCCAAATTTTTTCTGCAGAAAGGTTTGTTCATTACAAATAAAGAAAATATTGACATAAATATATCAAATTATCAAAAAACTGGAGACGCTATTTGACTTTTACACTTGACCTTATCCCTTATTGTGTACAGTTAAACAGTGGCAGGCCTACAGAATCTATTCTGGTAATCGTCTCCCTGTAAATGAATTAATATTTACTCTGTTAATTAATATTTAGCCATTTCATTGTGTTATAGAGATAAGTAAGTTCTGATTTTCCTATTCTATATGCAACATAATTTACCAGTCTTTAGCTATTTAAATTATACCACATGAACAGTGCCCAGCAGTTCATATTTGTTAGATGTGTATTTGCTGAACTTGCTGATTCTGATGGACCTGAATGAGTATCTAGTGTATTATTTAGTATACAGACAGTATATAAGGGGTTATTTATCATTGGTTTTGCACCTAATTCTAAAACTATCCAGTGCAAAGCCAGAGTAATGGATGTTGCATAGTGACTCCAGTTCCCTGGTGGCGTACACTCACTGGCCACTTTATTAGGTACACCATGCTAGTAACGGGTTGGACCCCCTTTTGCCTTCAGAACTGCCTCAATTCTTCGTGGCATAGATTCAACAAGGTGCTGGAAGCATTCCTCAGAGATTTTGGTCCATATTGACATGATGGCATCACACAGTTGCCGCAGATTTGTGGGCTGCACATCCATGATGCGAATCTCCTGTTTCCACCACATCCCAAAGATGCTCTATTGGATTGAGATCTGGTGACTGTGGAGGCCATTTGAGTACAGTGACCTCATTGTCATGTTCAAGAAACCAGTCTGAGATGATTCCAGCTTTATGACATGGCGCATTATCCTGCTGAAAGTAGCCATCAGATGTTGGGTACATTGTGGTCATAAAGGGATGGACATGGTCAGCAACAATACTCAGGTAGGCTGTGGCGTTGCAACGATGCTCAATTGGTACCAAGGGGCCCAAAGAGTGCCAAGAAAATATTCCCCACACCATGACACCACCACCAGCCTGTGGTCTTCTGCTGCTGTAGCCCATCTGCCTCAAAGTTCGATGTACTGTGCGTTCAGAGATGCTCTTCTGCCTACCTTGGTTGTAACGGGTGGCGATTTGAGTCACTGTTGCCTTTCTATCAGCTTGAACCAGTCTGCCCATTCTCCTCTGACCTCTGGCATCAACAAGGCATTTCCGCCCACAGAACTGCCACTCACTGGATGTTTTTTCTTTTTCGGACCATTCTCTGTACACCCTAGAGATGGTTGTGCATGAAAATCCCAGTAGATCAGCAGTTTCTGAAATACTCAGACCAGCCCTTCTGGCACCAACAACCATGCCACGTTCAAAGGCACTCAAATCACCTTTCTTCCCCATACTGATGCTCGGTTTGAACTGCAGGAGATTGTCTTGACCATGTCTACATGTCTACATGCCTAAATGCACTGAGTTGCCGCCATGTGATTGGCTGATTAGAAATTAAGTGTTAACGAGCAGTTGGACAGGTGTACCTAATAAAGTGGCCGGTGAGTGTATGTCTCTATGCATTTTTTTTTTTGAATTTGCTACTTTTTTGCGACTTTTTGAAAAAAAATCCCAAATAATAAGAGCATAAGCAACACCATGCAGAGCCAGATGCATGACTTGGGAGTTTTGCAAAAAGTGGTGTGATGGGACTTTTTATGTATTTTAAGAATGTTTTGGGACTTTTTGAAAAAAATCCCAGACAGAAAATAAACCATAAGAACATTTATTAATGGGCCAAAGCAACTTTAATGAATCTTATGTGCAGTGGAGCTCCAAAAACAGACATAGAACTGCCCCAAGGGGCCGGCATAATCATATATGACCCCCATAGAGTGTATAATGAACACAAAGGGGCACATTTACTTACCCGGTCCAGTCGCGATCCCGCGGCGTGTTATCCGATGAGGATTCGGGTCTGCCTGCGCCGAGGTCATCCGGAGTTCACCTGCTTCTTCCGGATGCATGTAAGTGCTAATCTTGCAACACAAATTCTTTTTTAAATTCCGCTGGGTTGTCCAACGGCCACGCCCCCGATTTCTGTTGCGTGAAAGCCAGCGCCGATGCGCCAAAAGCGCGTGCGTCAAAATCCCGGGGCAATTCGGCTCAAATCGGAAATTATCGGGAAACCCGACGAAAGTGTGCGATTCGGACCCTTAGTAAATGAGCCCCAGAGAGTCCCCTCTCCATGGCAGATTGTTTGAAGTTTTCACTGCCCAATTTATTTGGTCTCAAAAATTGTTTATAACCCTTTCACTGCCAATTTTTTATAACCCTTTTTCAGTTTGTAGCTGGCATGCGGCAATGGTCAGGTCGGCACTTCCAGGTCTCTGTAAACAAACAGAGACCCGGCAGTGATGTCTGGCACCGCAGCGGTGTGTGGAAAGACGGGAGTGGAGAGGTAAGTATATGCATTTCATTATTTTCCAAGCTCCCTCCAGCGATATAATATATTTTTTAAAAAAATCAAATGTGGATAACCCCTTAAACTCTTTACAGACACGGAAGTATTATCTCCTTACAGAGCTGAATTATAAAGTTAAATATTCTGTATATTCTCTTTTCACTGAAGAATAAAGGAACTAAAATATGAGACCGAGAGGCTTTTCTTCCCAAAGAAAGCATATGCAAGGTTTACTATTTTTTCCTGCATTCTTTTAATTCGGAAATTCAAAAGAATTATCTTTAAAGTTTTAGCTACACCTTTAAGTAATTTTACTGTTGTATTTTGCAGTTAAATAACCTTGATCATTTAGATTTTTGACTCAGACCAGTGGCCGTTTTATTGAAGGGAAGGACACGTTATGTGTTTATGTTATATCAACAAAGTAGTGGTAGATAAAGGCATTATCCATGGAATATAATAACTCAATTTAATATAAAAAATGAATTACTACTAGGCTTTCCCATTGCTTTGCCTGTAGTAGTGCATTTTCAGTGGTTTGGCACTGGGCTGGGAGACTCCACCTGGACCTGGTCACATGATGCAGTGACCTGGTCACATGATGCAGTGATCTGGTCACATGATGCAGCGATAGCGCTACTCTTGGGTAGGGGAAGCCGTGTGGTGAAAAATTATTGCTGCCTGATTTTGATTAATTAAAAATTAATTAAATTAAAAACAGATATGGAAATGTCCTAAAATTTATATATGTTGAAAAAAAAATTAGTTTAAAAACAGAGAAATGGGGAAGGGGAAAGCAAGTTAGTAAATTACACCACTGCTGTGAATATATTGCTGACGTTTTATATTTCCCGGATAACCCCTTTAAGATACTAGTTGGACTTTAAAATTTTCATGATGCAATTATTATGATCCGATGTTATGATTGTTATCCAAGCAGTACACTAATTTTTGTCCAGCCGTAACTACATTTTTCAGCAACCTATAATACTGCATCATGCACAGTCATTTTCATAAGTCCTAACTCTCCTGATACTTTTGCATCTTTGTAATGTCATTATACCATATTGTCTGTGCTGAGATGTTATTCAGCTTACAATTATATTAGTTACTGTCAGAGAGCTGTCAGGTTTAGAGCTAGACCCTCAGGCAAAATGAAATTGAGTATACTTACTTAGACAAATCATTGCAATAGCATGTGATTTCTTGGTTGCTTGTTTCTGTTTTTGAGTGCTAGCTAGGCTGTGCTCCGTTCAGGGCAGATCTTCAGTACAATCAATGCTTTGTGAATGTCGGGGTCTTCATAAAAGATTTTAGATAGACAGGAGATTACACACAATGTAAGGACATTCTTATAATAAAATACAGGCAGTCCCCGGGTTACGTACAAGATTCTGCAGGTTTTTCTTAAGTTGAATTTGTATGTCAGTCGGAACTGTACATTTTATAGTTGTAACCCCAGCCAAAATGTTCTTCTTCTCTGAGACAGTTATATTTTAAAACTTTTAGGTTGTCATAAGAACCAGAATTAACAATAAAGCTTTATTGCAGACACCTGTGATAACTGTTACAGCTGATTATTGTAGCCTAGGAATAAAGTACAGTAAATTACCAACATCCAGAGGCCATTTGTAACTATGGTAGGTTGTCTGTAAGTCGGGTGTTCTTAAGTCGGGGATCGCCTGTAGTTGGATCTTCTGCTATGCAACTTATAAATAATACAAAGAATCTTGTGGTACTTGGAAAATTCACTACATTTACCATTTATAGAAGCTTCCAAAGTTAAAGGGTTTGTCCAGGATCAAAAACTTTATATATGAAGTTGGGGGGGGGGGGGTGTATATAAACAATAAAGAGCTTATACTCACTTCTCCCAGAACTCTTATTCAGTCTTAGCACTGCCCATTTCTGATGGATTCTGTATGTATACACCTGCATGGCACGTCTGCTACAGCTTGTAACTGCTGCTGTAGCAAACAGAAGCCTGCAGTGATGGGTGGTGCTTAGGTTGAAGAGGATTGCTGAGAGAGGTGAGTCTAAGCTCTTTTATTTGCCTGTATGTATACTCCCTTGAACCATATATAAATAATTCATCTAAATAAACCCTTTTAAAGGGGTTGGGCACTCTTCCTCATGTTTTTCTTTAATAATAATAATAATAATAATAATTCTTTATTTATATAGCGCACACAGATTATGCAGCGCTGCACAAAGCTTGCCAAATTGGTCCCTGTCCCCATGGGACTCACAATCTAAACAACCCAACAGTATGTTTTGGAGTGTGGGCGGAAAACTGGAGGACCCGGAGGAAACCCACACAAACACGGAGAGAACATACAAACTCTTTGCAGATGTTGACCTAAGTAGGATTCAAACCCAGGACTCCAGCACTGCAAGGCAGAAGTGCTAATCACTCAGCCACCGTGCCGCCAATTAATGTGTGTAAGTGTGGGGGCAGAATATTAGGTAAATTACTAAAGTACATCTATTAATAGTTCTGCTCCGATTTCTTCATATATACCTCATCAGCCAGACATTACTGTCCATAAAATGGCTGCTGATGGAGGGTCATGTGATCCCTGACCATGAGCAATCAGCCTGCCAGGACCTTATGATAGTATTCAATAATATCATCACGGGCCACCCACATAACATCTACCAGGGAGATAGATATCTATACAGTGCCCATTGTAATGAATGGGTTAAAACGAGACATCCTCGGGTCTTTGGAAGACCCAAGGCTGTCATAGTGACAGATCGGTGCTCCCCGATGACGTTACGGGGAGCGACGATCGTCGCCAAGATTAAGGGCCTTGCAGGGTAATTGGTCATGGTCAGAGATCACATGACTCTCTGTGAACAGCAATTTTAAATAAATAATAATAAAGCTTTATTTATATTGATTATCAATTTCGGCAGCGCTTTATAGATTATATTTTCAACAGCGCTTTACAGATAATGGGGGTACATATACATACACAGTAAGACTATTATTGAGCAATAAAATATTCATCTGTTACTTGCAACAATAGGAATGAGGGGCCTGTTTGCAATTGCAATTGTCTACTTACAATTAACAATTATTAGTAAAATTATAGGCAGTCCATAACAGTCAATCTATTCATATCATCCTACTTGCAGATTTTTTTTTTTTTCATTACTTCCTTTTTTTTAAAGAATATTATGTCCTGGATGGTTGTAATATCCAATGTAGACTCACTTTATGGTAAAGGAATATTAGTCAAATATGTAATTAGTTCTGTTTTAGAGCCCCACATCCCATGGGAAGCTTACTCTCTGTCTTCTTAGAATATATATTTGCAAGTGAAATACTGCAAGAGATGAGTTTTCCCTGGTGCTCTTTGCATACATCTGATCATCATTTATGAGCTCTGACAAGGTTACATGGACCTATGACTTCACACTGAGCAGTGTTATTGAAATGCAGAGCTTCCAGGATTCATTACTACTATGCACTATGCACATAAGGATTCTGATTTCTAATGAGGTTAATAAGCTAAACATTAGGAAGTCACTGAATGATGAAGCTTTACATTACATTTTCTTTTGTAAAGACTTTTATCAATCCAAATCATTTTCACAAGTAGAATAGACAAAATGCATTTTACATGGGGTTTCCCATCTGAAGCATCTACGGACATATGCCCTATTAGGATAAGGAGGCCATAAAGTAGTATCCCTCATTTTGGACACTCCTCTATGTTGTTTAAAATGTATTAAACCACTGTTCCTACAGATTTAGGAGTATAGTGTGTGGTCCAACCAGAGACAGAATTTGCTATATGCATACAATGGAGCACATTTACTAAGAACAGTGCAGTGTATGATAGGTGCAGTTTGCCTGTGTAGTGTGCAGAGGGCGCCAGATTCAGGATTTGTCTCACATTCTTCATGAATCTTGCGCACCCTGCACTGTGCAGCACTTTTTTTCTGGTGCACCTTTAACATGGGGTGTGCAACACATTTCTGTCTGACTTGATAAATGTGGCGCTTGGTCCAACTGAGCACTGGAATGCCCCCTAAAGTGCCGAAATTTGTGTCGCATCAGGTATAGTGCAGTGTGCGCCACAATCTTGTCACATGCGAAATGTGTCTCAAATACCTGTGCAAGCAGTTTGCACTGAAGAGAACGTGTAAAGTCCAACAGAAAACTGGCGCACGGCTCTAAGTAAATGTGGGCCAAAGTTAATTATCAGTTGCCACTCAATGGACTCCTAAACCCATGAAAAGCAGGTATTTGAATAAATTAAATGCAAGTTGTACAAGTTATTTTCTACAAAATCTACGTATAATTCTGATCGGCTAATCTAAATTTTAACATACTCTCTGTACACAGGACTGAATACTTAGGCTGCATCACATTCTTGCAGTCTTCTGTTATAATAAATTGCGAGGATTTCGGACATACCCCTAATACAGAGGGCTAAGACATCCAATTGTATGAACATACAGTGGGATAAATCATCTGGTTTAGCTCTACCTCACCCGCTGGACAAAGAGAGAAGATCAGTAGCAGAAAGTGATTGGCTGCTGACATTGTTTAGGCTGTTTGGCCATTGATGTCACTGTCTTTGTATGGACAATGATATCACTGGGGTGCTCCCTAAGCGTACACTCAGTGGAGGCCAAGGAAGGAATTTGATACTTTGCATCCACCCTCATTGCCCCAAATGGCCTCTGCTGACTGTATACATCGCTCGGCAGGACAGAGCAGGATGGAAGACTTAGCTTACTGCAGTGATGGCGAACCTATGGCACGGGTGCCAGAGGTGGCACTCGGAGCCCTTTCTGTGGGCACCCAAGCTGTTGTTCCAGGACAGAGTTTAGCAGACAGGACTGGAATCTTCCGGCTGCTCTCAATGCTCTTTTAAGATGACACATCCTTGACTGATTAGAACTGCAGAAAGAGTGAGAAGGGCCAGAATATATTTTGATGGCCACATGATTCTTCCAGTACAGAGAGACCCTGGAGAGAAGCTATAATGATGTATGAATTTGCCCTCCTGCTTTCAACTATCTTGATGTACTCAGGGGTCCAATACGATTGATTGTTGTGAAAGAACAAGGAGCAAAAATTTACTGTTTAAATTGTCAAGTTGGCACTTGATGGTAAATAAGTGGGTTTTGGTTTTAGTTTGGGCACCCAGCCCTTAAAAGGTTCGCCATCACTGGCTTACTGCATCTTTCCATCTAATGTTTTCCACATTATACAACATTAACTATGTCTCTGTCTGCCAATATATGTTTATGGATACATTCAGAGTACAGACAGGGAGCTTTCCTGATGTATAAAAACAATGTGCTGTGAGTATATATCCCTGTAAATACTAAGATTGACCATCTGTGGACCCCTTGAAAACTGTGGAATCAGCAGAATAATGGACTGAGGCAAGTATTAGTTCTCAGATAATTATTATTCCACGGGCACAATACACAGGGCAGGTAGATTCAGAGTGTAGCTGTGTGTGTGGACCTTGCTGGTAAAGGAAGGAATAGCCCACACTTTTCCTTGAAAATGCGTAAAAAGAGTTGAAAGTAAAAAGTTTTACCTGCACTGTCCAAGTAATGTAAAAGAAGAGTTAAAGTAGTCCTTGCAATAAGGCATAATGTCCCCAAAATATAACTGTATCATGTTCCGATTGTTGTTGTTCACCTAAACAATCAAAAAAGGTTCCAACATCCAGAAAATTGGCTCCTAGATATGATCCTCCAAATGGTAAACTTTAAGCAAGTCAGCAAAGATGCGGGGCAGCCTCATCCAGTACCTGCAAACCCGCTAAACAGTTCAATCGGAGTGCCATCACTGAATCTACGGATCATGTGGAAGAAAACTTCACCTCAATGCGTTTTGAAAGTCACGGCTTTCTTCGTCAAGAATGAGAGTTATGTGTGCCGTAACATGGCAATCCATCTGATATAGAGTCTGGCAACTGCAAGTATTGCTGAGGTCTGTAGTACCCAAGTATACGCCGAGACCCCTAATTTTAACAAAAAAACTGGAAAAACCTATTGACTCAAGTATAAGCCGAGGGTGTAAAATACATTGGTCACGGCTCCCCCAGTATAGAGCCAGCAAGCCCCCTTTGGTATATAGCCAGCAACCCCCTGTAGTATATAGCCAGCAAGCCCCCTGTAGTATATAGCCAGCAAGCCCCCTGTAGTATGTAGCCTGCTATCCCCTCTAGTCACGATGCCTGCGAAGGACCGCGCGTCAACATGGAGCCGAAGCTGAAACATTGCTTTATAGAAGAGGACCTGCCGGGGGCCGTCGGAAGGTGAGTACGCTGTTTGTTTGTTTTTTCTTGACTCGAGTATAAGCCGAGGTGAGGTTTTTCAGCACATTTTTGTGCTGAAAAACTCGGCTTATACTCGAGTATATATGGTATACTCTCTACAAGGATACATGTTAAAAAATAATCAATAATAAAAAATGTATATTGATATTAAAAATCAAAAAGTTCTATTTCATGGTTAAGGCCATTTGGGGCCAATGTTTCCAATCATACCTTTTGTGTGGCAGTTCATTTGTTGTTTAATCCTATAATCAGATCCTACCAACCCTTTCTTGCTAAAGTTTAAAGCTCGGTTGATATAAAAATGTTCTTATTTGTCTGGACATCCCTTATTCTATGTTCATGTATTGTGAGGACCAGTAAATTACCAAGATTCTGTGCTTTTTTGAAAATAAAATGTTTTTTCTTGGTATCAAATCGCTGATTACTTTATCTTCGATCAAAACGTGCCAATATTTATGCATAATTTGCTTAAATATTCCCCCATCGTTTGTATATTATACAATGAATGGCATTTCCATGGCAATAATTTTCCCATCTGAATTCATTCCTTTCATACAGGGATTAATTATTTCTTCTTGTGAACAACTGTTTTTCAGTAGTTCACTTCTGGAGATAATAGCGATCTCTAGTTTTTTGGATTATTCAGACGAACAGCAAGAATCGGAACTGGATGCAGCCATCTTTCGGGGACTTCATTCTTTTTTGCAGGTTCTACTTTAACCCTTGTTGTACATTACCAAAATTTTTTACTTTAAAGTATTAGTTCTCCTTCATTGTTTAGAGTGACAAAGCTGTACTGGGCATGGCTACACAAACATATATATATATATATATATATATATATAGTGCCACATTCTCCTAATCAACAGGGTTGTTGTCTAGTGCTAGGCCTTTTTTATGCCTGCATACAAGGGGTTGTCTGAGTTTTTACATATACAGGAAGTCCCCGGGTTACATACAAGATAGGTTCTGTAGGTTTTTTCTCAAGTTGAATTTGTATGTAAGCCGGAAGTGTATATTTTATAATCGTAACCCCAGCCAAAATTTTGGTTGGTCTCTGTGACAATTGGATTTTAAAAATGTTGGATTGTCCTAAGAACCAGGATTAATAATAAAGCTTCATTGCAGGCAAGTGTGATAACTGTTTTAGCTGTTTATTGTAGCCTGGGACTAAAGTACAAAAAATTACCAACATCCAGAGGTCTGTTTGTAACTATGGGTCGTATGTAAGTCTGGTGTTCTTAAGTAGGGGACCGCCTGTACATTAGGATTCAGAAATAAAATTTTGGCTGCAAGGGGGGAGGGGGGGCTTTTATTTTGTTCTTTCCTTAATCTTTTGAATATCCCTTTATAAAAATGGATGACTCACATCATATGAATATATATATAATCTATAGATTTATAACCACATTTAGTATACTCAGGCTCATCTTCAGCCTCTATACAAGCCTATGCATTGTCTTGCTGTTTACACAAGATGTATTGCATCCTTACCCTTGTGCTGTATCTTATAACCTTCCTCTGTATGAGGCAGACTGAATGCACATCCTTCCTTTTTTTATCCTTTCCATTAAGTACTTAGAGATGGTTGAGTATTGGGCTCCCTTCCCAGTTCCTCCAGTGCAGTCTAGATGTAGCCTGAAGCTTTATAATTATTCCAGTCTAGTACAAATAACTATTGATTCTTTGTGAGATGCATTTGCTATCATCAACATTACTTTAATGGATGTTTTGGCCTCAGATGGATCTGCATTAGAGTGATACAGCTTTGTTCCAGAGTGTAATAGGCTGATCTATAAATATTAGTCTCTGATTCTAGAATTTAATAGCCTGAGTGACACACAATTTTTTTTTTTTTTAAATTATGGGATCCAAACTATCTTTTTAAAAAGAATGTCCAGATTTATTTTTTTCATGGTACGGTGTCCAGATTTATTAATTTGAATTCATTAAAAAAGAGTCGCCTCCGACAGTTGACTTTGTCGACCGGCCACAGCTAAACACAAACTGAACTAAATGACAACCTAGCTTTTCCCAAGGAATTGATCCTGAAAGGCAGCTGTCAATAAAAAGCAGTCCTGGGTGTGGTTTTCAAGCATAGAAGCCTGAAACCAAATCTAAATCAGAGGGTTCCGACAAATACCCTGCACAACCATAGAATTAAATTATAATTTTAAATATTGACCACCTGCACCTACCACTAGGGGGAGCTTAGAAGCTTACTGCATACCTTTCATACATGAATAGGATTGGCCTATGTGTGAAAATCATAAGGGATATCTTGCTGATTGGTTAAGATTTGCCTGTAGGAGAACGATTGTTTGGTTTTACCTACTAGATTAATTTATCATAAAACCGTGGAAGTTATTTGGACTCCTGGTAAATCCTTAAGTTGTCTTCGCAGTAAGTGTTGGGATTACTTTATTATATTATATTCATTACCCATGATTGCCTTTGCATACTTTTAGTGCTTGGCTTTATAACTTTCAATTTTATAGGATATCATTTCTTTGCTCCCTTTTGTTCTAGTGCATTTGCCCACTTTGAAGAATTTTACCAATTGATTTGCAAGACAAATAAAAGCATCTGGTTTGAAGAGGGAAAATGCAGCATTTAAGCCTCAGCAATAGGACAATGGCTCTTTTTTTAACACTTAGCCTGACCACAATGTCAAACAAGATCCTGTCATGCATTTCTCATAAATTCATATCAACAGCTGTCAATGGTAGCAAATGTTGTTTCCTGTTCTACTGACCAAAGGTTCTTTATTATACAATGTGCCGTGTCACTCTAGGACGCTGCCATTTTATCGTGTCATTAGTTCTGTATCATAGCATGTCTGCTGCTGTGTAATGCCAGACAGGAACTGATAGAAGATAATTGGCTATAAGAACAGAATGCAATCAGATGTAGCTACTGTAAGCCCCAGAGCATATGTTCTGTACAGCTATATTAGGGCTGATCCAAATTGGAATGTTTGCAAACTAGTGTAGGTGGTGAACCTGGTCCTTTCTTTTAGTTAGAGGACTATTAGCAAAGTAATAATCTGGTCACTATAGATAATCATAATACTAATAATTTATTTATTGTCCCCGAAAAGGGGGAAAAGAAGATGTCACAACCGGTTTGACAACACAAACAATACATAAAATACAATACAATAGAAAACATAAAAAATATAAAATTTGGAACATAAAACCACTAACCACCAGAACCTGTACAGTACCCTATACTCAGGATGCAGATGCAGGACATTAACCAGCGCCATCCCATTCCCCCTCACACAAGATTAGTTGGACTGTATGAAGTTCCCTAAGGTTTTCACATAAGAGAATCAGTGACTTTGTCGACCGTCCATCACTCAGGCCACAGCTGAACACAAACTGAATAAAATGACAACCCAGCTTTCCCCAAGGAATTGATCCTGAAAGGCAGCTGTCAATAAAAAGCAGTCCTGGATGTGGTTTTCAAGCACAGAAGTCTGAAACCAAATCTAAATCAGAGGGTTCTGACAAATACCCTGCACAACCATAGATTTAAAGAGAACCTGTCACCCATAAAAAAGGCACTAGGAGCTGCTTACTAATGATGTAGAATTGCATCATTACCTGTGCAAAAAAGCAGACTGTAGCTAAAGCACTGATGTGGGGTGGCCCGCAGCATGCCCTATATTGCCTATTCTGTGCCCCATGGTGTGAATTAGGACTTAGATTAGGACTTCCAGGGGCCTGGGCTGTATGAATATTATAGCCCCTACACGTCTGGAATTTACTTCCTACATATGGTACTACAATCAAGTTTTTTGGGGAATGGCCTAGTTTCAATGAGAGGTTTCAGGACCTTTGGACCTTCAAAGTTCCTGAAATGGCTCTTGTGTACATGTGAATTGAGAGCAGGAACAGATGTATGAGTATTTCATGGCTGGTGGTCCATAGGCAGGTAAGGGAGGTTTCAGTAGAAGCTTGAGGTATACACCAGACTGAACTGCTGCTATAGGTGGCTGTGTAAAAATACAATAGAAGTCACACAATAGAAGAGCACACTGGTCTCATGTCTTTTTTTCCTAGCACTGCAATACAACCTGCACAATGATAAGATTTGTCTTAAGCTGAGGGGAGAATGGAGACAGAGGAGGTTACAAATTCAACATATTCCACTGTACGTCCATTCTACATTTACCTCTAATTCTGACATTTACCTGTAATGGAAGACTCCACATGTGATATGAGAGGAGCCTTTATATTCAAGATGCTTCAAAAGAACATTAATAAATCAATTATTGTTTCTATTTCTTATTTCAATTCATGTCTTTTTCCAAAGTAGTTAAGAAAACAATCTGGGATTATCCAGTTTGGCAAACCTCCTGCCATGAGGAATTATAGAACCCCTATAAATTTTAATAAGTGCATTATGTGCCTTGGAATAAAGTGTGACAAAAATTAGATCTATTTTAAAAGCCTGCAAAATACTGTATTGAGATTCATGTTCCGTTTCAGAAATAGCCCTAATGACGTATTATGGAAAGGAACAAATTCCAGCTGTGATCTTATGGTTGCTTATAGAGACCGTGCAGAAAACTGTTGGACTCGCTATTTTAATGAGATTAAAATGATAAACATAGCATCAAGGTCTCCAATGTCAGCCCGGCACAAGCTACGGCTCTCATTGTCTCCTGCAGAAGTAAAGTGACAGTCATTATCTGCCACAAGTATACATTGCAACAAGTGCACAGACTGGTAATAGGAAAGCAATGAATCATTATATAACCATATTTTTCAGCAGATACTTTCATATCTAACATGTGCAGGTGTAGTAGAGAGGCTCTCAGCGGCTCTGCATTGTCACCAGAGATCATTTGCCATTGTAGAACAATAGGACATCTCATGGGTGCATGGATGAATACACCTTCTCTTTCATGTATAACAGCTGAACCAAGTTCAGGTCTGTGCTGCCGGACAGTCTTCTTTCAATAAAAAGAAATAGATGTTATACATGAGAGTTCTCATCTGATTATAGGATTTAATCTGCTCAAGCGATGGGCAAATCATTTGTAAGTTTTTAGGGCAAAGGAAGAGACAAATAGACCTGAAACTTCACTTTTTAACTTTTGCTGGACTTAAAACCAATGTCAGGATAAAGGATGACAGTGGCATTTAAGGAAACCTACCATGAGGAACAGGGGCGTAACTACAGTGGTAGCAGCCATAGCACCTGCTATGGGGCCCACAGTGTCAGGGGGCCCCATCATCCAACCTGACAAACTAAAGAATGGAGGATGTACACTATTATATACATATTTTGCTGCACCTTGTACAACATAATATGTGTGTAACATATATGTTATGTATATGTGCTGGATCTGTTATGTGTATATACTCGATGTGTATATATACTGCATTATGCTTTATATGTGTATTGTGTATACCATGCAACTGTAACTCATATTTGTGAGCATATAAATATGTATATTTTTTTAAGGGGGAAGGGGGGCCCCATTCAGAGGCCCTGCCTCTCCTAGTTACGCCACTGATGGGGAATCTACTATCATAAGTAGATCTGATTGTAGATTCCTCCTGTCTGCCTCTGCCCCAATCTGTAATTTAATAATCCTGGAACCTAACCTAACATGTTAAAAACTTAATTTTAGTAATATGTAAATTAACTGCAGAGGCTTGTGGGGCGTGTACTAGCCTCGCCGGGCACTGGGAGCTGAGGCTACTACATGCCTCAGTAGCCTCTGCAGTTACTTTACATATTACTTAAATAAAGTTTTTAACAAGTTAGGTTCCAGGATTATTAAATTACTGATTAGGACAGAGGCAGGAAGAAGGCACCTACCATCAGATCTACTTAGATTCCTTATGGAAGAGTTTCTTTAAGGAGGTATTCCCATCTGGGAATTTATATTTAATTTAAGTCATTTGCCACATGTAAACATTTCATCAATTGGATGTTATTAAAAAAAAATGTTCCTGTGTGAAGATAATTTCTCATAAATGTAGTAAAGTTGTCCCTTAGAAACAAGATGGCTTCCTCCTCACATTTTACCACCAGGATGAAGGATTGTAAACCAAACACTGACATACTGGTGTGTGAACCCTTTGGCAGGATCTGTTCTTCTTTAAGTGTCTTATGCCCTTATTGTTAGGAAAAAATGCTTTTATGCAAAAAAGTCTAAGGGAATCCAAGCTCCATAGGTGTTAATGGAGACTGGAGCTGCTCAAGCTAATTTGCATAATTTTAAACACCTTTTTGTGTTAAAACCAAGGCATAAGAAGTTAAAAGAAAAGCAGATTTAGACAGAGGGGACACACACCAGTGTGTCAGTGTGCTTGGTTTACAATCCTTTATCCTGGTAGTAGATGTCCTTTAATGCATGCATATCACCTCATCTTCAGCCATTTTTAGATGATAGATAACATTTCTTGAGGTGAGCCTTTGGCCTAAGGGCGGCGGTGTGCAATAAATCAGAGGGGACTAATGAGCTAAGTCTTGCCAATTAAGGTCTCCTGTACTTTGTTTTTAGCTTCTGTAACTACTTGTACACCTTCCTTAAATGTTTGTGGCTTCTTAAAAGTCCTCAGCAGCTTTCTCCTTTACACTCACCATAGGAAACACTTCTGGAATGTGCACATAGGAAGAGCAAGTTTAATACTGCAGTGCAATGATGGGATATAGCTCAGTTAAGTTGGATACTTAGTGGACAGATGATAGTGCAGTGCTTGCAGTACTGTAAGTGTAAGGGGAAGGTCTTGCACAGTTTCATCCAAGTTAGTTTTCCTAACTTGGATGTTCATTTTACAGAGTTCTAAGTGTCTAGTTGTCTCTGTCCATGTTATTCATGCTGGGCTCTCCCTCTACCTCCTGTGCCCTCACTGCTGGCTTGTGTCAACTCTCTAATAAAGCTGCTTGCAGTAGGATGGTCAGGGCAACCATTAGGGGTCCCTGACTTTGTGGGACCCCCCTCTCTCATGCACTTGTACTATGCACCATATCAAATATTCTTTCTCCTAAATCTAGACCCCAGAAAAAATTATGGGAAATACTGCAACCCAATGTATTTTAGATAGATACATAACAAAGCGTACTTGAAGCGTACTCCTATTGTCGACCTAGATCGAGAATCATACATGATTCTGTACAAAAACAGTAACTGTTTCTGTATTGTATGTGTATAGCACACATACAGATGTAGAAAATATTTGTGTGAGCATATACGTCATGTTATGCAATGTGTTCATTGTCATCTGCATGTTTATAGGTTTCGATGTGTAAATATCTATAGTCATACACACATATATGGGGGAGTAACGTTTGACTTTTCATCTCAGGCAGCTTGGTGTGGCCTTGTTTATCACATAGCCATAGATAGATAATGGATAGATAATCAATAGCTGTGTTTTAGAGATGGTTTGCTCATTGGTATTGGTTTTGATATGGTTGTAAATTCAAGTGTCGGATTACTCCAAATTTGCCATTAGTGACTAGAAGGTGATAAGCAGCGTCTGCCATCTTCAAAACCACTCTAGAACCTCTGGCAGGTGCACGGCACTTTGCCTTGGCTGTCACCCCCAACCAGTTGTTTTCTATCTAGCTGGGAAGCTTTGATAGTGTCCTGGCCCCTGTGCACGCTCTCTCCACGGGAGAGGATGAAATCCAACTGTCTGTCTTCAAATCCGCAGCTGCTCCACCTGCCTGTGTAAGGAAAGGGGAACGCTGAGCCAGCCAAACCCACTAACAGAATTTCTGCTTAACATTGTACAATGACAGCCATAAAACAAGGCCTGTACGGGCAGACAGCTTGGAGAGACAATTCCACGCTTTGCAGAAACCCTACGTATAAACATTCAGTCTACAAAGGAATGTTAATGATGAAATGATGATCTGACACATAAAACAAAAACTCAATTCCAAGAAAGAAAAAAGAAGTGATTTGCATATCCCTTAATACAACAATTCTTAGATTAAAAGCAATTAAAAGGATATCTACATATTCATATATTCTAATGAGTCTAGGGAGCATATTAGGCATAAATAATTCCATATTCCACTTTGCATGTATCAACAATAAAAACTAAATGTAGAAATATATATGTACATATAATTTATATTACAGTTAAATTAAAGCTGTGTATACAGTATATATATATATATATATATATATATATATATATATATATATTATATTGTGTACACATGCCATATCTATAGGTAAGCTGAATAAAAAATTGGAAGATCATACAATTTTTGTGGAGACACTCTTTGCGGCGCCCCCTTTTTTAAATGAGTATGACAGACATAAAAGGGGATTTCACACTTATAGCACTAAGGCCTCTTTCACACGAACATATGGTCACCATGGCAATAGTCCGGGCAAGCATACAGCCGTGCGCTCAAGAGAGAAGGGGTGAACGCTACTCTCCATAGTGCCACACAGTGTTAGGTCGTACATAGAGGAAAAGATAGAGCATGCTGTATCTTTCTCCAATGGATGGTATGGTGACACATGTGTGGGGTCAACATAAGCTGTCGGGCGCAGGACTTCTGTGAGGAATGATATCTAGCCACAGACTGTCCCTAACGCGTTTGTGTGAAAGGGGTCTAATTCTGTATCTATAGTGCAAAAGGTCAGGTGTCCCCTATAGGCACTCAGACATGACAAATTCTCCATGTATTTCCATGGCAGTAATGCAGATAGCTTAGACCTGGGGAATAGGATATATGTGTTATTAGTAGGAAGCCCCTTTGAAATTTGTCTGAAGCCTTGGAAAACACTCATTCAACCATTCACTAAACCTTTTCCCCCATTTAGGAAATACTGATGGGGATTGAAACACAGAAAGGTACATATTTTGTTGTCAATAACTTTTGTATATGGAGCTATGTAAGGTGTACATTTTTGCTGATGTTATCATTGCTACTTTTTGGGGGGACTGTATAACCTTTTGATCACCTTTTATGAAAATGTTTGTGTTTTGAAATAACAACAAAGGGGCTCATATACTAAGGGTCCCCGCCTGCACAAACGTTGAATATTCAGACGACTACTGTTTTGCGCCACATTTAAAAGCAGATTGTGGGGCATGAGATCGGATTTTGCCGCAAAAGTATGACTTTCATGCAACAGAAATTGGGGGAGGGGGGCGGTCCGATGGACGATCTGACAGATTCGGACAACGCACGGGATTTAACATTCAAAATTGTGTCGCAAGCCGCGCACTTACATGCATCGGGAAGAACATGGTGAATTCCGGCGGACCTGAGCGGGGAAGTGACACATGCAGGAAATTGGACGCACAATCTTATTGAATCGTGGCAGCTCCAAATCCTCGTCGGACAACGCACCTCGGGGATCACGAGAGGATGGGTAAGTAAATGAGCCCCAAAGTGTTTCTTTTGACCTTTGGGTGCTATTTTCCATTATCACCAGCATGAATGTGGCATGTTAGGGGATTCCACCTGCTTCTCCGCTGGATTGGACCTGAATTGGAGCTTTTCAGGGGTCTGATGCTTCTCCAGAAAGCCCCGGGGCTGGCTGGTGTGGTGTCCTATTTACTGGTATGATTTATCCCATTGTTTTCTATGTATGAAATCTGTTGTTATTAATATAATACAATTAAATTTAGAGTGATTAGGTCTGTTCTGTTGGAATATGCTTTGTACCATATTTATACTTTGGGTTAATTAGTGATATGGATTATAACACACACCTTTTTAATTTTGTTGGCTTTCTTTGCCAATGGCTACATTTTAATCATGTTTTGTGAACTAAATAAAGATTTAAAGTTGAATTATGCTTTTTGGTGTTATTTTTTTTTCTGACTTACAAACTTTTGGTTATCATTATTAGTTTAACTGGGGGTAAACTTATTTATTTCTTGCCCTTACCACCCTGTTACACTCTTTTGAATACATTGGTATTGCAGTGCATTGTCTTGAGCAAACGATGAAACAATTGTGCAAGTCTAAATTTGAATACATATAAAGTGAAAAAAAGTTTAAAATTTAAATTTAATTTTAAAAAAAGTCCTCAAAACACCCCTTTAACCTATAAAATTTGAAAAAGTTGTATTGCTGAAACTATACAATAAATCTAAAGTATTATTGGACCCTTACAGTGAAAGCTGTAATTAAAAAAGGTAAATTTGCCAAAAAAATATGATTTTATATCACATCCCTTCATAAAACAATTCTCTAAAAAGTAATCTAAAAAGTTGCATGCACCAAAAATGATACGAATGAAAAGAACAACTTGTTACACAAAAAAATAAGCCCTCAACCAGCTCTGACAGCCAAAAAATGCTAAAGTTATGCCTCTTAAAAGATGGCAATAATAAAAAAAATTACATTTTCACCAATTTTGTTTTTGTTCAGTACAAATTGGCAAATAAATAAAAAATATATAAATGAGGTATTGGCGTAATAGTAGTGAACCATAGAGCAAAGATAACATACTTTTTTGTAGCACGGTAAACAGCTGAAAATCAAAATAGAAGAATTGATTGTTTTATTTTCTTCTACCCATAAAAAGTTAATAAAATCTCATCAATAAGCTACAGACACCCAAAAATTATTTATCTCAAAATTATATCTCATTCCACAAAAAATAAATCCTCATATATCCACATTAACAGAAATATAAAAATTGTATAGCCTGGCAAGATAATATTAGTAGATAAATGAAAGAGTTGCAGTTTCTAAAATTGGGTCATTTATTTGTTCTATTGTTTAAGCCTTTCAAAGACACTTCTAACTGAACTGATTTCTCAAAAAGCAAATTTTAGTTAATTTTGGGAAAAATCGCACTTATAAGCTATAAGTCATGAAAGGCTGATTAAAAATAGTGTCATAGTGACATATAATAAATGTTAATTTTTAGGTGTTTTGGGGAGGGGAGAAAAACACTGCTGGTTTTCCATTTGAAAGGTCATCATAAATGCTTCCCAATATGTCATGGGAAAACAATTTCAAAGTTACAAGCATATGTTAAAGACAAAATTATAACCACTTATAGTGACACATGTAAGATTCTAAAAATCGTGCCTAATCACGAAGGTGAAAACTGGTTTTAGGCGCAAACATGTTAAATGACATCTACAACCAGGATCAAGAATTGTAAACCAAGCACACTGACATACTGGCATGTGCTCCCTCTGGCAGGATCCACTTGTCTTTAAGCTTCTTATGCTTTTGGTATGCTTTTTGAAAATTGTACAAATAAGCCTGAGGGGCTTCAAGCTCCATTAACATCTATTGAGCCCATAATTTTAAAAGCAATTTAATTGGAATAACCAGGGTATAAAAAGCTAAAAGAAGAACAGATACTGCCAGAGGGGGCACACACCAGTATGTCAGTGTGCTTGGTCTTAAAATCCTTCACACCGATGGTAGATGTCCTTTTAACTTGCAATTAAAAACCCCAGGGGGCCTGATCATTTATACAATATACTGAAAGAAAACTGTATTTCACTATATAGTAAATTTACTCCTGATCTGTGACAATTTGCCTCCGGCAGACCCTTACAGACCAGACTGAGCGAAAGCTATAAGAGTCTGTAAGAGATTCAAAGATGTCATTACAACCAATTGGAGGATGCTTTTCATGAAATTAAGGTACTCAGATATAATTGATTGTGGATGACATTCTCTTGACATTTACACAACCCCTTATATCATTTTATTCCTTGCAGTTCCGGTGATGATAACAGGTCATTCATGATAGACACACAATAGACATCAGGGGAAATTTGGGCTCCTCATACACATCACATTTTAGATATCACGTGCAAGTTTTGGGGTTTTTTTTCAGAGGAACAGAAGAATAAACTTCTGCAACACCTTCTTGTCAGGTTGCAATCCAAGTTGGTTGATAGGAAGTGCTGTATGTATTGTAGTATACAGGCTACAGAATAATGTAATGTAACAGGATATCCAATGTATTCTAATGCTATTGAAGAAAGAGATCTGTGTCAGTTTCTTCAAATAATTTCCTCCAATGTCCATAACCTGTTTGTGAACCAGCCCTATTATTCAGATCCACGATAGTGTAACATCCCTCCCTCACAATAAAGAGCTATTGAGGTTGCTCACAACAGCATCTGGTGAGATGACAGGGAGCAGAGCTATTGGGTGTCATAAAATGATATTTGGCAGTGTCCTATTCCATCTACTAACTGCAGGACTTTTATTTTACAATGTTTGGTCATCAAACTTTTATGGGGTTTTGTCACTGAAATAAAATATAAATGTTGATAAAAAAAGACAATGTTGAAACAGCTTTATTGTTTGGACGAAAAACTCACACAATTCCATGTACATAAAATGAGTAGTTTGCCTCCTGTTATTTTATATGATATATTGTAATCTACCAGTTTTGTAGCATTCTACCACTTACTATCCATTATTTCCTTCTCATTATTCTAATTGTATAACTTACCATAAAGCACCAAGTGTGACTTCTTTCTTTTTATAAATATTGATAGATTGATTTTTGCGATTGTTGCCCCCTGATCGGACTCCCACTCCAATGTGATGGTATGGCAACTTTGACCTGTTGAAGGCTCTTGAATCTGCTATCTTGGTACAAGTATCAGGTCTACAGTACAAAAGGTCAAATAATAATAAGATTTTAAAAAGTAGAAAACAAATTTAAAAGCTTCTCTATTTTAGAAGGAAAAATAAAATACATGATGTGTCCTGTACTGTGAAAAATGCATAATTTATCCAATATAGTGAATAAAAAGTAATCAAAATTTGTACCTCAGAATGGTATCAAAATAAGTTATAACTTGCCCCACAAAAAAAAAGCCCTCAACCAAGCCCATAACCAAGTTTTATGTCAACATAAAAACAAACGATTTGTTCCAGAAACTGCACTAAAAGTGCTCTGCCCGTGTATAATACTTGGTGCGCCAGCTTCATTAAGAACGTGCACCAGAAATCTGTACTGGCCCGACAAAGTTCAACAACTTTTTTGTGGTGCAACTTTAAGATACGGCGTGTATGGTGCACGTTTCGCATAGTGGCTAGTGCAGCTGCGCCACAAAATGGTCGCGTGCGACACACTTGTAGTGCAAATACTTCTTAAATACCTTTGCAGGCAGTTTCCACCAGAAAGAACGTGCAAAGTCTGACCTTCGTGAATGTGCCCCATAATTTATATTATAATGCATATTGCATATTATAATGCATATTAGATTTTGTTAGAAGGTATGGGTATCTCAAATTTAAACCATGAAAAATAGCCTGCTGTCTAGTAAAAATAAAGTCCCCAAACAGCAAAAATAGTGGGAAAATATAAAAAAAATCGCTTAAAGAAAAGAAAACTTACAAAAGTATATTGAGCCAGAAAATGGCTGCCAAATTAATTGGTTAAAGGAACCTGACACTTTGAACCTTCCCCCTAGTTTGTTCATCCATTGGGGCATAAAATGGCTTTCAGTACTTATTACAGAAGCTTGGATTATCACATAGTGGGTAAGTAAAACTTTGAAACTTTTTTTTCCAGAGGCTTTCTCAGAGGTTGTTCTCTTTTTGTTAGTCTGTATTCTATCTTTATACCCACCTCGGGCACTTGGATTTTATATAGAGCCAGAGTGGGGGTTGACTGAAAAATGGCTCCTGCGTTCATAGACTGGGGGGCATATTTATCAGGACCTCTATCCTGTGGCATAGAGGCCCTGAAATAATCGCAAATGCTAGCTAATCGCTAGCACTTGCAGTTATTTGCTCCAACCCGCCACCTTCATGCCAGTGGGGTGTGAAGGGGCGTGAAGGGGGGGGGGTGGCGGCCGAGCGGAGGGTGCAGCCGGCCAGGAGTGGGCTGGCATGCGCTGATACTGTCCCTGTGCCGGTGCACTCGCTGCTGCCGGCGACTTTTCACATGTGAAAAGTCGCCGGCTGCGTTTATTTCTACGCCAAGCCCTGCCGATACATCAAGTGCCTTGATGTACTGTGCTGCAGAAATGCAGCAGCGGGGCTATCATCGTGTTCCGGCATATGATAAATATCCCCCTGGGTCTTTATATATATGACCCGGTGGCCCATTTATTCTAATAGCTGCCATCTAATCCAGTATTTCTTTGTAAAAGGTGAACCTTATCGCAGTCACCATGTGCATTAGATATTTTTGTGGATATGGCCCTTGAGACCTAGTGATTACTGAAAATAACATGATATGGATCCTTGGTAATCATTTGTTCACAAGGAGAAAAGTAGCAATACTTATTCCACGTATCAAATGTATTGGGGTTTCTTAGTCGTCCGCACTGCTAACCAGGTCAGTGACAAAAGCCACAGGAATGGCTTTGGCCAATCAGTGGCCTCAGGGGTATTCAGGATCTCAATCTCTCTACCTCACAATTGATATCTTCATTGCTGCTTGGTGTCCTACTGAATTATTTTCCTTATTGATTTCTTTTCAGTAGGTCATATGATGTCCATCTCAGCCTTATCACAGATCCATGGCTCTGACCCAGGAATACTGAGCACTGTAAGAACATCAAGACAGACAAATGCTTAACAACAGATAGAATGACAGCCAATCCTTATCAGTGTTCTAGATTTTTTCTTCCTCAAGTAAATTCTACAGCAACCAACTTCTTAATAACCAAATGGATTGTCTTATTTATATTTACTTGACAATAGATACGTGCACCTAGATGATACAGAAATTGCCAGAATTAATTCCCATAATTTTGGGATAAATGAATCAATTCCTAACTCCAAATAAATCAGTGGATTAATGACCCTTTTCAGTATTCTGGTACAAGATGGAGAAATTTTGTAAACTTGGACAATAGCGCTGATGTTTTTAGAAAAGTCAAGTACAGAGAATCCAAAGTATTACCATCCA
Organism: Engystomops pustulosus; assembly: GCF_040894005.1. Taxonomy (NCBI): domain Eukaryota; kingdom Metazoa; phylum Chordata; class Amphibia; order Anura; family Leptodactylidae; genus Engystomops; species Engystomops pustulosus. The sequence goes on from NC_092417.1 coordinate 51,313,279, forward strand.
CCATTGCAACAGAAAGGTAGGTCCCTGTCAGTGTTGACATGGTACCAGTTTAGGAGCTGAGTGATTTTTTTAAATTATTCCCTCCTAATCGGCCTCATAAATTAATGCATTTGTATTGCAATCTGGAACTTAATGAAGGCTCCTGGATTCGCCATCTTGATCTTAGTATAAGATCTGAAGTACAAAAATCTAAAAACATAAAAAGATTTTTAAAAGCACAAAATAAAGTTCAAAGCATCAAATTGGCTTTTTGATTTGTAATATAGTGACAAAGGTAGAAAAAGACGTTAATCCATCCAGATTAATCTATGGTATAATCTTGTACTTATTTATATACATAAAATATGGCAAAATAACCCAAATGAGTAAAAGTCAATTTCTTGGCAGATAAGAGTCTAAATATGGGTAGTAAGACAAGTTGACACATTTATCAGTAAACTGGTAGCAAGGCCCTGAAATAATCGCAATGCCATGTAAACTGCCAGACATTGCAATTATCATCCCCTTTAATTTAGCTCTACGCCAAGAAGGTGTGGAGGGGTGTAAAGGGGGTGCGGCTGGTGGCAGAGTGGGCTGACACGGGGTGTTCCTTCATATGTGCGCACTACCTAGACCATGTGAATGTTTACCTTGAACGCTTGCATACTTTTTGCTCAAAACTACATTGTTTTGGCCGCCTGGCGCATCCACCCACCAGATATATCAGAAAATCTTAGCTGCTACCCGGCAGTGCCTGAGGGGCGGGGCTCCCATCATACACCAGCACACAAGCATCGGCGTATGACAAATCTCTCCAATTGATTCTAAAAATCTGAGATTGTATCAATTTTTTTCCATAATTCCATCATACATATTGAAAAAAAAATTATAAAAGGCAAAACATTTTCTAGAAACCTGTTAAGTGTAAATTTGATTAATGTAAATTAGGTTACACCAAAATCCATTGAAAAAGACTGGCGCCTGTCTTAAGGAATTGGCAAGCTGGAAAAATATTCCTGGAAATTGATTTAAACTGTTGGCAACTGGGGCGGCTAGATAGCATATCATTGTAACCAAGAAACCAGGCTGTACAAGCAGAGCCTAAATGATTACATACAAAAATGGTGCCCAGATTATTGTATCAAGGTTGACATAAAGGTAAGATCAACTTTTAAATGCCTCTGCCTTCTCACTTTTTAAGGAAGCAGTTTTAGAAAAGTTGTCTAGAGCTATTTCACTAGTCTGGTTGTGCCATAAGCACATATATCTCCTGTCAACAATAGTATTAAGGCATGTCCATAGTTCTCTGTAAACTGGTTTAGACCCCTATTTGTTATACCAAAAAATTCTACTGTTGGTTTGTGGTCCAAGTTATTTCTCATCATTGCTCCTTACTAATAGGGCATGCTACTCATCACTTTTATGCTCACAACTGAGGTTAAGTGCAAGTTGTCAGATATCACTTGGTCTTTAGCTTTGCTTGTGGGGGCTTTCCCACAAAACAAGTTAGGCCATATCCACAGCATAAGGCCTAAATTGCTGATTCGTTGAGGGTGGGGGAGGTCTTAGTGATCATACCCCCACAGATCACAAGAACAGGCGATCCAATGGGGTTCTTTGGCAATCTCCGTCAGCTCCAAAGAGCTCCGCTCATCTAGGGGAATGATGGGGGGTCTGACGGAGGTAAGTTGGACCCCATCGGACCAATTGGATCCCTGCCAAGATAGGCCATATCCTTGTTTTGCAGGAAAAACCCTTTAAGTATGTGTGTGAGTTACTACATCACCATCAGGCATATCTTTATCAGCACGTTGGTGTATAAAATGTAATGTTGTGAGATGTAATGGATTCAGCACCACTAAGTCTCGTTCTAGAGCCACCACGTTATTTTGGATTTTCTGTGCTGGTCATGGCTTCTCCCAGGAACCTGCTTCAGTCAGGTGATCACTAGGTTTCTGCATTTTAAAAATGGTTTACTTTATTGTGGCAACTCTTTGAATAGACTACATGAGTAAAATATTTTAACCTTAGGCCTCATTCACATGACTGCATTTGGCATAAGTATTATATTTACCCTGATCACTGATATAATACTATGATAATAATAATAATGCTAAAAAATATAAACTATAGTAATAATAATATTTTTAATAAGGAGTCAGCAAAATTTCGGTGTCCTCCTTGAATTGTCCAATACATAGGACTGACTGTCTTCATTGCTTATAGTGGAAACAGCTGCTCTACCTCATGGCGCCTGTGGAATTATGGCTCTATTTGGCAGATTTATCTTAGTCTGTGCATTTTTTGGTTGTATTTTAGTGACTTTTTGAGCACATTGGAGTATTTGCACAATTTTTTGCACCTTATTCCATCAGTTCGCTGGAGATCACTGTGTAGCAATCCTGGTTTGTGCATAAGTTGTCTTTGTATTTCTCCTGCTTCCAGATGTTTGCACCTTATTTAACATTAATTTGCGCCTTTGTGGGTGCAAAAAATTGCAGAATAAAACGCCAGTCCTGACCATGCTTAAGAAAGGCAATGGTATGATTTGCACAACAAAATAGTGCCTTTTTTAAAATTTGCGCCTAATAAGGCTCAAAAAAACCTGCATTTGACAAAGAGCCATAATGACAAAGACAGATGAGGTGCAGAAAATATACTCACAAAAGGTGCCAAAAGAATTCAAGGAAGAGGGAAATAAGATATATGACCACCCTATGTGTTTATGAGACCTAAAGTCTTTACTTAAAGAGGACCTGTCACCCAAAAAAAAGGCACTAAAGTAAGCAGCTCCTAGCACTACACCATTGATAGCAGTGATAAACTTCTGATAATGTTAGCAGACACTGTACAATAGGAACGCCCTAGCAAGCTCAAAGCAGTCGGACGTCTTCTTCCCTGGACCGCCCCTCCCACTTCATAGCCGCCCCTCATAAATACGCCGGACCACTTCGAGCGCGGTCCGGTGTTCCTATAGTACAGCGCGGTAGTATAAAGCTAGAGTAAATATAGTAAAACCCTCCGATAAAGTTAGCAGTTTATCACTGCTAAAAATGGGGTAGAGCCTAATGCCTTTTTTATGGGTGACAGGCCCTCTTTAAGGTAAAACAGTGCAGTACTCAGTTGTGAAAGGGATTAGTTAATTCAGATCACACTATTTAGCAAAAAGCGACAACTTTTCTAAACTGCGAAAGTTTCACATATGTATTAATGTGTTCGGTCACGCCGCCTGGTTACCGAAGACATACCCCTTTATCGGACGAGTCAGAAAACTATGTAAAATGGTCTAAATCCTCCAATAAATGCACAGCATTTCAGGTACAAATTACTCCAGTTTTCTGGCGTGGACAGATTGATACATCTCACCCAATAACTTAATAAATCATGAAATAATAAATAGGAAAACATTATATGCCCAGAATAATAACCTAAGGTCCCACTAACACATAAGAATTCATATGTAATATAAATTGCATAGGATAATTTGTTACGTCCTGCAACAATTTCTGTAAAAGAGCCTAGGAGCTTCCTGTATTAATACAAATACCAAAAACTTGCTTCTGGGGTTATCAGAATCACCTCTCCTGTACATGTGCCTTCACCTGCACACTATAAGGTACCTCACACAGGCAGCAAGCCCTCCAAACAGTGTCATGTAAATATTAAACACATAGATCTTTTATTATGTCTGTCTGCTTTTATGTCTTTTAAACCCTTTATTTAACTTACACAATTTTATAAAGTGTTTAGGTTTGACAGCAGACTGTGCCGCCTGCCAGAAGTGACCTCTATTAACCTGGCCTCTATACACAGCCGGTGCAGTTGTGCCACTAGTAATTGCACGACTGTTTAGATAAGGATCCGGTGAAGCAGATCATACAACAGTGCGTACGAGTCCTGTCAAGTGCTGGATGTTTTCTCTGTGGGTTTACTTGTCAGTTAATAGAGTTTGACCCATCTCTGGACATCTGGCATGTTTCCAGAAGTCAGACAGGCCCCCAGCGTCTGGCAATATGACACTTAACGGCTATCCTTAACATTGACATAAGGATCAATAAGACCTAATAACATTGACCATAAATGGACATAGTGAAAGACCATACTTGGCAAAGGCTTTACCAAAGTTACTTGTAAGTTTGCTGGGGAAATGTGCTATGTGAGAAGGTGATTTAAAAAAGAGAACACATGCTATTAAGGAACTGAAATGGGAGAAATAGTTAATGTATTATGATGAAACTTGATTATTTTAACTTAGTAAAAAAAATCTTTTTTACACATATACGGGCAACAGTTTTTAATCAAATAAAGTAAAAATCTATTCAACCTGAAAACTAGGAAAGCTTAACTTTTGGTACAGTGCTGTGGTCAGCAATCTTAAACTTTTCTCACAAATGTGGGACGAGTTCAGTGATAGTGTGCAGGGGACACAATTATCATTTCTTTTCCATCTGTGTATCTGAAATCTATGGCATTTTCTACATTTCTGCCTTTGTTGCACAGATAGTCCTAGATGTAATACTGGTACAATGTTATATGAATGTTACTTTCCGGGTTTTATATAATTTTTTATTTTTTTTAAAGAAGCATCAGGAAGGATGTGTGGTTTTCTATTGTATTTTAACACCTACTACGACATCAGCACCTTGCCCCTGAAGAGGCGAAACCTGGGTCAGACGAGGTGCTTGGTGTTTTTAAACATTGTGCGCATGTTTTAATAATTCCTTTAATTAGTTCCTTTATTTATATAGCGCCCACAGATTACACAGCGCTACACAGGGCTTGCAAGATAGGTCCCTGTCCCCAATGGGGCTCACAATCTAATCAACCAACCAGTATGTTTTTGGAGTGTGGGAGGAAACCGGAGGACCCGAAGGAAACTTACGCGAACACGGGAAGAACATACAAACTCTTTGCAGATGTTGATCCCCAGGTCCCCAGCGCTGCAAGGCTGTAATGCTAACTTCTAAGCCACCATGCCCCCTTCTCTCATTTGTGAGTATGTTTATAAAAAATCCTGTCTTTATTCTCATGTGATCTGTACTATATACTTGCCCCATGCGTAGGACACAGGATGGGTTACAAAGACCAAAGCGATATAGTACCAAATCTGTTCTATCAGCTACTTTGGATCGTCCATTGATATGAATGAGGAGAGCTGCACATATACTACCACACCAAGCTGAAGTTCTTGATAAAACCCTTTAGCCCTCAGACAGGGATCTGGACTGAAAGGATACCACCAGGTCACTTCCTTTTTGAGTAGTCAAAAAGTTTATGAACTGAAAAAACTGTTTTCCATATGTTTTCCTGGTTGGGATTATGGACATATTGCATTTTAGCTATCTTGTAAGGCAGCCCCCCTTTACATCAAGCATGATTTTTTAAGAAAACCTTATGACATAATAAGGGATAAAAGACAAACCAGTACATGTATTCCAAAAGAAACAGATTCCCAACTGTAGACAGCGCTGTTTTGATGTGGTTGCGTCTCTTCCGTACAGTGTGGGGAACTGGTTTTGCTGAGGGAGAGGCTTTTGACTATTTGGGGAAGCAGGAGCTCTCCTAATGGAGACTTACATCCATTGATGCTTAACTGGGGAAAAAGTCATGTTTGATGTTAAATGATAACTGTCATCCAGAAAGATAACTCCAAACAAAGTACAGTCTCTAAATGGCATCCTTAGCCCCTTTATAACCACATTCAACATACGTCTTAAAACATGTTTTATAAATTTTTTCTCATACCTCCAGTGTATGCATAGAGGAGGTGCTCTCCACTCTCCTCCTCTGCCTATGGCGGGCGCCGCATGCATAATGGTACCGCAATGAGCAGCACAGGTGCAGCAGTAGCAAGAAGTACATGCTGGATGCCAGGATGCTCTTTCCTCCCACTAATACTGCACCTACGCCCCCCCCCCCATAATATGATTACGCATGCGTCATAGTTTGACTAAGAGCACCTCTCTTTGTATACACCAGACCACTGCGGGAAAGATCACTCAATCGGACCGATAGTAGTTTATTAGCATACTATAGGTCAAAGGTATGAGATTAAATTATAAAACATCTATAAAACATAAGGACATATGTTGAATATGGTTACAAAGGAGCTAAGGAGGTTATTTAGAAAATGTTCTTTGTTGTAGGTTATCTTTCTGGTGTCCTTTAAAGGGGCTGCCTTACAAAATAACTATGAGACAATGAGGGAAAATTTATAATTTTTTTCTTTCTAATTTGAGTGCCCAAAAGTTGCACATTTATGAACTGTTTCCTTTTGCATATTTGCACCAACTCATGGTGCATAGTATTAAGATGGATTCCAGCTGTTAAGACTAAAGTTAGTTGTATTTGCCATCTTGTCTGGTCAAATATACGACTTTTTACCAAAAAAATTAGACGAACAGGCACATGCCCAATTTAACACAAGGAAAATCCACTGCCTCTACTGCCATATCTTGGATCACAAGCTCACCCGTGCCCCTCTGTGCTTGCTGGCACGGCGCCTGCGCTTCTTACCTGTCCCTGCTCTTGTTCCTGCTCCTCTGGCTGTGCGCGCACGTCACCGCTTCCTAGGGCGCACGTGCGCCAGCTTCAGAAAATATGAAGGGCCAGCGCATCGCAAACTGGTGCTGGCCATTTCACAGAATTCTATATAAACCAGGCTCTCCCTGCACACCCTGCCAAATCTTCGTGACTTGTGCCTTAGAGAAAGCTTTGTCTCATGCCCTGCCCTGTTATTGTGATTTCCCCTTGTGACACCGGTTCCGTTCCTGACTACGCTCCTCCGCTGCCTGCCTTGACCTATTGCTACGTCCCCAACTCCTATCCCGTGCTGCTCATCCTGACCTCCTGCATATCCCCGACTACAATTCTGCTCAACGTCACTGTACCTCGCCTTGGCTGCCACCGCGGACAAAGTTGCACCTGTGGAACGACCTGGTGGTACCACGCCGCAGCAAGTCCAACCCGCTTTGCGGCGGGCTCTGGTGAAAACTGCGTACCACTTCCAGTCCCAGGTGTCGGTCAGCTTACGTCATCATCCGCCGACGGTCCACTGGGCACACCACCACTGGAGCCTGACACTGTCCGTGCCTAGAAATTCCCTTATCCCCGACTTCCACAATATGGATAATATTTCTATCCAGCAGTAGGATGGGCCCCCAGAATCAATTACTAAGGTAGGTGCCACAGTCTGACACTATTACTACTTACCCTCTTAATTTCTAGGAAAGCAGCATGAGTATCATCACAGGCTTAGTTTTCAATAAATAAATAATGTGCTGTTATGTGTCGTTAATTATCTGAAGTTGCATTTTCCTAATTTTAAGACCAGAATATTTGTATTATAATATAAGAATCTATAGAGTGTATGTTCTCTTTCTCATGCTGTAACAATGGGATGGATCAGAATATAGTCAGATCTCATATTTGTAATACAGCATTACATTAAAAAAAATTAGTTAACGTTTACTAGGAGTTTCTAGCATGACCCATATGTGTAAAGACATGGAGAAGATCTTCAGTATAAGACCAAGAAGATCTACATATATCATCATACAGAGTATGTTCTTTTGATTCTTGTGTGTTGCCATTCTCTTATTGTTCTTCCACTACTAAGGCCCATTTAGAGAAGGGTTACCTATCATTAATTGGGATCCACTCTCAAACGTGCCCCAATGATAGGAAGGAGAGATACCGCAAAGGTATCCAAAGGGATATTCATTATACAATTTCTAGACTATGTTGAGGTGGGAGTCTCCATTGAGTAAACAACTACTTATAACCATCTTCTTTTCTCCTTCTTGTGATTGGTAAGCCCATACTAGGCACATTTACAAATGTTTATATATGTTGAAGATATAAATACATCTGACAGTGCTGTGATTAATTCACAAAACGAAACCGTGCTGCCTATCTTCTGCTGGAGCCACACATAAGATCTATATAGTCATTTGGGTTGGTTTCTACCCATTAACAAAGAGTTTTTTAGAAGTCTAGAAGTCCCAGCTACATCTTGGACGTTCTATGTTACTAAATCGCGGTATATTGTTTACTGTATTTGTTAGTGTTGTGGCTCAGGACTCATTACTTCATTCCCATTCATCCTGGTTACAAATGACTTATTTGTAATACTCTGTTTCACATTGTAAAGAAGGACAAAGAGTCATAGATCTCCCCAGACCACACCCAGCTGCATTCAAAGCCAGTTGGCAAAAGGAAAACTCCTCTGGAATCAGAATTAAAGGTTTTGTTATGCACGAATGTTATCATAGTATCATATCTATTGCACCTGCTCCAGCATGTGGCCCTTGTTTGTTTTTGATCAAGGTCATCCAGGAATTATATACTCATCGTGGCGTTTGTCAAAGTTAAATACTTACAAGTAGGTGCTTAAGGTGTGCCTGAAGATGGAAGCAAGTCTGAGATTCTTAACGCTGGAAGCACACATTCAGTTTTTGTGGCAGTTTTTGGTGCAGTTTTCTTTAGCCAAAGTCAGAATTGGATTGAAAGGAAAGAAGTACAAGGTATTTCGTTTTTCTTTCCCTATGAATCTACTCTTGATTTTGATTATGAAACTGGATCAAATAGTCCCCAAAAAACCCTGATATGGGTGATTTTAGTCTAAAAAAATGATTTATTCTGAATGAAAGAAAATAATTTAAGCAAATGTAAATATTTTGTTTCTAATACAATAAAACAATGAATACAATATGGCCTCCAGCAGACATCCAACAATAATCTCTCCCCCAATGGCTTACAGTATCTCTCACATTGATTGCACTGTTATCTCCCTTGACTTTTGCCTTGGATTTCATCAACCATAAAATTGTACACCTGTCATAGATTCCCCTGCGACCCGTGTCTCGGGTCACAGGCGCACCCTTGCTCCTCTGTGTGCCCCTCCATGGCAGTAGTCTGACTCACCTCCCCGCGATCCAGTGGCACCTCTTGTGGTCTGGCACACATGTCCCGCCTCCTAGTGCCCGGACAACCGGCTCTGCGAACACTAATTGGCAATCTAATGCATAGCCAGCCTCTTTCCTCATACCCTGCCGAAGTTCTGTGCCTTGTGCCTTGGTGAAACACTTGTTCCTTGTACCCTGCAATTGTTTGGTGAATTCCTGTTGTGACCTTTGATCTGTTCCTGAATACGCTTCTCAGAGCCCTGACCTCCTGCTCTGCCTCTGACCTCAATCCCACGCTGCCTGTCTCGATCTCCTGCCACGATTCTGCCTCACGACTCTGTACCTCCCCTTGGCCACCACCGTGGACAAAGTCGTGCCTGTGGAGCGACCTAGTGGTACCCCGCCGCAGCAAGTCCAACCAGCTCTGCGACTGGCTCTAGTGAAAACCGGGTGCCACTTAGACTCCACTCCCAGGTAATGGCTTATGTAATCTTCCCTGGTGGTTCAGTGGGTCCACTACCCCTGAATCCTAACAACACCATTGTCTCCCATTAGCATAAAATCTATGTTAGGGTTAAATTTTGGTCCATTTAAAGCAAAGTTATTCTAACTTATTCTGGCTAAATGTATGCCAAAAGGACAAATAATAGTCTTCTATGTTTTGATTAATGTAGCATATAGGGGCTCATTAGATAGAGGCAAAATGTGATGTCAACCTAGTCGAAGCTGTAATGGTAGACAAATTGGTTGCCAGTAGCAATTACTAGTGGCGGGTAGAATTTAGTACAAACATATAGGAATTTTCAACTAGGCAAACCGTTTGTGAATTAATGGGAGCTAAGACAACGCGTGGATGAAAGAAGAGAAACGGTGATTATGCGCCTAATGGAGAGTATGAAGAACGACTACTACAGTCACTGAATTTAATAGATAATCATTTCCACTTTGTTTTCTGTAGATGTACAGTTGTTTTAGGTGCAAGCGCCTGGGGTGGGGGGTATGTACAGAAGTGGATGCAACTGAGATTTTGGTACGTATGCATTGGGGGCCATGTCCCAGATCTGTTGTGCCCCTCCCTCACAGTGTAGATGTTCTGTTAAAAAACAGCATGGTGAAGGCTTAATGTGAGAAACCATTTGTTCATGAAATAAAAGTACATAAAATCTACAGATTGAATTGAGAATCCTACACCGGGTTCTGAAAGAATGTGCTGTACCTCTGTTTATGCTCATACCAGGCAGAGATATAATTTGAAGCTCCAGGGACCCCCAAATCCAATGTTTTATTCATATCACCAGTCTTCCTACAACAGGAATAGCCATCACAGCCAGTACAAGAATAATAAGTCTACCAATATCTTTTATGACCAAAAGGCCATAATCTGTAGCTAAATGATAACATTTTATGTTTGATATTTGCAGGAAACTATGCAATGTCATTTATTTCTCCACAGTACAGTCTCCTATCATAACTCACATGTTGGAACTTTTTGAAAGCAATAAGAGAAGAATAGGCCAACTACTTCCTCTGTTTGCTTTTATGTAGTTTCAGAGCACAAGTTATATAACTATGTCCAACCTTCCTGACAACATGTCCCTTAGGTTGAAACTCAATAACGGTAATCTAAGACCAGGGGTTTTAGCTTACACATAATGCAAAGGATAAAGGAAAAAAACCCTATCAATAAGGAATGCTCTTACTGCTAAACTTTAAGATCTTTGCGATCTGCGGCCACAAGTGAAACCAACACAGCTGCCCTGTGACAGAACCATATATAACTCTTGGCGCTACACGTAGTCTGATCTTGTATCATTTCTTTCCATTGCCTTCATGGGAAATGTAACATTTTTCTTAAGTCCAGTTATGAGTAAGTTCTTTTACATCAGTGTTTATTGTTATTAGGAATCATTTAAAAATGCATTGATTTATTCAGAGTATTGTTACATTTTCCTGTGGACTTTTTTAAAGAAAAATGTCATTTGACAAAGGAATGTTTCAATGGTAATAGTTTAGGATCTTGGTGTCACACTTCCTGAACATACAAAGGCCGCTTTTCTAAAATAACAGTTTTTAAATACCACTTGGCAAAGCAACAAGGTTAAGTTATTGCAAAACAAGACCAAGGTATTTTGCATAAAAGACAAAGTTTTGACAAAAGAACTGCGGCTGTGACTGCCCCCTAATATCAAAGTAATTGTTCTCTATCCGTCCTTGTTCGGATGTAGTACACACATATATCAAGTCTCTCAGACATGGTTACGGCATTTATCTAATAAAAATATAGAATTCTTGAACAAATTGTTGTATGAGTGCATTATGGGTAAAATGCCAAATAATTTCTCTTAAGGAATATGCTGGCAAATAAAGGAAAATTTAAAAGGGGGATCTGACTTTTAGAGGTTATCTATCACTAGATTTTTCACTATTGCAGATGGGATGTATACAACTCTGCCCGGACATGCACAGTGAGAGGTGGAGTAGATTTGTGTCCTCCCCCCCTGCGCATAACAAGTAAATGAAGAGCAGTGTGCAGGCGCGGAAACTCATCCAGCTGGACAGATAACGTCACTAGAAGGTAGGAGTAGGAGGGAGTGAGGACCGGAGGGGTGGCTTGATTCGGTTTTTTATACGCCCTGTCTAACTCACTACACACTCTTTCTGTTTATAGTATAGTTTATAAGAAACATTTTCTTGGGGTCAGCAGCACAGATCTTTTAGCCAGAAAAAGGCTGCTATGGGAACCTGTCACTAGTGAAAAAGCTGATGACAGGTTCCCTTTAGCTATAAGTCACAAACTGCTATAATATACATATGGTTTGCAGTTTACCCAGAAACTCCAACATGAGGTATAGAAATAGGATGAAGCCTTTTTCATTAATGGCACATGTCATGTTGGTCCTAAATTAAAATTATGCTTTGAGGTTCAGGAGCAACCCGAGACAATGACTCAGATTTACTATGGCTTCTCCACCAATTTTCTAGCAGAGAAACCATATACATCTCCCTCTCCCCAATACTTTTCGGGTTCCTACAGCACACATGCCATTATGGGCATGTCGGGTCATACACCAGGCATGGCCAAGAACATTTATTATAGTCACCGCCAGAGACTAGTGCAAAAACCTCCACCATTACCAACCTGGTCTACAGGTTGGAACTGGTGGAGTTTGTGCCCATATTCACTCAGAGACCAGTGCTAGCACAGCCTAGAAGTTGATGAAAAGAGTGCTGGTGCTGTGGATGGATTTATGAGCAGGGTGCTGTTGGTCAGTCTGGGTACAGTCACAGGTACCCACAGGTACTGGCACAGTGTATAAGTTGATGAACGTTGGGCTTGCTCATTAATAAGCGGGAAGCTGGCACAGTGTCCAAGTTAAACAACCTGGGTGCTGTGTACAAGTTGATGAGCAGGGTGCTGACACAGCAAATGAGAATCAACCTGGGTGTTGGCGCAACGTACAAGTTGATGAGTGGGGTGTTGGTACAGCGGATGGAGGAATGAACTAGGTGCTGGCGTAGCGTATGCTGGTATATATGTGCAATGCATTAATTGCGACTATGTTTGCATATTACTATAGTTACATATTTATATGTGTGTGTAGCGTAAAGATAGTGTGTTCTAAATATATTGTATGTATATGTGTATTCTCAAGTGCAATGTGTGGAATGTGGACATCAGCCACTTTAGTGTCCTAAAGTCACACGAATTACATACAAAGTAATATGGTATGTTATAGTTTTGTGGTATTATCCTGTACAAAACAATGTAGTTGTCATTTATAAATGTATATTTTCTTAAAGAACACTATCAATGAAGAGAGTATCAAGAACTACTCAGCTATTTAGCAGTGCAGCAGGGAGAGAAATGGGCCTTTTGGTTGTACTATCTTGGAAGGTCCATAATCGTGTGTGTGAATCTGTAACAGGAGATGTCAGAATGTGCTCCTCTACGTCTATATTTAGGTCGAGTGGCAGACATACTGTATTACTGAAAAAAAAAATAAACTTCCAGGAGGGGATTCAATGTCCACGTGACACACGAGTAGTACTGATTGAATTTTCTACATGTCTATGTAAACTTTTTATAGCAAAGTACGCGGCCTGCAGTGCTCACACACCTCACAAAATAAACAGGGGTTCATCGCTATCAAACATGTTAGTTGAAAGCAAGTGGTTTGCTACTTGAGCTTAGGAAAACAGTGTTGGCAGCTGCCGGATAAAAAAAAAATCCTATAGTGGTGAAGACAATATAACCTATTAACTTTCATATACACACAAAGCCCATCAAACATGTGTTGTTATTGTAAAGTTAATGAATTTAATTGAATTCTTCAAATACAAAGCTTTCGAAAATATCACATATTTATTAATAGAATTAGGGAGTTTGTGTTATTATAATGTTAATGTTATAATGTATAATGTTAATTTCAATAAATTGATTTCATTGTAAAAATTTACATTTTTTTTGTAGTGCAGTCAATTTCACTTGTATTAGTGTCTGACCTGCTAAGTATGCCTAAAACTTTTTCACTACCTTACCAATGACTCAGGTTGCTATTCTGTCTTTACTTTAGGTTTTACGAAAAACAAAAAAAGGCCAAATTCATATTTTCTGTCATGCTACCTGTTGGAATTTGGTACATAAACTCCTGTGTCGGGTATAGAGACCAAAGTACAGGATCTCTGTACATACTATAGATCCCTAGTTAATACTGATATTATTGCTTTAACCCTAAACTAAAAGTTATTTTGTTTGCTCATTAAAGGGGTTTACACTTGAAAGAAAGGTCTCAAATTTGAATCCCCTAGTGATGTTTATGCAATAAAGATCATTCCCCTCCCCCCCACGTTACATTTCCACAGTTGATGGTCAATGTACAATTCCAGAGTGTGGGCGGGGACTCTCTAATCAGACACTTTATGATTCCTCTAGTGCTATGAGCTAAGAGTGCTGACAATGGGGCAAATTTATCAGGAGCGCCGTGCCACGTCAGCTTAGCTTATTGCTCACACTTGCGATTATTTTGCCCTCTCTGCCATCTTCACTCCATTGGTACATGAAGGGGCGTGAGGGGGATGTGACCGGCTTAGCAGAGGGTGTGGTGGGCCAGGAGTGGGCCGGCGCAGGGCGATACTGTCCCCACACCGGCGCACTCGTTGCCGTTGGTGACTTTTCACATGTGAAAAGTCGCCGGCTGCGTTTATTTCCACACTGGGCCCTGCACAGCAGCCTGGCAGTAGCCTCTTGATGTATCCCGCTGCGACCTATCATACGCCGGCCCTTATGATAAATATCCCCCAATATGTTTAGATTATCATGATTCCAGGTTTATCTACACTTGTATTCAGTTTCTGAACATTGTATGAGCACCTAACATAGATAAAGAGAGATGAGGCAGTTGAGAGATGATGAGATCCATGAGATATGTAACAAGCCCACTGGGCACAGAGACACCGGTACGTGGTACCAAGGGGTCAGGCAGAGCGGGTTGTCAGTGTTACACGATGGATATAAAACACAAATATACTCACTGCTCTGCTAACTCAACTAATCAATAAAACACAGAATCAGCTTTGCTGAAAAGACCTTAACTGTCTGTAGCTTGTATAGTAAGTCTCTGCGCACTGCTGCTTGCTGGAAGGAAGTGCTTGTGTCTGAGCAAGTCTTGTAATGCAGGGCGGAGGGGCAGGATGACTGCAATGTGCTGACAAGAGAAGCTAATCATAAGAAGAATCCTACCATAGTCAGAAGATTCATGGTCATATCCAGGGAAACCAAAATTGTATAAACCTGGACTGTTAGAGACAGGTTGGAATTATATCTGTGTAATGCTGTATTTTTGTGAATTAGCAAATGTGTAATTTTGTTATCCTGAGTATATTTAAAAATCTTATCTTCGTGAGAATACCCCTTTAATGTGCACTCTGTTTGACATCTTGACAGAAAAAAATGAAATACAGATATTTTTTCTAATTTATTAAACAAACACTGAAATATTAGATTGTCATAAGTATTCAGACCCTTTCCTGTGACATTTATATTTAACTCACATGCTGTTAATTTCCTTCTGATCCTCTTTGAGATTGTTCTACTCCTTCATTGGAGTCCATCTTTGAACAATTAAATTTATTAGACTTGATTAGGAAAGGCACACACTTGTCAATATAATACCACACAGCTTGCAGTGAATGTCAGAGTACATGGGAATAATGAGGTCTAAGGAACTGACCAAGGAGCTCAGAGAGAGAATTGCGGCAAGGTACAGATCTGGACAAGGTTACAAATTAATTTCTGCATCACTCAAGGTTCCTAAGAGTACCTCTATAATCCTTAAATGAAAGAAGTTTGGGATGACCACAACTCTTCTTCGAATTGGCCATCCTGCCAAACTAAGCCTAATCATAGGAGAAGAGTTTTGGTGAGAGAGGTAAAGAAGAACCAAAAGATCAATGTGGCTGAACTCTATAGATGAGGGAGAATGAAGAAAGTTCATGCAGTTTGCAAATAAACAGCTGCAGGGACAGGATCACCTGTTGCAATTGAAGGAAAGATGAATGTGGCCAAGTGCAGAGATATCCTGGATGACAACCTCTTCCAGGGTGCTCTGGACCTCAGACTGGGCCAAAGGTTCACTTTCCAACAAGACAATGACCCTAAACACACAGCTAAAATAACAAAGCAGTGACTTCAGAACAACTCTGTGACCATTCCTGTGTGGCCCAGCCAGAGCCCGGACCTAAACCCAGTTGAGCATCTCGGGAGAGACTTGAATATGTCTTCCACCAATGTTCAATATCCAACCTAAGGGAACTGTAGATGATCTGCCATGAAGAATGGCAAAGGGATCCCCAAATCCAGGTGTGACAAACTTGTTGCATCATTCCCAAGAAGACTCCTGGCTGTACCAGCTCAGAAGGTGCTTCTACTCAATACTGAGCAAGTGTGATATTTCAGTTTTTATTGGTTGCAATGAAACAAAGAGTGAAAAATTGAGGGGTCTGAATATTTTCTGCACCCATTGTAAGCATCAATTTTCTGAAATACAAACAATGTCTTGTATCTGCTTCTTCAGGAGGGGTATTTGGCGGGATGGGAATTCGGCTTTTTAAACATAGGGAGGGCGGACCAATGGGGGGCTTTTAGGTTATTTATATCTATTTGAGGCACCTGTGTAGTTGTCATATAGAGGTGATTGTGGTAGGTGTGACCATAGTGTGGGCGCATATTCAGATGTCTCCCCTGCCTCAACCAAAATGCCCGGGTGCATGTGCGAATAACTTCCAGACCTGGAGTCATTCATGCATGCGCCCTGGCGGTGTTATTTCACTAGCATCATGTATGGCTCGTTAGCATCCCACAGCACCTGTGTGACATCACATGACCATGGACTGATATTTATCTACAGAAAATAAACAATGAAGATTCCTGCTACATGACAGCATGCAGACAACAAGAAGAACACTGCAAAGAATTGATACAGAAAGTGTATTGGAAAAATGTATCACTTTTCATTATACAAACAATATGCTAGAACGTACTTAAAGTGGACAAGCCCTTTAAGGGTCTAAAACGTCTATGCTTAACCCAAATGGCCCAATGGCTTTAATGGACCATATATGTGATTTTCATTTCTCCAGTGGTGAAGGGAGATTGAACATTTGAAACCTGATTCTACTATAGATTACAGCTAAATTGCTCTATGTCTCAGCATTAAATCACAATATGATTGGATCATCAGAGGACGCTGGTAGCAAATAAAAGATTATTTAAAGTGGACAACCCTGCAAAGTCATGTAGTCTTTAAAACATATTTACATATCAAGGTCATATAATATGAAGGTCCAATATAAAGGGTGTGTTAAATAACATATTTTTAGTTACATGCTGCCCTGACCATGGTGCAACTCTGCAGGACTGATCATTCTGTTGCACTTTGCCTTATAAATGACAATTTAATCTGTGACCCTTGAAGTAACATCTTTCAGTTTGTTGACATAGTTATAAGTGCCTTGCATTAGAATCGGACATCCAATAACATTTCCAAGAAATAAACACGGATTCCTAGCATAGAGCACGTGGCAGTAATTGAAGCCATATAGTCTCTTTATAGTCTAGAAAAACAACATGCATTGGCAATGGAGAATTGTGCTTGACCTGCAGGTGGAAAAACAATGTCCCCTCCGTTTGATCTCCTAAAATTAACAGTTGCTGCAGTGTGAAATGTGATCTCAACCACTGTTACATGTCTTGCGATCTGGAGCACAAACTATAGGGTTACATTGGAAAAAAAAAAAAAAAAAAAATGAATACAATAAATAAAACAATTCTCTGGTGGCCCCTTTTGTGGTTGGAGCTATAAAGATATTTATTTCTTGAAAGACAGACAAGAAACTCATGTAAAATGTCTTTAGGACAGACCCCTATAAATCATTGCATCTTCCAGTCTCAGAATTAATAGCTATATACAGTATGCACCTAGAAGACTATCGGAAGTTTTACCCAAATCATTTAAGGCAACCAGAAACACAAGGAGACTAAGACTGAGACTAAGGCCTCCTACACATGGTCTACTGAGTGGACCTGTTTCTGGAAGCAGCGTCCTTATTATGATGCTGTAGGTATTGCAGGCATGTGATTGTAAGGTGCATGGATAAGGTTAAATAATCAATGTACACGCAAATCTGTAAGAAATAATATCCTCATTTAGCTTCTAGCTCAGAGGCATGTTGAATGGGGTGGAAGCTAAGTATATGGTGGTTACATTTGGGAGAAGACATATTTATTACCTTGTACAATATGGGTCATTTATTTTTATTGGTGACTGAGTGTGAGAAGGATGCATTTTACAGGCACCACAGTATAAGTATGCTATCACATGATGATCAGTCTTCCACTCCTCCAACTCAGCTCCTCCTGTTCTAGTACAAGCTGCTTTCAGAACACTCTGTACATACTGCTCAGCTTCTTTTGCTCTATACCATGCTGCCTGCAGATAGGACACGACATGCAATCTACTCAGCTCCTTCTACTCTATAACATGCTTTCTGCTGATCGAACATTTGGGCACATTTACTTACCCGGTCCGAGGAGTTCACAGAAAGTGCATTGTCCGATGATAATGCACTCTGCAGAGATTCTTGCGCCCGATATCCTGCATGTGTTGCTTCCCCGCTCAGGTTCGTCAGAGTTCACCTTCTTCTTCCTGGTGCATGTGAGTGCATTATCATGCAACACAAATTGAAAGTTGAATCCTGCGCTTAGTTCGAATTAGTCGGAACGTAGGACGGCACATCCCCTGATTTTTGTCGCATGAAAGCCAGCGTAGCTGCGCCACAGTCCAATCACATGCGACACAATCCCAGCACAAACCCCTGTTAAATACCTGTCAAAGCTGCGCAAATCCCAAAAACAGTGAACAAACTGATGAAAGTGCAATTATGTTCAAAATACTCAACTCCTCCTGTTCAATTACATGCTGCCTGCAGATAGTAAAGTGCACAATCCACTCAGCTCCTCCTGCTCTATACCATGCTGTATGCAGACACTATAGACAATCTGCTCAGCTTCTTCTGCATTATACCACCCGGTCTTCAGATAGGACAATATATACAATATACTCAGCTTCTCCAGCTACATAACATGCTGCCTGCATATAGAACACTATGTGCATCATAATCCGCTCAGCTCCTCCTGCTCCAAAACATCATAGGTCACTATGTACAATCTGCTCATCTCCTTCTGTTTTATAACATGCTGCCTGCATAAAGAACACCATGTACACTCTGTTCAGCTCCTTCTGCTCTGTAACATGCTTCCCGATGATCGAACATTATGTTATGTACAATCCACTGTACAATCCACTCAGCTCCTCCTGCTCTATACCATGCTGTATGCATAGAGGACACTATATAAAACCTGTTCGGCTCCTCCTGCTTTATAACATGCTGCCCGCAGATAAAGCTATATTCTTATAGTAAAAGGTTCTCTTTAAAGGAAATCTACCTTCAAAATCAAGCATGATAAACCTGGGGCACTTACTCATAGATTACCTTATTATATTTGTTATCCATGGCCTCCTGAGGGTGTAACCAGAGCCCCACTGTGGTGCAGCTTCACATGCTGTTAGACTGCCCCATCCTCCCTCTTTCTGATGTTAAATCTCTTCAGCGGTGGAAGTTTCAACATAATGTGAGATGGTGAAATGTTCCTGGCACACTGGAATCAGCTCATTAGCATCATTTTGAAAGTTGATTTTAGAAGAAAGGAGACCATGGACAACAAATATAAGAAGCTAACCACAGACATGGTCCCTGGATATATGAATAAGTGTATCTGGATTACCATGCTGGATTTTGATGGAATATTTCCTTTAAATATCTTTCCAATAAAAGCTGTTTATTTCCTAGCCTCAGGAAAAGTTTACCATCTTTTGGGGCTTCAGAAGTATCCAGTAATTTGTAACACAAAAGCACATTGAATCACTGCTCCCTTCAAGCCCTAATTCTAGAAAATGGTGGGGGACTAATTCTGTAGTCACCTTAAAAAAGTGTTAAAGGGGTATTCCCATTTCAGCAAATTAATGTTATTGTTTGTATTATAAAAAGTTATACAGCTTTCCAATATACTTTCTGTATCAATTCCTCATGGTTTCCTAGATCTCAGCTTGCTGTCCTGCTATAGAAAGCTTCTATGTTTACTTCCAGTGGATAGAAATCTGACCATGGTCACACAGGTGCATGGCTCGATATATCACACAGCTCTGATTACTATCTATGATATAATGAACCGTGCACCCGTGTGACCATGGTCAGATTTTTGTCCATTGGAAGTAAACATAAAAGCTTTTTATAGAAGGACAGTAAGCAGAGATCTAGAAATCTGTAAGGAATTAATACAGAAAGTATATTGGAAAATTGAATAACTTTTTATAATACAAAGACTTGCTGAAATGGGAATATTCCTTTAAGTGTTCTTTATTTATCTAACTCCCTTTAAATAGTATGAACAGCACACGACCATCTGATAATTCCCCATGATTACTTAAATATAAGAACTTTTGTAAAAGTAAGAAAGTAAGAGCCACGTTCTCTCCACTACTGAAGGTATTCCATTTTACTGGAAAAAGTAAGTGTACCCAGAAATAAATATTGTCAGGACGACACATGGAGTTTAGTGTTCAGACATAAAATACATCAAGCTGTGGTTTACAGTTACACATGTAAGAGTGGCCGAAAACCTTGAAACACCCCATAAAAGGTAAAGTGTCTCTTTTCTTGTAAAAAACGCAGAAGAATCGTAGATCCTATTTCCTTAACTATTATCAGCACATTTGTATATGTTCTAAAGAAAACAAGGACAGATGCCAGCCGGAGGGATTACCCAGCATAATCTTTAATCTTTTCTTTTTTTTTTTTTTCCTGACCAGAAAGCCTCGGACGATAAATCACTACAGGACTCTGCACTTCTGGGCTGCTCCTACTGATTCTATGTAACACATCATCATACATAAACACTCTATATTACTAATATATACTTAGCTAGCCACCCAAATAGCGGCCCCGAGGAGAAGGACTGTAAGGAAATCACTTGCGAATGAAGCCTGTTACATTAGATACTCAGTTGCTACATACAGTATTTTCAAATATTTTTTAGGTTTTTCTGTTATATTTACTATTAAACCAAATTAAAGGCAAAAATATGAATAGTTTGCTGGTTTCCATGTCGGCTTTGCTAACAAACTGGCTATTTTAAATTGTTTTGTCCATATCTGATACAAGTATTTTTTGTGTGTATCTGTTTTTTTTTGGTATCCACAATAAATGCTTATTCCTTATTTTCCTACTAATACACAAAGAGAGATATCTGGTGGGCACTATCTTCACCCCGGCGGGCTCCTTTCACACAATTGGACTCTGGACTGGGACCAGTGTACACGGTATTGGACCTTCTGGTGGTGCTCAGTCAATGTAGAGAGAGTATAGCAAGCCAAATAGAAGAAAGTAACGGCACTCACCAGTTTCGATGGAAGAGATAACAATGTCCTTTATTGCGAACAAGACATACAGGGAGGTAACAAAGGACGTTGGTATTGCTTCCATCGGAGCTGGTGAGTGCCGTTACTTTCTTTTATTCGGCTTGCTTATTTTCCTATTATCACTATTGGAAAAAATAATGATGTAAATGTACAGAGGTTTTTGAAGTGCTGTAATACTGTTATCTGCCTCTATCACTATATCACTATAAAGGGGTTGTCAGAGAGGGTAAAAAAACCCATTGGTGGCTGGCTGGAAGCTGAACACATTGCCCCCGTTTGTTTACATGGGGTGCGGATCAGAGAGATGGGAGCGTAGGATGCCCGGAGGGACCACGGAGGTAAATAAATGTTTATTTTTTTAACTAGCGCCCTCATGGCCACCACCCTCTCGGACAAAGCCTTTAATCCCTCATACAACATATTTTATTATTCAATATCAACATATCAACATATTTTTACATTCTCTATTGACTTCTGTCACATATTGCTACATTCTCTATTAATGTCTTTCACATATTGCCTGTATGGATGAGTGAAAGCATGTAAAATACATTTCCAGCTCACTGAGGTCGCCAAGATTGGCTTCTCGGAGCTAGAACTTGGCATAACATTTATTAGAATGTGTGGTGAGTATAGGTTATCTGACATTTGATCCTCAATTATCTGATACTCAAGAACCCTTCTACCTCTAACTCTTAGGGCCCTTACACACAAGTGAGTATAATGCATCAGACTTGTATCACACTCGTTGCATGTGTTGCCTAGATCATCCGTTCTGAACATTGACAAACGGAATGAACTGAGATGCTGAGTTCAGTTCTGGTTGCTTAGTGTCTGGGCTAGAAGTTCCAGCCAGAACACACTGCGAGCATGATGTGAGTTGGAAGTGTTTTGGTCCATTGTGAGTGCTATATATAGACTTAGTTGTCTAGTTAGGGAATATGTCCACTGTACACATTGGAAACTTATCAAGTGACACACAATTATCCCATGTATTACTGGTTATTGTACTTGTGATTACACAGCTTAATTGTCCCTTTACTGTAACTCATTCTATTCACCATACAGGTCTTTTGTCAGAATGTTATTAGCCCGGAACATTATGGATTCTGTAACTAGACACACCTCTGCTACATATAGAATATAGTGATATAAATCCTATCTCCAGTAATACATTTCTTCTACATTTATCTGGGTTAGTTTGTGCTGCAACTTTATTTAGACTCCAAAAAATAAATGACTAAAAATATAGCGCACAAAGATTACGCAGCACTAGACAGAGCTTTCCAAATCAGTCCCTGTCCACATAAGGCTCACAATCTAATCATCCTTCCAGTATCTTTTGGAGTGTGGGAGGAAACCAGAGGACCATTATCACTGTCTATCTTACTATATAGAGATAACATCTAGTAGGAGCAGTTTTGAATAATGCAATTTAACCATTCCAATACCATTGCTTTCCAAATTGCAAATACGGAATTTAGTTGAGGGTTACTGAAGATCAAGTGTTTACAATGAGAAAGCTACATATCTATTTACGTACATTAAATTGTGGTCACTGTCTCATTGGGTCAACACACAGGCAACTAAATAATTGCCTACCTGGGGAAAACCTGATGAGCTTCTCTCGACTTATCAACATTGGCTCAACAACAAGGACTAACATCTAACGGTATAAGAGCTTTCTGTCATCACACTGAGACTCCTTTCACATTTGGTGCATCAACCTATCCTGGTGGGAACTAGATGCCAAAAACATCACAGGCCACCAGCCCATAGGCACATTTGTATACCCTGGGATAAATATATTAAAGGGCAGCACGGTGGCTGAGTGGGTAGCAACTCTGCCCTGCAGCGCTGGGGAAATGGGTCCAAGTCAACATCTGCAAAGAGTTTGTATGTTCTCTCTGTGTTTGTGTGGGTTTCCTCTGGGTCCTCCAGTTTCCTCCCACACTCCAAAGACATACTGGTAGGTTGTTTAGATTGTGATCCCCATGAGGACAGGGACCAATTTGGGATGCTTTGTGGAGCGCTGCATAATCTGTAGGCACTATATAAATAAAGATTTATAATTATAAATAGCATGCTATATTTCCTAAAGAAACCCAAGCTTGTTACTATAGTAGGGACCAGTTTCAAACATCTATATATACATTCATATATATATATGAACCTGATGGGCCCCGGACTCCATAGATATAAATGGATCCTAGAGCGTCTCAGGCTCATTTGTATAATTTTTCAAACTTTTTTTTCTTAAAAATAAGGGCATAAGGAACTGCAAAAAGAGTGCATCCTGCCAGAAGGTGCACAAACCAGTATGTCAGTGTACTTGGTTTACAGTCCTTCATCCTGGTAGTAGATGTCCTTTACATTAACAACTCAATGACCAAAATACATCTAAATATAATCAATATTTTTTGCAAAGCAGCATCAAATCTTTACTTTGTGTAAATTTGATTTGCAAGTACTGATTTGGAAGTCAGCAGAGAGGTTGTTCCAATCCTCTGGGAGAACTAAGGAGGTTGGTGCTTGCTCCAATACTTCTGTCACTTTGTGTTATCTCAGCCGGACTCATTATTCATCTTTATGCTAGTAATAATTCTTGACATGGGTCTATGTCTGGGATCATTTACCTGTTGCTGAATATATTTTTGTAATAATATTTATTTTTTAATTCTTACCTTGCAGCATATTTTCCACACCTAAAAAAATCCCTGCACAGTTCTGTACTTATTAAATTATATCTATCATCAAAATCAAGCATAATAAACCAGGGAGACTTAGGCTACATTCACACTGCCGTTGCCCACCGTACCGTACCGTAGCGGGCAACGGCAGCACACGGGGAGAGGAGGAGGAGGTGAGCACAGCTCACCCCCACCCCTCTCCATAGGAAGATATGGCGCACGGCGCCGCAATACGGAGAAAGATAGGACATGTCCTATCTTTTTCCGGTGTACGGAGTGGTACGGTGCCGCACGTGTACCGCTCCTATAGGGCGCCGTGCGCCCATTGCCGTCTATGCGGGACGTATATTGGCCGTATATACGTCGGCCGTATATACATCCCCCATACAGTTGTGTGAATGTAGCCTTACTCATAGATCCAGGCACCGTGACTGTGGTCATCTTCTTATATTTGTTATCAATGCCCTCCTTCTAAAATTAACTAAAAATGATGCTAATGAGCCAATGAGGGCTCTGGGGAGGGTACTATCTGAGCCACTTTGTGCACTGGCTCCACAGGTTGTTACACTGTGCATGGACATGTAGCCCCCTATGCCCTCCTGCCTTGCCACTTCCCTCTTCCTTTGCCTCCTGTAATCTCATGGCAGGGGAGTTTTATCACACAGTGATAATGGGAGGGTGCAAAGTCTAACAGCCTGTGAAGCTACCACACAGAGAGGCTCTGCTAACGCCCCCCCCCCCAAAAAAAAAAAAAAAAGGGGGCTTTAGCATAAATTTAACAGTTGATTTTAGGAGAAAGGGGACATAGATAACAAATATAAGAAGAATACCACAGTCAAGGTGCCTGGATCTATGAGTAAATGCCCTTGGTATTTCATGCTTGATATAGTAGATGATAGATCAAGCTATATGATCACGCTATATACTGTACATCATCCATTGAATAGATATATGTAGACAGAACATTATGCTATGCATTGCCTGCATGTAAAAATATACAAAATCTGGGAAGCAGTCCAAGATCATAGTTTAGGTTTGTCGTACCCTGGCGTGAGTCTATAAGTTTATAATATTGTTGTCATAAAATAATGTGTTCCATATTAGAAGTTATGTGAATAAGAGCTAAAGAGGGGAATGATGTAAAGGCATGCACAGTTCGCCATAGATTGGCATCCATTTGTTTATTTTGTAGTAGGTGTCACCTGAAGCCCCTGGGGTATCATAAAAATTCTGTAATCGGACCCCTACATGTGTCAGAGGGCTTTGTGTCCTCAGATGATCCAGGGACTGGGTATGACTGCTACCTCTGAACCCCTGTTGGTTTAATCTCTGTATTACTGTCTCCTTGCCTTGTAATAATAGGGTTAAGGAAAGTGTCCAGGAAACAAGTGTCTGTAATGCTGAATCATGTACCTGCTGGACATTTAAACAGACATAAATAATAAAACCACTGTGTGGGCCAAGTCTTACTGACCACCCTACACACATTTATCTTACCATTTCCTGGACAGCTCGAGCTTTCAGCATATTGCCAGCAAGAGATTGACCTAAATTGTTGCACCATAAATCACCTGTACTTGTATGCCCATGACAAAGCCCTGTAAATTATTGCATGTAAACACTGGCTCCTGGTTGCCATATTAGGCTGAATGTTTCTTGCTTATTTTCCGTGCTAAATGACTGCAGTCCAGTCCACTTTTTAGGTCTGTATATTATTTTGTAGACTAGGAAGAACTGACAGAACAAAGAGATTTCTTACCTTTTGTATTGTATGCTTTACAATTTATTTGGTTGTAGGTCAAATATTCAAAATAGTTCTTACTATACATATCTACATATCAGTGTTTAGTGTATAGATACATTTTTAATAATGGAGAGAAAATCAGGTATATTAATCATAAAACATGTGAATAAATGACAGGATGGAAACGACCCTATAAAGATTGTATGAGATAAAAATGAATCTGTATCGGGCATGGACATATTATACAGGTAAAGCTGGTGATAAAAACAGTGATGCCAAGGAGATGTATAAGAAATATGTTTGAGGTATTTCTAAGGATACTAGAAGGGTAATAGGTAGGAACATTGGGGCAGATTTACTTACCCGGTCCAGTCGCGATCCTGCGGGGCGTTCTCTGACTGTGATTCGGTTCTGCCGGGATTCACTAAGGTCGTGCGCCCGAGTTCCTGCAGGTGTCGCTGCTGCTCCAAGGTCCGCCGGAGTTCACCTGCTTCTTCCTGGTGTATGTGAGTGCTTGATCTTGCGACACAATTAGTTTTTTAAATTCTTCGTTTTTTACGAATCCGTCAGGTTGTCCGCGGCCACGCCCCCCGATTTCTGTTGCATGCAAGCCAGCGCTGCGTGCGCCAAAATCCTGGGGCAATTGGGTGTAAAACGGAAATATTCTGGAAACTTGACGAAAGTGCGGCGTTTGGACCCTTAGTAAATGAGCCCCATTGTGTTAGAATTTTCTCTTTAGTGTTCCTATTTGGCCCTGCTCTTGATTTGATGGGGTATTCCGTTTTTTGCAATGCAATTTATCTGCGAGAACACAATATCATACACGGGCAGAGCAGATGCTGGATGAAAGGTTTATTAGTTGATCCTAAACTGGACTATTCCCACCTCAGAAATGTATGGTTTATGCACATATATGTACCCAGGGCCGCATCTGCCATGAGGCGAGATGAAAATCTCGCCTCAGGCGACAGAATGCGGACCTCTTTAAAAGCGGCATTTTGCCGCTCCAATGTGGGCGATTCGGGCGCCCTCCAGATAAATCGCACCTGTCTCTTTAAGAAACAGGTGCGATTTACATGCGGAGCGACACAACGCCTTTCCGGCTGCTTGCGTCGCTCCGTAGAGTGCAGTGACACAGGCGGCGGATGATGACGTCACTCCGCCTGTGTCACTCAGCGGAGCCGCGGCTGCCAGAAGAGCCGCGTGAATACGGGAGCTGCCACATTAATTAAATGTGGCCATATATAGGCCATAACTGCTGTAACGGGGGGGCTTCTATATATACTTATATGAGGCCAGATTCCTTTTTTTACTGGGGGGCTGTGTACATTTATAAGGGGCCAGATCCCATTTTTCCTGGGGGGCTGTATATATTTATATGAGGGGCCAGATTCTTATTACACTGGGGGGGGGGCTGTATGTATTTATATGGGGGGCCAGATTCTGTTTATTCCGGGGGGGCTGTATATATTTATATGGGGGACCATACTCTGTTTATTCTGGGGGGCTGTATATATTTATATGGGGGACCATACTCTGTTTATTCTGGGGGGGTTGTATATATTTATAAGGGGGACCAGATTCTGTTTATTCTGGGGGGCTGTGTATATTTATATGGGGGGCCGTATTCTGTTTATTCTGGGGGGCTGTATATATTTATATGGGGGGCGGTATTCTGTTTATTCTGGGGGGCTGTATATATTTATATGGGGGACCATACTCTTTTTATTCTGGGGGGCTGTATATATTTATATGGGGGGCCGTATTCTGTTTATTCTGGGGGGGGCTGTATATATTTATATGGGGGACCATACTCTTTTTATTCTGGGGGGCTGTATATATTTATATGGGGGGCCATACTCTGTTTATTCTGGGGGGGCTGTAAATATTTATATGGGACTGGATACTGTTTATACTGGGGGGGCCTATAAAAAAAAATTATATATATTCATTAGGGGGTGCTATATATTTACATTAATCAGGGTAGCACTTATTATATATTAGTAATAAGATACAATAGATTTCCATCATGTAAAACAAGTGTTGGGGGGGGTCTGTATTAATAAATTAGGGGTGTTGTATATTGATGTGCTGTACCTGCTATAATATATATATATATATATATATATATATATATATATATATATATATAAAATGAAGGGATGTGTTATATGTGGGGAGAGTGCGGTCAGTTGTGTTGGGAGGGGTATATACTATTTAGGAGTGTTGTTTTCCAGGAGACTTTATACTGTAAGTGACTGTGGTATTTTTAGGGACGCCGGGTGGAGATGCTGCACGGAGCTGAAGATATCCGGCCGTGAGCTCAGCAGTGATACGTCATGGATTGGAGAACCCGGAATAAAGTCCTCCTGATGGAAGAGATTGTCATCTATAAGGTACTAGATGCCACTAATGCCTCTCAGATCCTGTAGTCAGTCACACAGTGTCAGGGCGCTGCCTGGGGGGATGTAAATTGTTAGTAAAGTTTTCAGCATTTACTGAGCGGGGGGGGGGGGGGGTGCGGGGGGGGTGCAGCATTTTAATATTCGCCTCAGGCAGCAGATATGCTAGAATCGGCCCTGTATGTACCTATAATATTTCTCACTTAGAATACCTTTAATTTAAAGGAAATCTACCATCAAAATCCAGCATGATAAACCAGGGACACTTAGTTATTTTCTGCTGAAGGGTTCCCTGTAAGAGAAACTAGGCTAACTCAGGAGACTACTCAGCTTCTCTGTCTAGACTGGACACTCTTACCTGGAATGTAAGCTTTAGTCAGAATACCCACATAATACACTGTACCATATCCAGATACAAAACAATATGTGCAGAGACAAGAATGTTTGCGTCATTTATAGGATGTATTACAGGATAAATAATCAATACTACGTCATGTAATTCGGCAGTGTTTTCACTAATGAAAGTCATAACATGATATCTACATACCTCAAAGGTTATTTGTCAGATCTGAAGAATTGGGCTTGTGTCCAATACAGGTATTTAGGGAAAATATCTGCTGGTACCTCCATTTTCTAGAAATCAGAATGAATAAATAAGAAACAATAACACATCTTTAGAAAGTGTCAGTGATGTCTGCTTGTGTGGTCTGAGACTACTTGAGAAAATATAGGAAAGGGTCCACATGGTTGTAGAGATGTAGATAAACTCACTGTATACAGATAATAGAGGAAGATTGTCTGGCTGTTACGGGTCGTTGGAGAGAGGTAAGGTGGCCCCATTCCCTTCGGCAATTACATGGGGTGACTGTCAAGCACTCCCATATCCAAAGCTTATATTTGTCTTCTTCCCTCTCATGGTGGCATACATGTACATGTAAGTCTGCATAGGTATAAAGAGTGTCTACTGACTTGAATGGGAAAAAACCACTGGACAGGAAAATAAAAATAAAAAAACTGATTACACTAAAACCACTAAAATCCATAAGATAGATGGATGGATAGATTATTGATAATGGACCAGCATACTGCTGAGCCCTGTGCTAGAACACCATATAGGCTTCTTGCTGATTATTTTTTGGTACATGTATTCACCCCTGACCTGGTCTGATTGAAATATACGTATATTCCGTTTGCAATGTGCTTCAAAACGCAATGCAGATGTATGTGGACGGGGCTCGCAAAATAGCGGGTGATCAATACTGATTGTATGCGTTTCTGCTGAAAACCATATGCAATAAGGCCAAGCCCCACCCCATATTGAAACGCAATTCAGATGGAACATGTGAACGCAGCCTCAGGCTGCAATTAGACGTAAACGCTTGCCATCAGGACAAGCAACACATGTTTTACTGCCAAGCAATGCGAAACATTTGTCATGTATATATACCCAAATTACAAGTATTAACTCTTCCCTGCTGTGCTTGAAATTTCCGTTGAAACGCAATTCGAATGCAGCGTGTGAATGCAGCCTAAACTGCAAGATGTCAAAACTGCAAGAGAGTCATTGTTAAAAGGAAACACGGGGGCCCACGTTTATTAAAGTGTCTGCGCCAGTTTTCTGTCTCACTTTGCACTAAAAATAATGGGGCACATTTACTAAGGGTCCGCACACCGCATTTCTGTCAGTTTTCCCGACTATTTCCATTTTGCGCCGCATTTAAGAGGGGTTTTTGGCGCACGCAATCGCGCCGACTTTCATGTGACACAAATCGGGGGGCGTGGCCATCAGACAACCTCACTGATTCGGAGTAAGCGCAGGATTTAAAATTCAAATTGTGTCGTGAGACATGCACTCACATACACCGGGAAGAAGAAAGTGAACTCTGACGGACCTCAGCGGAGAAGCGACACATGCAGGATATCGGGCGCACCATCTTGGTGAATCGTGCCGGACTTCATCCCCGTTGGACAGTCCGGATTGGGGATCGCGACGGGACCGGGTAAGTAAATGTGCCCCAATGTGCAAACTGCTTGCACATGTATTTATAAAGTGCCTCCGCCAGTCACGGCTGCACTGTGTCTGACAATACACAAAAATGTGCACCAAAAGGGACGTGTTACTGCTTAATCAGACCGTGCGTCACATGTATTCTGCCTGCGCTACAATTTTGCAACATTAACAAAGTGCATCAAATAAAAGTTGGTGCACAATTCCTGAACGGTGCAGGGTGTGACAGATTCATGAAGTCTGTGCGCCGGTTATGATTAATCTGGCGCAATCTGCACACTCCACAGGCAAACTGCACCTAGTGCAGTTCAATCTACTTTTGATAAATGTGGCCCAGGGACTTGCCTGTATGTCGTATGTAAAACTTCAAAGGCTGCTCTTATGGTATGTCTGCCCCTAAATAAATAACTGAATGTATAGATATGAGATAAAATGAAGAGAGAGGATCAGAATTAC
Source organism: Engystomops pustulosus (assembly GCF_040894005.1). Taxonomy (NCBI): domain Eukaryota; kingdom Metazoa; phylum Chordata; class Amphibia; order Anura; family Leptodactylidae; genus Engystomops; species Engystomops pustulosus. The sequence continues at coordinate 51,343,499 of NC_092417.1, forward strand.
TGGGTCTTACAGAAAGCAGTCTAGTTTGTTGTGAAGCATTAGGCCGGCGGCACACGTACATTTTTGACCAGTTTTAATTAAGATAATTGGTAAAACCTGTCAAAAACAGATGTGTTTTAAAAAAACGCATGCACTTTTCAAAAATGGATGCACTTTTTAAACGCACACGTTTTTTAATGGACTGCTTGAAAACGGCCCAAAAACAGGTTCGAAACGCCACCTGTGCCGCCAGCCTAAGAGTATCTCTGGCATTATAATTGTGATATATCTTAAAAATATATTTAGGAAATGTTGTATGTGACTAGCCCCATGAAGGCTACATGAAAATCAGAAAAGTGTGATATATTACTGAATTAATAACACAGGCAGTCCCCAATATACAGACTCGCTTTACAGACGACCCCTTGTTCCACATGGTCCTATTTGCCTACTGTGACCTCTGGTGAAGCTCTCTTGCTGCTGATTATTTACTGATCCCAGGCTGCAATGATCGATTGTACGTGTTATCAAAGGTGTCTGCAATAAAGCTTTATTATTAATCCTTGTTCCCATGAAAACCCAAAACTTTGAAAATCCAATTAATTACTTAACGAGGAAGAGCAAATCTTGCTGTTTCTATGTAGCTCTAAGCCCCCCTCCAAGTAGTAAGACCTTAACGTACGGTATCTCCTGGAGCTATCATTGCGACATTTACACTTGCTACTAGCTAAGAATTCTCCTTATAAAATGGATTTAGTTCGGCATGAAAGACTATCAATGCATGCTCCCATATCTATGGATTTCTATGGAAAGTCAAAATTACACTTCATTCCAGTCTTCAGATGCACATAGGGTATATAAATCTCTTTTTGCATACTTGAAATGTTGACCAGCATTTCAAAAGGGTGTTAGTTGGAAGGCCTATGTGTCATTTAGTAATAGAACTAAAATAGCAGACAACATTTTAAATATTTTCCTCATTTTGGACTATTGCAGAGTGTAATCCATTTTATTTGTATTGAATCCATATTTGCCCATCCGGACCAAATCAAAAAAGTCAAATATTCTGTACCAACAGTGCAGTGCTTTTTGCAAGGCAGGCCATAATACTGGTGAGCAGGGAATGAAAAAGTCATAATATGAATCGCATGGCACTGTTTGCACAACCAAATTACGAGTTTGAGTTTTGCCATTTGATAATAGTAGGTTAGTAGGGCCATGAAAAGTTAATGAAAAATATTTGTCAATATTTTTGGCGATCATAAACACCCTATGACCTGCAAACTATAGCAGAAGGTTTGTGAAAGATCCAAAAGAGGTGCATTTCAGATGAGCATATTACATTTCTGTGTTGGGATCTGTAATATGGTGCTAATAATATTCTATTATGCAATTCACATGTTTTAGTCACACTGGTATCTGAACAATATCCTGTTCTTGTCCGTTTCTCACTATAGTACTCACATTATAGTGTATGGGAGAGTTTTACAAACTGATGCATCAGTATTAGATTAGATAAGTATTCCATCCAGGGGTGAACCTGAACTTTCTGCTGCTGAGTCTAGCTATTGAAAGCCCTTTCCACCCATCCAGTAGTTATATATCAGGTTTTTAGTATGTGGGTTCTCCATACAGTGTCTCGTACCCAGCTGACATCTGGTGTGAAGAAACACTACTTTTAAGATGTCACGGTTCGTAGGGACGAACTGTCAGAGTCTCTTAGGTAGTACGGAGATGAAGGACAAAGTCCGATCCTGGGGTGACAGCAGGAGAACAGCTTGGGAGGATACGCTGGAACTCACAGCATGAAAACAGTAGCTGGCACACGGTACAGGAAGGCAAGGACGGACTGGCACATGGAAAAGTAACGCAGGAACTGGCACAGGGTAGGCAGGAAGAGAGGTGCCAGATTATAAGGCTGAGCAGGATTAATCGGGCCAATCAGGAGGACGCTGGCCCTTTAAATCTTGTGCCCGTGATCTGTGACATGGATTGTGGGAGCACCCATGACATAGTCAAGTTCAACTTCGTAGAAGGTAAATGCTTCCCTCATGCTGCCCCCCATCATGCAGCAGATGGTGCCGCCTGAGGCAAGATGCCTAACTTGCCTTATAGATGGTGCACCTTTGATTCCATCAGTGTTTAATTAATGTTTACATTCACTGACATCCAGTTTTGTATAATCAAAGAAAATCTCTTAATACAACCAATGCTAAAAAACAGTAGAATCACTGATAGAACACAAATAGAATACTGACTAAGAGGTTGTGTGAGGTTGTATACTGTGGATAGGAAATGAATATCAGATCATTGGAGGTGTCAGCCGTAAGACCCCTAAAATCAGCAAAACAGGGGTCACAAGTTTTTCTTATTAGCTGTAAAGCACAGAGACTTCTGGGTTTCAACCACACTATATACTGATGCGGAAGTCCCATAAAAGTCAATGGAGCACAGGATGGAACTCCGTCTTGTGTTCAATTGACTTCTATTGGTCTCTTGGTCAATTTTCTGACCGGATGAAACCTGGAAGTCTGAATCAAATATGGGGAACTTGCCTTTTCCTGTTTGGACGATTGCAGAGGTGTAACAGCTGAGACCCCTTGCAATCTGACATTTACTCCCTATACTGTGGATTAAGAAAATAATATCAATAATGACACAACCTCTTTAAATTCTGAAGGAATACTGACTATTTTACTGAAACAGTAAACAATGCTGTGCATAAAGAAAAGCCTGTAATAACCAGACATCTATTGTAACTTAAAAATAAATAATATAAGGGCTGACTAGATGAGACCAGGTGGTCTTCTTCTGTCATCAGTCTTTTATGTTTCTTTGTTTTTTATAGACACATGTTTTACCCTCTTGGTATTCTCTGTAGCAGCTTTATAAGGAAGACACTTGGAATGCTTTTCTTGAACTAGAGCAGACCAGAACTATCTCTGTTGGGTTTTGATTATGGTGAGACCAGATAGTGGCAAACCAAGATAGATCTGGACTCCCACACATTGAAGGTCATAGGCCCCTTATTGTGGGCTGTAAAATTCATTTTTATATACTCTTGTAGAGAACTGAAATCTTAAATAGAATCTCTTTTCCTACAGATTGTAGCTAAAGGCTTAAAGGACCCTTCTATATATAGATAGTCTAAAGGGAACAACCCCTGTAATGAAAAGCTCCCCTCCCATACTCAGCGTATTCTGATACAGGGATAGGAAGTAGTGATGAATTTTAGCTATAATTTAAAGAAAACTGAAAATTACAGATTAAAGTTGCAGATGTGAAAATTGCTTATCAAATACAGATCACAGAATATCCAGATATTGGGGGTCATTTACTAAGGGCCCGATTCGCGTTTTTCCGACGTGTTACCCGAATATTTCCGATTTGCGCCGATTGTACCTGAATTGCCCCGGGTTTTTGGCGCACGCGATCGGATTGTGGCGCATCGGCGCCGGCATGCGCGCGACGGAAATCGGGGGGCGTGGCCGAACGAAAACCCAACGGATTCGGAAAAACCGCCGCATTTTAAAAAAAATTTGTGTCGCGAAAATTTCACTCACCTTCATCCTGGATAGGCCGGTGTATTTCGAGGCATTCCAGCGGACTTCAGCGCAGCAGCGCCACCTGGTGGACGTCGGAGGAACTGCTTTGATGAATCCCGGCCGGACCCGAATCCAGCGCAGAGAACACGCCGCTGGATCGCGAACGGACCGGGTAAGTAAATCTGCCCCATTGGCGGTTTTTCCGAATCCGTCGGGCTTTCGTTCGGCCACGCCCCCCGATTTCCGTCGCGCGCATGCCGGCGCCGATGCGCAACAATCCGATCGTGTGCGCCAAAAACAGGGGCAATTCAGGTACAATCGGCGCAAATCGGAAATATTCGGGTAACACGTCGGGAAAACGCGAATCGGCCCCTTAGTAAATGACCCCCATTGTGTTATTCCTTATGTACACATACTGGAATATTGATGTATGCAAAGTTATGCACCCCTTAAAATTGTCAAGTCACCAGGATCAGATCACCAGGTAGTAGAGATGCCTGGAGAAGTATGTGAATCTTGCTGCAGATACAATTTCTTGGAAGCCTGTAGTTGGACTTATGTTAGGTAACATTTGCTGCTGGCTGTATGTATAAACACAGTCATGGAAATTGTGAATTCCTGCTACAAATGGCTCTCTATTAGGCTATTAGAGCATATTATATATGAACTTTATTCATTTATTTACATTTTGAAAAAATAATAGAAAGTGAATTGTAAATATAAACATGTTATCATAACATAACATTATATCATAAAATAGTCCATCATTTCTGAAACTGACTAAAATAATTTCTCTAATTGGTCTGGTTTAACCTGGGGACAAGATGAGTCTCTTCCTAACCTTCTAGGATTTTACACCTTGAGATGTGCAGCCTTACTGTCTCACATAAAATCACATTACAAACATGCAATATGTGAACAGTGTTTGTTGTAACCAGGGGGACTGTCATGTGCTGTCAACAATACTCTCAAAAAATCATTCAACTCTATGGGAGCAATGATAATAATTGAGACTACAAGCTCCCATAGAGCTGCATGGAGAGGAGCAACCTCTCCTTAGCTGCTAAACGGGGCCAGGGCCGTATTATGTGTTGATACTGCCTCTAGGCACTCTCAGGACTTATGCCCCGAAATAGTGCCACCAAGCTAACACCTCTGCCCATAACCCACAGCATGTTACTTGGAGAGAGCCTCTCCAATGACCACTGCTAGCATTAGCATCAGAAACTGCTTCAGGCTGCGTTCACATGATGCGCTTGCATTGTGTTTTGAAATGCATTGGGCAAAATGCTAAAAATACATTACATTTACAAATACATAAATCCTAGTAGTAGCATGCGTGTGGTGTGTGACATATATGTAATAAATAGATGATAGATGCAGGTCCTAACCAGGGCCTTATTTACCACTAGCAACTGTAGACATGGTGCCTAGGGCAGCCAGCAGAGGGGGAGGCCAGACAGGGGCCCTAAGCCTTCCCTGCAACCAAACAATGCAGATGTACAAGGCATGTAAACAAGCTTTTCGGTTACAATTTACTTAGGCTTCCCGCACACAATGGGGCACATTTACTAAGGGTCCGCCGGACGCATTTCCGTCGGGTTTCGCAAATTTTTCCAAATTGCCCTGAATTGCCCCGGGTTTTTGGCGCACGCGATCGGATTGTGGTGCATCGGCGCTGGCTTACATGCGACACAAATCGGGGGCGTGGACGTCAGACAACCCAAATGATTCGGACAAACTGCGGAATTTAACTTTCAAAATTGTGTCGCAAGATCAAGCACTCACATGCACCGGAAAGAAGAAGGTGAACTCCGGCGGACCTCAGCAGGGAAGCGACACATGCAGGATATTGGGTGCAAAATTTTAGTGAATCGCAGCAGCTCCGAATCCTCGTCGGACATTCCGGATCGGCGGCGTCAACGGGTAAGTAAATGTGCCCCAATGTGTGGAGTTTGTTTGGGCACATAAAACGGTCCTGTGGACCATTGTTTGTGGCCCGACTGTCATCTGTCTGTGAGTGCAGCACAGTAGAAAAAGCCTAGCAAGCTGCATGAATAGAAAATCGGCTGAAATCCACAGCCACGGGCATGAGCGCATTGAAGTAAATTGCAGATGTGTGCTGGATGGCTAGCATGGGCCCTAAGATTAATGTTTTCTTTACTAGCAATTCCTAATGCCAGAGCCACAGCCCAAGACTGGTTTACAGAACACCTAGCCAAATAACTTAAAAAAAAAAATTCCAGATACTCCCCTTTCCCCGCTTCCATGAAGCAGCAGCCTCTTCTCTCCTTTCTGCAGCAGCTGTATGCTGAGCTGAAGACAGCAGACATGATGATGTCATCACATTGCATCTAGCAGCTTTTCTATCAGCATACACCCACCGCGCAGAGGAGAGTAGAGGCTGCTGCTTTCCGGGCCGGGGAAAAGTAAGTATATATATATATTTTCTTTTTCACAGCAAACAGGAGGTTAAAGAAGGGGGGTATTATTATAGTGCCCATTTTCTGTAACGCCCTTCTTATGCAGACAAACCACAGAAAAGGGGGCATTGTAAGAAAGGGGGCACATAAAATGGAGCATCAAAAGATAGGTGGTTGCAAAAATGTGACTACAGAAAAAGGTGCATTTTGCCCTGGTTACAGAAAGGTTGGCGACCACTGTACTGCATCACACTTTAGGTGTACATTGTAATACATTTATCAGGTTGTGGTGATTTAAAAAAAATATGGCATAGAAAAATGTAAGCAGGTGTAAAATTCTTGTACACACCAGCCAAATGCAAATTATTACTTTATTTTTACTTTACTTTTTTACTTAATATTTTTTCATGCACATGAATAATATGACTTTTAAAAAAAATTCCTGGTTATTTCTTACATTATAAAACAACAAATAATGATTATGCTTTCTTATCCAGCTACTAAAGGAATACACTAATATATATATCTACCTGGCAAATACAATAGGGGCATCCTTTTTGGATTCAATGGGGCTTATTTTCTAAGGGTCCGCAGATTGCATTTCCGTTGGACTTCCCGACGTTTTTGGGGATTGCATGGCTGGGACAGGTATTTAGAAGGGAATTGTGTCGCAGGCGATCGTATTTTGGCACAATTGTGCCGGCTTTCATGCGACACAAATCGGTGGGCGGGCTGTCGGACACTCCAACAGATTCGGATTGAGCGCGGGATTTAACTTTAATTTGTGACGCAAGACAATGCACTTACATACACCGGGAAGAAGATGGTGAACTCCAGCGGGCCTGAGCGGGGAAGCGACAGATGCAGGATATCGGGTGCACAATCTTAGTGAATCACGGCACAGTTCATTGGTGTTGGAACAATGCACTTCGGGTGAACTCCTCAGACAGGTAAGTAAGTGTGCCCCAATGTGTTTAGAGGATCTTGTGGATATCCACCATTCAGGGGCATAACTACAGCGGTAGCAGCCTTATTGGGCCCACAGTATCGGGGGGCCCGGCATCTGACCTGACACACTAAATAATTGAGGATATGCATTATTATATACATATTATGCTGCACATTATACAGCATATTTATCAGTGCATAAATGTATGAATGTGTGTACTGTATGTGTGTAAGAGTGTATAGAAATATCTATATTTTCTTGAGGCTGTTTGGGGGCCCCATTCAGGAGTCTGCTATGGGGCCCTGCTTCTCCAAGTTACACCTCTGGCACCATTCACACGTTAAGTTTTTCAAATGTAGTTTTTGCAGCCAAAAGGTGTGCATAATAATGGATGAGTACAGGTCATTGAGAGAAGCTGTTTCTCTTCTTTTTTCACCCCACTCCTGGTTTGGACATTAAAAATTTCAAAAACTGAACGTGTGAACGCACCCTCCCAGAAATAAAACATGAGCAGAATACAAACGTGCCCATAACATGCTAGTATTTATGTTAGATTCTTACTATTAATAACAATAACAAGAAATAACAAACACCAAATATTAACAAACATCACACTCCATTCACTATAAAATGTTATTTTCATTTTGCTGAGTTTGGTCAGATGGTTTTTAATACTGGATAGGGGAAGTTGCTGATCATGGTCCTGTGTGCATCTTACTCTTCCACTGTAGCGATGACTAAGCACTAGAGTGGTATGTGCGTCTCATCACAATGTTCTGCATTATTTAAGCAGAAGGGGGAGCTCAATGGATTAGAAATCCACTTTAGAAATCCACATAATATGCATCTCCTATGTAGGTGCCTGCAAGGAATTAACCAATCATTGCCTGAAAATTTTTAGGCATAAAAGAGCGGACTAAAATGGTGTATATTTTTACCATATTTTTGGTAAATATTCAGTTTATTTTATTAAGCTATAGTTATATGTGACACCATATCATGTCATGAAATAGACAGGCGGTTTACCTTGCATTATCTTAAGGAGATGTCACTCTCATGACCTTATTAATGGGGTATTGTCATCTACAACATTTATGAAGCGACCACTAAGGGCTAAAACTTATGACCAGGGTCAGTCTGGAATCCCAGCTCGTGCACTGTCTGGATTTCACGGACCAAACACAGCGCATTGGAGTTGTATAGTCATATGTAATACAAGGAGCCCCTGCTTCCCTGCAAAACTGTAACACTGAACTATAATCATGATTACAATTCGGTACTGCTATTCCATGGGGGGAAAAGGGAATCCTTGCATCATTTCTAACTATAATGCATTGCAAGCGCAATTTTAGTGGCCCTGAGGTACGCCACGACAGAAGCTGAAAATATGAGGGATGTTTTATATCAGGTGATTGACTCATGGCACATGCAATAAAGCTGCTGGCATCTGGATACTGATGGGGGTTGTTTTACCTGCCTCACCTGCCCTTCTCCTCGTCATGTACAAATCCCTATTCAACCCTTTCCCACTAGAATGACCCCTCCATTAATGCTGCATTAATAGAGGGGGCATTCTAGTGGGAAAGGGTAGAATAGGGATTTGTACAAGATTTAGGGTGATTGTTACACTTTACACATTCATCAGTGGGGACAGAGGCAGTGAAGAAGGGCCCCCCACGGGGCTTGGGTTGTCACAATAGACAGCCTATCCTCCTCTGCAAGAGCAAACTCTGCAAACTAAAATTTTGCTATGAAGGTAGTGCAAAGTAGTGCCCATGCCCCCTTATTTATGATCTAAACAAACTTATTAACCCACGATGAATGTATCTTGGCAGGACAGTATTTGGGAATGGTTTACAACATTATTTATCATCTTGTGAGGACATTGGAAAGTACCAGTGCTCCATGGGGGTCAATAACGTGGCGCACATCACTGAATACCACAGCATTCATACTGCCTTCCACATTTATGTCATATTTCAATTCATTTTCTGGTGAATTACAAGGGATCTAATATTCCTTCAGGACTGGTATACGACCCGTGAATATATAATATAAGTGTGTCATATCAAGTGAAGTCTGCATTGAAGCTCACACGCATTTAGAAAATCAATTTAAGTGCAGTGAGATTGTTGCTCAATCGCCGGTGCATTAATACCTGACTTGCGATCGGCATTGAGCACCATGCCCCACATTTACTAAGAACAATGCAGTCTGCACTATATGCAGTTTGTCTGTGAAGTGTGCAGGGTGCACCATATTCAGGATTTTTGGTGCACGTTCTTCATGAATCTGGGGCCCCCTGCACTGCCCCAACAGAGTGTACCACTTGTTTTTGGGTGCACCTTTAACGTTGGCCATGCAACACACTTCTGTTGGACTTTGCATGTTAAAACTGGCGCACGGTCCAACTGTGCATCGCAACGCCCCTTCAGTGCAAAAATTTGTGAAGAATAGGGCAGCCGCGCCACAAAAGGGTCGCATGCAACACAAATCTACCGCACGCACTTCTTAAATACCCGTGTAAGCAGTTTTGAAGAAAAGCAGAAAAAGCTGAAAAGAAAGTGCAAAGTCTGACAGAAAACTGGCGCAAGGCCCTTAATAAATGTGGGCCCATGTGTTTTCAGGGGCAGATTAAGACGGCCATGGGCCCTGGGTTATATAAATATTTTATCTCCTACATGTCTGGAAGTCACTTCCTACATACGTTACTAAAATCAAGGTTCTTGGGGAATGGAGGAAGCCTCCCTTCTGCCTGTTTTTCAGGAGTTTGTATTGAGAGCAGGAACAGATGTACAAGGATTTCATGGGTGAAAGTCCTTCTCAGTACAAAATTTGGTTGGTGTTTTTGGGTGATCATGGGGCAAGGGGCGTAACTACAGTGGTAGCAGCCATAGCAGCCGCTATGGGGCCCGCAGTGTCAGGGGGCCCTGTCATACTGCCTGACATACTAAAGAGTGGAGGATGTGCACCATTATATACATATTATGCTGCACACTGTACAGCATAATATATATATCACATATATGTGATATATGTATAAATGTAACTTGTATGTGTGGGTATACAAATATGTATATTTTTATTAATTGAGAAGGGGGCCCCATGCAGAATCCTGCTATAGGGCCCTGCTTCTCCTAGTTACGTCACTGCATGGGGCCCTCTAGAAGGCTTGGGCCCCGGGCTACCACCTATATAATAATCCACTTCTGTGTGATTTTATTGTTGACTGTTAACTTTCCCAATTGCCAGCGTTCAGGTCTGATGCATCTGCAATCGGGAGTAGCTCCTCCCACTGCGCTTGAATTGCGTTTCCAAACGCATGATGTGAACAAGGTGCATTGTGACTAGACAGGCCCCTGCAGATTGTCTGTTTTGCATCTTTCCTTCTCTGTTTTTTGCATATTACACCCCATAATTTTTTTATCTCCACCTCATAAATAGGGCAGAAAAGTCCCATTCATGTAGCTTTCCTTGTGACACTACTGTGAGAGGTTACATTGCAGATGCGCAATTTCCATATAATGAAAAGAATGACGGGTTTGCAGTGCGGGTTTTGTGATTCCTTTATTATAACCCTCATGTGTGACGTGAAGGCCACGGCCCTGCTTGCCGCACTGAGCCCGGGCTTATCAGTCACTACGGCCCTATACACACTGGGTCTCCATAACAATTGCGGCGGTAGCAGCGCACGCACTGACGCCGCCAGCACCTGCAGCCCGGCCCCGCCCACTCTGCGCCGGCCCCTCATGAATATGAATGACGCAGCGCGCTCGCTAGTGGCTAGCCGGGCTGTCAGTCAGGCAGCTCAGTGTGGGTTAGCCGGGGCTGGGAGAGCAGGGGAGACTGATGTGAGGAGTTGGCTGGGGAGCTGCTGCCTGACATCCAGCCCATGTATCTGCGCTGCTAGCCGCCTGATGCCTTCACTCCATGGCTGCGAGCCTGCCCTCCTGTCATTCCCTGCGGCGGCTCTGAGGCTGCTGGCCATGCCGGAGCGAGCGGGCAGCCGCCACCTGACAGCGGCGGGATTCATCCTGCTAACTTTATGGGTGCAGGTAAGATGGTCCCCCCGATCCTGCATGTCACCCACATGTCACCCAGCCCCGGCACAGCTGCTGCATGCCCCCTCCTCTCCCTGCACCCCAAAACTTTCATCTTTCTTTATCTTTTTCTGGTTGGATTTTATTTTCTTTGCAATAATTTTTTTTTTTTTTTGCATAGACTATTGTCTATAATTGGATCCCTAGATTGTTGCTGCAGCTTTGGCTGTGATCGAAGTAGTGTACAGGACATGTGACATCTGTGGATATAATAGAATTATATATGCTATGTATATGGTAGAGGTGAGGTTAGTATGTGGAGACCTCTGGACACCAGGGGACATGTAGTGTATAGAGTCGGATTATACCCTATGGAGCAGAATAGTCCTACGGAGAGTCCTATGTAGATAATAAAGGTGAGGTGGTTACATATAGAATCTATAAAGACCTCTGGATACCAGGGGATGTGTCTGTGTATGTAATATAGATGATATAGATTATGTTTAATCCCTATGGAGTGTAATAGTGAGAGTCATGTCGCCATAGGGCTGTGTATTTGCTATAGGTGAGGTTATTCTATGAAGACCTCTGGATACCAGGGGACATGCCTAGTATATTAGGAGTGAGCCCTACGGTGTGTGCACGTCTGGGAGCGTTGTGTAAAGTTTGTGTGTGGGTTGTACAGTAGCAGATAGCTGTGTATCACTGTATACGTGCAGTCACCAGGGGACTTGCATGCTCCATATCACTATAATGCACCCTCTCGTGCTGTAAGTGATCCCTCTGGTGGATCGATGTGGGTGCACTCGGATCCCTCATGCAATCAATACATTTTATGACCAGCAGCTATTAATCTACATTTGTTCTGCTCCACAGGGGCGACATGTAACACGTTACCCCCCACCCCCCCACCTTGTTCCCCTCCCTTACCCCCGGGCAGCTCCCACCAGGGCACCATAATGATGTCTCCCTCCGTTTGATGTGTTATATTTAGGCTTCCCAGTCCACGGGTTATTTCGAGCTGCAGCTGCACTCGCTGAAGAATGTCAACGGAGAATTGTTGAACGGGGAATGCTGCGATGATATGAAGAGCTCCCAGAACCAGGACTGCAGCAAGGATGAGTGTGACACCTATCTCAGAGTGTGCCTCAAGGAGTTTCAGGCCAAGATCACCCCGACTGGGCCTTGTAACTATGGCTCTGGACATACTTCGGTGCTTGGTGGAAATACTATATATATGAACAACAAAATGAGCCTACAGGGTAAAAGCGCTGCTGGAGAGAATGGCAGGATTGTGATCCCTTTTCAGTTTGCTTGGCCGGTACGTAACTTTCTACTATTCTTGATCCTGTCTTTATTTTGGGTTTGATACTGGATGCCTTGCTGTGATCTGTTCTGTAGAGGGCAGTATAATCGTTACTGCTGTGGTGTCACCCATTGCCTTATCTTTTGGATTTCTGGCTACCTATTAACATGTAGGGTGATGGCGCTGCCAGTTGTCAAAATGTGCTGCGGTTTACCCTTTTTATGGACTTGTTTCAATGATTACAATGTATATGGAGCCACTTCTGGTGCATGTACCCAGTGCACCCCATCCTATTTTGCAGCGCAGTCCTACACTACAGTGGACGGGTGCAGGTGCTTGGTATCGTCTGCATCTATACTATCCAAGTGGGTTATAGTTCAGCCACAGCTTCTGCCTTGTATAGCAGCGAAGGCATTAGCCACCCCCCACCCATTATACATTGTCATATTTTCCCCTCTTGGCTGAAAATAAAATGTCTTTTTCCTCCCTTTGTTCACTTGTAGATAGACAGACGCTGGTGGTTGATTTGCACTTGGAAGGAAATTGTTGCATGCAATCCACCTGAGTTTGCATGGATACCATAGCCACCTGGGTGTCTTGTTGTAACACCGGTTTACAGATTATACGGATTTGCACACAGGGTGCAGCAGTGAGTGGACACTGATAGTCAAGGTTACTACCCGCAGACAGAACAGGGCTTATAGGTGTACTGCGGAGGTGGCCCTGGTTGTGTGGTTCAGAACCATTCATGATGTATAGGACTTGCTGCTAGTGACCACGTTTTCTTGCATTTATTTAATTTTTTTTGTCCTTTTATGTGTCTGTTTAATCATGAATTATGTGTGTGTGTATATATTTTGTGAATGCAGACGTAGCAGAGAGATTTTGGTTTGCTCTATGATAATGTAACCTTAGGATGATATAGTGGGCAGCCACTGATGATTTGTAACCTTTCATTGGCCAAAATTTTGTTTTGCTTTCTGTAGTTTATTATTTTGCATTGTTGTTTGTTCTGTGCATACTATTTATATTGTATGTTACGTTTTTTTATTACTCCATACATTGTGAGTAGCAGGCAGGTTGCTGTATGATGATGTTGTTGTTGCTGGTGCTTCGGGGAGTGCATGGGGTGAGGCCAAGCTGTGCTGGTGACTGTACAATGGGACAAATGTGTTTACCTGGCAAATGTTTAGCTGCTATTCCAGCCAGACGGAGAGCACGCTGCCTGGAGAGAGGCTGGCGCTCGGGGCTGGAGACTCCTCCGGGGAATGCATTGTCACCTTGGGGGTGTGTTGCGCAGTTGGCTCTGCTCCAGCGTGAGAGAAGGGAGGATGGGAGGATTGCGACACGAGCGCATGACACGGACGCTCATACACGGCCTGTAGCTTCATACTAAACAGCCCCCTGTCACATTCCAGGCCTGCGTCCTGCTGCACATGTGCTGACGGGGATTACCGTATGGGATAGTGAGACGGATGAATAGTGATCTCCTGTTTTTGGGATGACTTTAGTGTCTCCTGCAGCATGCCATCCCATGCGCTCATTCTCCCATTACTACACAGTCTCCTCTAGCTGTGAGAAACTAGATCCAAGCAGCGCCGGCTCCGGGTGAGAATAAAGTGCATTAAATACAAGAGTTTCACTAGGGGCTCATATAAGTCGCCCCCCCTTCCCCTTCACACATGCACACCCTTTACTCTTTTTGACGGAGACAGGTGTACACCACTGCCAGACCCCTTTTTACAAAAAAAAAAATCAATTGCTCTAAATTTATCCCTCAAGCGTTGATAAAATGGGGGACATTTACTTAAAGTGTCGGTGTCTGCATTGGCTTTGTTACCGACCTGCTCTCGGTAAGAAGATACACATTTAATATTGTAGAGCTGTGCAGAGACATTTCTGGCGCCGAAACTATTTTCTGTCCCTTGGACCAAAATCTGTCCCGAGCACCAGAAATGTGTCCATCAGTCCCTGCTAGACCAGTTTTCTTTTGGTCTACTTTCCGCCAGTTTACAGCGCCCAAAAAGGGCTGCGACACATATTAATTGTGTCTGAGTTTCCACTCCGCCAAAGCCACGCCCCTTTTCAGAGAAGAGTCGGAGCAGACGGAAAAAGTCATTTTTTCTGGCGCCACCAGCTAATAAATAGGTCTCAGAGCAGAACATGTGGTGAGAGCGCCACAAAACTGGCGGAAACGCCATAGTAAATGTCCCCCAATGTCTTCATTTCTAGCAATACCCAGAGCGTATCTACTAATCTGTAGCCATTTTGGCGTCGAGTCCAGCTTGATTTGGATGAAGTTAACGAAAAAAAAGCGTCACTTTTGTACAGAGACCGTGTCTGGTATTGTGGCTCAGACATATCTCCTCAATTATATTTTTATCATTTTTATTTATTTTTTTATTTTTTTGTGTGTTCCTGTACATAAAGGGAATTTATACATATAGCTGGATGTATTTTAGAGGAGAAATGATAATTCCATTTACTTCAGGAGGCGCCTTTGGGTGCGGTCACATGTACCACTAGCGCCGTATTTACAGCAGGCCTCGGCCTGTTCGCATGTGCGGTGCTATGGAAACGCAAGCCATGAGTAAACAGAACCCTGTGTCTTGCACTGTTTTAATGCAAGACATCGGGTTCTGGTTACTGATTGCTGACTCTTCCATAGAGCTAACGCAGAACTAGCAGTACGTGTGACCGTACCCTTTGCTTTTCAAAACGCAACTTAAAAGTCATGTGGCCTCAGTGCGTTCACACGTGGTGTTTACATTGCATTTTGAGGCTCAACTCATCAGCTGTGGGGCGGACATTTGCGTAATTGCATTGCGTTAAATTTGCGCAAAGTAAATGCGAAGTTTAGAGTGCAATTGGGCAACTCTGCTCTCTGCAGCTGCTTTTCTAAACGCAATGTAAACGCAACGTTTGACTGCACCCTTAGGCCGGTGGCACACATGGCGTTTTGAACCTGTTTTTGGGACTTTTTTAAGCCGTCCGTTAAACGCATGGGTTTTTTTGAAAACGCATCTGTTTTTGACCGGTTTTACCAATTATCTTAATTAAAACGGGTCAGAAACAGACGCACTGTCAAAAAACTCATGTGTTTTTTTTTTTAACGGACTGCTTAAAAACTGCCCAAGATCGGGTTCAAAAAGCCACGTGTGCTGCCGGCTTTGGAGTGATGCCACACGTGTCGTTTTTGGTCCGTTTTAAGCATACATTTTAAAAACGTGCCTGTTTTTGACTGTTTACCATGTGTTTGGCTGCTTAGAACCTGCTTATCTTAGATAAACAGGTTCTAAGCAGCCAAACGCATCGTAAACAGTAAAAAATTGATGCATTTTTAAACAGACTGAAAATGCATTCTTAAAAAATCACTCTAAGTGCGTGAAAACGCTAGGGGTGGGGCTCGCCCAATCACATCTGAGTTTCCAGTGAAGCCCATGCAATCTGTAACCAGCATTGTGTACCTGCAAAACACCGGGTGATCTCCTTCATTTCATTGGAAATGCAGATGCAATGAGGCTGAGCCCCTTCGCTGTGTATGCACCCTCAGCAATATCTAAATTGATTGCTTTTCCAGGATCAGAAAAGACTATGCTACGTGCATTTGGACATATGCTTTTCTATGGCCTGGTGTGTGAGTTAACTGCCCAAGTCTCAAAGTTTGGAGCAGGTCCTATTACTGCTGGTGTTTTTGGGGCTAAGGGCTAAATAATGGCCACGGGACCATTTGCAGCCTGAGATTCATGTGCAGGTAGTCTGTGGCTTTGTGACGCCTTGGCAGCTGCTAATCCTGGCACCACTATGCATTGCCACTTGGAGATTTGCCATGATAAATGGAAACGGGTTGGCACGTCCAGAGGCCCCTAAATCCATTGTGGAACCACAAGTTCTAAGATGACAACAGATGTACATGAGCTAAACAGTTATCTTATATTTTGGGGAATTTTGATTATTCCAGGAAGGATGATGTATTTTTTTCCTTATTATCTAATTGCTGATCGTGTAATAATGACTTCATGCTCGACGAGTAAAGACTGGTGAACAATGGGGGTGGGGAATGTGATGTCTGCAGACCTAGCCAGGAATATTACATTCTAAGGGTCTGTTCACACTTTATGTTCTACCTGAGTAATTCTTCTGATGGCAACCACAGTACATATATAGCGCTGCTCTGTGGTTTCTCTGTTTACCAAAACCTCTACTGAAGATCTTATTGCAGGGAATTTTTTTACATTTTTTTTTTCTTGTACTGTGGAATCGCAATGGGAGGGGGGTTTTGATGTATGGAATATTCATTTTCTATTTCTTGTAGCACCCTTAAAGGTGTTGTCCTGAAATTACCATTGATGGCCTATGATGTGTGGTTTTTTTTTTTTTTGGGGTGGGGGATGTAACGCCCTTTTAAACATGGGGCATGTGCTCTGTGCAGGGATTGGATCCCATCACTGCCAACTTCAGGTCAATTATCTACAAATCGAGGTGTGTTTTTAGCTTTGTTATTTTACCTGGTGATTTAATATTTAGGTAAATTTTTATAAACATTGCATTGTCAGATTTGTGGTCTGTATTTTATAGTCTGAGACTAAATTCCCAATCTGGTGCTACTGACCTCTGCAGACATTTAGTGCATTAATGCGCTGGCACCCCATGACTGTTCAGTGTCTGGTGTAGAGGTAGAGCTGGATTCCAGCAGAATCGCCCATGACAGCAGATTACACGACCTACTGATCCTTTACAAGGGCATTATTGTCCAAGATTAGATATTTATTACCTGTTTTGGGAGTTTAGCCTCATTCTATTGTAAAGGAGTGAGCTGCATTACCAGACATGGCCCCTGCACAAGAGTGGCGCTGTTTCTGGGAGCAAAGAATACTTCTCAGACAAACCCTTTTAAAGGAGGTTGATCCGTCTTTGCATCCTTTCCCATATGTCAGAGAATCACTTGAGAACCCCGGAGAGATGAGTGTCATGTACGTCCTTCATTTAAATGGACTTCTTGTACAGAACCACGTATATAGGGCTGTATCATCACCATACTGTAAAACTGCTTTGTGTACGTACTCCAATAGATGTACAGGTAAAGTTTCTTGCTAAGAAGAAACTTGAAAATTTCTTGAAGTCTAATCGAATACATTTTTTGGACTTCTTGATGACATTCTGTGTAGACCTGCGCTCGTCTTCCAGACATTGTGAGCCGCCTTTATTTGACCTAAAATAAACAATTGTGTGAGAGTGTGATTATGGGTTTAGTAATAGTCTGAACATGGCTCAATAGATGCCTCATCTATGATCTTGTCAGATCAGTGTCTTTAAGATGTATTGGCTTGTTATGTTGTAGCATAGCACCTGTAATTATATACTGGCATGATATATAGTCCAACGTATAATTATGTATATAGCCTGGAAGGTAATTCGTACCCGCGATGGCAGGAGCACTATTGTTTTCTTTGTGGTGTCCTCTTCTCTGTAGAAGACATAGCAGGCGGCTATTCAGGTGAAAAATGTAAATTATAAAGCTTAGATCTTTATGTATTTATTTAGTGAGGTCCCTTTACAGTGTAGCTGTTAGGCTACGTTCACACAAATGTGTGCCCGCTGTATAGTAGCACGTCAGCACACGGGAGAGGAGAGGGTGAGCTCTGCTCGTCCCCACCCCACTCTATAGAGATACATGGTGCTCGGCGCCGTTATACGGGGAAAGAACGGGCATGTCCGATCTTTTCCCCTGGTTCGGTGCCGCACGTGTGCTGGACCAAACCACTCCGTGCACCCATTGCCGGCCTATGGGGGGACTTGTATATGTCGGCCGTATATATACGTCCCTCAACTGTCTTGTGAATGTAGCCTTAATAAGAGTGAAGGCATCACATTTGTAAACTCCATTTAGCCTTGTATTGTGTCAAGTTGCCCATAGTAACACGGCCACATTTACTTTCATTCCATGCAATGCTACGTTGTTGATCATTGGCCACATGTCTTGTCATCTTGTAGCCATGATCAGGTATTTTCTTGTATTTTACGCCTCATGTTTGTCAACCACGTCCATAGGTTTGTATTACTTTGGATGATGTCTCCCATAGTCGTTCAACCTGAAGCTGCTGGACTTCAATGCAAATCATTTGGCTAGGCCGTCACTTACCATGGGCCATTTATAATGCAGGATTACTCTTCCTGATATATAGGCCGATGTCACCAGTGCCCCCCCCCCCACCCCATTAGCGAAATCTGCTGCCGGTATGAGTCAACGCTATAGTGATCTGTTGACACAGATGGAGGTTCCTGTCTCCTATCTTTATTCAATGTGGCTTTCCCTTAATGACTTCCAAAAAAAAAAAAAATCTTCCTTTCTGTAGCCGAGGAACAGGATTTCAAGGCTAAGTGTCACTCTCCGTCATACTCGATTCACAGCTTAAAGACTAGGCCGCCGTTCCCTAGCAACAGGCTGCAAGTCACCAATTCTTATGCCCTGTGGACAGACGCTTCAGAAACTAAACACCTGTTCAAGTTTCACCTGGGATAAGATGTGTAAGAGTTTTATAAACAAAGTTCAATGATCGCCCCCCACCCTTCACACACTTTTTCAGTGATAAATACAAAATCAATATATATATATTTTTTATTTAAATTTTTTTTTTTTTTGCCTTTTCCCACTGGGAAAGCAAAATCTGTCACTTTTATTTATTTTCCCCAAGTTGCCATCTGTAAACCATTATTGTGAAATTCTTATTTAAAGGAAATCTACCATCAAAAATGAAGCATGATAAACACTTTCGCATAGATCCAGGCGCTGTGACTGGATAATCCATAGTCTGTTACTGCACTTTCCCCCTCTGTTCCCTTAGCACTTCCCCCTCCCTCTGCCTGATGTAATCCACTGCAGTAGAGGGGGTTTCAGCACACAGTGGGAGGGGGGTAGTGCTGATGGATCGGGGAGGGGGGCTGCAGATAGTGTAACAGCCTGGAATCTACAGTACAGAGGGGCTCAGGTAATGCCCCCAGGAGCCCTCAGGCTTTAATGGTAGATTTCTGTAAATGACTTACCCCTGAGGAAGTAGTCTTGGAGGATGATACGTGTGGGGAGCCTCCACCCCTGTGCATTTGGTGTTCCTCCCGTTTTTATGCCATCCTAGGTTTTAATATAGAGTAGGGCATTCATGTTCACCCTGACTGTCATCTCTTGGTAATATACAGGTACCGCAGGAATTAGCCATAACATCTGATACGTATACTTCTTGTACCTACCGGTTGTTTCTTATCCTTTCTTAGATTCTTTATTTGTGTACTATTATTGGCTACTTGTATATTGTATACTCCAAAATTAACCTTATGATTGCACAGTTAGTATTACACAGTTGACCTACATTGTGTTCACTGTGTGTTTTGTATGTACCGTATATACTCGAGTATAAGCCGACCCAAGTATAAGCCGAGACCCCTAATTTCAACACAAAAAACTGGAAAAACCTATTGACTCGAGTATAAGCCGAGGGTGGGAAATGCATTGGTTACAGCCTCCCAGTATATAGTCTGCCAGCCCCTGTAGCATACAGCCTGCCCAACCCCTGTAGCATACAGCCTGCCCAGCCCCTGTAGTAGGAAAAAAAATAACACTGTACTCATCTTTCTGACGTCCCCCATAGGTCCTCTTCTGTCTCAGACTTTCCCAGACAGAAGAGGACCTACAGGTGATGTCAGAAAGGTGAGTTTTGTCTTTGTTTTTAGTTGACTCGAGTATAAGCCGAGTTAGGGTTTTTGAGCACAAATTTTGTGCTGAAAAACTAGGCTTATACTCGAGTATATAAGGTATATTAAATTTTTTTAGATGGTTTCAACCGTGTGTAGTGTTCTGTCTGTCTGAAATGAATAAAGTTGTAATTATTTCATCATTTACAGAGCCTTTTTCTGGGGCAATACTTTTCTTCTTTTTCTGTGGTATGTACATTTATTATTGCATCGACTCAATTATACATTTTGGTTGTGCTGACCGTCTTCTAATGTTACTAAAGATTTCTGTAAAGCAGCATTATTATTTTTTTAATAATTTATATTTGCAGAAAGATCAACATTTTCATCTTTGTCAAAAGCAACATTATTAGAAAAAACAAACATTTTCCATGGCTGTTTTTAAATATACCTTTGCGTTATTATATTTTATACCACCTCCCCCATTTGTTGTGTTTGTTCCTGGAAGGCAGAGTATTAATACTAGCTTGCAGTGGTATGTAAAGGCATTGCACGCATACATATATAATAATACAAAGACCACCTCTGCTGCAAGTGTGGTATTTTCGGTGTACTGTTTTTATTTTGTGTGTTCTTCTATACGGAGTATTATAACAATTTATACTTATCTAAAGTATTAAAAAAAATTTTTTTTCCACAATTTAAAAAAGGCCGGTTACTTTAGGGGGGCTCACGATACAAATTTTTTATAAAATGTATTTTGTCTATAAACCTCCAATTATAACCACTACAGGCTTTTGTGCTTTAAAGCTTGTCGCATATTGACATTGAAGGAAAGGGTGTGCCAAATCCTTCGGGTTACTTCCTTAAGGATTGGATTGGACGGTTGCTAGGCAACTGAGTAGGTGGCGGTGTTAAAAACCAAATGCTTAAGATTGAAGTGGTGTCCAGATTATAATCTAAATATAAACCATCAGGGGCTCATTATGTTTTGCTCTTGCACATTTTGGCATTTTTGTAGTGTGTGGCTCCCTACAAGGGTTGTCCAGCACTAGAGGCTGCCATGTTGTATAAGGTGGTAGACGAATAGCTCCTCAGTCTTGGTAAAATTGTCAAGACATTTACAAATCCTACAGTTTTTTAGTTTTCAGAATGTTCAGAGGGTTTGGCCACTAAATGTAACAGGGTAAGGATAAGAGCCTAAGAGGGACTTTCATATTGTACTTCCTGTCTACTGTTCTGTGCAAGTCACGTGACCCCGAAGGGTGTAGGACTTCCTTTCCTCCCATGTCCAGCCATTTTCTAGCAGATGGAGAGGGTCATACAGTCATTATTCATAACCATTCCTGCATTATGGAGAGGAGCATGCCAGAGTTATCTGCATGTCCCTCCAACCACCGTTATGAGGGGCCGGGGGGCAGACAGTAATGACTAAAAGGCCTCCTCCATCCACCGGAAGCCAAAAAGACACTCGCAGGTAGCCCCGAATCCTACCGCCCAGGGGTCTCGTGACCTTTGGCCCCCACTGGCGAATGACCATCTTTACAAAGGTAAGTATAATATGGGTGACCCTGTTTAAAACTTATAAGTCGCAAATCTGTTTAAATTTAGAGGGCATCTTTATTTCTCCATCTAGGAAATTGTCTACAAATCCGCTGTAACCCCCACATTTCTTATAATTATGAGACTCTGCATCTACAAGTTCTCTTCTATTAGACTTTCTCTCTTCTTTTTAAGGTCCTCTACAACTTCATTGCATTTAGGAGTATTGTCCCCCTATCCAGTAACATAATAATTTTTTCCTTCTGTCACAACCAGATGAAGAATGAATAGATTCCGTTTTATGTCTGTCTTCATAATGTAATAAATATAGCCACAGGCCTATAGGAATTTCTGTAGTACGGTAGTTATTTATTTAGCTCACCATTTCCTTTGGATCTCCAAAATGGTTCTATGGTTTTATACTCCCAAAAACAAAGTAATGTATTATATCTCTGCATTTAAAGCATTGCTGAGTATAACCCGGTATACAGTTCTCTAGAGGTAAGTTATAGGCTGTATAGGCACTGGTATACAGTATCTATTTGCCCTTCTTATTTCTTTAACTCTTGTTTGACCTCTCCCTCTGAGCTAGTGATTTGCATATTTCTTCATCTTTTTATATTCACTTCTGTAAATTTTGTCCTTTACCTTCCCTATTATTATTGTCTGAGATGTAGAGTGTTTCTTTCTTGTTGAATACTGATATCCTTGATAAATCCTTTCCCTCTCCTCTTACGGGTCCATAGAATGAAAGATGTTGGTAATAGCTGAAAGCCGGGTGTGTCTATCATTAAATCCGATTCCAGAACTCCCTCTTTCTTTAAATATCTGTAATATGTTTATCAATGCCTTTTCTCTTCATCTTTCTGATCCTTGGATTGTCTATTATATCTAAATATCTGGAGAATCCTAAGGCGCCTTACACACTAGCGAGTGTGATGTGTCCAACTTGCGTGTGCTGGCTGGAACGTTCGGCCCAAATGCTGAGCATCTGGAATAGATCTGACATCTAGAGTTCAGTTCTGGTTCTTAGTGTTCAGGCCGGACGCTCCTGTCTAACTTCCATCATACGTGCAGCTTGTGCTGGCTGATCACACTCGCTAGTGTGTAAGGGGCCTGAGGGCAAATCAGATTATTTTCACTCCCAGTTGCCCACGCTTTTCTTACATCTTTTAAAGGGGGTTTTCCCATCAAAGAAAATTCTTCTTAATTTTTTTTTATCCCCCTAGTGATGTTCACACAATAAACATCATTTTAACCCTTTACTTTACAATTTCACTCACTTTTATTGCTGTTTTAGCTTGTATCACTCAATGATGGTCAGTGCAAAATTCCAGGGTGTGGGCAGGGTCTGTAGATCCATTAGTTCTGTGAGCTGAATATGTGGTTACGTTATCAGGGTACAAGGTATATATACACTTTCATCTGACTTCTGAACATTGTACTAGTATGCCTGTAGATTAACATTCCTCGTGCTGCCTCAGTGTCTCTGTATAAGGCTACATTCGCATGTGTGCCCTCCGTACCGTAGCACAGCGGCTCACACCCGCTTCTATCCATAGCGATGTATGGTGCACAGCGCTGAATTCATGTCCCATCTTTCTCCCAGCTACGGGACTGTATGGTGCTGCACCGTACCGTTCCCGTATGGCCTCCTGCGGCTATTGTCGTCTAAGGGGATATATATATGTTGGCTGTGTATATGTCCCCCATAGGGTCGGCTGAATGTAGCCTAATAAGTGTGAGCTCCGTCCTGGAATGGGATGGGCTAGAGAGTAGGGAGCATAAGAGACAGAAATATCAGCTCCACAGCCGTCAGAACGAAAACCAAGCTGGATAAAGTCGTAAGATACAGGGTCGTGTCCAGGGGCAACTGAAATTATGTACACCAGGACTGATGGACAGATTGGACTTGTATCTGTGAAATGCTGTAATTTTGTTAATAACAGTGAATTGGAGAATGAGAATTCATTCATCTCACAATATCGGGTATGGCTAGACCTCCTTCCTACCCATTAAAACTTTCTTATAGCAATCATAATCCTCCTTCCTTTCCATTAAAATGCATTAAATCGTCTCTATAGCCTGAATGTCTGTAGAAATCGTAATTAGTGCAATAATTTAGGGAAGCTTGCTGTTTTTGAACAGTTTTTAGTTCCTTAAAAGTGAAGGTGACACTTAACTTGGGGCCTACCGTATATACTCTAGTAAAAGCTGAGTTTTTCGGCACAAAAAACTCAGCTAATACTGGAGTCATAGTGTGTGCCGATGCCGGTTTATACCTGGTATATATGGTAATTATTGCAATGAAGAGTCATGTGTCCATTGGCATGGTGCTTAGGATGTTATCTTCATGCCTAAACTTTTTGTTTCTGGAGAATAGGAATTTTTAAAAAAATTTTTTTTTTGCCGCTATGGCTACCTGGCTTAGTGGCTAAAGAGTGATCTGCACCCCCATCCCAACCTGAAGTGAATGGTTTTTCATTGTGATATAAAGACATGATTATACATCACATCCGTATGATCATATGTTAAATTTCCTATTGCAGTCGTGTTTTAGCATTGGTCAACACCACATAATTAAGTTTCATTAGACCTTGTCCGCTTATGTAAACTTGTTCCTTTTTAATGTGATTAGTATTTTGCTTTGGGTTTTTGCATGAATGAGCAAAGGGAGGCTATTTTCTCACATGTTACTCGGTCAGTCTATATAGATTTAAAAAACTTTGTATTTTATGGATTTCATTTCCTGGTATATTTTAATTTGTTACGGTCTGGTAAAAGCTTTCCTAAGTGTCTACAGGGGAGAACATGGCTGATCTTCAGTATAGTTGACCTTGTGTATGTTGGGTTCACTAACTGCATCCCCTTGGGTATCTACACCTCCTGCATTGAAGCACCCTATCCTGACCTCGGCACGTGATGCTATAGCGACATGGCAGATAAAACTACAGTCAGGTTGGTTGTCAACTTGTCATCTAGCTCTTCCAGAGATGGATATGACTTGAATAGGACTTGACAGAAGAGGACAACTGAAGGACTTGGAATCAGGTGAAATGTAAATGTCTATACACAAGGTGTTCAGTCAACAGAACGGAGGCGTGTGTGTGTTTGGTAACATGTGCCGTGTTATATATGTTGTGCAGCGCTCCATCCCAGCATTCCTCCTGGCATTTCTCAGGCCTTCAATGATACAGCGTGTGCAGTCCTATTTTAGACACTGCTGACTGCATTTTCCTATAGAGTAGATTGAGTACTACAGAGCAGTTCTCCAATGCTGTGGCTTATGTAGCAACATCCTAAGGATATTAGATATTGATTACTAAGGTTGAATTTCCAGAAATGGATATGATTGTGGGTGTAAAAAAAAAAAAAAAAAAAAAAAATCTATGCTGGGCTCTATGGGGTCTTGTACCTTATGATGCCGAATATCCTTTCCAGTATACATCCTTTTTGAGAATCGACAACTTTCGGCTAGCACACATCGGCTACTGAGAGTCTTCCAAAAAGTCATCCTACATCACACAGGGGCTCTACATACCTGCTGTTTTTGTTCCTTTGCTCATAATACAGCTGATTCATGGGATTACTGGTAGCAGAACCTCCTGTTATTTTTGGGTAAGCTTTCTCAAGTTGTCCATGCACTTATGTTGACCAATCACGCATTTGACCTACATCTATATGTCACCCATAAATGCACCAGCGGCGAGAGCTTGTGTCTAAATTGTTTTGGCTTGTGTTCTTTTTGTCTTAAATGTCATATTGCTGGGACCTAGTTCCTATAGTTTATCACAAATCTAAAATCAGATTTTTTTCTGCTATAAATTAGATATTTTTTTAAATATTGGTTCAGCTGAGCAAAATTTTCTTTTCTTTTGGGTGGGGGGGGGGGCAGTAATAAACTGGTGCATCTCAACTTTTTGGATTTTTTTAATTATTGCTACACATTGAATGGCTAAACTTTGTATTGTCGATCTTGGAGGGATGGCTTGGCTTCCAAGGCATGCAGTTTTTTTTTTTTTTTTTAATTCTTTCTTTTATTCACTTCTTTTAAGTCTAAAACGAATGTACAAAGTCTTGTACAATTATTTGCTTCAGGATCTTCTTCTGCCTTTGGCTAATAAAATATCATTGCTTCTGACTGGCTTGTGTATCCTAATGTGTCTCGCCATAACCAAAAACGGAATGTTAGACCCTTTTTGGAAATGTTCAGTCTTCTCCATTGACCTTTTTCTTCTTTGCAAATCATTCTCCTTTGAGGTGCAATTTCACAAGTAGAGCTCTACACACATTGATATGAAGCAGATCAGCTGCAAAAAAGCTTCAATATCTCATAATTTACATTGTCTGCTTCAAGCTATGTGCTGGCTTATCTCCCAGGAGCTACACCAAACCCTCGTGGCTTAGCTTTTCAGCTCTTGGTCTCTTGTTCAGTGGAATAAATTATATAAAATCACTGCACAATGTAATATTTATTTTTTTAAGTATTGGATAATGTTAAGGACACTGCACCTCTTTTCTCTGTATTGTTCATATGCCCAATACATAGACACCCTCAAATTTTTTTAGGCCTAGTTCTCATCTCCGTTAGGTCATCAGTTATTTTCAGCCCAAAATCGGAAGCTTCAGAACATACACAACCGATGCAAGTCTTTCCAGCTACTGTACAGAGGTAAATTTCTTAATGAAAGACTTTCATTCGTGTTTTACTCCTGGTTTTGGCTGAGAATAACTGAAGGAAATAACTAAAAACCTAATGTACTGTAGCTGAGCACTGAGCCTTAAAGAGTTATTGTACCCAATAATAGTGATGGACATGCTGGAAAGTTTGGTGGTATTTTCCTCTATGGATCCAACTTATCCATACTTGATTGATACAACCCAAATATCCTCTTCGCCTACAGTCATGGCCATAAGTTTTGAGAATGACACAAATATTATATTTTCACATGATCTGTTGCACTCTGGTTTGTCCGATGTTTTTATTACATACAGAAATACAAGTGCAATCATATTATGAGTAACAAAAGCTTTTATTGACAGCTAGAATGAGTTAATGCAGCAAGTCAATATCTGCAGTGTTGACTCTTCTTTTCAGGACCTCTGCAATTCTCCCTGGCAGCTCTCAACTTCTGGACCAAATCCTGACTGATAGCCGTCCATTCTTGCACAATCAATGCTTGCATTTTGTCACAATTTGTTGGTTTTTGTTTGTCCACCCATCTCTTGATGATTGACTACAAGTTCTCATTGGGATAAAGATCTGGGGAGTTTCCAGGTGATAGAACCCAAATCTCTGTTTTGTTCCCTGTGCCATTTAGTTATCACCTTTTTGCTTTATGGCACTGTGCCCCATCATGCTGGAAAAGGCATTGTTGTTCACCAAACTGCTCTTGGAGGACATTCTGGTCCCATTCTTTATTCATGGATGTGTTTTTAGGTAAGACTGTGAGAGAGCCGATTCCCTTGGCTGAGGAGCCGCCCCACACATGAATGGTTGCAGGATGCTTTAGAGTTGGCATGAGACGAGACTGGTGGTATCGCTCACCTTGTCTTCTCCGAACAAGCTGTTTTGCAGATGTTCCAAAGAATCGGAAAGGGGATTCATCAGAGAAAATGACTTTACCCCAGTCCTCAGCAGTCCCCTCCCTGTACCTTTTGCAGAATATCAGTCTGTCTCTGATGTTTTTCTGGAGAGAAGTGGCTTCTCTGCTGCCCTCCTTGACGCCAGGCCTTGCTCCAAGAGTCTCCATTTCACAGTGCGTGCAGATGCACTCACACCTGCCTGCTGCCATCCCTGAGCGAGCTCTGCACTGCTGGTAGCCCGATCCCGAAGCTGAAACCCTTGCTGGTCCTTCTTGGGCGCTCTAAAGCCTTTTTAGCAACAAAGGAACCTTTCTCCCTGAATTCCTTGATGATGCGATAGATTGGTGACTGAGGAGCAATCTTTCTAGCTGCGATACTCTTTCCAGTTAGGCCAGTTTTGTGCAGTGCAATGATGACTGCACACGTTTCTTTAGAGATAACCATGGTTAACAGAAGAGAAACAATGATGCCAAGCACCACCTCCTTTTAAAGTGTCCAGATTGATCTACAGCCTGTCCTCATCAACACCCACACCTGTGTTAATGGAGCAATCATTGAAACGATGTTAGCTGCTCCTTTTAAAGCAGGCCTGCAATAAAGTTGAAATGTGTTTTTGGGGGAAAAGTTCATTTTCTAGGCAAATATTGAATTTGCAGTTAATTGCTGTTAAGCTGATCACTCTTTATAACATTCTACATGCAAATTGCCATTATAAAACCTGATGCAGTAGACTTTGTAAAAATTAACATTTGTATCATTCTCAAAACTTTTGGCCATGACTGTACAGCTTTATGGAAAAATATAGCTGGACCCAAATGGGTTGATGCAAGCGTTTGGACAAACCAATATTTTGCCTTTCATCTGAAAACGCTCCACACCTAAATCCATGTAAAGGGAAGCCTCTCTCAAAAAAAAAGGTTCTACTTCCTCTAGATAAATTGTTCTTGAAATCATGAGTAATCCTGTCTGGGACATCACTTGTTCATCCTTAGTTTTAGCTGCTTTTCCCAAAAAAATTTTTTTTCCCCCAATTCAATGCCCCGTTGCTTGTTCCCAATATATTTGGATCATTGATGTCGTTGCCCTTTTGTTCTAGACATCTTCATGGTCGTTAAGAAAAAAAAAGGAAAAACCTTTATTTTTGAAGTGATGGGGTGGTTTAAAGTCGGTGGGTCACATTTACTTACCTGGTCCTGTCACGATCTCGCGGTGCGTTGTCTGACGAGGATTCGGGTCTGCTGCGATTCGCGTAGTTTGTGCGCCTGAGTTCCTGCATCCGTCGCTTCTGCCCCGATGTCCACAGGAGTTCACCTGCTTCTTCCCGGTGCATGTTAGTGCTTGATCTTGCGGCACAAATCCTTTTTTAAATTCTGCGGTTTGACGAATCGGTCGGGTTGTCCGATGGCCACGCCCCTGATTTGTGTTGAGTGAAAGCCGGTGATGATGTGCCAAAATCCAATCGTGCGCAGAAATCCCGGGGCAAAACGGAAATCGTAGGGAAACCCCGACGAAAATGTGTCTGACGGACCCTTAGTAAATGAGCCCCTGTGTGTTTGCTGTCTTCAGTACTCTCCTGTTACTTACTTATTTTTGAGCACTGAATGACGTAGGAATGTTATACATATAAGCCGGTGCACAGAAGTGTTTTGCAGCTCGCTAGTGTTTATAGGCCTGGGTTTGGATAGGTGCCGCTCTGGCTCGCACACTCAAAGATGTAGTTATTTATAGGACATTGCAGTGAGAACCTGATTCGAGATCCTTTCACTTCTACTCTGTATTCTTTATCTAAATGTCACTGAACACATGTTTTGTTGTTTTAGGTTTTCTCCTGCATTACATTTTAGATGGGAAACCTGTATATTTTTATTCTATTCTTATGGCCCCCAAAACTTCTACAATATATCCTCATATTCATCTGTGATAAGTTGTATCTTGTTTAGAAATTGCGAAACAAGTTCTCAAAGAGGTTGTAGCGTGCCAGGGTCCTAGCCCTATTTTTGCTCAGGCAAGTTAACGTGAGGTCAGGTAGGTGAGCCAATCATAATACGTTCATTACTGTATTTTCAGAGTTCATGCAGGGATTTCTCTTTTGTTAAAGGGCAATGGGTTCAAGGAAATGATGATTAAAGCCATAGGAAATGGTGTGCTGTTTGATAGAGCTCGGACCCTTGCTTGCCGTCTCCTGTATGTTTGCTGACCCATTTATTATGCCTACAAAAGACAATAGGATGTCCTGGAGTCCAGGTGTGTAGGGTTAAAAGTTGCCTCTTCTCTTCAGGCAACATTTTTGAGATCAGAGACCAACGCTGGTCAACTGGAGGGTGAGCTACATTGTGTTACTTGCATTTGGTCATCCCAAATCTAATGTTTTTGTCACGAGAAGCTAACAAAGTGTGTGCTAATCCCAACTATTATGGTAACTCTGTCAATTACGGTATATTGGCTGGTGTAATTATTATTATTTATCATTATAATAAATATATATATATATATATATATATATTATAATTTTTTTTTTTTTTTTTTTTTTTTGCTCCCCTTGGATAAAAAGTAAAGTAGTGCATCTTCGTGTAGAGTATAAAATGCAGAAGAGCTCTTCTCTTTTGTTCAGACTGTTGTACACGATCTTTTCCATTGATTAGAAGTTGTCTTGTGTTCATATTGGCTAAATGTGCCCTTTCTTCATGTGGTGTGTATGTGTTCTGTAGCAAAACCACATGTTTCACTTGTAAGAATTACAACCACATTGCAAAACTTGCAGAAGACTGAACTGAACTCTCTACATTTATGAAGATCTCTATCTATCGGTACTTGGATTTATGCATTACTAGACAAATATACCTTTAAGAAGTTTAGGAATGCTGTACGATGCAGCCAACTTGTACTTACCCGTCATTTCATTTCTTGGTGTAATGTATTGGTAAACAGATTCGTGTGCCCAATGTACTCGTCTTGGAGCGATTGTAACATGTTGGAAATCTGCTGGAAGATGTAACCTTAATCAACCCAAGGAGATGTTTGAGTTATATATGCATGCCGAGCAAGCATCAACAATAAAACCTTCTCCATATTCTCATAAATATTGATTCAACCTGCAAAGGTGCATTCTGGGTTATAATGCACTTTTGTGATGGCTTGGTAGGAGATGAATGTTAAAGGGGGTATAATAATCTAAGCTCATTGTCAGAACACAGCATCTCGTAGCACATGTGCCCTATCCACTCTTCTTGTAGTTTCTTATTCCCTGGTTTTTATTAAAAAAATAAAAATATGTAAAGTTCTGCAAATGAGCCTGAGGGGCTCTGGGCTCCATATGTTTTAAAGGAGCCCATAGCCCCTCAGGCTCATTTGCATAATATTTAAAGCCTTTTATTCTTAAAAACAAGGGAATAAGAGGCTTAAAGAGCGAAACCTGGCAGAGGGGGCACACACCAGTATGTCAGTGTGCCCTGATTCTGCTGGTAGATGTCCTTTTTATGTAATGCACTCCCAAATGAAACTCTGAAATGCATGGAGAGCGAAAGAACTAGCGGCATCTGTGTGCTGCCCATAGATGCTCTGCACATGTGCTAGATACAGTATGTGTGGCAGATTGATAAATTCTGTTGTAATTTACACTAAAAAAGTGCAACATTTTTCAAGGGTTTTAGACAATTCTTAGACACTTTTAAAACTAGTACGACAAAGGTGGATGTGGCTTAAAGGGGTATTCCAAGCTCAGCCAATTAATGTTATTGTTTTGTATGATAAATACATTTCCCAATATACTTTCTGTATCAATTCCTAATGGTTCTCTGAATCTCTGCTTGCTGTCAGAAATCTAACAATGGTCACACAGGTGCATGGCACACACCTGATTGTGGTCAGATTTCTATCCACTGGAAGTAAACATAGAAGCTTTCTTTAGAAGGACAGCAAGCAGAGATCTAGAAAACCATGAGGAATTGATACTTTCTGTATCTTGGATATTTTGTATAACTTTTCATTATTGAGGGGGAAAAGTTGATGCGCACACTTTTTTTTTTTTCTGTTTTGAGATGTAATGTTAGCCATCTAATAGGAGGCACAAAGAAGTACTACTAGACAGCCCTGTAGTACATCAGTTATCATCCAGAAGAAGACACTTTGATAGCGTGGTTGATGGTTTTCAGTGCCTATGTGCAGTATTTGGTGAAGCAACTACCAGACAACTCAAAGTTTTTTTCACTGTTGCCCAAACCAATTGGTTGGGCAACTTTTTATTAAAAAAAACAAACATAACCTTTTCTTGCTTTAAACATTACATGGTGTATGGGCCATATCTTCAGACCCCCTTGTATCTACTCCCTAGTGACTCTTTACAGATCTGCGAGACTATATAATTAATAGCTCATTATACATTAACCTACTGCTAATAAGGTTAGTTAACTCACTGACCCCATTTTTTACCCCCCTCCTCCCCCTTTAATTTAGGGATGTGTAAATAAGCTGAAAGATTTGAAGTGAAGCAATCAAAGGGACTCTGTGAATGTATGACATGAAAGCGTCATTTTCTTCTAAAGGTTGCCAGGAATAAGCAATGTTATTTGATACTGGTGGGATCCAACTACACTGGAGACTGCAAGCTGTTAGAAACTAGAGCGAGGAAACGCATACCAGTAGGAATGACAATTTAACCTTGAGACGGAGCGCTGTTCTGCTGTGCCTTTTATTGTCCGCCCTGTGATGCTGCTTCCTTGCAGGCGAAAATAAATATGCCTGGCGTATATGATATGACCAAATATCCGCATCAGCAAAATGAGCCGTTTCTCAGAGTCACTTCAATGATCCTAATACAAAGGGGAGTAAGATAATGGGACAGAAGGATTGTACACCGGAATAGTTCTGTTGCATCATTTCACTACGTACTTGGCACCGCAACTTGACTGGCCATAAAAAGATGATTCACTGATCCTTGGATGGTTGGAAGGATTGTACACATGGAAGGAATATGAATGAGTTCTAATGGTGATGCCTTCATCCATGTTCTGAGATATGGAAGGAGCACAGGAGTTTTACCATCTTATTTGGGTTGTAAATTATTAGAATGTAGAGGTGGAAGTCCAAACTTTACTAATCAGACAACTCTAGGTAATGGTTGACATCCCTGCAGAGTAACTGTAATGTTACTTTTGGGAAATTATTATTTTTTTTTTTTTTGGACATTTTTATTTTTTGGTTTAAGTTGACTAACTGGTTACAATGGTCTATAGCAGTGATGGCGAACCTTTTAGTGGCCGAGTGCCCAAAAAGCAACCC
Organism: Engystomops pustulosus; assembly: GCF_040894005.1. NCBI lineage: Eukaryota > Metazoa > Chordata > Amphibia > Anura > Leptodactylidae > Engystomops > Engystomops pustulosus. Next base: position 51,375,832 of record NC_092417.1, read on the forward strand.
AAAACCCCCCTTATTTATCGCGGGGTGCCAACCAAAAATTCACTGCTCCCTGTTCTTCAACAATCATATTGGCCTCATGAGGACAACAACACAGTAGAAAGATGGACAATTTGCATCATATTACCGTAGCTTCTTTCCAGTGTCCCTCTGTGTACAAAGAATCGTGGGGCCAGCAGGAGGTCCCCCAAAGATAATTTGGACCTTCCTATTCATTCTTCCTCTTCCTACAGTCCCAAATAGCGAAGCAAGTATCAAAATATGACTGAAAGCAGCATCTTCTAAGTTGCTTGGAACTGCAGGAAGATTCTTTGAGTCCTGTCTGGTGTGCTGGGGCGATGGTCGGGTGCCCACAAAAAGAGCTCGGAGTGCCGCCTCTGGCACCCGTGCCATAGGTTCGCCACCACTGGTCTATAGCAACTGGTCAATCACTGCTCTGTATCAGAGAATAGAAAGAGTCCAGCCTTTAAGAATTAAATAAATGTTTTATCCTAATTTTTTCTCTCCAGAAAGGCATGTACATAGAGTACATAGAGTCCGCCATAACAACCTCCTGCAGCAGAGAGTTCCACAGTCTCACTGCTCTTACAGTAAAGAATCAAGGTCTATGTTGATGGTAAAATCGCCTCTCCTCTAGGCATAGAGGATGCCCCCTTGTCCTGGTCACAGGCCTAGGTATAAAAAGATCTTTGGAGAGATCCTTGTACTGTCCGTTCAGGTATTTGTACATTGTAATGAGGTCTCCCCTCAGTCGTCTTTTTTTCTAAACTGAATAATCCCAAATTTTGTAATCTGTCATTGTATTCCCCTAATAATCCTGGTTGCTCTCCTCTGCACCCGTCCCAGTTTGGCTATGTCCCTTTTATACACTGGTGCCCAAAACTGTACACAATATTCCATGTGTGGTCTGACCAGGGATTTGTATAAGGGCAAAAACTATGTCCTTAGGAGAATCTTTTCCTCTCTTGATACATCCCATAATTTTATTTTTCTTACTGGCTGCAGCTGCCTTGCTCTGGTCACTAAAATTAAGTTTATCCACCAATACCCCCAGGTTTTTTTCGGTTGCAGTTTACTGAGCTTAGTTTCAATAATTGAAGATAATACTACTGTATAAACCCTCTGTTAGATCATGAATAAAAATATTACAAAGGAGGGCCCAATACTGACCCCTGTGTCGCTCCACTGGTAGCTTCAACCTAAACTGAGAATGTGCCAATAATGACGACTTGAAATGCCTTAAAATCCAGATACACAACATCCATAGTTCCCCCCCCCCCGAGCTCCAGTCTAGAACTTACCACCTCGAAGCTGATCACATCAGTGATCAGCAGAACCTGTCCCTAAGTAATCTTCAAATATTAGTCTGTCTATCGCATCACAAAATCCATGCTGTACCCAGGGGTTTAGGCCATCTGGGCCCAGTGATTGTTGAAGTGGCTTTGAGGAGGCGCTGCACCTCTACTGGTTTTAATCCATCTCTCCGTTTAATGGAGAATTTACCCAGGAAAATTCCCTGGTGGAAGATATAATGGATAATGTAAAGACGATGAAGAAGGCGACCATCGATTATTGCTCCCCTTACAGTACTAGTACACCATATTGGCCTTTTCTCTCCGCATGTTTTTCACATTTTTGGGTGCTTTTTTGTTTTTGAGATAATTTTCCCTATGTCCCCTGTAACTATGAATCTACCAAGGACTAATCTCAGGAGTGATCTAGAACTTTACAAGCTTTGTGGAATATTTTGTAGTGGTGGCTGAGTCTTCCTGGACTCCTATCACTCCGTATTGTCTTGTTGATTTAGAAAGTTGCATTGTTCAGTCCCATTTCCCACCACAATCCAAAATGTCATTTTATGGACTATTGGGAAGTTTTATCATACCACGGCGGTGGCACATCTTATCTACTTGCAAAGCCTTTTCTGCCCCGAATTGCTTATTTATGTACACAATTTCCTTTTAGACAAAATTTTTAGGATTAATCCTATTCATGCATGGATGTGGTGACTTGGCATTTGGCGTTTTAACGCCAGTAGAGTGGCTGGGTGTAAGGCATTGGGGGGGGGGGGGTGGAGCAAGCTCTTGATGGGGCCTTCTGTATAATTTGAACTTGACACTGCTGATATTGACCCTTTTTGTTTAGTGTTTAGAGACTGTCACTAAGGCCCGTTCCACACTTGCGAGTGTGATGCGATGAACTCTCATCACACTCGCAACGCATGCTGCCGGGAACGCACGGCCCGAACGCTGCACACCGGGAGTGAACTCAGCATGTCGGTTCACTCCCGGTGTGCAGCATTCGCGCCGTGCGATCCCGGCAGCATGCGTTGCGAGTGTGATGCGAGTTCATCGCATCACACTCGCAAGTGTGGAACGGGCCTTAGACTGAAGGGAAATCAGCCACATAGGTAACATGAAAAAAATCCTATTAATACTCGCCTCCTCTTCACCTTGATCCAAAGGCTGTCCGTTAGCCACACTGGGATCACCCAGAAAAGAAAGTTATAATTGGCGGCACGAAGCGTGGGGACAAGATGTCCAGGGCTCTGGTCTGCTAATTATGCACGCTTCCACACCTCCCTCTCCCAGCGAGAGGCGTGCTTTCACCATGCTCTCCCAAACTCCCAGCATGGGAGATGGCGTGGGCGTATATAATAAACAGCCCAGAACGCTGGACATGTTGTGTTGTATTAATAGGTTTTTTGTTGTCTACATGGTGGATTTCCTTAAAGGTAATTTCTGGTTGGGTGCTGGCAAGTGTGAAGCTTGGACATAAACTCTTACAACATTCTGCTTCAGAAACCATACCTTTGTCTGTGAATAGGATTTGTTAGAATTGTTCTTTAGGAGGCTGCTCTGCAAAAAGCATTGGGATAATGTGTCGCCTAAACTCATCCTTGAAGGTCTGGTGATTTAGGAGAACCTGTGACTGGAGCTTCCAGTTTTTTAATGTCTATGTGCTAGATCTGGTGGCAGCAGCCTTCAGATCCCCTGTCCCTTTGTAGATAATTCATGTGATTATACCTCTGTTGTTATGACCTGATTAAGGTTCTTGCCTTCTGAAGGGATGTGTAAAATGTGGCAAATGTGTATTAAATCGGAGCCAAACTACCACCTTGGTGTCTACTTTTAGCCAGCATGTCTCCATTGAAGCCAGAACTATTTACCCTTGGTTGCCGATGTAATATCACTCAATTTTTATGTTCTTGCGTCTAAGCCACAAGTAAGGTGCAAGACACACATAGAGGAAACCGCAAGCATTCAGAGTTAGACCTGGTCACACTTCATTTACTCAACAAAAACTTTTCAGTCAAGTTTATACTTGAAGGGATTACTGTCGGGTTTGCCCACACTCTTGCCAACTATTTAGTCCCTATTGTATAAAGTTGAGAAAAAAAAACTTGAAAAAATAGTTTAATTGTGTCAACACTTGAGTTACCTGTAAGTAGAGAAGCAATTGCTTGCTTTTTATGAGTGCAGGTTTTAAAAGGAATGACCGGGTGACAGCAAGTGGAAAATTGGGATATTGTGCCGGATTGGAGGTGCAGCTGCTCTAGACGCAGTTGTCATGTTCTCCTCCTGTGTCTTGTCCTCTTGTGACTTGTGAGAAATATCCAGTTGTGATGATGAATGTCTGAGCTATGGGGATGTGGACAGACATCAGGGCACATGTTGAACCAGAAGGCACAGTGAGCTTTTGTGTGCTTTAAGGCTGGTTCTATGTATGTGTACGTTGTATACTGGTGATAAAACATTGCTAGGGAAGGTCACTACTTTTGGAGTTTTTTATAGGATTTTGTCATTTTTATTTATTTTTTTTTTTAATTTAAAATAAATTTTATGCTTAAGTGTGTTTAAATTATTTTGTTAGAATTGTGGCTTTAATGACCCCTTTTCAGTACTGCAATTTTATATGCATATGTAAACAATGGTGGCTTTTGATGGATTCTGGAGGCCTGAGTAAAGTAATGTTAGGGATTCTCAAAATATAAGGCTCTGTCCTGGATAGCTGAGCAGGCACTATATCCATGTGGCGCCAATACAGTTTAAGGCACGTGGGTCAGCGCTCACAATGGGAGAACCCGCTGAACCAACACTAAGTGGTACCCAACGCAATTACAGGACATATGTTTTGGACAAAAACACCATATATCTCATAGGCCATACAAACATGATTACCTATATGTCAGTCTATCATGTAAATATTCTTTGAATGCACTTAAAGAAAATCTACCACATGGATGCCATATTTTACACCAAATACACTTACACGCTGGTGTGTGTCCACTTAAACCTTATCCGTTCTTCCTTTGTCTTCTAATGGCCTAGTCTTGGAGAAAAAGGCCCTTTTAAAATTATGCAAATGAGCTTCCAAGGCTCCTTTCTACCTCTCAGGACGCCTTTCTGGCACCATCCTTTGCTAATTATTCATACCTCTGCATAATTGCTTGGTAGGCACATATGGCGTCCCTGCCTAGACAGAGTCGATGAAGTTGACCGGTTCTTGGTAATTCCTGCACATGTGGGATCATTTCATCAGTGAGCAGTGCCAAAAATAACCATGCACAATAAGCAGAAGGAGCCAGATGGTATACAGGAGCCCCTGAGGCTCATTTGCAGAATTTCTAAAGAATATTTTCTCAAAAGCTAGGCCATTAGAAGAATAAAGGAAGAATGGTTCCTGTATCGGGGGAGGGGGCAATGGCGTGTAAGTGTGCTTGGTATACAACACTGCATTCATGTGGGAGATTTCCTTTACTAGGTTAGCGTCCTTCACCTCACCACTTTTTTTTTTTCCTACTGGTTCAGCCTGGAAAGTTTTCATATCAATAAGTCCATAATGCAGTCTATCTTCTCGGATAAGCTCCATTATTGTATTATAATGGTCACTGAGCAGCGTTAACTGGAGCTATACTTTCAGTTCTACTTAAAGGATCTCATTTGTCATTCATAAAGAAGGAAAACTCTCTGCCAAGTGTACAATGTTCTAAGTCTTGTACTCTATGCAGAGTATCTGCAGGGTCCACAGCTCGTTCTTGTGGTGTCGTGGGCTGAGGATTTTATGAAGCGTTGTATTGAAGAGTAATGTGTAACTTTTTTTTACAGTGGGGAAAGTCCTTTATCATGTAACAAAGAATCAAGGTGGGAATTGCCAGGATAAATTGGATAGCAAAGCGATTAATTTCTACTGGGATGTTTGTCGCTTGCATTGTCAAAATGGCTCCTAACGTCAAGTGAGTTGTATCCATCCCTTGTCTTTTTGCCCTCTAGTACCTACCACAACTAAGGGTGTGGTGAGCAATAGGAGAAGCAGGTTAGCCAACCACTGGCTGGAGCAGTGACCATCCTATGGGAAAATTCCTTTTCAAAGTTTGCATATTTCTACCAACTAGAACGTCTCGCCACCCCTAGTCCTGAACATGCGCACCATAACCAGTTACATTCCTGTGATTCCCTTTTGATGGTTTAAAAATTAAACTATCCAGAGGTCTATATAATTTCTTGAAGTGGGCAGCAGACCTGTTTTATTTTCTTATGGCTTTTTTTTTTTTTTTTTTTTTTGCTGTAAATGTATATTGTCTTGTTGTGGGTGTGGTTGCTTGAATCAGGTTTTTTTTTTTTTTGGCACCTGCTACAGTTGTATAAATTCCGAACGATTGGTCCTCTCGCTACAACTTGAATTCATGAATGGTGCATTGTGAGAGTGGAATTTAACCCCTTTTGATTTATCTTGTTTATGCGGTTGGTTGTAAATTGGGCATGGCTTCTGTAACGTTGGGGTCACACATGCTACCGTGGCTTGTCCACATGGGAAATGTTTGCATCATCACCTGTAATCTGATGAAACTAGCAAATGCTTTGCCAGTGAGTAATTTTCTTCTGGGCAAAATTGCCATAAAATGGTTGACCGTTATCCTAGAAGCCGGTGATTTATGTCTAGACCTGATTGTAACTTGTTGTGTGTGGTTTTTTTAATTTATTATTTTTTATTATTATATATGGGATAAAAATTTTAATCTCCTCCTATTTTCTTATTTGTTTTTACAGAGATCTTTCACATTGATTTTAGAAGCTTGGGATTGGGATAATGACACTAAAGTTGGTAAGTATCACTTCTTCTTCACTGTGTGTATCTCTTCGCAGACTGTGTTGGGCCCACTTCACACCTGGGTTCAGCCCTCCACTATTAACGAATGGATCCATTAAAATGTCCATTGACTTTTGATGACTTCCATTAGTGTCTGTTTGGACCGCTTTCGTTATTTGAGATTGAAAATGTGGTGTTGCAGCTCCAGTCCAATTTTCAACACAAATAATTGAAACTCTAAGAAAAGTGGTGCAATCGGGCTCTAGCAGAAGCCATTAAAAAGTCCATTTGAAAGGTTAGGTCTGTTAGATTTCTGTTAGACTTTTGTTTTTATTGTTTTGGAGACTGGAAATAATAATTGAGGTCTGCATGCAGGTGTGAACTAAGCCTAAATCATTTTTTATCTCATCTCTTTGGCTCCTTTCCCAGTTGTTTTTTTTTTCTTCTCCTTTGCCCCCTTTAGCCCCAATTTGTCTCTGTTCCTGCCCACCTATACCTAACCTAATAACTTGCTTCCCAGAATATTTGGTAATGTCAATGTCTGTTCTCATGAAGAGCGTAATTTTTTACAATCCTAAAACTGGTGTAACAATGGTACCGGGTGCCAATGCACCTCTCCCCAGCTCCTAGCACAGGCCCGGCTAATAAGATCACTGGGGACGGTACTAATGATTTACTTGTTAGTGTATGAAGCTGGCTTGCTTTCATTTTCATGCAGGTATTTTGAAGCCAGCTGGGAAATTACTATCAGGCAAATATAGTTTGGGTTTTAGAAACTTTCTTCAGCTACGCGCCACAGCGTAATCTTCGTCTTGATTTGGCTGTTTCACCGTGGTATAGTTGTCCCAAAAATTGGATAAACTAGGTAAAAGGGGGTAAAAAATAGATTGGGGGAGTTTTTAACACAAGTGTCTAAGGTAAATCTGTTTCTGATTGGTTGCCATGGCCAACTAGAACAGTTCTGCTATCGGAAACTTGTGATCAATCTTTCCCATTGTGTTTATATGACAGATGATATTGGTCACTTTGCTGACACGACCTTTGGACATGTGTGGCGCTGTTTCCCTGTGGAAGCAGGAAGTATATTACCTGCTTGTTGGGGCCTATTATTTTAAGTTGATACTTTGGCACCCTGATGGGTAGGTAGGCAGGGTGCTACTGGAATAGTAGCAAAATGTTGACCTATGATTGCTTCAGGGTAACTTGCTTATTGATTGAGGTTGCCCCAACCCAGCACTCAAGTAATACTTGAAGTGTTTGGATTGCGATTACATAATGGCTCCTTTCTCGTGGTAGTAAACACCATGTAGGTTGGATTTTGAGTGTTTCACAACCTGGTTCAATAGGATTTGTGAAGGACAAATAAGCAACTATACTAATTACTCCCTTTAATTACTATTTTTTTTTCCCCTCTAATCGACCTGCTTTCAATTAACTGCTTTATATTACCGCATTTATTCCTTAGCCCAGCTTAAAGGGGATGTCCAGTAATTGCCTTCACAGGCGGTGGCAGAAAATAGAAACAATTGTTGCAGCTCTTGATGTTTGTTGTTAAAGGGGTTGTTCAGCCTTTCAAAAAATATATTTCAAATAATGATATATCCTGCAGGTTGTGTTGTGTGTTGTTAACCCAAGCCGGATATCTGATTTCTTTAATTTATTTAAAGGCTCAAAAAACCCCTGTGGGTTTTACACCCCGTTTTTAATGGATCCTCATACATCTATAAATGAAAAGTGAGAAGTTGTTTAGACTAGGACATGTCCAACTTTTTATGGATCGGTAGCTCTGTTTGTGGGCGCATATCCATTTAAAAAGTATAGTGGTGCAGGTGCAGCCATGTCCCCTGTGCCCCAAATGTTTAGGAAATTAAACCTAGAATAAGGACTTGGTGTATGTATTCTATATTTTAAGATTTTTACCATCCAAAAATACAATTGGGACGCGACAATGATTGGTTTTGATAGTGAATTAACCCTTAACCTGGTTTTGATAGTGAATTAACCCTTAACCTGGTTTTGACAGTGAATTAACCCTTAACCTGCTCCTATCTGTTCCACATTGCTCTTCATTAGCTTGTTGCCTTCTATGGGAATAGAGCAGCTGCCGGTGTTTGCCATGAACGACTTCATGAAATGGCTTTTTTTTTTTACCTTTTTATTTTGTTTGAAGTTTTTAAATAGCTTGGTGTACTGTAATTTATGTAGGTAAATGAGATTCTGTATTGCTTGGTAATTTTCAATCAACCTTTCTCTTTTTGTAAAAGGAAAAAAAAGAATAATTTCTGAAAGTCTGTATATGTATGCCATTGCTTGGCTCTGCAGCGTGTGTGCAATAAAGGGGCAACAGTCTAGGTCTATTTGCTCAGTTGTATATTGGGGAGTTGTCATTTTAGAAGTTGTCAAAAATTCTTAAACACTGTTCTTAGCGTTTTGATCATGGCAAAGATGCTCAATGTACATAATGGTGCTGCTGTTTTTTTGCTGTTGATGTTCCCCCATGTGTGTATGTTGGAAGTCATGAAGGGGTTAACGTAACCCTGTTTAGATTTGTATGGGAACAGTAATGCTTAGTAACTTTTGTGTATTTAATTAATTGTAGATCATCAGTTTAAGGAGTTGGCGAATGCTATGGTTTTTATTGTGTGTTTCAATCACTAGTATATCCCTCTAATTAAAACGACATTGTGTAACGAATATATTCCAATGAGCATTCTACATCAGTCACATACGTCATAAGAGTTAAAGGGGTTTTCCCACGAACAAAAGTTGGGCCCTATCCACAGGACTTGCTGATCAGCGGTGTCTCAGTGCGGAGACACACACAGGTCACGAAAACGAGGGGTCCCATGGGGTCCCACATACCTCCATTGCTTCGTCAGACTAATGGAGCAGATGGGCACGCATGCTCCATTAATCTCTATTGAGCTGATGGAAATTGCCATGCACTCCGATGGACCCCTCGTTTTTGTGCTCTGTGGGAGTCTCATCACTGAGACCCCCAGTGATCAGCAAGTTTAGGCCCTATTCCGTGGAACTGTTTCTTGGCCGCCACAGACCCATGAGATAAAAGAACCGGAAGCTTCACTTCACATATGAAGAAAGCGGAGCAGAATTATTAATAAATGTATATTTGTAAATTACCTCATGTTTGTGGCCAATCCCTTTAATTCCTAACTTCCATCCTTGAATTATTGACCCATTGTATGGAATAGCCCTCTATTGTTTAATTTTTATCCTTTCATGAGTATGATGGATGAGATGCACAGGGCAACTCATTCGTCTTGAAAAGTCTGATGCATCAGGCCGTGAACTGAATTTAGCCGCCTCAACCATCACATTTTACATTTAACGAAATTATCAATCTGCTCAGAATGTTATTTTTTACAATTGAATTGTCTGTCTGTCTGCCAATGTGACTGGAGCCCTTGTGTCTTGGTAAAAAAAAAAAAAAACAAGCCATCAACCCGACAAATCCCAACCTGTTACTATTTTATTCACACCGAATATAGGATGTGTTATTTACGGATATAATGAAGGATCTAAAAATCTGAGATTGTGGTAACTCTGCAAACTGCAATTTGTCGCGCCTGTAAATTCCCTTCAGATTTTGTTACCATAATAGAGATCAACTGGAATAAAAACAGATCCCAGCAATGTACGGTGTAGTTGGGTAACCCTAGCTACTGGCTATATATAATCTTTAGATATTTCTTTTAAGCTGCTGCTTTATAGCCTTTTCCTTCTGGATTTATTTCCTCCAGCTATAAGTGACTGCCTCTTGCTGTCGTCAGACTGGTAGAGAGGAATGTAAAGGAAGTAGTCGTATCCTGTGTCGTGTCATCAGACCTATCAAACTTCTCATCTGAGGACATCTCTGAGAACCTCATTGTATCAGCTGTTCTAGAAAGATTTGTATTTTTTTTTTTTTCTACAGAACATGTTCTCACAAAGTTCTAGGGTTCTACCCATATCTTTAAAAGGGCCTACAGGTAATCCATGGAAATGGTGGGGGCTCTACTTATTTTGTAAACTCCCCTCCATTCTCACATGGCCATGGAAACCATCTCCAGTTTCTTATAGCTGTTCTTTATCTTACATTTCCTGTGCAAAATTTGAATCTATGACCATCCAATAACAGGTCAGTTCCTACACTATAGTAATTTGGCTTAGTACCATACTTTAACGACAGAACCTTAATTGAGCTTCATTTAAGGTACCACTTGACACTTGGCCACCTGGGATAGTAGGTTCTGGTGGAGAGTTTGTCTTCATGAGACTTCTCCTATTAAGCCTTTTACGCTCTCTCGTGGACAATTGACTTAAGAGGAGATGTCTCATAGGGACCCGGTTGTATGGCCGGTTCCACACTTGCGGGTGTGATGCGATGAACTCGCATCACACTCTCAACGCATGCTGCCGGGAACGCACGGCCCGAACACTGCACCGCGGGAGTGAACTGACATGCTGAGTTCAGTCCCGGTGTTCAGCGTTTGGGCCGTGTGATCCGAGCAGCTTGCATTGCGCGTTTTTTTTTTTTTTTTTAATGCTGCTTTTTTCTTTAAGCCCAATTTATTGTTGTATATTTTTTTTTTTTCTTCTCCAAAATATGTAACCAAACGGCAAATACATATGCCACTGTTTAGATGTTGTTGGTCTTGATCATGGATGCTCCGTCTCTATAAGGAGGAGGGGAGGTCAAAACGGAACTGTCTGAGAATTCAGGGATGAAGTATACAGTCCATATCCTGTCCATGTTGTTGACTAGGAAATGCCTCTTCAAGTCTAAAAAATGAAAAAATTCAACCCAGTGATTTCTTCCTTTCGACTAACTCCTGCAAAAGATAATGTTTAGGATAACCTCGCTTCCTTATTCATGAAAATAATGAAACAACTATAGTAAATAATTAGACAAAATGTACTTTGCTTTACGAAGTCTTTGTTAAAGGGGCTCAGTAGTGTGCACCACCACACTGGCTCTTCCCAGAAATTAAGTGCAAATCCTGATCATTGGCTGAATCTCGAATAACATCTTGGTCCAATAATGTTATTCCAGATCCAACCAATCAATATCTTAGTTGGGTTGTGTACATAGAGTACAGAAACCCAGGTACTTTTTGCCATGACACACCCAGTCACCTGAAGGGGGGGGGGGGGTGTGACTTCACCTAAGTTGTGTTAGCTTAGGGTGCCTTCTTGAATATTTTTTTTTTTTTTTTTTTTTTTTTTTTTTACCATTGTATAATCTGGGCTCCATATGTGGAATTTATGCCCTTGGGCCAGCTCCATTATAAGTTCAATGGCACATAGTTTATATCAATGTTGGTGCTGTGTTGATAATGAGATCTGATCTGGTATACAAACCCTTCTGGCTTAAGGCATTGCGTCAGTAATTCACCATACCCTACTTTTTATATGGCCGCTGTGTGTGGTCTTCCACTGACATCATTCCACGTGGTCTATTACTGGCGGCACATTTGAGCTTGTACAGTTTGTTCAATGATCTAATCCAATTGTCAAGCATATGACAACTCCCTACCGTAATTAACTTTTATTTATTTATTTTTTTTTTAGACGAATCTCTTTTAATTGATCGTATTCCTTACGCTGGAGTTCTCAACCCTGACGACCAATGGACGCCCTTGGTTTTGAATGGACATGTCGCACACTTTGATGTTAGAATAAGAGTAAAATGTGATGAAAATTACTATGGAGTTATGTGTAATAAGCTATGCCGCCCCAGGGATGACTTTGTTGGACATTATACCTGTGACCAAAATGGGAATAAAGCCTGTATGGATGGCTGGATGGGAGAGGAGTGTAAGCAAGGTGAGTAACCATACACTTATTGGTGGGTGGGGAGTTTGGTAGTAGTTTAAAGGGCATCTACCAACAGGATGAAGGACTGTATGCAAATGAGCCTGAGGGGCTCCAGCCTAATTTAACACCTTTGGAGCAGGATCCCCTCAGGCTCATTTGCATACAGTCTTTCATCCTGGTGGTAGATGTCTGTTAAATGCAAGTCTACTAGGTATCTAATACTTGTATTTTTTGCAGCAATATGCAAGCAGGGATGTGACTTACTCCACGGCGTATGTTCTGTTCCTGGAGAATGCAAGTAAGTTTTTTATATTTTAATTTTTTTTTAGGCTTGTTTGAATTCCATTCCAATAAAATACAGTGTCTATTGTACTTTTTAAAGAAAATGACAGCATGATTCTGTGTTCTGACTTGTTGGAGTTGGACAATGTTCTTTTGCTCTAGGATGTGCTAGACTGTGATTCATGTCTTGTTTTTCCGCACTGCTATAATTGCATCCTATCCCCCTGATATGGATTCCTGGAGCACTGCCACTTTTTGTTTATCAGATGAAACCTCAATATTGAATAATGAAGATTGGAAGGATGGGCATGGTGTTCATATTGTGGTTGTTCTAGTTTTCGTTTACCTCTTAATCATGGTGGTGGACTGCTCATGATCTACCCTTATAGTCAGTCAAGTTGCCTCCTTTTCTATAGTTGGCTGGTTTGTTGACATAACCATCAAACCTGGGTTCTTTTTGTATAAATCGATGTGATTGTGTAAAGTCTTCTAAACATCAAAAAACTTGTATGTGTATTCACCGTTCAGTGTTGGCTCTATGTACATTTTGATGACCGTTATTAACACCCAAATACAAAGCAAATGATCTGTAAGGTCCCTTTTCACATTGTCTTCTCACCCACAAGGACTTATCGTGGTGGGAATATTTGTGCATTATCTGTATGATAATGAATAATCAGGAATCAATATATTGTTGGATACAATTTACCAAGACAATGAGTGGTCCTCAGATCATCTGATGGAAACTTTTTTTTGAATATGCAAGTGGTTGGCCAACATTTGTCTTCAAAGAGCGCTTATCTAGAGTGAGGTCTTGTTGAGGCTGAATTGTACAACTGTGCAGAATATTAGTCAGCATTGCTTTGATCCCACTATTGAATTTCTCTCCATAATCTGATTAACATCTGGCCCATCACAGCCACAAGTGTAGTATCTGCTGTGTTTATCTTGTCTCAGGACTCTGTTTATTCACTAGGGCCTGAAGAAGGGAGCTGATTATTTTCTGGTACGGACACTCGTGTTTGTATACTCCCAGGGGTTCGGCATAACATGAAACCCACTTGTTTTATTGCATTTGCTTGAGGTTCCTTTTAATATGACTTAATAATAATAATAATAATAATAATATTATTATTATTTTTCTTTTCATGACAAATTATATACAGGCGGTCCCCTACTTAAGGACACCCGACTTACAGACAACCCATAGTTACAGACGGACCCCTCCGCCCACTGTGACCTCTGGTAAAGCTCTCTGGATGCTTTACTATAGTCCCAGACTGCAATGATCAGCTGTAAGGTGTCTGTAATGAAGCTTTATTGATAATCCTTGGTCCAATTACAGCAAAAATTTTGAAACTTCAATTGTCATTGGGACAAAAGAAAAAAATGTGTCTAGAACTTCAATTATAAAGTATACAGTTTCGACTTACATACAAATTCAACTTAAGAACAAACCTCCAGACCCTATCTTGTACGTAACCCGGGGACTGCCTGTATTCAGAAAACAAAAGGCGATGTCAGCTCACCTGAGATGCAGTAGATTGATGGGGTGGGTAACTCAGGCACGGGTTTCACCAGCTTCTATGGAGTGTACTATACAAAAACGGACATCCGGCTCCAGAGTAAACTCCACTCCAAGTTAAAAGCAATACAACTTATCTTTATATCTCCAAAAATGCATAAAAATCTTAAAAAGATGGACACGGATGGCAGAAAGTCATGGAAAATGCCTACGCGTTTCGGATAAAGACTATATCCTTACTAGTAGCTCGAGTCGTGTATGCATTTTTGAAGATTTGAATAAAGATAAGTTGTATTGCTTTTAACATGGAGTGGAGTTTACTCTGGAGCCGGATGTCCGTTTTCAAATTATATATTATCCTTTTTCAGGAACTCTGTAGGATTTATTGCAATCCAGGGCATTGCTAGTATTGTTGGTGCATAATTTGAATTGCAGAGCAGCTGGTATGTGAGGTATGGCAACCAAAATTGTGTACACCAGGACTGATAGAAACAGGTTGGAATTATACCTGCGAAATGCTGTATTTTTGTTTATGACCTTAAATTGGAGACTGTGTTATTTTGTACATTTAAGAAACTTCTATTTAAAGGGGTTATTCCCACAAAAAGAAATCTACACCCTTGCAGACAGTTTTATTACTCATTGGCAGTAGAGATGAGTGGATCCAAACTTCCTGTGTGTGACCCAGACATATTACCAAATTCCCTGCCAAACGGCCAACCTGGTAAACCAATGCCTCTAGCTACCAGCCCCCAATCTACTGTTTGGCAGCCAATCTGGCAATGTGTCCAGGTCAGAACAGGAAGTTTGGATCCGCTTACCTGTAATTTGGTAGTTGTTTTATCCTTGGATTTAAAATACATCCTCTTCTTCCAATGGCCTTCATTATTCCCTCTTCAAGGGTTGCCACATAGGCTCTTACAGCATTAAGGTGCAAGTATGTTACCTATGTAATATTAGAATTATGTCCTTTGAGAATCTGTAAAAGCTGAGCTATGACCCTTACTGGAGAAATGGCAGAACAGAATCTTTTATAAAATATGAAGGCAATCCATATCATACAATGTGCATACTATGTTTTCCTTTTCCCTGTCAGGTACTGGATAAGAAAATCCAAAGTGCACATTGTCTTTTTAATCCTCAGAACCCTATCCCACTTCATTTCCTTCCCTTGTTTCAGTACCTTCCTTGTATTCAAGGTGCCAGCTGGTTTTAAGGATGCGATGTAAAGAATGACTTTGTACCCCCATGAAATTCCGTCTCGCAGCCTTTTCCTCTCCGCAGCAAGGTCGATGTATTCTCCATCTAACAATTGCTTTTGGTGCAGACGTAGAAGTTTGGAGCCTGATAAGGTCACCCAGACTACACAAAAGCTATTTGTTTGTTCTTCCCTACTGCCATGTATTTTGTATGTTTGTTTATTTATTTGCTGGCAAAAGTAATTTTTGTTCTGGGCTCCTCCGTGCCGTGTTTTCTCAAGTAACGGCCGGTCATGAGACCTTACCCACTGCATTATTATTACTAGTTACCCTCTGCCCCTCTTTAGTGACCCCTTTCCTCTATTGAACTACCTGTGTTGCAGTAGATTGGGGATAGATATGGCTACATGTTTTCAGCGTATTATTATTTCTGTGCTTATTGTTACTAAGGAAATGCATGATATGTGTTAGACAGGCCAAACCTTGCCCAGTTGGCATGTCTGTTGGATATGTAAATGGTTGGCTTGAAGCATAAAACTAAAATTTTTTGGTTATAATGGTGGTTGGCAGGAGTTGGCCGAAGAAAGACAACTGGATCACTTTGATCACTTTTGTTCTTGGGTCTTGGAGCTACCAGAGGCCAGTATGTTGTTGTCTTTGAGAGGCTACGAGAGGCCAGTATGTTGTTGTCTTTGAGAAACGTGGTCAGATTTGTCTAAGAATGGACGACCCAAATCCCGATTTAATTTACCATCGCACTTCAGTAGCGTAGAAAATGTTTTTGACGTTGTCCATACATTAGACTTCTGTAAAATGCTGTTCAGCTTGATTCTTTTATGTACATGGGGATTAAGTTGATCCTGACCACATGCAGGAACCCCAGCCCATCACTGACAGGTTTTATGTCAAGTATTTGGCATGGAAGTGTGAGATGAGGTCAGTAAAAAAAAAAAAAAAAAAAAAAAAAGTTTACTTTTTTGCATGTATCTTAGAGACTGTATGTTCCAAGACGTCACTATAACAATAGGATGTTGGAGACCCGGGATAATAAAGACCTAATGCTATCTCCTGGTTATGGTCTATACGGTGACCCACCATTCGTGTAAATCCCTTTGTTTCCGATAAGGAAGTCAAATTAAAGCTGGCCCATCACCTGTAAATTTAGGACACAACAGACTTCCTGTGTCAGAGGAAGTCCACATTTACTCTTCCTAGATAATGGTAAAACAACCGGACTTAACACGTAGTGACCCTTTGATTCATAAACATTGTGTTCCTCTAAAAATAAAAAAAAAATGTTGTGTCACTGAGGAATGCAGGATTCCTGCAAAAAAATGTATTTTTAAAGTTGGGAGAAAGTATTTATATATTTCTTGGTGACGGAAAATGCAGATCTGGAAAATATGGTCACGTGATTACTACTTTTTTTTTGGTACTATACCATAAAGGTGTAAAAAAAAATAAAATAAATAAAAAATAAAAAAAATTTACTGCTGAAATTTCTGCATCTTCATGTGCAATGCTTTCTATACCACTAAACGAGAACACTGTTTCTGTCCATGTGCTATCTGTTAGCTCAGAGGATATCACACACACAATTATTTCTATGGGCCCCATGTGTGTGCGGTGATATGTTGTTTGGGTTGTAAGAAGCACACATTCTTATGCTGGTAGGGTTACAGAAATTGGCTAAAGGCATGTAATACTACTTTTGCCCGAAACGCGTTAGTTGTTAAGTGCAGATACTGTTATGTCTTTGCATTTTAAGATGTTTAAATAAAGGAAATTACCATTTTAAATTGGAGAGCTGGGACCTACCTTCTATAATTCATCTACTTACAGGAATTGGGCTTGCCACATTCATAACGTTCCAAAATGACTTGCTATAGGGCATTCCATCGAATTTATATACATATGGAGGGTTTTTGTTTTTTCATAATTTTTTTCTTTCAAGGATTGGATAACCTTCTTTTTTAAAGCAGAGCAAATAATCATTGTGGTTTATTTAATGACTGAGGCTGACAAGTTCTCATTTGCATTGGCCATTTACACACTGTCTGTAGGACAATCTACGATGTTTAGGAAAGATGACTTTTCCGATTGATCCTCCTCCATTCAGCAGCATCGATTATCGGGAGCATGCCCTTGTTAACACAGACCAATGCTGCTGATAATCTTGCATTTTTATGCCACAAAATAATGCTATCGTTTGTTTACAGTCAAGCAACAGCGGTTTCTCAGCCGAATAGCAGGCTAAGCATTGGGAAGATTTTTTTTTTTATCCCAAAAATAGAGTATAGAAGACTTTACAAAGATTCATAGAGTGCACATTATTGCTTGTTCTTACTGTTGAATTTGTCCATGGATAAATTGTTATCTTGGCTTATACGTCAGATTTAGGGTAAAGATTGCATCTTAAAGGGGTTGTCCACTCTCGGCAAATAATTTAATATAGTTTGTGTAAAGAAATGTTCTACAATTTTCCAATATACTTTCAGTATCAATTCATCACCGTTTTCTAGATCTCTGCTTGCTATCTTGTGATAAAGCTTCTATGTGGATAGAAATCTGTCCATGGTGATGTGATGGGCACCCATGTGCCGGAGCGGTTATTGATTTCTTTCTATGATGACGTCTCCTGCACCTGTGTGTCCATCACATCACATGGACAGATTTCTATCCAGTGGAAGTAAAGATGGAAGCTTTCTATAGCAGGACAGCAAGCAGAGATCTAGAAAACAATGAGGGATCAATACAGAAAGTATATTGGAAATTTTAGAACTTTTTAATACACAAACATATCAATTATTTGCTGAAAGGGAAGAACCCCTTTAAATATAGTTTATAAGAACACAAAGAAAATCCTTCCAATGACAAAATTGGCCAAGCTACATGTTATTTTATTACTTCTATAATCCATTTCTGATGATTTTTAGTATAAAATAATTGTATTTGATAAATAAAAGAAAAAAAATCTTGCATTGAAGCTTTTGCGGGGGTCTCTGTGATCAGAGAATGTACAATATAAAAGCACAGCGTGAATACATAAACCCTCATTGTATGGAAAAGGTTCCTAAAATAACTACAGTTAAAATTGACAAGACAGCTGTGTCTTCACCCACCCCCAGGCCTTGAAATAACACTTCCACTCTTTAGAAAAACAAATTGGCTAACCTCTTGCCAATTCTGCCCAAAAGCACCCGCAGAAATGTGCTCTATAATGAACCTGGTATAAGAGGTTGTGTTTTTATTTCCTATTGATGATTTTTACACGGGTTCTCTGAAAGCCAGCATTATTAGATCACGCTTTGTTCCTGCACGGACCATTAATCGATGAGCTAAAAGTAGTTTTTCCTTGTTTTCTACATTATTCTAGTCTGGAGTAGTGATTCCATAAAATATTATTGCTATAGAGATCTCTTGCCAAGGACGCCACAGTAGTTCAACTGAAAATTTTGCCTGTGTAAGCCTAATGTATCGATATTTTGCTATTGTGTGTGTTTTTTTTTGTTTTTTCAAGTTTTTATTTCATTTATTTTTTGTGACTTCTCATTCTAGATGCCACTATGGCTGGCAGGGGGAATACTGCAACAAGTGTGTTCCATACCCTGGCTGCCTCCATGGCAGTTGCCGCTTGCCGTGGACATGCAACTGTGAGACCAATTGGGGTGGACTTCTCTGTGATAAAGGTGAATTTTTAAAGGCTTGATCTTGACCATTTTGACCTACATCGCACCCTCTTTACAGTTGTAAGATCTGTTTGGTCGAATATCTTGGATCAGACAGAAATGAGTGTGTATGTTTTGGTTGGTTGCTCTCATTAGGGACCCAGGTATCTAATGTCCCTTTTCATTACGTCTTTATACAACTAGTCTGGTAACTTTATTTAAAGGAAATCTACCACCAGGATTAAAGTTTGTAAACCAAACGCGCAGACATGCCGGTGGACGCTCCCTCTGTCAGGTTCTGCTCTTCTTGTAGCTTCTTAAGCCATTTGTTTTTCATGAAAAAAAGTTATAAAATTATGGAAATGAGTCGAGGGGCTCCAGGCTCCGTTGACGCCTATGGAGCCAGGAGCCCCTCAGGCTCATTTGCATAATCTTCAAAACCATTTTTAGTCATTACAATGGCATAAGAAGCTCAAAGAACAGACCTCGACAGAGGGTGCACAGATCAGCATGTTTGTGTGTTTGCTTTACAAACCTTAATCCTGGTGGTAGATGTCCTTTAAGTTGGTTGTCAATGAAACTTGATATTGCTGAAGATCACTGGAGAAAATCTTTGCTGGACACTTTGGGTCAAGGTTATAATCTTGGGTCTCGCAGCATACTATTTATATGGCATCCCAAGCTGGAGAGCTGTTAATTTAGCTCCAGCAATTGTCTCTCACGTTTTCGGCATTTTTAAAGATGGTTGCCTTGACCTCTTTCTTGAGCGGCAGCTTTTAGAGCATTACTGAGTTATCTCCCATGTCTAGAAGCCTCCAGACTTCAATACCAAGCATTGGTCAACCTTTCCTCACACTCGGTTATCTTTTTGTGTGCACATAAAACGTGTGTAGAGATGGGGGCAACTTATGGTGACATTGGGTAATCCTGGTATGATTGGAGAATGTCAGAAGAAACTGATTCTCACAGATCTGTCTCAACAGTCTAACAGTATCAGTAGTAATCTTTGTTTTTTGTTTTCTTTTTATTGTAAAGATCTGAACTATTGTGGAACTCATCATCCATGTCTTAACGGAGGGACCTGTATGAATACGGAACCTGACAAATATCACTGTGCCTGTGCTGATGGCTACTCTGGAATGAACTGTGAAATAGGTAGAGAGAAAAAATCCCAAAAAATTTAAATGAGATCCATCTCTTATAGGTTCATTTAAAGTTCTCTATAATTTAGATTTTTTATCTTCCTGAAAGTCCTCCAATGTCTACTATCTAATAAAAACAGAAATATCATGGTCATCAAAAATGTCCTATTCTGTTTCCAATCCTCCAGTAGACTTACCAACTTCTTGTTTTTTAGCTGAACATGCCTGTGCTTCCAACCCATGTGCAAATGATGGTATCTGTCATGAAGTCTCCTCTGGCTTTGAGTGTCATTGTCCACCAGGATGGACAGGTCCAACCTGTGCTATAGGTAAGTTAGAGGACGTCTTCCATTGTTAGATTCTAGAACGGTTACCTGTCGTCTTCTGGTTGTCTAGTACGTAATTTACAAGGGTGCTGGGACATTTTTAAGCCTGGTCAATCTGATTCTTAAAGTAATTACAAGAGAAGCTTTGTCCTGAGCTATTGTTATAGTTGTTGTGCACTGCATTTGCTAGCTTTAACCAGTCATTAACATTTTGCACCAGTAATCGCATATGATCTTTCTTAATTCTGACAATTTCGACCAAGTATTTTTTATTAAAGCTTTGTACTTCCTTTTTATGGAAGCCTTGAAGTATTATGAAGTATGTAACTTGATAGATAATTATATGTATGACTTTACTCAGTACTATATATTTTTATCTACTTTTCCTTGTCATTTCAGACATTGATGAGTGTTCATCTAACCCTTGTGCTAGTGGAGGAATTTGTAAAAACCTGATTAATGGCTTTGAGTGCATTTGTCCTCCTCAGTGGGTTGGGACCACCTGTCAGCTGGGTAAGTCACTTGGAAACCTAGCCATAATATTTCTCCAGCATTCTGGAGTTACATTGAGTATACACTTTAAAACGCTGCATATGACAACCTTACAGAAGGACACAATGAAATAAAGGTTGAGAAGAATTTTCCGTAACAAAAAAAAAACACATCTATAAAGATTTCCGGAGCCCTATCCTTAATGCAGTTTATTTACATTCACCAATTTACTAAGCTTTTATTTTTAACTAACACTTTTTTTTTTTTTCTTAATGGTGATTTTATTTTTTTTGTGTGTTTAAACATTAACTGGTGATGGGGCTTTTGTATGGCTCGTTAAAATATTGATTGATTTGTTTTGCCTTCCTCCACTAAAAAAAAAAATAGTACACTGAAAAAGGCAAAAAATCTTCTGCTTCATCTTCTTTAAATTCTAAACACCTAGACAATTGCTAAAAGTTTTGTCAAAACTTCTGACTTTAGACCTGGGAAAGGCCTTTGCCCCATACTGGATTTTGCTGCCCCCTAGTACAAATGAGCATGTTTTGCAGTCAAATTTTTTTTTGTGTTTAGTTTCTTAATAAAAAATTAAAATCTGAGGGAAATTTATGGCAGATCATCATATGTCCTCATATATGAGATATCATAATCTAGTCCTCTCCTGTCTATGACTCTTGGTTGTAGCGATCACCAATTGATGGCATGATTGTACAGTCACTGTTATAGCGTACACCGTAGGTGGAAGAATACAATTGCAGAGTATCAGAACAGCAAAGAAAAAAAAATTTTTTTTTTGAAGACTAGGCAAAACCTTTTATTGTTATTATATATTTTTGATAGATGTTTGTTTTGCCCTCCTTGGCTGTACCTGCTCATAATTTCCCCTTTTGGGTAGTAACTGATAACCACCTACATTTTGGGTTGGCATTTAGCATGGCATGAAGTTTTGGCTAATTCGGTAGATGGGCATGTTCTATATGTATGATCTGCATGAAATGTAATTTGTTTGATTTTGCTACTAGCCTATTAATATGTCGGTGTATTCTGCTTGGTGCCTGGGAATCTGTATAATGGTGTGTATTTTTCTTTCTTTTTGTCTTGTTTCACAGATGCTAATGAGTGTGAGGGAAATCCCTGTGTTAATGCTTATTCTTGCAGAGATCTCATTGGTGGATATTACTGTGACTGCATTCCAGGATGGACAGGAAAAAACTGTCACATCAGTTAGTATTGAATGGTTAATTCTAAGCTGACCCTTCCTATCCACTCCTCAACAAACCACATTCATTCATTGCCAACTTCACCTTCTATCTATGCATTGTGCTATCAGGGTACAGAAGAGTTGCACCAAAACACGAGCTTATTCACTCATACACACAGCAGACTTTATTTCTGACATTTCTAAGACCTGTCCCTTTTCATCTAGCAAAAAAAAAAAACCTCTGCACCATATCTGTGAGCTGTGTGTGAATATGCAGCATGGAGATCAGATGTCCTATTGATTGTAACCTATTTCCACCTGAAAAAATGTTTGCCAGTTCTTCTTGGTTAAAGCAGTCCTTGCCTTTCAACAAGCTTTCCATAAATCGGTAGTTGAGGGTGTGTACATGGTAATGATTGTGGTCACTGGGACTTGCATGTAATGTATGTTTACCAGCAGCTCTCACCTTTGCCGTCTCTAACAGTAAATTTGCATTACTTGTGTGCCGAGATGAGACCTAGCTGCTCCGACTCCCTCTGCAAAGAACGTTTAGCTGCTGTGACTCGCTTATACCCCTCGCCCATTCCAAAATAAGTGAATAGAACTGCAACGTGAGACTCTTCCTATGAATCATTTTTGTTTTCCTTTGTTCTTATTCCATAGATCAGCTTTCAGATTATATGTAGTGTTCCTAATACAATATAAAACTAGCTGAAATAATTAAAAATAAACATGGCAGAAGAAAACCTGGGCTGGAATTGTTTTTTTCAGGTGGAAATACTATAATTTTTTATGTCTAAATCAAAGCTTTGTGCTATGTAGTCTATAAAAGTCTCCCTTCCTTCTAGATGTTAATGACTGCCGTGGTCAGTGCCAGAACGGAGGCATTTGCAAGGTGAGCTCTGTTTATATCCTATATAAATGATACTACCCTTTTTCCCCAAAACTAGTACAAAGCTTAGAAATAGAAGGCCCAGCGGCCTTCATTGCTTCAACTCCCCCCATGCTGTACATTAGTATTAGTGGATCATTTAGATTCTGCAAGAGGTTGTGACATTGGGGAATAATTCATGGGATGAAATCACTGACTGTTTCATTGAAAATGCTACAAGCAGCTACCAGGACAAGAAGGGGTCATTTAAAGAAAGTGTGACTGCTAAACATGAGACAATTCTAATAGAAATGGAACCACAAGAAATTCAGCATGAAATTGAGTGTGGAGACTTAGAAGGCTAGAGATGTTGATCATGGAAAAATAAGGCAATCCTTAAAGTAAGACCTAGCGCCTCTTTAGAAGCAAAAATTAATATGACTAAAATTAATCTTATATTCGGGGGGGGGGGAAACGGTACTTGAAAGCAACACATTGCTAAAGTGATCATCTAGTCACGTTCATTTATTATTATTATAAGGGGGACATGTGCTACTCGGGCAACCAGTCATAAGAATGGGAACCAGTGACTCCAATTTAAGAGAATCCAAAGGGGATTGTCTCATTTATCCACCGATTTTGGGGCGGCTCCTTTAAAGTATAGCAGTGCCTCCATCGCACCACCCTACCCTTAACTATCACCACCATAGGTTCAGCCAATTATCTCATACACTATATTGAACAATGGGATTCCTTTTCTCATTGAAGTCAGATGTATGTTCCCCCTTCCCCGATTTATTAGTTGCCTGTAAGAGTCTAAACCTTTCACTTATTTTCAGGATAAAGTTAATGGATATCGTTGCATCTGCCCTCGTGGATTTTTTGGCAAGAACTGTGAGGTAGAAGTGAACGAGTGTGCAAGCAATCCATGTCAGAACGGAGGAGTCTGTGATGACCTGGTCAACGGGTTCCACTGCCGATGTCTCCCTGGTTTTGCCGGCACTTTGTGCGAGGTGAGTGTGTTGTGTGCCACCACCCATGGACAAGGCTGAGGAAATCTATCTCTGGATTAAACTAGAGATCTCCAGGCACCAGGACATTACATATTAATGTAGGCATCACACGATACTTTGTACAGTGGTGTCTAAATAGCTTTAGACATATTAGGGCATGACGCTATCTCGTCTTCAGAAGATAAACCTGACATCTAAGTCAGTTTTATTAGCAAATTGAATTTCTGGATCATTAAAATTCCAGAGAGATGTGTAGCTTCTTCATACCCTGGAGAAATGTCTCCGACAAGTCAGCAGCTTATAGCTTAATTATCCTCCTGCGTTCTTACACTTTTACAGTGTACTTTAACTTGGAGGGATTGGGGTTGTGCGTTTTACCTACATTCAGTGCTAATTGACACCTTTTTGTTGTGGCGTTTTTAGGGGCAATTTGATGGATCTGAAGCGATGGCTTTGTGCTGCAACACTTGCAAGGCTTTATAGAGAAGGGGTGCTGGGACCTTAAGGGGTAAAATGAGGCTTAGTATGAAGGTGATGGGACTTAATAGCAAAGGCTAAAATGAGGCCTGGTTTTTGTGCAGATTAGTATTGCCACATCCGTAACCCCCAGAAGGATAAGTCAGAAAGACGTATCGCCTCTATCTATGGTCCTGTAAAGATAAGTTTGGAGTCTCCTTGCCACTTATGAGTTGTATCGTGTTTTCTGCTCAATCTCCATCCAAAGAAAAAATGTTACTTGGTATTTGACTGAAATGTGACCTCTTGTTTCAATGCACAACTAAAAGGAAATTTACACCAGCAAGATAAATTTAATGGACATATCGTGTAGTATAAATGTCTTGAAGGGGCTGACACCTTCTCTATCCAAATGGAATGCTATAGCTCAGGAGAGTATGGAAATACTTTGTTCTTCGTGGCTTTTATTGCATTTTTTTTTTCATTATTGTAGAAGATCAAGGAGCCAGGATAGAAACTATATGAATTGCAGGAAGTTTTGTCCCCACTTAACTATATCCTTACTACATACTATTAAACTTGAACTGGAAAGGGAAATTTATACTAACCAGAGGAAACATGTGCACTCTGCTGATAGGAGGACATCTGAAGAAGGCCATATTCTCACAGGTTTTGTTGGAGCAGAGATTTTGCACATTCGCCTTGAAGTCAGATTTCCAGACGTATGGTTGTCCTTGAGCACTACACAAATTTTTTTTTTTTTTTCTCTCTCCGTTTCTAAACCTCCATCAGACGTGCTGATACAAAGAAGACATTCCTTTCTTGGCATTATTAAGTCTCCTGGATCAGTAATCATGTTGCTGCAAATTTTGATTTGTGCAATTTTTTTTATTTTTTTTTTGCCACTCCCAACATAAAAAAAAAATGCGGTGTGCTTTTGTTTTGTTTGGGAGGATGGATGATATTTTTGATATTTGTTTGCATGTTGTGTCGCATGATAAGCAAGTGACACTTACTCATACATCCAGGCACTCATTATCCATGGCCTCTTTGCTTTTAAAGTTATGCTAATGAGCTTGAAAGGCTACCCTAGACCTGGCTTTAGAGGCTGTTACACTTGCCCGTCTCACCTCCCCCTGCTTCCTCTGCACTGAGCACTTCCGACTGTATTCTCATTGCAAAGGGAGCAGGGTGGAGAGTGACAGTAGAACAGTCTATAAAACCAGAATACAGGGAGGTTAGGGTAGCCCCTCGGGCTCATTAGAATCATTTTACAAGTTGATTTTAGAAGGGAAGGCTCCATGAATAACAAATATAAGTAGATTACCACAGTCACGGGGCCCGGATCTATGAGTTAGTGTCCCTGGTTTATCATTCTTTATTTTGATTGTAGATTTTCTTTAAGACCTTTTAAACACAGTTTCTGTTATTTATGACGTATGCCCTTCTCCAGAAACTGTACCATGATTTACAGGATGTGCCGGGATATTGCAGTTTATCTATGTTAAACAAGTGCAACCGTTTCATGAAAATCCTAGGGCTTAGGAGTCCTGTAAGCTTGGTTGTCATGATTTGTATGTAAACTTGTACCAGGAAGGCTGTTTGTTGCCTATTGAGTCATTCTTTAGGACCTCCCACTGGACTCCTAGGGTTCAAGACCAGAGGCACCAATTGTATGTAGAGCAGGTCCTATTTCTGCCAGTGTTTGCGCTTTAGACATCCTTTGTCATCTACATGTCTGTGCCAATAACACATGGGCCACAAACCAATCACAGATCCTTTTTCGGCTCGATATCATGTACAGATGGTCTTTATAGGACAGTAGAGTGCCATAAGTTCTTTGCAGCTCCTGTATCTTCCTTACATTGTAACCACTAAGAGTTCTTTTGTAAGAAGCAAGTGTCTGACAAATCCTGTCACAAACCTTGGGTGGATTATTATTATTACTATTACTAGTGGATTTAGTAGGACTGCTTTACATCAGAGGTTGGAGGACAGTCTTCCCTTGCCTAGTATAAGATTCTTTTAACTTCCAGTGACTCTTACTGGGCAAGGAATTAATGACATTTTGTAGTGGCAGAGACGCCCATCAGTAATGTAGATGGAAGTGTTAGTAATGTACGGTATAATTGATGGGACCACCTTAAAAATGAAAATTCTGGATACTGAAATTGGTATCTATCTAGAAATATAAAGTAATAACTACAAATAATTCGCCCTACTAACATTCAGCCTCTTTATTTCAAATTGAGCACAAAAACCTTTGGAAGAAACAGACTTCAGTTAAATTTTTTTGTTTTCAGGTTGAAACTGTGACATTTTAGGTTTATGACAAAAATTTGTGCCTGGCTTTAATAACCACAGTCAAGACAAGTCGAAGCCATTTATTTGGACGGACTACCTTAAAAGGCCATAACTGCCTAAAGGTTTACATGGTTTTAACATTTGTTTAAGTTGGGCATTTTTGTCCTTATAGTGACTTCAGAGGAGCTTTCAACCTGTAAAAAGTGCCTGCTAGTCAAGGTCTCTGCTTCTCCGCTGTCGACTGATCGGAGATGCTGCAGAGAGGATTTCTGCTGTTTGTAAGATGCCTTGAAGTGACACATGTATATACAACCTGCCGTACGTGTGCTGCAGTGCATTGCCTGATGATAGATCACTAGCTGGTTTACCGTCGGTGTTGTCGCTCGGCACATTAGCATACTGTGAAACGCGATCCAGTATGGGAAGTGTAGAGTTAATGGAATGCTTAGCTCCTCTCATTTTAGGCCTGGCTTTTTTAAGCATAGGATAATCCAGTTTCCATGTCTACTATTAGAGCCTTATCAGGATCCAGCTCTCTTATGTCTCGTCTCGTCTTCCCTTTTATTCCTTGTGTCTTTCTTTGCTAATCTGGCAGTCCTCTCTTTCATTCATAGAAGATATATGCCAAAATGTAAATTACAAAATAAAATCTTGAACTGCTAAATGTTCCTGCTCGATGGTGTTGCTACTCGCTTTATGCACATCCATATACAATACGATAAAGCTTTATTGATTTCTGAGAAAATCATGGTGTACGTAGCTCTGGCATGTAGTATACAAAAATGAAAATCGCTGACCTAGACAGGAACACAGGCGTAGCACGTGATATAAGAAGCATAATGCCTTGGGGGGAGGGGGGGAGGTTGGTAATCAAGTTGATTTGGCTTCTGCTTGAGTCCATTTATTGTAGAAATCATTTGGTATAAAGCCATTATTGTATTAATGTCAAGTTACTTGTTGATGTCTCCACTCTCCATGGTTTTGGAGTATATTGCGCTTTGTGGGTGCACAGGTGGGGCATGCGCTGGCAGGCAGTTACAGGTATCCAGAAACATCTAAGGTTGTGTAACGCTTCTTAATTTATTAGCACATTATATGTTAATATCCATTTGGATATTCCAGTATACTTCCTGGAATGGCAGCCATGAGTGGTGCAATGATTATTGATCCATGCATACTCATGATTTATTTAATTTATTTTTTTATGTTTATTGTGTACTTGGGCTTTTTTCCTCCACGCTCCTTTGTTTTTTTGTTTTTTTTTTTTGTTTTTTTAACTGTTGTCACTTTTTTTTGTTTTGTTTCCATGAATTTGTTACACTGATCTGTGTGGAGGTTGTAGAAAACAGTAGTTCCTATTCTTCCCTGTATTTGTGATCTGGGTAGAAGGCTAAAGGAATGTTAAAAACTACAGATGCCACATGTGTCACCCATGTGCCAGATTCATTCACCAATCACTTTTATAGGCAACATCATCGTGTAACTTTTAAAATGGTTGGGAAAGGCTACTGACATACAGAGCACGCATGGATATACCGCTCCGCATCAGATTACTGATTACATATGTACCTTAAAAAGAGGCCATGGATTTGTTTGTGACAGAGACAGTACAGATGGCTTTACTATATGGCTGACTCTTCTGCATCATGACTTGCTCTCCTACCTGTCCTCAACCATGTTTTCTTTATTGGGTTTGGAAAACTACCTTAAGCAACCTCTACAACTTTATCTGGTCAGTTACTTTTTTTGTATTCCACATGTTGGGGTAGGATTTAAGATATCCTCTTTTAGTGTGCGTTGGCTGTGTTTCAAATTATTAAATTATTGCATGTGTGCACGGACGCAAGTAAATGAATCAGACCAACGCTGATGCAAAACAAGCTCATGCCATTTCCCGGGGCAGATCAGCACTGCACAGGTTTATTTGGTTTCACAAAACCATATAGAAATTAGGGAAAAGGCAGAAAGGGGAGGAGAATTCCCAGGTCATGTAGTCTCTTGATTGGAGAACTTCCCTGCTGTTGCACTTCGGCGTCATGTTCACGTCACACCCACGTTCCTTTAGCTTCAATGTTTTGGTTATGATCCACGATGTTGGCAATATCTTAAAATGTATTCTCTGTTACAATGCTTTTGGGAAAATAGATCAAATCCTGTCATTTCTACTTGTCCTATCAGCTAGGTTTACCTAAACACAGATGTATGTTGGATATCATTTGACTTTCCTAATGTTTTGTTCTTTAAGGTGGACATTGATTTCTGTGACCCGAACCCTTGCCAGAACAAAGCTCCCTGCTACAACGTAGGAGGTGACTACTACTGTGCGTGCTCAGACGATTACGACGGCAAGAACTGTTCTCATCTTAAAGACCACTGCAAAAATGGCTTGTGTAAAGGTAAGCGGAGTCGACGTACCGTTAAACTGGAGAAGAATGATCTTTCAGGAGGGGCCCTGCAGACTAGGTCACGGCTATATTTGTAGGTGCATGCGGAGAGCACGGGGCCATAAACTGCTGTGCAGAATGCATTGTACAAATGTTAGTCGTTGGCTGCTATTTCAGTATAGTGGAGCCCCATCCTGAGGTTTTTGTCAGCAAACTCCTTTATGCAGCCGATAGTGAGCGTCTCAGTGTCACTAACGTGTCCCTCTTTTTATTTTTAGTCATAGACAGCTGTACAATAGCGATTTCTACTAATGCCACCCAGGAAGATATCCGTTACATCTCCTCTAATGTCTGCGGGCCTCACGGACGTTGCATTAGTCTGCCTGGTGGGAACTTCACCTGTTCCTGCAATCGAGGCTTCACTGGTGCCTATTGCCATGAAAGTAAGTTGGGATGCTTAATTTCCAGTATTTTATACATTCTTACTACGATGATTCGTTTTGGATTCTTTCTTATAAATCCAAATTTTATTTGCTTGTGGTGTTTTTTTTTTTTTTTTGTCTTTTTATAGATTTATAGAACTTTTCAAATTCTGTGTTTTAGATATAAATGACTGCCTTGGCAATCCCTGTAGAAATGGTGGTACCTGCACAGATGAGATCGACTCTTTCAAATGTTTCTGTCCTAGTGGCTGGGGAGGAGAATTGTGTGACATCAGTAAGTTGAGATTTTTCTGACGACCGTATTTGGCATTCCAGAGGTATTGTTACACTTGCCGTTAATTTTTGTAATGGTAATTTACACGTGTGTTGCGGAGGGTCCATTGAAGTCTATGACGAACAAAAGCTGATTGGAAGACATTTTTAATTTTTTTTTTCACTTTTTTTTTTTTTTTTTTGTTGCACTCCCCATTTAAGTTAACACAGATGTGAAGTGGCACTTGGGCTACAATTTAACGACCGTTGCAGATCACGGCCACAGTAGAGGTCTATAGCATCGGGTCATGGTGCGGTGAGCAAACTTTGTCTCGCTGCACCTCGACTTGGCTGTGGCGCAAAAGATGGTTAATATCCTAAACTCTGCAGGACTGCAGCGCTCGGCTATCTATACTCAGCAGACCCCCCCCCCCCCCCTTCCCTCTTCTGCACCTGACTGCTTACACAGAGGTCCTGTGTACATGTAGCCTAAGCCATATTCTGATTTTGTTAATCTTTTCCCGCAGACTACAATGACTGCAATCCAAATCCTTGCCAGAATGGAGGTCGCTGCATTGATCTGGTGAATGATTTCGTTTGCCAGTGTGAAAATGGATGGAAAGGGAAAACCTGTCACTCACGTGAGTAATAAGCCGTCCTTACATGTATGTGCCAACTAAGGGCTATAGCCATAGCTATAACACCCCTTATCTCCTCAATAGGTGAATATCAGTGTGATGCCAACACCTGCAGTAACGGAGGCACGTGCTATGATACTGGAGACACTTTCCGCTGCCTCTGCTCTTCTGGATGGGAAGGAGCCACTTGTAACATTGGTGAGTGTGATCACATATCATTTCTTCTGGCTCTGCATTGTACGTTACAGCCCAGCTTATAGACTGTTCTATCCTGTATGAATTATAAAACCGTATTTCTTGTTTTCTCTCTAACCATTATTGCTGCAATAATTCCACTAATGGCCACAGTGCCCACGAAGAACCGCTTGGCATTTGCTGGTATTTCCTATTGCTGTAGTTGGTGTGATGTATTGTGCAGACCTCTGTATAATGGTCCTTGCTCACGTTGGTATCATTTGTGGTGTGCAGTTATGATGTGATGTCATGCTGTTACATATTTCATACCTATGTTTCATACACAGCGTGTCGGTAGGTTATGGATCTTTCAGCTTGTCAGAGCATGTTAGGAGTTGTAGTTAAAAGTAAGTCAGACTGTTTTGTAGAAGGTGCAGTAGCCACATGTATGGAGGCACTGAGACTAAATCCAAAGAGTGGGATATGGTTTATTTTATTTTATTTTTATATATATATAACCCAAAGTTATGAAAACCCAAGAGCCTGGTCCTTAACACCTACTATTCCTAGTGAAGACTACCCTAACCCACCCTTCTGTGGATTGCCTCTTCTATATGCAGCACACTACTTTCAAAGAATTGAATTGGGAGAAAGGAAAACGACTACCAACAATATTGCAGCTTGACGCCACTTCATACCTGATAGGGGTTAAAGTAAACCCATTTTTCTCACCATGGCAAGTCCTTTACATTAATAGCTGGCAGACCTCTAGCCACACTGCATTGCTAGAAGCAGGGGTAGAGCATCTGATGGCTATTCCCCTGGGTTGTGAACTATTCCGTGATTAGATCCTTCCATTGTGTCAACATTCTGAAAACAAATCTTTGACTTTTCTTTGGTAAAAAATTGGTATCTTGTTTGTGTCCACAGCGAAGAACAGCAGCTGCCTCCCCAACCCCTGTGCTAATGGAGGGACGTGCGTGGGCAATGGAGATTCCTTCTCTTGCATGTGTAAAGAAGGATGGGAGGGACGTACCTGCACACAGAGTAAGCCTTTTTTTTTTTTTTTATAATTTTCATTCCTTTAGGATATAGGGTGTGTCTCATAACATGTTTTATCCTTTCATTTATTTGCCAACATACTTGACTCATTTGGGATGGGAAATGGCCCGAGGCTACGAAAAAGAAGCTTGTGTGTGTAGGTCTTAAGAATACATGAAGGCTTGAGATGTAGAAGAACTGTATTCAGACTAGAACAGAGATAATTCTGTTGCCTCTAGACTTAAAATCATTGAATCTGGGAAAGAAGCTGCAAAACTTGACTAATTTTCCAGTTCACATCTAAAATTTTATCATAGTTGGAGACACAGGCTAACACCCTGCTCTATAGATGATCTGAACACACAGAGCTGCTTTTTCTTCCCCCGACCGTTCCGCTGTAATGGTTACGCCGGGCAAATGTTGCAACTTGGGCTCCACCCGTTGTCATAGTTGTATTGAGTACACATTGTACTCCTAGTCATGCACTAGGCAATGACTTGCATCAGCAAATGTCTCCAGTCTCCAAGCTTCATGGGGTTTTCTCGCCGTAGATAATTCTGGTACTTCACTAGGATATTCCATTAAGGGGTCGTAGGAGATGTGGAAACAACTTATCACCTTATTCCAAGCATAGGATGCCAGTGTCCAATAATGTGGGGTGGGGGTTTAACCACTGATCCTTAAAACCTATTTGAATTGATTGACAGTGCTACATGTATAGTCTGAACACGGAGAATCCGACAGCCATTTCTTACTGTCCCTTATAGTTTGGAGTTTAGATGCTTGGTCGCTGTACCGTACAAATGGGTTACACGGGACCCTTGTTGTAGAAATATCCAAGGATACCAGTGTATGTATCCAGGCAGAGTAGATCCTACTTCAAGGATATATTCGAAAGATTTCCCACTGCAGTAATTGCCATTGCCATTAGGTTCTAGTTTGTGGCATGTATGGTTATAGCCATTTAATGATCTATGAACTAGCTCCATACTAACCCCCATCCCCTAACCTTTGCTAGACCTTTATAATTGATCTACCAATATGTCTGTCTTTGTGTTAAAAATCTGAAATACCAGTGAAATATGCTGCTGATGCATCTTTCTTTTTTTTCCCATACACATTCATTAACTTCTTGTTTATATGCATATGCACATTACCGTCCTGGGTAGTGATCTCCTGCAGAGCTGGGGGTGGATTAAGGGATTATTTTGCTTTGTAAGATTTCATGTTTATTCACAAGACATTTTACACATTTTTTTAAATTGAATATGTAATTTTTCTCCTTCTCTCTTTAGATACCAATGACTGCAATCCATATCCTTGGTAAGTGTTCCTATGATTTCTTTTTTCCTAGTCTGTTACATTCATGGATCCCTAGTTGTTTGACGACCATCAGAGAATTTTTCCATAAGGTGGCTTCAGTGTCTGCTTTGTCACTTAATCTCGCAACAAATTCAGCATATAGTCCTTTTAGTATTGTCATTTGATAAAAACACCCAGAAAAAGTCATGTAGTTTGGGAATCTAGTGGGAGGAGTGAGTGATAGGACATGTCCACTGGTCTAAGATGTATTTTCCCCCTTCTAACATGATGCTTGCAGGTCAAACATCATCTTCTTCTATACGACACAATACCTATAATGGGGTTCTGTTTATTTGCAGTTACAATGGTGGAATTTGTGTTGATGGCATCAACTGGTTCCGTTGCGAATGTGCACCTGGATTTGCTGGACCGGATTGCAGAATAAGTAAGGCATTTTCTTTTCTACTGTTCCTTTTTTAGTATATCATTTGATTTTGAGACCATTTTTCTGTACTGCCTTAAGAGGGTGGTCCAGGATTGGGGGTAAAAATATTTCCATTGGGTTTTCATCCCTAGAATCTTGCTCTATACGTCTGCACATCGCTACTCTCTGCTTCATCGCAGTGAATGGGACTGCGCTACAAACTCACGTGTAACCCCTAGACAATGGCCATGTTTTTCAACCCATTTAAACATTGTTTTCCAGTGTAGAGACCAATTATATCATTAGAAAATCATCTCGCCATTATGTGTGTTTATGTGCAATTTTGGAATAACAGCACAGAATGGATTAAATGACAAACCCCAAGCAGCTGTTCAGTACATGGCATTAAAAGGGCCAACTCCGCATATTGCACAATGTGGGCTGTAAGCTAAGCGGGCACTGCCATCTTTGATTACTGTCTATTATGTAGATCAGAAAGGCTTATGATTTTGTCTTTGTCTTCTGTAGACATCGATGAATGCCAGTCGTCCCCTTGTGCGTACGGTGCCACTTGTATAGATGAAATAAATGGCTACAGGTGCACCTGCCCTTCAGGACGAGCCGGGCCACGCTGCCAGGAAGGTAATTAGTTTGTTGTAGTTCCAGAAGGCAGAACTCGTAAGTCGTTTTTATGGACCCTATGGCAGAAGATCTAAACAGGGTTTTTTTTTTATTCCTCCTCTTCGTAGTGATTGGCTTTGGAAGATCTTGTTGGCTAAAAGGAATGCAGTATCCTCATGGAAGCAAATGGGATGAAGAATGCAATAGCTGTCACTGTCGGGATGGAGTTGTAGACTGCACCAAGGTATGGATTGTAATTCTCATCCTCTTCTAATCCATTACGTTAGGGTTAGGGCTTTCTAGCTCTTGTGCAAAGAAATGATGGTTTGCTCTAATGTTTTGTTACTTTCTTAGCTGTAACATTTTGCACAGTATCTAAGAGCCTGTAAAATCTTAGTTTCGCTCATGGGTCTTGTGCTTGTTACTAGCATGCTGTACACATCCCATGTCCGTAAAACTAATTTGCATTTGTGTTGAATGGAGTAGTAGTAGAATTTTTTTTTTTCAGGTTTTTTTTTTGTAATTGTATTAAATGGTTTCACCAGGATGAAGGACTATAAACCAAGCACACATGCATGCTGATGTGCGCCCGCTCTGGCAGGACCCGCTCTTCTTTTAGCTTCTTATTTTTACAAAAAAGACGACTATTAAAATTATGCAAATGTACCTCCATAGCTGTTAATTGAGCGCAGAGCCCATCGGGCTCATTTGCATAATCTTAAAGCCTTTTTTTTTTTGTCAAAACAAAAAAAAACACCACGAGAAGATCCTGCCAGAGGGGGCACACGCCAACATGTATGTGTGCTTGGTTTACAATCCGTCATACTGGTGGTAGATGCCCTTTAACATTTGGTGTAATTTAACCGCTGCTATTTTTCTCAGGTCTGGTGCGGCAAAAAGCCATGTCTACTAGAAAAACGCCGTGATAAAAGCCAATGCCCTCAAGATCAGGAATGTGAGCTTACCCTGTCTTCTGTAAAGTGCTTCCAACCACCATGTCGTGAATGGGGAGAGTGCAGCGCACCTGAACGATCTCCTATAATTAAATGCCTGCCCAATTCAGGATACCTGGATAACAACTGTGCCCGGATAACATTAATATTCAGTCCAGAAAAAATTCCACAGGTATCATTTTTTATTTAGTATTGCATTTTAAATGCATTTTAGTTTTCCGATGGTGCTGTGCTCCAAAGATGATTAGGCTTCAATCTTCTGTACATCAGGACTGAACACAAGACAATGACATGCACTGGGGGGATTTATCATACACTAGCGGATCGTGTGCCAGCATATGATATATTTGCCTGACTCCCAATCGTGCTGTATACATCGAGAGGCTCCAACCTTTTGATTTTATCCAGTGGGCTGCTGCGCTGCTGGACAATACTACAAAGTTCCTGGCACAGAATTGCTCTAGAACCTGCACCAGCTAGTGTCTTTTACACCATGCCGGCCCACCCTGCCTGCTGGAAAAGCCCCCTTCACACTCCACTTGGCATGGAGGTGACATTCGGGGGGAAAATTGTCACTTTTCCTGGCCGTGCGTCTAAAACTATGCATACAAGTTCAAGCCTTGATAAATCCCCTCCACGGTCTTCAAGTGCTGACTGATGGTTATCATTTGTCTTGAAGGGAAACTACAGGGAGCATTTAGCTCTGCATATTGCATGGTCTGGGTGGTTATGGCATGACTCCTAGATTCTCATAAATGTTCTTTAAATCCCTGTGTCGTGTTTTGCTTCTAAAGCCCTGAACGATCATAACAATGTGCATCACATTGGACTAGACTAGTAAAGGATAACAAGGCCACTAAACTATTTATGTTAATTAACGGTTTGCTCTTCTCTAAGGGAACTACAGTTGAAAATATCTGCTCGGAAATCCGGTATTTGCCTTCCATAAGGACCGCGTCCAAAGACCAACCACTCGTCATCTTGTGTGATGAAACGTTCTCTACTGACAAATCGGTGGAGGTTACAGTGGTAAGTACAGCTTATGGAGTGGATTATCCTGGGAACAAAGGGGTTGTCTGTCTACAAACCAGTCCCAGACTGGAGAATGTCATTTATAGTGGCTTGCTCAATGGTGATACAGTCTTGACTGACTAATATACTTGTGGTGTCCTATAGAAGACCTTCTGGTGTAATAGGTCCTTAGATGTGCTGGAGATGAAACCTCGGTGAAAGTTGTTGCATGTTTTTGGCAGCTTAGGAACTAATAATACCATTGACAATGACTTTTGGAGTTAAAACGTTGCAGTTTATATGCCTGGATGAATTAAGGAAACCAACTTACTTTTTGCACCATCAACCTTGGTGTGCTGTGACCTTTGTTTATATGGAGAACAGAGCTCAGCATTACGATGGTTAAATTCTTCCCTTGCAATCTGCTGCAGTAATTGAATTTAAAAACTGCATTGGTCGGTATCCGGTCAAAGCCAGAGGATGAGATTTTTAGTAACCTTGTACCGCTCTGTCCAAAATGTAACTTATTACAACCATTACACCACATGTAATCAAAGCCTTTACAATCCTTCATCCTGGTGGTAGATTTCCTTTAAACGAAGCACACTGACATACTGGTGCAAATGAACCTTGGGGACGATGTGCTCAATTTATAGCTTTGGAGTCTGGAGCCCCTGAGGCTCATTTGTATAGTTCTTTTAACTCCTTATACCTTTGTTTTTATGAAAGAGTGGATCTTTCCAGTGGGGGGGGGGGGGGGGGGGACCAGAATGTCAGTGTATTTCAATTACAATCTTTCATACTGGTGGTAGATGTCCTTTTAAGTGGATTTCACCAAGTGGGCATAGGCCTAGAGTCTACTTCTATGGAGAACAGAAGTTGCTTCAGTGGATTGAGTCCTATAGGTAGAGATTGGAGAGCTGGATATACTTTGGTCACCGCGGTTACAGAAACTGCTTAGTTGGCCTTCCTTTCTTAAACATGCATGGGTTTATCCTGGTCTTTTGTTTTTCAGGCACTTGTTTCACAAGTGGATAACCAAGATGCCAGTCTCATTCAGACCGCCGCCAATACCATTGTCAATGCCATCACCAAGCAACAGAACAGCACAGTGATGTTAGCGGTCACGGAAGTCAAAGTTGAGACCATTGTAGTTGATGCCTCCAGTTCAGGTGTGTAATATCAGCCTTTATGTTTTATAGTACTTTCTATAATTTCCACCAAAACCTTAGACGTGTGGCTTTTATGTGGTAAAAGTTGAAGCCTCTTAACTTGCCTGCACTTTACCCTAGTGCCAGCATAGACCTGTTTAGATGCCTTGGTGGTATCGGTAGAGATGAATACCAAACCGTAATCCCCTTTCAGAAATGATTCTACCTTTTGAGATCTCGCCTCTTTCTCTTTTCTTTGATTGCTAATGCTCCTTTTAAATGCTTTCTTTTCTAGACTACCTTGTTCCGATACTCATCGTTGTTTTTGGCATTGTCTGGGTGACTTGTATAATCATATGTGTCTGGTGGATGCGAAAGCGGAGAAAAGAACGAGAGAGGAGGCGAGAGGCTCGCCCAGAAGCAGAAGAAGAAGCAAATAACCAGCGCCAACCTTTAAATCCAATATGGAACCCAATAGGGGTGCCTTACAGAGACATTCAGTATGAATGCAAAAATCTCCTTCATATTCAAATAAGAACTTCTGGCTCAGAAGAGGGTGTGAAGGAGGACATGGTGGATAAGGAGGAGGACATGGAGGAGGACGATTGCCTCCCGCAGTCATACACAAAGGCGTACAAAAGCATAGGGGACAGTGACTGCTCAAAAAGCAAACCACATCGGACAAGTCTTGACAAAGTGGACAACAGATGTGTTAAAAATGTGAACGCACCCCACTGAAGGAAGCAATGTGTATTTGTATACATGGAAAGGACAGTGTACCTATGCTGAGAACGGGACGAGGAGAGACACAGAATTCATCTCCAATACAATGGCCCTTCAACCATTTGTTGGCGACACGGGCATGTTCCTTGGCAATAATTGCCAGGCCCTATTTTTATTTGTATTTTTCCTCTGGACGAGTGGTTCAGGACTAAAGTCTGGACTTCTAATTTCTTTATACAATGTAAAAATGTTATAATTTTTTTTTGTTGTTTTTTTTAATTTGTTGCTGTAGTCTTTCTATAAATTATTTGTGACTATATAAAAAAGAAAAGTCGAAAAAAAAAAAGAAAAGTTCTTTGATAGTTGCTATTTTTATAAAGTTTGCTTTAAACCCTCTTAAGTGGAGAGGAGACAAAAGGTTCTCTGTATTTTTTTCATTATATCATGTAAAATTTCTTATGCAAAGACTGTACAGTTGTTTACAAGATGTATTTTTTTGGTTTATTAATGTTTATAATTTAATGACTGTCCGGCCCTCCGGGTTGAGGAAAATAAGTGACTTTAAACTTTTTTTTCTTAAACCAAATCCCCCACCCTCACCTCTTTCCCATCTCTGCCCAGTGTTTTTGCAACATCTCATAGACAAAAAGGTTGTAAAAGAAATAATCCCAAGCCCAGCTCTTACATAGGTCTTCAATCTCTTTGCTTCCAGCACTGGTCCCGACAAACCTTTTGCCTTACAAGTCTTTTAACAGGCACAGCATTAATGCGACACAGCGATCTATGACTTTGAGTGTCCTTTTTGTGTTTTTTTTTTTTTCTTTTATTTAGTTTTTTTTTTTAATGGGTCTTATTGTTTTCATATTTCTTTTTATTTTAGGATTGCAGTATTGATGTATGTGACAAGTGCCTTGAGATTAAACTTTTTCTTCAGCAACTGTCAAAGACTACCTTCTGCTTTTGATATATCTCATATGTTACGGGCAGAGTGCTAGGGTCCTTCCTCCTTTATAGAGACATTTATTTTCTCATTGTAAACATATATTTTGTAAATATGTATATATTGAAGGAATCGCTCTGTATATTTGATTTATTAACAATATTTCAGAATTTCTTCTGGTCATGTCATGCCATTCCTTTTTAATTTATGTTTCAGAAGGGAGGTTTTATGTTTTTGTTTTTATTTTTTTTTATTTTTTTTTTTAAATTAAAGTCCAGATTTGGCAACAAAGATTAAAACCCAACTTCACTGACAACCTAAAAACTTTGGCCTTGTTGCATTTAAAGGGGCTGCACACAATTCGAAAGACCTTGCTGCTTTTGTCAAGCTATTGTATCGACTACTGCTCTATTGAAATGAATGGGGTTGAATTGAAAACTGGTGTTTTCCTTTTTTGGGGTTAGAAAAGCAGCTATATTTTTTTTTTCTTTAAATCCTGAACATCTAACTACTAGATCCCACTATCTTGCCCATGTCCCACACTAATCGAAGAGCTATTGGGTGTTTTTAATTTTGGTCCCAACACTATATCGATACTGTTGATGTTCTTTAGGAGCAACAGTTATGGTTTTTCAGGCTGATGAAAAACCACCATTGTCCAGTAGTTGGATCTGGTATAGCACCTCAGTCCTATTCTGTGGATACTAAGCTGTAATACCAGGTTTGACTAGTGGCCGAGAGTGGCACTGTCTTCTGTTCTCGTACAACACCCAACATCTTGTCTTCCTCTCCTGTAAGTGGGACATGGGAAGGGGGGGGGGGTTATTGGAGTCACCCTTGAGTCTTTACGTCTAAGTGAAGTTGGGCTTTAACTGGTGTTCGGAGTTGGCTCTGTTGTGCCTATGCTGTGACACGGTTAGATTGGTGTATTTAGGATATAGGAATGTTTATGTGCCCATGTGATCTGATTTAAAGGCTATGTATGGGTGGGCTTTGCGCAGAATGTGGGTGATGTTGACGTCGCAGAGAGACAAGCATTTCCTTCTTTCGTGAAGCTGTTAGTTAGTTGTGGTGATACATTACGTTCTTTTGTTTTATATGACAAGCCTAATGAAGGGAACAATTTTATTTTTTTTTTCTTCTCTGTTCATTTTTGTTTTATCAAAAATAAAGGCAAAGGCAGCAAAATGCAATAGGTTGAATTACCTCACAAAACATGGCTGTTTATAAATGAGGCTTCAGCAGTTATTTTTGTGTTTTTTTTTTTTTTTGTTTTTTTTTTTAAAGGCTTTCTTATTACATAGTATGTCAAGCTGCTTACTTTCTCTCCTCTAATGGTAGTATCGGTGTAAAGCAACAACCTTACTGACAGATTACCAGCGGGAGGTGGGTAGGGGAAAGGGGGTTATCTGAAAGTATAAACTCTGGCCAATGACCGTGAATGCTTGAAAATAATTATTTTATACAAGAATGCGAGAATTGCTTAGCAGGATCTTGTTCTGTTTAGTGCATTTTGGTTGACATGTTCTTAAAAAATGTTTCAGAAAAACTATTTATTAAAGCATTTTATAACAATGTTAAACCACTCTTGTCATTTTTGTTTTGCTTTATTTTTGTTTTTTTCTTTTTTTAAGAAAAATAAATTTGTTGAACAACTATAGTATAGCTGATGAAGTATCTCTAGAATCTGTCATATATATGGTGCCTAAAGTGGAAAAATTGCCAAAAGTTGCCAAAAAAATGTGCAATTTTCTATCATGAATAATCAAGGATGTAAGTATTCTTACCACTAAAAATGTCCAAAACGGCCATATTGCCGAAATGTATCTTCTGTGCATGGGCAATTTTGGAATGTATTCACACATGGTCTTTGTGTGTGTCTGTGTGAGATGGAGAGCTAGGACATAAACTGGTTAAAGTACACTTGCTTAATGCCACATTTAGATTATAAATAGAAGTGGGAAAATTCAGTAAAAGATGAGGAGAGAGGCTATAAAATGCCCAAAACACAGCTTTTAAGTATAGATGGAAGTTCAAGGTATTTGGGGCTGTAGCCACCATTGATGAGAAGTTGAAGAGATCAATAATTGGAGGTTGGTCTGACCTCATTGGTTTCCATTCCTAAGAAATTGGAGGTGAACACCAAAGTCGAGGTTGATCAGTGTCATGCCACAGAAGTCTGTCAGTACCATACAACGTAATGGAAATAATTGAAGATGACCACTGTTTAGAACAAACCTAAAAAAGCAAGACTGGAAGAGGCCAAAATTAAGGTTTAAACGTCCTTCGGACAGATGAACAAAACTGTATGCATCATTTGACTATGTGACCTACCAAAAAGCTTTAAAGAAATGAACATTCTACTTATTCTGAAATATGGAGGAGGCTTGGTTAGATTTCGAGGCTGAATCTAGCACAAGGTTTGCTGATCAGTACAGGGTACAACTAAAGCTCAGAACTATTCTGGAACTAAATGAATTGGCCAGTGTCAGTTTTGTCTCATTCAGTGTTCATGGTTTCTCGAACTAAATACATTCAAGCTAATTGCATTAAAGAAAAGCAAATCAATGAACATTCTATGAGCCTTGATCCAAACCTGATTGAACATCTGTAGAAGGAGCTGAGGTCTTCAGTCTGGAGAAGGCACCCAAAAAGCAAAGTAAGATGGAGCATCGTGCTCATGAGGAGTAGGCCAAAAAACCTATGGACAGCTACAAAAGTCTCCATTACCAGAATAATTGGTGATCACCTCTCAAAGTTGTACAACCCAATATCAAATTAAGGGCACCATCATTTTTGTCCACACAATTTGCTTTTGAATTGTGGTTCAATTTACTGTTTTTCAGTAAATTTTAAGTTTATTATTACTTTGGTACGTTTGTTATTTTCATCGAGCATTGTGGGTTTTTCTTTTTCTTGGAAAAATACTAAGAATCTTGTCCATGTCTGTAATAAACCTAAAACTGGAATCTGGGCACCAGTATATCAAAGGAAAGAGTGGAAACTGAATTGTAGTAGAGTAAAGCCCCTGGGTACTTAGGGTGGATTAGAGTACAAAGTTGTAATTTTCTTATTCCAAGGCCTGTAAACATGACAAGGGGCATCCTTTATACTTGGGAAAGACTATTGTCATAGATGTGGATTCTTTACAAGAAGTTGTGATAGTCTCTCCAGTGGACAAGTTCAAGAGAGGGTCTATATGCCTTTCTTAATATCACATTATGAGAATTACACTTTTGATAGGACTTTGGAAGGATTTTTACCCTACCATGTGCCACTTGGCATCTGCTTTATGGAGCTACTTGTCTTGGTTGACTACTTAGAAAATTGGAGCAAAAACCGAGAAAGAATGCAACACAGACTTCTAAAAAAAAATTCCATATTTTTATATTCGATTAATGATCACTACATGTACCTCTACAGGACACCCTATTCTGCCCAAGATGCACTCTGTGACTGAAACTGACTCGCTGAGGTCTATAGAAATTTTTAGGTTTATACTACAGATAGGTGTAAATGAGATGGGGCATCATCTACTCTTAGTGAAGGCAATGACTGTGTTTTCTTCTGTCTGTGATGTAAATGAGGTGATTGCTGTAAATCCCCAAATTAATGGTCTATAATTAAGTGGGCAGAACTCCTGGCTATTCATTTTTTTTATTTTTTTACATTTTCAATGACATGGCAATTATTTTCAAGAATCATCAAATCTTCCTATAAAATTCAAACTTGAACAGGTAATTTTCTAATGCCAAAGAATATGTTATATAAGGGTCAATACATCAGAAAGACGCAACATATTACTTAATATTGTCCAATACTCCATTGGGGGAAATGTCTGAATACATTTCAATTACATTGTCACTCGTTTGATTAAAACTAACAAGGTCAACCTCTCTCCAGAGGATAGAGGTCAGAAGGATTTACGTTTTCCAAATCCAGTCAGATAATCACATGGATTTGGATTTTCCACATTCATGTTGATCTGCTATCACTGCAGATATCAGGGGAATTTTCCTTTGCCAGAGGTTTTACAAATTTTTAAATTCAATCGTCTTCCCAGGTAATGTGTTCTTGGTTTGCTTTTGTCTCTACTAACAAATCTATTTCTATACTCTTCTTTAAACAAAATTTCTTGAGCATCTTTTCTTAGAATTCTGCATTGTGTTGTCCCTTTTGTGACATCCACTGTAGATGCATAATGAATTAACCACAAAGCATTATCATTGTCCATAAGGTGTGTTCATGCAAGGTATAACCGCATCCAATCTGCAGTGCCAATATCAGACTATGTAGAGCCCATTAGCCCTCTCAGCCCATTACCAATGGCAACACAGAGGATGGATGCCATACAGCTCTGCATTCATCTTCTATAGGATATTAGGACCTTCACTGACCATGTAATGTGCTCTACAGTAGGAATAATACCACATTATGAGAGGCTGCTGCAATTGTAGTTCCATTGTTTACTGGTGGATACGATGTATACTAAATAGACAGAGGTCTGAGAAATAGAACCAGCATACTGACAGAACATCGTCCATCTAAAACCAGTCATTCATGTATATATCAAGAATGTTTCATTCCTATTCAAGTAACAAGATATAAACAGTGGCTTATCCTTGGTAGGTTTATTCCTATTTCTGAAACAAAATAAAGTTTCAAAAAACCGTTTTGCCTTCAGTGAATGTTGAACTCAATGGGATAAAATGTTCTCTGTTTGGAGATTTTGAGGGCTACCAGTGTCCTACATGAAAGAGGTCCATCCACACAGCATTTAAACCCTGAGACCTATTTATTAGAAGCAGCCCAGTAATATCTATGTTAGTCACTTCTATTTTGATCTAATGGAGGCTATATAGGTCATAGCTCATTGATAATTACCAATTTCTATAACAAGGTTTCCAGGAGAGGGATTATATATATTTTGAAGAATGTTGTGTATACATACAGTGGGTATGGGAAGTATTCAGTTCCCTTTAAATTTTTCACTCTTTGTTTCATTGCAGCCAATTGGTAAGATCAAAAAAGTTCATTTTCTTGCTCATTAATGTATATCTTCCACCCCATCCGCACAGAAAAAAACTGAAATGTAGATATTTTTGCTAATTTATTAAACAAGAAAAAGTGAAATATCACATGTCATAAGTATTCAGCCCCTTTGCTCAGTGTTGAGTAGAAGCCGCTTTTGAGCTAGTGCAGCCAGGAGTCCTCATGGGAAGATGGAACATGTTTTTTACACATGGAGTTGGGGATCCTCTGCCTCTTCCTTGCAGATCCTCTCCAGTTCGCTCAGGTTAGATGGTGAACGTTAATGGACAGCCATTTTCAAGTCTCTCCAGAGATGCAAAATTTGGTTTAGGCCAGTCAAGAAGGGTCACAGAGTTGTTCTGAAGCCACTGCTTATGGTCATTGTCTTATTGAAGGGTGAACCTTGGGCCCAGTCTGAGGTCCTGGAAGAGCACTCTGGAAGAGGTTTCATCCAGCATATCTCTGTCCTTGGTCATATTCATCTTTCCTTCAATTGAAACCAGTTCTTCTGTCTCTGTAGCTGAGCCCCCTTCCCTATAGAATGATGCTGCCCCACCATGTTTCACTGTTGGGGTCGTATTTGGCAGGTGATGCCTGGTTTTCTCAACACATACTACTTAGAATTAATATCAGAAAGTTCAATCTTCATCTCATCAGACCAGAGAACTGTATGTGGCTTTCATATATCTTGTACTGAGGAGAGGCTTCTGTCGACACACTCTACCATAAAGCCTGACTGCTGGAGGCTGCAGTGACTTTGCAGAACTTTCTCCCATCTCCCTACTGCATCTCTGGAGCTCAGCCACAGTGATCTTGGGGTTCTTCTTTATCTCTTTCAGGAAGACTCTTATTTTCTTATAGTTGCTTAGTTTGGCTCGACGGCCAGGTTGAGGAAGAGTTGTGGTCATCCCAAACGTCTTCCATTTAAGAATTATGGAGGTCACTGTGCTCGTAGGATTCTTGAGTGCTGCAGAAATTCTTTTGTAACTTTGGCCTGATCTGTGCCTTGCCACAATTCAGTCTCTGAGCTCCATGGACAGTTCCTCGGACCTCATGATTCTCATGTACTCTGACATTCACTGTCAGCTGTAAGGTCTTATATAGACAAGTGTGTGACTCTCCTAATCAAGCCCAATCAGTTTAATTAAACACAGTTGAACGCTATTGAAGGAGTAGAGCCATCTCAAGGAGGATAAGAAGAGAATGTGAGTTAAATATGAATGTCACAGCAAAGGTTTTTCTGGTTCAATAAATTAGCAAAAATATCTACATTTCTGTTTTTTTGTGTCAAGATGGGGTGCAGAGTGTACACTAATGAGCGGGTACTATAGGTAATGGAGAATTAAATACTTGGTACCAAATCTATGTTGAGCTGAGGTGAAGGGAGTAGAGCTGGTACCTGGCAGTGGAAAGTAACTGATTTACACAAGTGACATAGTCCTAGAAGTCTTAGTTTTTATTTGATGCAATGAGTATTTCTCTTGTCATGAATATTTAATTCTAA
Source organism: Engystomops pustulosus (assembly GCF_040894005.1). Lineage (NCBI taxonomy): Eukaryota > Metazoa > Chordata > Amphibia > Anura > Leptodactylidae > Engystomops > Engystomops pustulosus. Next base: position 51,420,807 of record NC_092417.1, read on the forward strand.
TACAGTTTAGTATATTAAAACAGACAGAAATTTGCTATGCATCATTTTGCAGCTTTCAGACTGACAGTATAAAGCCTACAAGCAAAAATTCCATCTATCGTGAAGGGGAAGTGAAAATGACAAAATTGATTGGAGTTGGTGAAATGCATCAATTATTCAAGCCCATACTCAGTGCCAGGGGCCAAGCTCCTATACACAAGGTTATATCATGTTGTCTCTAACCTGTAATTTTGAAGGAAATAAATATCCCACTCTAAAGCAATGAAGTATGCCAGACTAGAAAAACTGAAAGTTTTAACACACATTTGACTTTTTCTTCATTGCTGAAACAGTTGGAATAGTTTTTTTTTTTTTTTTTTTTTTTACAAAATTGAAGGAGAGTTTGGCCTAGATCTTAATATTAGGATATAGAGGAGGTGCAAAGAGAATAGACTAATAAGAAAAAAAACCACAAACCTGGATAGGAATAGAACCTTCTTTGAGTTTTGTGGCTCGGGCTCAAATACAGAACCATTGTATAAGCCCATCGAAATGCATTTGTTTGCTATGAGTTGAATCAGTGAATAACAACCGACAAAAAAAAATATCAGATTCATATCAGATTATATCAGATTCATAGACTTTTAACAAACAAGATTGTAACCTAACTAGATGCCTCCATTGTAAATAATACTAGATACATCATAGTGTGTTACATAGGAAGATTGCCTCTCATGTAAGGACACGAAAATCTTATTAGTCAATAAACTGAAATTTAGGGCCCACATTGCATGAGCCACAATCAGTCAATTGAAATCTCACTATATAATTCTTTATTTTAAAACATATTTTTATTGTTGATATACTGTTGTATGAAGGAAGTCTAACACCTCCCAAATCAACCGACAAGGCATAACTAGGAGGTTGGGCTACATAGCAGACTTCTGCACGGGGCCCCCTTCACATTAAACATAAGAAATACATATTTATACACACATTAATATTTATATATACACACATATGCAGTGGTTATGTAAAATTCTTAGACCCCCTTTATGTTTTTCACTCTTTGTTTCCTTGCAGCCAATTGGTTCATCATATTTCTTCTCATTTATTAAATAAGAAAAACTAAAATATCACACGGTCATAAGTATTTAGATCCCTCGCTGTGACACATTTAACTCACATGCTGTCCATTTTCTTCTGATCCTCCTTGAGATGGCTCTACTTCATTGAAGTCCAGCTGTGTTTAATTAAACCGATTGGCATTGATTAGAAAAGGCACACACCTGTCTATATAAGACCTTACAGCTCACAGTTCATTTCAGAGCACATAAGAATCATGAGGTCTAAGGAACTGCCAAGGGAGCTCAAAGAATAATTGTGGCAAAGCACAAATCTGGCCAAGATCCTTAGAGCTCAATGTTCCTTAGAGCATAGTGACCTCCATAATTCTTTATTGGAAGAAGTTTGGATGACCACAACTCTTCCTCGACCTAGCCGTCCAGCCAAACTATGCAATCATAGGAGCCTTGGTGAGAGAGTTAAAGAAGAACTCCAAGATCACTATGGCTGAGCTCCAGAAAGTAGGGAGAAAGTTCCACAAAGTCAACTCTGCTCTGCAGCCCTCCACCAATCGGGGCTTTATGCAGAATGTGTCGACAGAGGCCTCTCCTCAGTCCAAGAGATATGAGAGCCATATACAGTTTGCAAAAAAAAAATGCATGAAGGACTCCCAGACTACGAGAAATAAGATTCTATGGTCTGATGAGACGAAGATTGAACTTCTCGGTGTTAATTCTAAGCCGTATGTGTGGAGAAAACCAGACACTGCTCATTATCTGCCAAATACAATTCCAACAGTGACACATGGTGATGGCAGCATCATGATATGGGGGAAGACTGGGTTGAAGATTCATCTTCCAACAAGACAATGACCCTAAGCACACAGATAAAATAACAAAGCAGTGGCTTCAGAACAACTCTGTGACCATTCCTGACTGGTCGAGCCAAGACCCTAACCTAAACCCAATTCAGCATCTCTGGAGAGACTTGAAAATTACTTCCACCAGTATTCTTCATCCAATCTGAGGGAACTGGAGAGGATCTGCAAGGAAGAGGCAAAGGGATCCCCAAATCCAGGTGTGACAAACTTGTTACATCATTCCCAAGAAAACTCCTGGATGTACCAGCTCAGACGGTGCTTCTACCCAATACTGAGCAAAGGCTGGATACTTATGACCATGTGATATTTACGTTTTTCTAGTTTAATAAATTAGCAAAAATATCTACATTTCTGTTTTTTGGGGCACTGAGTGTACAATAATGAGCAAAAAAAAGAACTTTTTTGATCTTACCAATTGGCTGTAATGAAACACATTTATAAACACATTTACATACTCACACACGTTTATAAATCATACATCCATTCATCATACATTCACACCATCATACACACAATATGTACACATTATATACATACAGGATATACACATCATATACATTCATATACAGTATAATGTACATACACATAAAGCATATGTTTATTATTCCATTGTGCTACAGCCTTGCAGTGCTGGGGTCCTGGGTTCAAGTCCCATCCAGATCAACATCTGCAAAGAGTTTGTATGTTCTCTCCGTGTTTGCGTGGGTTTCCTCCGGGTCCTATGGTTTCCTCCCACACTCCAAAACATACTAGTAAGTTGATTAGTTTGTGAGCCCCATTGGGGACAGGGACTGATTTGCTAAAAACTTTGTGTAGCGCTGCGGAATCTGTGTGCGCTATATAAATAAAGAAATTATTATTTTATTAATTATTAAGAACGAATACAAGTACCAATACAAAAACTAGAGTGATCAGGGAACAAGTAGAAGGAGGATCCTGCCTGTGAGGGCTCACAATCTATTTGGGAGGGTAGACGGAGACACAGCAGGAATACCCACATACAGTATATATTATGCATACGTGCAGTACAGTACAGTAACCCTATACACATCATGTGATGCCCATACAGTATATATATGTCATTTTCATGCATATAATCATAGATACTGTATATACACATCATGTACAGTACACTTTATAACCTCCAGACATACCTCTCCGATCTGTCATTTTGGAAAAGAATTGTATTTTTATATTTATGCTAAAGGCTCTCTATGTGCACTTGTGGTGGGGTCATACCTGTTGGTTTATCCATTTTCTCTTTTGTATACCCTATTTCTATGAAGGATGTCAATAATTGTGTGATACTGTGTAGTAACTGGCAGCATAAGAAGAATGAAAAAAATGGTTTATTGGCATGAAGCTTACAACATGACACCAATATTAACCCTATCTTTAATTAGGTAGGGTCTGATGAGAAAAAGGATCTGCCCAAATTTCTGGATCCTATAATGTCCCCATCCAATAATGTGGCCATTGTTGTAAAATGTTTACATTTTGCCTTATTATTCGATCATTTATTATTATTGAATGAGTCCAGGTAGTAAAGTTAGGCATTTAATTTAATGTTTTTAAATTAAAGGACATTTCTAGGATCATAAAAACATAATGCTTTCTCTAAAAAAAAATTCTTTCAAATGTATCTGTGATTATAGACACAACCTGTGGACAAGCAGGTTTTTTCTCATCTCCGACAACCCTTTTAACTTCTCAGTTTAAGTAAATTTTTTGGTCACCAGTTATGGCCAGACACAATCCAGATCCCATTAGATCCACAACCTCCTTATGCGTACCTTAGGAGACATGCATAAGAATTTCTGCAATTGTGATTTTTCGGTTATGCATAAAGCTGATGGGGCTTAGACGTCACTGGAATTTCCAAAGTACGTTCAAGATGAAGTTCAACTCTGACATGCTTGGCCGGGCCAAGAGCACAATTAAAGGTGCACTAACAAATCTGTAAGAACTATGAATTGGTGCTTTGGTTCATCGTTGCTCAAGGGTGTCTGGATTTACACATTTTGCATTCATATACAATATAAAATAGGTAAAGAAACTGAATTTTAATACTGTCGGCCATCAATATCTTATTATAGGCACGGGTCCAACTACTGGTAATCTAATAATATAGAGCCTGCAGCGTATAGGTAGTGCACCAGGGTTGGACTAGTACTAATGGATATATCAGGGAACTCAGGCTCTAACATAGATGAAAAAGCCTAAAAAATAATGGTGAATCTTTTATTCTATATTGTTAAATGTTCCAGCACTGATTTTCTACATTCATTTTGGAGTGCTGCCTTTTTTTGGGATAAGCTAGATATTCGGTATAGGGGGGGGTTAAAAACAATAAAAAGTTTTCCTTACCTCCTCTGTCTCTCCCGTTGTATGGTGCCACCACCCGTCAGTGCTGTGCCACTGTTTGTTTATAGAGGAAGGGCACGCCCCCACTCGTCCCGTGCAGCGCACATAGTACAGCATTGATTCTAAAGCTGTACCAGGCAACCAGAAGTAGCCAGACAGGAAAAAACAGCGGCACAGGGCTGGAAAACGTGAGTGACAGAGGAGGTAAGAATAACTTCTTTTTTTTTCTTTTTTGTTAATGGAGGATTACACCAGGGCTTGTTTTTTTATAAAAATTTGAACTATAGAAGACTCAAATTTCTAAATTACAGTAACTGGAGTCCTTCCAGCAGGGGCGTAGGAGTGGCAGGGCCCCATAGCAGACTTCTGAATGGGGCCCCCTTACCCCCTCATATACATATTTGTATACTCACTCCTGCTCACTTTATATACTCTTACACACATTTATACACTAATGCGCACACATTTATACACTGATATATGCATCCCAAGTCCTGTTATTCTTTCCCATTCCTCTTCCCCGATATTTCATGCTTTGTATTGTGGAAGATGTGCATTGTTATGTACAATGTGTAGCATAATGGGGCACATTTAATAAGGGTCCGCGGACCGCATTTTCATTGGGTTTCCTGACTTATTTAGTTTTGCGCTGCATTTAACTGAAGTTTTTGGCGCACGCAATCGGATTTTGGCGCAAACGTGCAGGCTTTCATGCGACACAAATCGGGGGGATGGGCGACGGATAACCCGACTGATTCAGACTAAGCGCGGGATTTAACATTCCCAACTGTGTCGCAAGCCATGCACTTACATAGAAGAAGAAGGTGAACTTCGGCGGACCTCAGCAGGGAAGCGACACATGCAGGAAATTGGACGCACAATCTTAGTGAATCGCGGCAGCTCCGAATCCTAGTCGGACAACGCACCTCGGGGATCGCGACGGGACGGGTAAGTAAATGTGCCGCAATATGTTTATATGGATGCACATTACCCATTCTTTAGTGATTCAAGTCTGATGCTGGGCCGCCTGACACTGCAGGCCCCATAGCGGCCGCTATGGCTGCTACCTCTGTAGTTACGCCCCTGTCTGCCATTTTATTTATTATTTGTTGACCTTTGATTTTGGGTCCGGTAGTATTTGTCCCATAATAATGTAACTCCAATGCTCTCTTCCACAATCTATTTAACTGCATGCAATATACATTGTATATATATATATATATATATATATATATATATATATATATATAATGAAAACTTCTTCGATATCATGGGATCAGTGTCTTCAGCTGAAATATTCTTCTGCTTTAGAGCAGCTGCCTCATAAACCTCGGCCCCCTCCTGCTAGAGACAGGTGGGCTTCTTGAAACAGAATGGTGTTAAGTAGATGGAAAGAAATACCTCAGAGAGAGCAGATGAGGGATGGGGGGACTGTTCTCTCAGTTACACTGCACATTAATTGTTAATTATAACGCAATCCATCTTTCAATGATTCCATGATTACGGTACTTCTTGTAATGTAATTGGTTTAGCATTTACCGCATCCTTGGACCTTAAGCCATGTATTATGCAATTTTATTCTTAAAGGGGCAATGTAAAAATGTATTAATTTCATTATACTTAAAGGGGGGTATTTTTTTCCATCAGTTATGAATTCCATAAAACAACAAAATAATCTCTACTTACCTTTTATTGCTGCAGCTCCTGTGGATCTCCCAATCTCTGTTATGGTGTAGGGTAAACTGTGAAGCCACCTACATCACAATAGGCACCGAAAGCCCCATAGGAGCTACAGTGATGGAACATAGGATGAAAAATAAGGAATGTACTTTTGGGTCTGTGTTGTAGAGGGCACTAGCAATTTCCCCCCCTCTCGATGCACTATTGCCTTACTTCAATACCCAACATATGACACCACCCTAAAAACTCCACATAATAAAACTCCAAGAATCCAAAAAGTTGCAGTGTTGTATGATTACACTCTTAAATTGAAAACTTAAAAATAAAACCATTATAAGTAAAAAAAAACTCCAGAGGGAGATAATATTAACCTAGGGCTTAGCAGCAGGGCATGCTGGGAGATTTAAGCTCTGAACCTTCAGAATTGTTAATACCTGAGATACATGAAATCTGATTTTGCTTTCTGATCCTTGGCTGTATTGCTATACTTGCAGTTTAACCTACATATCCCCTGCGGAGGAAAAGTTCATCTGTTCCTTAAAGGAAATCTACCATCAATATCCATCATGACAATCCAGGGACACTTACTCATAGATCCAGGCACTGCGACTGTTTTAATCTTCTTATATTTGTTATCCATTGCCTCTTTTATTCAAAAATCATTTTTTAAATTATGCTAATGAGCCAAAAAAGGCCTCCGGGGGTGTTACAGGAGCCCTGCCGTGCTGTAGCTTCAAAGGCTGTTACACTGTCATCCCCTCTGCTCCATCAGTACTTTTCCCCTACTTCTGCATGCTATAATCTCACACAGTTGAACAAGGAAGTACTACTTATACACTGTGACAGTCTGTGAATCTGCAGTATGGAGGGGCTCAGGTAACACTCCCAGGAGCCCTTCAGGCACATAAGCACAATTTTAAAAGTTCATTTTAGAAAGAAGGAGGCCATGGATAACATATATAAAAATATTACCACAGTCACAGGGCCTGGATCTATGAGTAAGTGTCTCTGGTTTACCAGGCTGGATTTTGGTGATAGATTTTCGATCTGTTGGAAATCTACCATATTTTTTTATGCATTATGAACCAAACATACCTTGAAAATGTTGTAGCAACACTGTTACAGAAAAATGCTCAAAAAACAATTATAAAATTCAGGACCTTGGACAATTTGGGTTGCATGCTGGCTGCCGGTTATAAACACTTTACATGGAGCTTCCTAAACTGTCCAGACAGGACTAATCAACCTGAGCTGGATGACTCATACACAACAGCTGCGGGATGGTGCAGCGATTGATTACTTCTGCCTGTCAGGGACAACACAGTGAAAACATCATTCTCTGGAGCAGTGCATGATTAGGGTAAGAGGAGAAGTGCCAGAGCAGCCACAGGAGCGGCAGAGCCTCATTATCACAATCTTATAATTGTTTTTTCAGCAAAACCACTCAGTTCAGGGATTAAACAACATATACACTCACCGGCCACTTTATTAGGTACACCATGCTAGTAACGGGCTGAACCCCCTTTTGCCTTCAGAACTGCCTCAATTCTTTGTGGCATAGATTCAACAAGGTGCTGGAAGCATTCCTCAGAGATTTTGGTCCATATTGACATGATGGCATCACACAGTTGCCGCAGATTTGTTGGCTGCACATCCATGATGCGAATCTCCCGTTCCACCACATCCCAAAGATGCTCTATTGGATTGAGATCTGGTGACTGTGGAGGCCATTTGAGTACAGTGAACTCATTGTCATGTTCAAGAAACCAGTCTGAGATGATTCCAGCTTTATGACATGGCGCATTATCTTGCTGAAAGTAGCCATCAGATGTTGGGTACATTGTGGTCATAAAGGGATGGACATGGTCAGCAACAATACTCAGGTAGGCTGTGGCGTTGCAACGATGCTCAATTGGTACCAAGGGGCCCAAAGAGTGCCAAGAAAATATTCCCCACACCATGACACCACTACCACCAGCCTGAATCGTTGATACAAGGCAGGATGGATCCATGCTTTCATGTTGTTGACGCCAAATTCTGACCCTACCATCCGAATGTCGCAGCAGAAATCGAGACTCATCAGACCAGGCAACGTTTTTCCAATCTTCTACTGTCCAATTTCGATGAGCTTGTGCAAATTGTAGCCTCAGTTTCCTGTTCTTAGCTTAAAGGAGTGGCACCCGGTGTGGTCTTCTGCTGCTGTAGCCCATCTGCCTCAAAGTTCGACGTACTGTGCGTTCAGAGATGCTCTTCTGCCTACCTTGGTTGTAACGGGTGGCGATTTGAGTCACTGTTGCCTTTCTATCAGCTTGAACCAGTCTGCCCATTCTCATCTGACCTCTGGCATCAACAAGGCATTTCTGCCCACAGAACTGCCGCTCACTTGATGTTTTTTCTTTTTCGGACCATTCTCTGTAAACCCTAGAGATGGTTGTGCGTGAAAATCCCAGTCGATCAGCAGTTTCTGAAATACTCAGACCAGCCCTTCTGGCACCAACAACCATGCCACGTTCAAAGGCACTCAAATCACCTTTCTTCCCAATACTGATGCTCGGTTTGAACTGCAGGAGATTGTCTTGACCATGTCTACATGCCTAAATGCACTGAGTTGCCGCCATGTGATTGGCTGATTAGAAATTAAGTGTTAACGAGCAGTTGGACAGGTGTACCTAATAAAGTGGCCGGTGAGTGTATATCTGCATCCGTGTAGCTACAGCATTCTCAAGGTATGTTAGCTTCATAATGCATAAAAGCAAATGGTAGATTTCCTTTAGGGTAAAAGATGAGGTCCCTTCCCCCATAGGAGATATGAAGTATAAACTGCAAGTATAGAAATACAGCAAGGAATCAGAAAGCAAATTTAGATTTTGTGAATAAATTTTATACATTAACGATTCTGCAGGTTCAGGGCTTAACTCAGTCACAAAATGCGTATGACTTAGTGCTACTGTAGCCACCCTTTTCCCTTCCTATGTGAAATATCATGTGACGCTCTATTGCATCCTACAGTATATAACCCTCCACAAGCCAAGGTTAGACACAGAACATTACAAACTTCTCCTGAACTTCTGGCAATAGTTGAGTGCGTGACATAATTTCCGTAACACCCTCCTAGAGATTGCTTGTTCTCAAGTCTCCCCTGTACAAGCACATTTCATGTTCTCTTTCTCACAGGAAAATAATAGACAATGGATGCTTAGGTGGGCATTAGCAGAAGTATTCGTTTAAACAAGCAGGCGGCTGCCTGGACAACAAGCAGCTGATCTTATATGTTTGGAGGGAAAAGTACCGAGTATTATTTTTTCATTACAAGACAAGCTACCAATTGTTTAAAGGTATTGAAAATAGCGCTGTAATACTATATGATAGAGTACACGGCGGTATAGTCTGGTAGCAGGTATCAAACTGGTTTTTATATTCATCTCTACACACAACCCTAAAGGCCAAATTACATGGAAGGGCCCGAAGGGTAACCTGTAGAGATGAGCGAGCACTAAAATGCTCGGGTGCTCGTTATTCGAGACGAACTTTTCCAGATGCTCGAGCCCCATTGAAGTCAATGGGAGACCCGAGCATTTTTCAAAGGGATCATGGTTCAGGAATAAAATGTGTTATTTAATTGAAAAAGAATGTCTTCTGATAAGTTATCAGATGTATGCAAACATCTGCAATCTATTCTTCACTGTTGCGCGTATATTATCTCCCGACAAGTTATCAGATGTGAAGAACAGTGAAGAATAGAAAAAAAATGGTGAACACAGAATCATTTAAGTGAAAAACGCAGTGAAAAACACAGTGAAGAATAGATTACAGATGTTCGGCACATCTGCTTACTTGTCGGGGTGATACGCTGTCCCGGGATCGCTCCTCTTCTTCCACTGAAGTCTCCCCGTGCTGCCCGATGTCTCCCCCGTGCTGCCCGATGTCTCCCCGTGCTGCCCGATGTCTCCCCCGTGCTGCCCGATGTCTGTCTCCCCCGTGCTGCCCGATGTCTCCCCCGTGCTGCCCGATGTCTCCCCGTGCTGCCTGATGTCTCCCCGTGCTGCCCGATGTCTCCCCCGTGCTGCCCGATGTCTCCCCCGTGCTGCCCGATGTCTCCCCGCGCTGCCCGATGTCTCCCCGCGCTGCCCGATGTCTCCCCCATGCTGCCCGATGTCTTCCCGTGCTGCCCGATGTCTTCCCGTGCTGCCCGATGTCTCCCCCGTGCTGCCCGATGTCTCCCCCGTGCTGCCCGATGTCTCCCCCGTGCTGCCCGATGTCTCCCCCGTGCTGCCCGATGTCTCCCCGTGCTGCCCGATGTCTCCCCCGTGCTGCCCGATGTCTCCCCCGTGCTGCCCGATGTCTCCCCGTGCTGCCCGATGTCTCCCCGTGCTGCTTGATGTCTCCCTGCTGCCGTTCCGCGCGTATCTTCCGACAAGTAAGCAGATGTGCCGAACATCTGTAATCTATTCTTCACTGTGTTCTGTGTTCACTGTCTTTTTCACTTAAATGATCCTGTGTTCACTGTGTTCACTGTTTTTATTCTATTCTTCATTGTTCTTCACTGTGTTTTTTTAATTAAATGCTCGATCTCGAGCAGGGGAAATACTCGTCCGAGCAACGAGCCGTTTCGAGTACCTTAATACTCGAACGAGCATCAAGCTCGGACGAGTATACTCGCTCATCTCTAGTAAGCTGTCATAGGGCCTACCCTAACTGAGTGCCTTAGGATATATTCACATACAGCAGATTTGTTCTGTCTGTGACTGCCCCATTCATCTCAGTGAAGCCTGCAGAAATCCATGGGGGTCATTTATCTTTATTTTTCTTCCTTTTTTTCTGTCTTTTTTTGAGACATTTGCGCATTGCAATTTTTGCACCCTTTTGGCTACATAGTAAGACACATTTATCTTCTATGAGATGTGTTCAATGATGCAAATGACATTTATCATTTTAAATTGTCTAAAATTTGCAACATTTTTTGGTGCAAAAGAACTCCAGACAAAACCCGACTTAAGGAAAATGTAGGCAATGGAAAGAAATGACTGGAAACATTAGTGCAACATTTATGAGACATTTGTAACAAATAAAGAAAGGAGTATAAAAAAACTCTGAACGGAGCTCCCAATGATTCCAATACGGCTGTTGTTCAAAATTCCTTCAAAGATCTTCAATTATATTCTACCGATGAGGAAAGTTTTGCAACAAGATGTAGGTCACTATTCAGAACGTCCTTAAGGTGCAGTTTTCTCCTTAAACTCACTCAACAGTGTGGTAGCAAAAACTAAAAGAGAAAGTAGGCACCAAATCGCATAGTATGTTCTTAAAACCTTGGATTTTATTCTTAAAAGTTATACTCACAAGAGTATGTTTAAAATGCGCATAAAACAGTATACAAACGGGACGCCAGCTCCACTGTTCCATCGCGATCACCGAGGTGCATTGTCCAACGAGTATTCGGAGCTGTCGCGATTCACTAAGATCGTGCATCCAATTTCCTGCGTGTGCCGCTTCCCCGCTCAGGTCCGATGGAGTTTACCTTCTTCTCAGACTTATAGCTGGAGCTATAGTTTGGCTTCTCCACCAGTTTTCTGGCTGAGAATTCCGGTGTGTGAGTTGGGCGGGTGTGTGAACACCAAGGCCTGCTTCATTCACTGTAGTGTCCACTGGAAAGCCGGCAGAGACTATGCCTGAAATCTCTGCCAGGTCAGACAGAGATTTCTTCCAGAAGCTGGAGGCTCTTAGTAGATCCTGGCACCAGTGGGGGGAATTTTAAGACTAGCATTGAAAAGTTCCCCCTTTGGATGGACTGATGCATAGTTATTCCAGCACTCACATGTTCAAATGAAACCTATGCCAGGTCCTGACTGGCGTACACTTCCACTGAAAAAACTGTGCAATGTGTGAGCTGTGCCCCACCTTGCAACGAGAGGGGCGAGATGGGGGAATAGTCACTATTCCTGGACACGCGCCAAAAATTGCAACATTTTCATGTGTTGTACACCACAAAACTGATGTGCAAGGCATTATAGGTGCCCCCAATTCAATGCAGCACCCCAGGTGTGATCATATTCTTAAAAGAGATTTTGTTTCTAATTCTATACAACCCCCAAGTATAGCTAATTACTTCTCCCACAGCCAGAATCCCCTGTAGGGACCAGGGGGCAGGTGTGTAACTACTTCAATGGAATAAAGACTTACAGAGAATCTGCTAAAGCCAAAGGGTCTCCAATGCTTTTAAGGTCCAAAATCAGAATTACCTTCACAAAAATGTGAATGAGCTATTAATGAGAGGTTGATGCATGTTGGGTACAATTATGAACTTTATAGAACTCTTCTTTAACCCCTTATCGCCGCACCTGTTTTCCAATGTTAATGCCCTGGCCATTTTTTAGTTTTTTTTCATCACTTTCTTCTTTAAACTTTATCTTGTGTACTATAGTTGTATGGGGTCTTGTTTTTTTCGTGACAAAATATAGTTTTTAAAAGAACAATTTTGGGTTTCATATATCCTATTGGTGAACTTTAATTAGCCTTTTCTGATCAGTATATAATATTTGTATACATCAAGAGTACATAACATTTTTTTTTATTGCTATTAATATCATTTTTTGTGTGATGGAAGATTCAAAAATGTCAATGTGGGCATTTTTCTAAAAATGTTTTTTTGTAAAGAATAATTAGTAGTACAGCTACATTTGTGGAATTACAAAATGTGTCTTATTTTTTTCTTCATTTGTGGTCGATTTTTGTGTTTTTATATTTTTGTTATTGTTTTGATATTTTTGTTATTGTTTTTTATATAAAACTTTTCCTGATTTCTTGTATAATGCACTGACTACTAATGTAGTGGAGTGCATTATTTCTTCCCTTACAGGCCTCTGACCTGGACCCTGGGCTTCAGTGGACCACAGGCTACCATGCAATACTATTGACACCATCTGACCCTACGATCCATGTTTGACTGCATTTTTTAAGAGGTTAAACAACCGGCTTTTCCGAAACCTGGTGTTAGTGCTGTGTCTGGGCTATGATAACACAGAGCAGCAATGGCAGTAGCAGGACATAATCTGCAATCTTCTTCTGATGAGGTGCCATAGAAAAGTGTTGCATCAGAAGATGTACCCTTAATGACATCCATTAGGAACTGATACTGAGGCCATTAAGGAGTTAATTTATGCCAACATTGTAAATGGTCTTTCCTCTAAAAATGAATATGACAAAAAAAAATCTTAAAAACTTTCCACAAGCATTACTTATGTTTTACCCTTACAAACAAAATTGAAACCATCTATCAAGCAATAAATGGCTCTAGTCTTGGGGAAAAATGTTTTTCTTAACTACATAATCGACAAAAACTAATAAAACAATTACTCACACACCAAAGCCAGATTTGTGAAGTAATCCTAGAAGTAGCGAAACCTACTAAAAATGTCTCTTGTCCCTAGTTGCTAAATTCACCTTTGAGTTCCTGCTTCTTTAATTATCTAATTATCATTAGTAAAATATTTAACATAAAGGGTTTGTACACTTTAGACAATTTGTTCATGTAACAAAGATCCTTTGACATTGAACACATCGTTCAGTTCTACTTTCAATGATCATCTGTAACATGCAGAGAAACCTCTTATTTTCATGCAGTGCCCCCGCAGGAGAAATGACGCATTACACAGTTTCCTTTCAGTGTAGTGGGTTGTCTGCTTAAAGCAGTGGGGGCAGGTTCTTTGTAGTAACTATCCACTAAGAGATAAGGATCCTGAAAACAAGACCCCCCCACTTCTTTAAATTTACCAAATAGGGTGTATGAATATGGGATTTTTATGCCGGACAGTCCCTATAAGTAAATAACAAAGTGTTAGATTATCAAAACAACTGCTGTCCAATAACATCAGTAAAGGGAATCCCTTTTGCAGCTCCTCGGCCACCTCCGGTACACTTAGTACTTGGGACGTGAGTTAATCAAACTTCCAGGAAATGACTCAGATGATTAAGTCAACAAATATGACAAGTTTATGACTAGTTTATTAGAAAAAAAACACAACATATATAATTGGGACTTGGTAAAAACGTCAGTCAGAACAAACTTTACCTTGTGTTAGAGGGTCATAATCCCACTGCAGGTGACCTTTAAACTTCTTCAAGTCAACATTATCAATATTGCCCGATGACATTTTGCGATAGCAGGACTGCATTGTTATAGGGCTGAGGGAGGGCTACGGCTAAGTCTGAGAATAAGTTTTTAGCCTGGGATTGTCTGCTTAAATAATATCTCCCCAATCGGACGCACTTCCCTCCTGAAAAACAAAATGACAGGAAACACATGTCCTGTAATTGGCAATCAGTCTCCTACATTCCTCAAGAATCTTCCAAAAACACTTTCATGCTTGCATTCCTTATAAACAAAACCACCAAGGTTCACAATTAGCTTCAGCGACTGGACATAAGGGATAAGAATTTCCTCTTTTGTTGCTCAGGAGCTTTGGCAGTTCAATGCAAAAACGAGGGACCAGGAGCACGATTGTACAATTCTTGAGAAAGCAACAGGATATTCATTGAGCGTTCCCGTTATGTGTCAATGGAACCTTTCACATGCATCTAAATATAGTCCTAGAATGCTTCAAAAAATGGACGCACCCAGTGCTAGAGACTTTCTGGCTTTCTCCAAAAAGAATGCATTATTTTTAATTCCGTACTTTCTTCAGACCCAATGCCCAAAGCTGGGACACAATGGCCCACATTTATCCAAAACAGAGCACATTGTGGGTCACAGGGTGTCACACGTTCTTGATGAATCTGGCGCTACCTGCACTGCTCAGACAAGGTGCACCAACTTTTTTGTGTTGCACCTTTAACATGGGGCGTGCGGCACAATTCTGTCAGACTTAGCATTATAAATGTGGCATACGGTCTGACTGAGCTCCGGAACGGCTATTTCAGGGCACAATTTTGTGTCACGTCAGGTATTGTGCAGCCGCCACACATATATAAATACATGTGCAAGGAGTTTACACTGAAAAGAATGTGCAGAAACTGGTGGAAGGGCTTTAAGAAATGTGGCCACTATGTCCTCAATATAAACCGAAAGAAACACAGAAGAAATCAGAGGCTGTGCTTCAGGTAATAACGTTGGGTTGTGTTCACACATGCACACAGCTAAAACTGCTCACCTTGTGCATGTCACTCATGAAAAGCACGGCGGTATCTGATAGGCTGACAGCGTGTGACACAGGCTCTCACAAGTAAAACTTTAGGGCCACTACTGGAGCGGCTAGACATCCAACTACTTGTTCTTATTGTAATTTTGCAATCTGAGAAAGAACTATATGCCCGAAATGCGTTATTCCTGTTCTGTTCTAGTGCTAACTAAACAAGCCGGGATTTGAGTATTTGCTCTGGATGGTGGTCATTGTACACCTACCAGCACTAGCAATGGGACCCAAATTTTCCTATCTTTCTTATGGATAGAATGTATCTATAAGGGTTTCAATATATGCATGGAAATAATAGGGGGGTCCTATCTAGCTTACTGAGGTGGGTAGGTGCTCCTTGTTGTGTTGTGTGCCTTTTTGGAGTCATTTTGTACATTTTTCTAGGGGAATGCTGGAGTGTGTAAAAAATTGGAGTGTGTAATCTACGGTTATATAGTAAAAATGGTCACATTTTCACATTGAAGTGGTGATCACTGGGATTTGTCTATTTTCTAGTTATTAGCTGTTTTTGGCCATTCATTTCCTTCAGTAACTTCTGCAGGCAAGATGGGTAATGATTAGAGATGAGCGAACACACTCGTCCGAGCTTGATGCTCGTTCGAGCATTAGCGTAATCGTAACTGCACGAATACTTTGGCAGCTCGAGAAAATGGCATCTCCCGCCGTTTTGATTTTTGGCGGCCAGAAACAGAGCCAATCACAAGCCAGGAGACTCTGCACTCCACCCAGCATGACGTGGTACACTTACACGTCGATAGCAGTGGTTGGCTGGCCTGATCAGGTGACCCTGGAATAGACAAGTCCCAGCCCGCGCTGCTCGGATCATTCTGTGTCTGGATGCCGTTAGGGAGAGAGCTGCTGCTGGTCAGGGAAAGCGTTAGGCAGTTCTATTAGCTTACTGTTAGGCAGGAGTGAGTCTACAAGAACCCAACAGCCCTTGTTAGGGCTAGAATAGGGTTATATATATATATTTTTTGTTTGCTTGTGGCTGGGCTTGCTGGCACTAGTAGTGCAGCTAGTACCATATTGTGACGAATTTGCAGGGAGACTTGCGACCGTTGTGTTTAGCTCTTAGTGACACACATATCCATCTCAAACACCTAAGTGGGACAATTTATTAGGGGTTTGATTGAATTAGTTACAGTCTGCTTTTTCTTTTCTTTTTTTTCAAAACTAAAATTCATCAAGCACAGCACAAAATCATGTTGTGTGCTGTCAGTGTAGGTTAGAAACTAGCCATAGCAATAGGATAGCATTGTTTTGTTAAAAAAACAAAAACACAAAAATTTACACTTTAATTTTGAAAATGTTGAACCCCAGGGCTAGGGATAGAGTACGAGGGCGTAGGTGTTGGCGTCCAACTACTGCAGGGGTCAGAGGCCATGGTCCTGGGCGGGGTGAGACACCACCTGCTGATGAGGGAGCAGGGGAACGCCGCAGAGCTACACTCCCTAGGTTCATGTCTCAAGTTACTGGGACTCGTGGTAGAGCACTGTTGAGGCCAGAACAGTGCAAACAGGTGATGTCGTGGATTGCGGTCAATGCTTCTAGCCATTTGTCCACCAGTCAGTCTTCCACGCAGTCCACCCATGTCACCGAAATCAGCACTCCTCCATCTCCTCCACCTGAGCCTCCTTCCCCCAGTCTGCTCCCTCCCAGGAAAATTTGGCATTTGAACCGGCATACTCTGAGGAACTGTTTTCTGGACCCTTCCCAGATTCACAAACCACTTGTCCGGTTGCTGCTGAGCTCTTTTCCGATTCCCAGGTTTTCCACTGGTCGCAGTCTGTGGGTGATGATGACATTGTTGACGTAGTGGAAGAAGTGTGTAAAGAGGTGTCGGACGATGAGGAGACACGGTTGTCAGACAGTGGTGAAGTTGTTGTCAGGGCAGGAAGTCCGAGGGGGTAGCAGACTGAGGGATCGGAGGATGATGAGGTGACAGACCCAAGATGGGTTGATAGGCCGGGTGAACACAGTGATTCTGAGAAGGAGGTGAGTCCTCAACGAGAACAGGTTGGAAGAGGCAATGGTGGGGCCAGACAGAGAGGTAGGGCCAGAGCTGGTGCATCAGCGCTGGTGCATGAAGCTCCCGTGGCGAGGGCTAGATTTTCAGAAGTCTGGAGGTTCTTTAAAGAAACACCGGATGACCGACCGACTGTGGTGTGCAACCTGTGCCACAAAAGGATTAGCAGGGGTTCCACCACTACCAGCTTAACCACCACCAGTATGCGCAGGCATATGAATGCTAAGCACCCCACTCAATGGAACCAAGGCCATTTACCTCCGGCCGGGCAAACCACTGCTCCTTCCCCTGTGTCATCTGCTGCCTCTGCTAGTCAGCCCCCTCCCCAGGACCCCGGCCCAAACACCTCCCGTGCGAAAACCACACCTTCGCCTCCCCGATCCCCCACAGCATCCACCAATGTCTCCATGCGCAGCGTTCAGCTCTCCATACCCCAGATGCTGGAGCGCAAGAGGAAGTACAGTGCAACCCACCCACACGCCCAAGCCCTCAATGTCCACATCTCCAAACTACTTAGCCTGGAGATGCTGCCCTATAGGCTGGTACAGACCGAGGCCTTTCGCAACCTCATGGCGGCAGCCGCCCCTCGGTATTCAGTCCCCAGCCGCCACTACTTTTCCCGATGTGCCGTCCCAGCCCTGCACCAGCACGTGTCATACAACATCATCCGTGCCCTGACCAACGCCGTTTCTGACAAGGTCCACCTGACCACGGACACGTGGACGAGTGCTGCCGGGCAGGGCCACTATATATCGCTGACGACACATTGGGTTAAATTGGTGGAGGCTGGGACCGAGTCTGACCATGGGGCTGGTCATATACTGCCGACGCCGAGGATTGCGGTGCCTACCTCGGTCCAGGTCTCTCAGGCCTACTATGCCTCCTCCTCCTCCCACCACTCCTCCACCTCCTCCTCCAAATTACCATCCGTGGGCATGGCACCATCAGTCGGTAGCTCTAGGCACAGCAGCAGTGCCGTCGCTAAGCGACAGCAGGCGGTGCTCAAACTGCTGAGCCTAGGCGATAAAAGGCACACCACCCAAGAGCTATTATAGGGCATCACGGCGCAGACTGATCTGTGGCTGGCACCGCTGAACCTGAAGCCAGGCATGGTTGTGTGTGACAACGGCTGTAACCGGGTGGTGGCTCTGCAACTCGGCAGACTGACACATGCGCCATGCCTGGCCCATGTGTTAAATCTCATAGTTCAGCGGTTCCTCAAGACATACCCCAATCTGTCTGATTTGCTCACAAAGGTGCGCTGCATCTGTGCGCATTTCAAGAAGTCCAGCACAGATGCTGCCACTCTCAGGGCAGTGCAGCGCCGCCTCCAACTGCCCGCTCACCGACTGTTGTGCGACGTGCCCACGAGGTGGAATTCAACATTAACCATGTTATCCAGAGTTTACCAGCAGCGCGGAGCGATTGTAGACTGCCAGATGTCAACTTCCACCAGAACTGGTAGTCAGGTCAGTCAGCTTCCTCAAGTCTACAATGAGGAGTGGACGTGGATGTCTGATATCTGTCAGGTGCTGAGTAACTTTGAGGAGTTAACACAGATGGTCAGTGGCGATGCCGCCATCATCAGCCTCACCATCCCGCTGCTTGGCCTGTTGAAAAACTCTCTGGTCAGCATTTAGTCAGAAGCTTTGCGCTCGTCACAAGAGACGGGGGAAGAAGATTCCCTTGTTGATAGCCAAAGCACCCTCAGGTCTGTTTCTCAGCGGAGGTGGAGGAGGATGAGGAGGAAGAGGAGGAGAATGTTGGCGAGACAGAAGAGGGGAGCATTGCTCAGTCCTTCACTGTTCAGCGTGTATGGGCAGAAGAAGAGGAGTTGGAGGAGTTGGAGGAGGAGGAAATGGACAGTCAGGCCAGTGAGGGGAGTGAATTCTACGGCGCCGCGTCAGAAGAAGATTTCGGGACATCGGGTCAGTATAGTGACTTATAGTGATTTAAAAAGATTAAATCATTTTATAATAATAATTAAATAAATAAATAAAATAAAGTCCCATAATCTCCCCAGTTACACATATAATGCAAATACAGTATATAAAACACAAAAACACACAAAAAATGTACATGTTTGGTATCACCGCGTCCGTATTAATCTGTACAATAAATCTAAATCAATATTTAATCCGCTCGGTGAACGACGAAAAAAAAAACTATGAAAAACTTCCCGTAATATACAATTTTTCATCAAACACCATCACAAAAAATGCTCTAAAAAGTGATAAAAAAAAGCTACATTCCCTAATATGATACGACTGAATAGAACAACTCTTTTCGCAAAAAATAAGCCCTCAACCAGATCTGAAAACAGAAAAATACAAAAGTTATGGCCCTGAAAATTTGTCAATAGTAAAAACAATGCGATTTTCTCCAATATTGGTTTTGCTCAGTAAAATTGAGCAAAGATAAGAAAAACTATATAAATGAGATATCACCGTAATCGTAGTGAACCAGAGACTAAAGATAAAATATTATTTTTACGTTACGGTGAGCGGGGAAAAAAAGTGCTAAAAATCCAAAATAAAAATTGATGATTTTGTTTGTGTCCCCCTTGAAATAGTTAATAAAATCTCATGAATAAGCTATAGACCCCCAAAATGAATTATCTATACATTGTATCTCACCACGCAAATAATAAGCCCTCATATGTTCGCATTACCAAAAAAAATTAAAATTTATAGCCTGTACAATGTGACAATACAAATCTGCTGTGAATGGCGCTGCTTTCATTCCATGCCTGGCCGTGCACCCATACAGCAGTTTACCACCACATATGGGGTATCAGTACACTCGGGAGAAATTGGGCATTAGACGTTGCAGAGCGTTTCATCATTTTATTTATTATGAAACTGTCAGTTTTGGCCTAAATTAATGTATTTTCCAAAAAAATTCAAAAGTTTCTAAATCGCAGATCCATATTGTTTTAACCCATGTGAAACACTTAAAGGGTTAATAGACTCAATAGAAGTTGCTGTACATACATTGAGGGGTGAAGTTTCTATAGTGGGGTAATTTATGGGGTTTTATTATCATATAGGCCTTACAAAGTCACTTGAAAGCTGAGTTGTCCCTCAAAATGTGAGTTTTAGCAATTTTCATGAAAATGAGAAAAATCGCACCTAAAGTTCTGCACCTCATAACATCCTAGAAAAATGACAGGACGCATAAAATATCATCCCAACATAAAGAAGACATTCCGAAAATGTTAATTATCAAGCTTTTTGGGTAGTTTTATTTCCTGTCTGGAAAGCGGAACATTTCAAACTTGGAAAATGAAGAATTTTGACAAACTTTTGCCAAATTTTCATTTTTCTTCAGAATGAAACGCAAAACTTATCACTTAAATTTAGAACTAACATGAAGTACAATGTATCACGAGAAAACATTCTCAAAATCACCTCGATATGTTAAAGCGTTCCGAAGTTATAACCAATTATCATGATACATGTCAGATTTGAAAAATCTAGTCTGGTCATTGAGCTGAAAACTAAAGTCGGTGATAAGGGGTTAAAGGTCCTTTATAAAATTCCCTCTTTTATGTAAATTATCACCAGTAATTAACCAGAGAAAAGTCATTTTTTCCTGAGATTAGTCGAGTTTAACGCAAGGATTCAGGGGGAGCATTACTTCAGACACCCCTATCTCCAGTTTCATAGTACCAAACATGCTTTTAGTGTCATAGTAAAATATCTCATCTTTAAATAGGCATCAGGATTAGGGTTCTGTGAGAAACGGGGATACAGTGAGCTGCAGACAAAAATTTAGTTCCCATCTTTTTTTTTAACTGTCTGTATCTTCATTTCACTAGTTCATACAAGAAAATGTGACTCTATGGCCCACATTTACAAAAAACAGTGGAGTGTTTACTATGTCCAGTTTGTGTAGTGTGTATGTGTATAGTGCAGAGGGCGCCAGATTCAGGATTTCCGGCGCCCATTCTGGCACCCCCAGCACTGCTCCGACAGCGTGCACCACTTTTTTTGTTGGTGCACCTTTAATATGGGCAGTCCGACACACTTATGTCTAACTTTGCATGTTAAATGTGGTGCACGGTCCAACTGAGTACCAGAACACCCCCTGCAGTGCAGAAATTTGTGTTGCATGAAAAATAGTGCAGCGGCCACAAAGTGATGCGTGAGCCCCAAATGGACACTTCTTAAATGCATGTGTAAGTGTGCATGTGTAAATTGTGGGGTTTTAGATGACCCATTTCCATGAAGGGATTTGCACCTTTCAATGTGATACCAGGTAGTTTAGTGTGTTCATACAATATACATTCTTAGTCCTTTGTTGGCACGGGGGTGTACAGGATTTAAATGTAAAGCTTTAACTCATTAAATTCTTCTCTTGAGTTTTATGTCTTAACATGTTTCTGGAAGGTCTTTGAATTTGGTCTTCTTGCTCTTCAAATTTTTTTATTAAGTAAGTAGTACGTTGGAAAAGCACTTTATCCCCTCTGTATAAGCCAAAACGGTTTTCATTCTAAGTACCAACAAGACTGGACAACTCCCCAATCAATATCATCCACCTACAGAACCGTAAGAAAAAATCATTTTTAGAAAAGCATGGCACTTCACCGGACCACATCCGTGTCTATGAATGGGGCTATGTTACAGGGAGAACTAAATACATGTTTCTATACTCTATAAACATAGATCATACACAAATATTAGTCATATAGATAAATCTATGTATAATGTCTGAGAATAAGCCTAAAGCAGTGGTAGACCCTACAGAACAGGGTAGTTCTGTATAGGTGCTTAAGGGCCAGCCATGTAACCTTACATCACAGGAGTGAATGGTAACCTTGAAAGAGTCATATGACAATGTAACCCTGAAAATTGTATGTCATGGGCCCCAAAAACATTCAAAAGCTTCTCCACTACAGTTGCTCTGTGTCATTTTTAAATGTGATCTTTAACTGTATTGTACTAACAGCTCCTTCAAGTAGGGTAGGAAATATCATTTCTAGAATTCCCTCTTTTATGCAAAATCTCACCCATTTGCCTACAGTATAAAAAATCTTTTCCATACTCATGTGTAAATGAGTAGAGAAATCATATTTTGATAGAGATGAGTTATGTTTAAAAGTTTCAGGGGGAATGTCACTTCGGATGCCTCTATCTCATCTTTCAGATTACATCAAGTTGTGGTTCTGTGAGCTACAGAATCACAGATACAGGACGTTAAAGAAATAGGAAATACAGCTGCAGATTAAAATCCAATTCCTCCTTTTTAACTCTACCTGTTTCTCTTGTTTTGTAGCACACAAAAACATAAACCTGATACTATTTGAAAGACAGTATTCTTTTCCTTGTCATGGGTTCTCCTGCGCCCCATGGCCCCGTGCACCTATGCCCCTCTCCATTCCCCTGGTTCACCACGGCTGTCTGACTTACCTGACCGCACCCCAGCGCTGGTTCCGATGGTCCGGCCGCATCTTTGTGCCTTGTTCCCTATGCCGTGCGACTGTTTGCTGAATTCCTGTTGTGACCCTGGTCCTGTTCCTGTTTACGCTTCTCTGCTGCCTGCCCTGACCTTCTGCTCTGCCTCTGACCTTGATCCTGTGCTGCCTGTCTCAACCTCCTGCTTGTCCCCGACCACAATTCTGCCTCATGACTCTGTACCTCGCCTTGGTCACCACCGCGAGCTAGTCGTGCCTGTGAAGCAACCTGGTGGTACCTCGCCGCAGCAAGTCCAACCCGATTTGCGGCGGGCTCTGGTGAAAGTTAGTATCTAAAATTGGGGTCCCGTTATAAGATATTGTAATAACTTAACAAATGCATAATGTGCTGGACGATAGGTGTAGCGGTTGAATACTATATCATATTGATACCATGTGTCAGCCGGTCTATCTGATTAGGTCATGCTATGTGAATTTTTGGAAGGCCACTGATTTTATGTTATACTATTACATTACTATTGTCTTTTGGTCATCATTGACTAGCTCTCATTATCCTACCTATGTTATCTCTGTTTGACAAAGGCAGCTGTGTCAGCTGAAACTTCACATTTTACATGAAACTTGGCCTAAAATAAATAACACCTTAAAGGAAATCTACCATTTGATTTAATGCATTGTGAACCAAACATACCTTGATAATGCTGTAGCTACACTGATGCAGAAACATATTTTGGTTAATCCCTGAGCGGTTTTGCTGAAAAAACAATGATAAATGTGGCTGCTCAGCACTTCTCCTCTTACCCTAATCATGCACTGCTCCAGAGAACTGTGTTGTCCCTGTCAGGCAAAAGTAATCAATTGCTGCACCATTCCCCAACTGCTGTTGATGAGTTATCCATCTCAGGTTGATTAGTCCTGTCTGAACAGTTCAGGAAGCTCCATGATACGCAGCAGCCAGTATGCACCCAGCTTTCCCAAGGTCCTGAATTTTATGATTTTTTTTTTTAGCAAAACCACTCCAATCAGGGATTAAACAAGATATGTTTCTTCCTCAGTATAGTTACAGCATTCTCAATGTATGTTTGGGGAACAATGCACAAAAACAAATTTTTTTTTGGAAACTGATTTGACCATGGTCTTTGGCCATCTAGGGGTAACTGACCAATGTGAGACTACATTTACATCACGTTGTTGCCCTTCATTGTAAGGATATGACAGGACGTTACCGATGTGACCTTATAACATAGGGCTAGGCTGTATCTCACTGTATGCTCATATAGTTGGATACATCCTCCTATTGTACTCCGGTATCCTAATAGTGGAGAAGTTCTGGGTGTTTACTGTTCTTATAAGGACAGTAACATGACTGGAAAATCACACACAGGTCAGTGGAGGTTGGGGATTGATGCAGTGAAGTGGCATCTGTCCCCAATAGGTCTTTATGGCCACCGCTGAGCCTACGTTGATCTGCAGGAAGCAGAATGGAAAAAAAGAATGCCCCAATATATCCAAAGAAAAACAACCTGAATGATGGAGAAATCCAGCATAACTGTTCTTTTAAAGCAGCCTTCCTCCTAGACATCATGTGCTTTACAATGCAACTGTAGTAATTGGGTCACCACTAAGGTGTCTTTTTTCCAAGAACACAAAGAAGTCATCTAACCCTGATACTGGACTTCTTATATTTCTTGACTTGGCACTTAAAGAAGTGCTCAAATAGATATTATCATCACTGCAACCTGTACATATTCTAAAATAGAAAATAGAAGTTTAAGTTCCACTTTCCACTTAAAAGTATCTATTTCTCTATACATATATATAGTACACTTGCACACAGTGTCAAGTGCTTGGCCTGGGGGATGTGCCAAACATCTAGGAGAACTCACCTCAAAACCTTTGTGGATGCACGTACAACAGAGCACTTTGATGGCTATATACACATCGCTAGACAGGGCCGGTTTTAGACAACATGGGGCCCTGGGCAAAAAGATACAGTAATGGCCATAAGTTTTGAGAATGACACAAATATTATATTTTCACATGATCTGTTGGTTTTTATGTGTGTTTGTCAGATGTTTTTATCACATACAGAAATACAAGTGCAATCATATTATGAGTAAGAAAAGCTTTTATTGCCAGTTACAATGAGTTAATGCAGCAAGTCAATATTTGCAGTGTTGACCCTTCTACTTCAGGACCTCTGCAATTCTCCCTGGCAGCTCTCAATCAACTTCTGGACCAAATCCTGACTGATAGCCGTCCATTCTTGCACAATCAATGCTTGCATTTGTCACAATTTGTTGTTTTTTTTTTCTTCCAACCGTCTCTTGATGATTGACCACAAGTTCTCAATGGGAATAAGATTTGGGGAGTTTCCAGGTGATGGACCCCAAATCTCTGTTTTGTTCCCTGAGCCATTTAGTTATCACCTTTGCTTTATGGCAAGGTGCTCCATCATGTTGGGAAAGGCATTGTTGATCACAAGAGATGAGCGAACATACTCGTCCGAGCTTGATGCTCGTTCAAGCATTAGCGTACTCGAAACTGCTCGTTGCTCGGACGAATACTTCGCCCGCTCGAGAAAATGGCAGCTCCCGCCATTTTGCTTGTTGGCGTCCAGAAACAGAGCCAATCACAAGCCAGGAGACTCTGCACTCCACCCAGCATGACGTGGTACCCTTACACGTCGATAGCAGTGGTTGGCTGGCCAGATCAGGTGACCCTGGGATAGACTAGCCGCTGCCCGCGCTGCTCGGATCATTCTGTGTCTGGATGCCGCTAGGGAGAGAGCTGCTGCTGGTCAGGGAAAGCGTTAGGGTGTTCTATTAGAATAGTGTTAGGCAGGAGTGATTCAACAAGAACCCAACAGCCCTTCTTAGGGCTACAATAACGTTATACTTTTTTTTTTTGTTTGCTTGTGGCTGGGCTTGCTGGCACTAGTAGTGCAGCTAGTACCATATTGTGAGGAATTTGCAGGGGGACTTGCTATCGTTGTGTTTAGCTCTTAGTGACACACATATCCACCTCAAACACCAAAGTGGGAAAATTTATTAGGGGTTTGATTTCAATTAGGCACAGTCTGCCAGTTTCTTTTTATTTTACGTTTATTTTTTCATAACTCAGCGTCATCTCATCAGTGTGCTTTCATACTTGGCTAGAAAATAGCCAAAGGAGAATCCAAACGGCTTACTTACGCCTACAATAGCGTTATATATATTTTATTTCTGGTTGATCTGCTGGTGGCTGTCCTTGCTGCAGTGCATATACTAGCCAATTGTGAGGAATTTGGAGTGAGACTTGCGACCGCTGTGTTTAGCGCTTAGTGACGCACATATCCATCGCAAAGACCGAAGTGGGAAAATTTATTAGGGGTTGGATTTCAATTAGGCACAGTCTGCCAATTTCTTTTTATTTTACGTTTATTTTTTCATAACTCAGCGTCATCTCATCAGTGTGCTTTCATACTTGGCTAGAAAATAGCCAAAGGAGAATCCAAACGGCTTACTTACGCCTACAATAGCGTTATATATATTTTATTTCTGTTTGATCTGCTGGTGGCTGTCCTTGCTGCAGTGCATATACTAGCCAATTGTGAGGAATTTGGAGTGAGACTTGCGACCGCTGTGTTTAGCGCTTAGTGACGCACATATCCATCGCAAAGACCGAAGTGGGATAATTTATTAGGGGTTGGATTTCAATTAGGCACAGTCTGGCAGTTTCTTTTTATTTTACGTTTATTTTTTCATAACTCAGCGTCATCTCATCAGTGTGCTTTCATACTTGGTTAGAAAATAGCCAAAGGAGAATCCAAACGGCTTACTTACGCCTACAATAGCGTTATATATATTTTATTTCTGGTTGATCTGCTGGTGGCTGTCCTTGCTGCAGTGCATATACTAGCCAATTGTGAGGAATTTGGAGTGAGACTTGCGACCGCTGTGTTTAGCGCTTAGTGACGCACATATCCATCGCAAAGACCGAAGTGGGATAATTTATTAGGGGTTGGATTTCAATTAGGCACAGTCTGGCAGTTTCTTTTTATTTTACGTTTATTTTTTCATAACTCAGCGTCATCTCATCAGTGTGCTTTCATACTTGGCTAGAAAATAGCCAAAGGAGAATCCAAACGGCTTACTTACACCTACAATAGCGTTATATATATTTTATTTCTGGTTGATCTGCTGGTGGCTGTCCTTGCTGCAGTGCATATACTAGCCAATTGTGAGGAATTTGCAGTAAGACTTGCGACCGCTGTGTTTAGCGCTTAGTGACGCACATATCCATCGCAAAGACCGAAGTGGGATAATTTATTAGGGGTTGGATTTCAATTAGGAACAGTCTGCCATTTCCTTTTTATTTTACGTTTATTTTTTCATAACTCAGCGTCATCTCATCAGTGTGCTTTCATACTTGGTTAGAAAATAGCCAAAGGAGAATCCAAACGGCTTACTTACGCCTACAATAGCGTTATATATATTTTATTTCTGGTTGATCTGCTGGTGGCTGTCCTTGCTGCAGTGCATATACTAGCCAATTGTGAGGAATTTGGAGTGAGACTTGCGACCGCTGTGTTTAGCGCTTAGTGACGCACATATCCATCGCAAAGACCGAAGTGGGATAATTTATTAGGGGTTGGATTTCAATTAGGCACAGTCTGCCATTTCCTTTTTATTTTACGTTTATTTTTTCATAACTCAGCGTCATCTCATCAGTGTGCTTTCATACTTGGTTAGAAAATAGCCAAAGGAGAATCCAAACGGCTTACTTACGCCTACAATAGCGTTATATATATTTTATTTCTGGTTGATCTGCTGGTGGCTGTCCTTGCTGCAGTGCATATACTAGCCAATTGTGAGGAATTTGGAGTGAGACTTGCGACCGCTGTGTTTAGCGCTTAGTGACGCACATATCCATCGCAAAGACCGAAGTGGGATAATTTATTAGGGGTTGGATTTCAATTAGGCACAGTCTGGCAGTTTCTTTTTATTTTACGTTTATTTTTTCATAACTCAGCGTCATCTCATCAGTGTGCTTTCATACTTGGCTAGAAAATAGCCAAAGGAGAATCCAAACGGCTTACTTACGCCTACAATAGCGTTATATATATTTTATTTCTGGTTGATCTGCTGGTGGCTGTCCTTGCTGCAGTGCATATACTAGCCAATTGTGAGGAATTTGGAGTGAGACTTGCGACCGCTGTGTTTAGCGCTTAGTGACGCACATATCCATCGCAAAGACCGAAGTGGGATAATTTATTAGGGGTTGGATTTCAATTAGGCACAGTCTGGCAGTTTCTTTTTATTTTACGTTTATTTTTTAATAACTCAGCGTCATCTCATCAGTGTGCTTTCATACTTGGTTAGAAAATAGCCAAAGGAGAATCCAAACGGCTTACTTACGCCTACAATAGCGTTATATATATTTTATTTCTGGTTGATCTGCTGGTGGCTGTCCTTGCTGCAGTGCATATACTAGCCAATTGTGAGGAATTTGGAGTGAGACTTGCGACCGCTGTGTTTAGCGCTTAGTGACGCACATATCCATCGCAAAGACCGAAGTGGGATAATTTATTAGGGGTTGGATTTCAATTAGGCACAGTCTGCCATTTCCTTTTTATTTTACGTTTATTTTTTCATAACTCAGCGTCATCTCATCAGAGTGCTTTCATACTTGGTTAGAAAATAGCCAAAGGAGAATCCAAACGGCTTACTTACGCCTACAATAGCGTTATATATATTTTATTTCTGGTTGATCTGCTGGTGGCTGTCCTTGCTGCAGTGCATATACTAGCCAATTGTGAGGAATTTGGAGTGAGACTTGCGACCGCTGTGTTTAGCGCTTAGTGACGCACATATCCATCGCAAAGACCGAAGTGGGATAATTTATTAGGGGTTGGATTTCAATTAGGCAAAGTCTGCCATTTCCTTTTTATTTTACGTTTATTTTTTCATAACTCAGCGTCATCTCATCTGGCATAGCAGTGTGCTTTCATACTTGGCTAGAAAATAGCCATAGCAATAGGATAGCATTGTTTGGTTTTAAAAACTAAAAAACACAAAAAAAAACTAAAAAACACAAAAAAACACAAAAAAAAGTTAAAAAAAAAATTAAAGTTATATAACTTTCATTTTCAAAATGTTTAACCCGAGGGCTAGGGGTAGAGGACGAGGACGAGGGCGGGGATGTGGGCGTCCATCTACTGCAGGGGTCAGAGGCCGTGGTCCTGGGTGGGGTGTGACACCACCTGCTGATGAGGGAGCAGGGGAACGCCGCAGAGCTACACTCCCTAGGTTCATCATGTCTCAAGTTACTGGGACTCGTGGTAGAGCACTGTTGAGGCCAGAACAGTGCGAACAGGTGATGTCGTGGATTGCCGACAATGCTTCAAGCAATTTGTCCACCAGTCAGTCTTCCACGCAGTCCACCCATGTCACCGAAATCGGCACTCCTCCAGCTCCTGCACCTCAACCTCCTCCCCCCCAGTCTGCCCCCTCCCAGGAAAATTTGGCATTTGAACCGGCATACTCTGAGGAACTGTTTTCTGGACCCTTCCTACAGTCACAAACCACTTGTCCAGTTGCTGCTGAGCAATTTTCCGATGCCCAGGTTTTCCACCAGTCGCAGTCTGTGGGTGATGATGACCTTCTTGACGTAGTGGAAGAAGTGTGTAAAGAGGTGTCCGACGATGAGGAGACATGGTTGTCAGACAGTGGTGAAGTTGTTGTCAGGGCAGGAAGTCCGAGGGGGGAGCAGACTGAGGGATCGGAGGATGATGAGGTGACAGACCCAAGCTGGGTTGAGAGGCCGGGTGAACACAGTGCTTCTGAGACGGAGGAGAGTCCTATAGCAGAACAGGTTGGAAGAGGCAGTGGTGGGGCCAGACGGAGAGGCAGGGCCAGAGCAGGTGCATCAGCGCCAAATGTGTCACGTAGTGAAGCTCCCGTGGCGAGGGCTCCCGCGGCGAGGGCTAGATTTTCAGAAGTCTGGAGGTTCTTTAAGGAAACACCGGATGACCGACGGACTGTGGTGTGCAACCTTTGCCAAACCAGGATCAGCAGGGGTTCCACCACTACTAGCTTAACTACCACCAGTATGCGCAGGCATATGAATGCTAAACACCCGAATCAGTGGCACCAAGCCCGTTCACCCGTGCACACCACTGCTCCTTCCCCTGTGTCAGCTGATAGTCAGCCCCCTGCCCAGGACCCTGGCACAAAAACCCCATCGTCG
Organism: Engystomops pustulosus; assembly: GCF_040894005.1. Classification (NCBI taxonomy): domain Eukaryota; kingdom Metazoa; phylum Chordata; class Amphibia; order Anura; family Leptodactylidae; genus Engystomops; species Engystomops pustulosus. The sequence goes on from NC_092417.1 coordinate 51,450,635, forward strand.
CCTCCACGATCCTCCACAGCATGCACCAGCGTTCAGCTGTCCATACCCCAGACGCTGGAGCGGAAAAGAAAATATAGTGCAACCCACCCGCACACCCAAGCCCTTAATGTCCACATCTCCAGATTGCTTAGCCTGGAGATGCTGCCCTATAGGCTAGTAGAGACCGAGGCCTTTCGCAACCTCATGGCGGCGGCCGCCCCTCGGTATTCGGTCCCCAGCCGCCACTACTTTTCCCGATGTGCCGTCCCAGCCCTGCACCAGCACGTGTCAGACAACATCATCCGTGCCCTGACCAACGCCGTTTCTGACAAGGTCCACCTGACCACGGACACGTGGACGAGTGCTGCCGGGCAGGGCCACTATATATCGCTGACGGCACATTGGGTTAACTTGGTGGAGGCTGGGACCGAGTCTGACCCTGGGGCTGGTCATATACTGCCGACGCCGAGGATTGCGGGGCCTACCTCGGTCCAGGTCTCAAAGGCCTACTATGCCTCCTCCTCCCACCCCTCCTCCACCTCCTCCTCCGAACTACCATCCGTGGGCATGGCGCCATCAGTCGCTAGCTCTAGGCACAGCAGCAGTGCCGTCGCTAAGCGACAGCAGGCGGTGCTCAAACTGCTGAGCCTAGGCGATAAAAGGCACACCGCCCAAGAACTATTACAGGGCATCACGGCGCAGACTGATCTGTGGCTGGCACCGCTGAACCTGAAGCCAGGCATGGTTGTGTGTGACAACGGCCGTAACCTGGTGGCGGCTCTGCAACTCGGCAGACTGACACATGTGCCATGCCTGGCCCATGTGTTAAATCTCATAGTTCAGCGTTTCCTCAAGACATACCCCAATCTGTCTGATTTGCTCACGAAGGTGCGCCGCATCTGTGCGCATTTCAGGAAGTCCAGCACAGATGCTGCCACTCTCAGGGCAGCGCAGCGCCGCCTCCAACTGTCCGCTCACCGACTGTTGTGCGACATGCCCACGAGGTGGAATTCAACATTAACCATGTTATCCAGAGTTTACCAGCAGCGCAGAGCGATTGTAGACTTCCAGATGTCAACTTCCACCAGAACTGGTAGTCAGGTCAGTCAGCTTCCTCAAGTCTACAATGAGGAGTGGACGTGGATGTCTGATATCTGTCAGGTGCTGAGTAACTTTGAGGAGTCAACACAGATGGTCAGTGGCGATGCCGCCATCATCAGCCTCACCATCCCGCTGCTTGGCCTGTTGAAAAACTCTCTGATCAGCATGAAGTCAGAAGCTTTGCGCTCGTCACAAGAGACGGGGGAAGAAGATTCCCTTGTTGATAGCCAAAGCACCCTCAGGTCTGTTTCTCAGCGCATATCGGAGGAGGTGGAGGAGGATGAGGAGGAAGAGGAGGAGAATGTTGGCGAGACACAAGAGGGGAGCATTGCTCAGACCTTCACTGTTCAGCGTGTATGGGCAGAAGAAGAGGAGTTGGAGGAGTTGGAGGAGGAGGAAATGGACAGTCAGGCCAGTGAGGGGAGTGAATTCTTGCACGTTGGGACTCTGGCGCATATGGCAGATTTCATGCTAGGCTGCCTATCCCGTGACCCTCGCGTTCAAAGAATTTATTCCAGCACCGATTACTGGGTATTCACTCTCCTGGACCCACGGTACAAGCAAAATCTTTCCACTCTCATCCCTGGAGAGGAAAGGAGTGTGAGAATGCATGAATACCAGCAGGCCCTGGTGCACAAGCTGAAACAGTATTTCCCTTCTGACAGCGCTAGCGGCAGAGTGCGTAGTTCTGCGGGACAAGTAGCGAGTGTGAGTAGTCGAGCAGGCAGCTTGTCCAGCACTGGCAAGGGTACGCTTTACAAGGCTTTTGCCAGCTTTATGTCACCCCAGCAAGACACTGTCACCTGTCCCCAGTCTCGGCAGAGTAGGGCTGATCTTTACAGAAAGATGGTGAGGGAGTACGTAGCTGACCATACCATCGTCCTAAATGATCACACAGCTCCCTACAACTACTGGGTTTCAAAGCTGGACATGTGGCACGAACTGGCGCTGTACGCCTTGGAGGTTCTTGCCTGCCCTGCCGCTAGCGTCTTGTCCGAGCGGGTTTTCAGTGCAGCTGGTGGCATCATCACCGATAAGCGTACACGCCTGTCGACTGACAGCGCTGACAGGCTGACGCTTATTAAGATGAATAAAGCCTGGATTTCTCATAATTTCCAATCTCCACCAGGTGAAGGAAGCTCAACCTGAATAATTTATGCACTCCTCCTCCTCCTCATTTTCCTCCTTCTCCTCCTCTTTGTACACTAAAGCAGAGGAAACTGGCTATTTTTTGACAGGGCCCACTGGCTCTAGCTATAGTACTTTATGCATTTAATTTTTCTGGAGGGCCACCTACCCGGTCCTCTGTTTTAAACAATTTTTGGGAGTGCCACATACAGGCACTCAATCTATTCAATTTTTCTGGAGGGCCACCTACCTGCTCCTCTGGTTTGAAAACTTTTTTGGACTGCCACATACAGGCACTCAATCTATTTCATTTTTCTGGAGGGCCACCTACCTGCTCCTCTGGTTTGAAAACTTTTTTGGACTGCCACATACAGGCACTCAATCTATTTCATTTTTCTGGAGGGCCACCTACCTGCTCCTCTGGTTTGAAAACTTTTTTGGACTGCCACATACAGGCACTCAATCTATTCCATTTTTCTGGAGGGCCACCTACCTGCTCCTCTGGTTTGAAAACTTTTTTGGACTGCCACATACAGGCACTATCCAAATTAAATTGTCTCCATAGCAGCCTCCACACGTTGTCTCCATTGCTACCTCCAAAAGTCGTCCATATAGCTGCCTCCATACATCGTCCCCTTATCAAACGAGGTGTGTCAGGCAGAAATTTGGGTTGTTTTCATGGATTCCACATCAAAGTTGTTAACTTTGTCGCCACCCTGCTGTGTTATCCACAAAATATACTGGCAAACTTTTACCATTTAGGGATATTATTTCAGCGCTTCTTGCGCATCTGTTTACATTCCCCTCATCTGCCATATCCCAAACTTATAAGAACGCTACTACACTTAACTTGGTGCAGGCTGGGACCGAGTCTGACCCTGGGGCTGGTCATATACTGCCGACGCCGAGGATTGCGGGGCCTACCTCGGGTCTAGGTCTCAAAGGCCTACTATACCTCCTCCTCCTCCCACCCCTCCTCCACCTCCTCCGAATTACCATCCGTGGCCATGGCGCCATCAGTCGGTAGCTCTAGGCACAGCAGCAGTGCCGTCGCTAAGCGACAGCAGGCGGTGCTCAAACTGCTGAGCCTAGGCGATAAAAGGCACACCGCCCAAGAGCTATTAAAGGGCATTCCACATCAAACTTGTTAACTTTGTCGCCACCCTGCTGTGTAATCCCCAAAATATACTGGCAAACTTTTATCATTTACCGATATTATTTCAGCGCTTCTTGCGCATCTGTTTACATTCCCCTCACCCGCCATATCCCAAACTTATAAGAACGCTACTACACTTGATCTTATACAAAAGGTTCTTAGAAGTGCTGTTTGGGGACTAGCCTAGAGACAGGGGCTTGGATTGGCGAAAGCTCGCCTGGCAGCGGAGCGCCAGCTCCATGCCAAGATCCAACTAACATAGTTTTAACTGCAGCACCTTTAATCTACTACTAGTTCACTGCCTCCATACATGGTCCCCTTATCAAACGAGCTGTGTCAGGCAGAATTTTGGGTTGTTTTCATGGCTTCCATGTTAACTTTGTCGCCACCCTGCTGTGTAATCCACAAAATATACTGGCAAACTTTTATCATGTACCGATATTATTTGAGCGCTTCTTGCTCACCTCCTTTGGTTCCTCTCTGCCACCCATTGGTTTGAAGCCTGAGTCCATTTAGGGTATGTCGCCATGACACTCTCTAGCCTGCTGCCGCTGCCTCTGCATGCCGTCCCCTATAGTGTCAGGGTCAATTATTGGATGTTTTAGATGCTATCTAGCTTCATTCTGTCACTCTGTCATGGCCATGCTGTTGCCCATAATTTTGGCATAATGGTGCGATTAAGCAGCCTCAGAGGCATCCATGCATGCTGCCCCTGCTGTTTCCTGTCCATTTCTGTGGTGTTTCCATCCTTTTCTGAGGTTCCCAGGTGTTTGGCCAAGCTTCCCTGTGCAGAGCCTTGGTCCCCTTGAAAAATGCTCGAGTCTCCCATTGACTTCAATGGGGCTCGTTATTCGAGACGAGCACTCGAGCATCGGGAAAAGTTCGTCTCGAATAACGAGTACCCGAGCATTTTAGTGCTCGCTCATCTCTATTGATCACCAAACTGCTCTTGGATGGTTGGGAGAAGTTGCTCTTGGAGGACATTCTGTACCATTCTTTATTCATGGATGTGTTTTTTAGGTAAGACTGTGAGAGAGCCGATTCCCTTGGCTGAGAAGCAACCCCATACATGAATGGTTGCAGGAGGCTTTACAGTTGGCATGAGACAAGAGTGGTGGTATCACTCACCTTGTATTCTCCAAACAAGCTGTTTTCCAGATCTTCCAAACATCGGAAAGGGGATTCATCAGAGAAAATGACTTTACCCCAGTCCTCAGCAGTCCACTCCCTGTACCTTTTGCAGAATATCAGTCTGTCTCTGATGTTTTTTTCTGGAGAGAAGTGGCTTCTTTGCTGCCCTCCTTGACACCAGGCCTTGCTCCAAGCACTCACACCTGCCTGCTGCCATTCCTGAGCAAGCTCTGCACTGCTGGTAGCCCGATCCCAAAGCTGAAGCACTTTTAAGAGATGGTCCTGGCGTTTGCTGGTCCTTCTTGGGCGCCTGGAGCCTTTTTGGCAACAATGGAACCTCTTTCCTTCAATTCAATTCCTTAATGATGCGATAGATTGTTGACTGAGGTGCAATCTTTCTAGCTGCGATACTCTTCCAATGGTGACTGCACGTGTTTCTTTAGAGATAACCATGGTTAACAGAAGAGAAACAATGATGCCAAGCATTTTTAAAGTGTCCAGTGGTGTGATTCTTACTTGATCATGACAGATTGATCTCCAGCCCTGTCCTCATCAACACCCACACCTGTGTTAATGGAGCAATCACTGAAAAGCTGTTAGCTGTTCCTTTTAAGCCAGGCCTGCAATGAAGTTGAAATGTGTTTTCAGGGAAAAAGTTAGTTTTCTAGGCAAATATTGACTTTGGAATTAATTGCTGTTAAGCTGATCACTCTTTATAACATTCTGGAGTATATGCAAATTGCCATTATAAAACCTGATGCAGTAGACCTTGTAAAATTAACATTTGTATCATTCCAAAATCGTGTGGCCATGACTGTAGTTTATCAAAATGCTAGATAAATAATAGACATATTATAGGAGATAGGTATGTAGACAGAATATAAAGCATCTATCTTCCCACAAAAGTCCACACACAGGGGGCCCTCGGCAAATGCCCCGCCTCAGGGACTCCTTGTTCTTCTATACACTGTTGACACTTTTTAATGACATTGGATGTATGTTCGTGTCTTTGTTTTGCTCCAGAACATAGTATTTATTCTTCTATAAATACTTCTGCAGCTTTTTTACCCAAACCACCTAAAACTTCTGCACAGTATAGCATGAAATCCTTGTATTTTACTTTATGTCTCAACTATTTATTTCTCCTGTAGTGCCACCTAAGCTATAGCAATGGATTCCATGATGTCTATTGATTTGTTATTCTTGTAACATGCATGATCGCCCTTAGCAAGACACAATTATTTAGTTTTCTGGTCATTGATCTCATAGTTCACAATGCAGAAATTATATATGCAACACATAATTATTTATGGACATAACAAAAATGCAGGAACGGCTGAATCACATAAATATGGTAAATGAATAAGAGTATGACTATATCAGATATAAATAGAGATAAAGATTTTAGGATTTATAAGATGATGACTACTGTATTTTTGTCCTGTGGACAGGAAATGATGAACTGACAAAGTACAGCTACTGCATGATGCAAAGAAAATGGGCTTAAGTGATTTACAACGCCATTTGTGGTCAATAGAGAGCAAAAAGCAGAGCTGAAAAATCGACTCTGCGCATTTTCAAGGTTAGCAGACCTTCAACTGTAAATACATTATTCTTGATTTATATAACAAAGAAGCCAAGTTGATTAACGGTTATAAATTATGCAAGAACATAGATGCAGAAGAGATATTAGCTGGTTCTAGAAAAAAGTCACATGGAAATCTACCATCAAAATCTAGTATGGATAAAGCACATGTTCATAGACCCAGGCACTGTGACTGTGGTAAGCGTCTTATATTTGTTATCCATTGCCTCCTTCCTTGTAAAATTCACTTTTAGATTATGCTAATGAGCCTGAAGGCTTACTGGGGTGGTTCCCAGAGCCGTGCTGCAGATTTGCAGGCTGTTATAGTGTGCAAAGAGCATTTTCCCCTATGACTGTGTGCTGATACCTCCTCTGCTGCACTGAGATTACAGCAGGCAGAGGGAGGGGGGAGTGCTGAGGGAGCAGCAGGGGGAGGAAGATGCAGTGTAACAACCTGTGAATCTGCAGCAATGAGAAGCTCTGGAAACCACCCTAGTAGCTCTTTGGGCTCATTAGCTTCATTTTAAAAGTTGATTTTAAAACTAAGAAGCCCATGGATAACAAATTTAAGAAGATTACCACAGTCACAGTGCCTGGATCTATGAGCAAGTGTCCCTGGTTAATCCATGCTTGATTTCAATGGTAGATTTTCTTTAAGGTTTCATTTTTAGAATAGGTGTATAGCCATGTCCCATGCAGGGACATATGCAGAACAGCAGGGGCACTGTAACAACGATACAGTCCAATCCACCCTCTATCATTACCATTGGGTTGTTTTCACTAGCACCTACTTTGTGAATAAAGCAGTTCCTTTGGAAAGGGGAGTCATAGATTCTGGCTAGAGGTCTGAATCAAATCAGTCTGAACCAGTTTTGCTCAAATTGTTAAGCAAACTGGTATATAACCTCCTCTAGTCCTCTAAGACAATAATTTGAAGGTGGCCAACAATGATTAACTCTAATTTTAACACCAACCCTATCCATAATGCTAAGGCTGATGGCCGCTTGCTCGTCTGGAATGGATCACGGGCAAGCATAGGGCCGGAAGGAGAAGGGGTAAACACTTTTCACCACCTTCTCCTTACATAGGGAGACGAGGACATGTTCTATAATTTGCAAAGCGGCCGCCCAACTCACACCTCATGGGGACCGTGATCTGACTGCATGTGAATGAGCCCTAACCCTAATGAAAAATAAAGACAATGAACAAAACAAGATACAGGACAATAGGGCAACAATGGTTTGTCCAAAGCAAATCAGAAAAAATTCTGATTCAAAATGGTGCCAGAAAATTGCATGTATATAAGCCCCCCTCGCACCGTATGGATTCATAAGATACAGCCCCATAACCCCCGTCCTTATGTACAGCCTTGAGGACCCCCCAGCAGCTCTGGGCCCTGGCACCTGCCCAGGTATGCCCAGTTTTGGTGCTGGCCCATAATTGTCCATAATTAGAAAGAACATGGCTGGCAATTTTCTAAAAACCAGGCTACATCTTTACATGGGTATCTTCCTTTACCACGCCTTTATGACACAATGTTTGTGAGTGCATGAAGTGGACTTTAGATGGTAGGGGGATTGTAATTCCTGTAACAGCATTCAGCTTGTACGATTGGAAGAAGGCACGTTATGTTAGTTATGTTACCGCAGCTAGCCATGCCTTTAAAAGAATCATTGTGTCCTCATCCAAACATGCTACATCTTGTACCAAAATCCGAGCCTAGAAAACATTGTAATAACCATTAATAGTTGAGCCATTGCAAAGCGGTGACTAAATGCCTTCATTATAACCTCTGCATACAGGTAACTACATGCCACATGCTGCATAAAACCCCGAGTTTATAACTTCAAGCTTTGTGAGAGAGAAAACCAGATTCCGATTACTTAGAAACCGCAGGATAATTGATGCTTTGAAGTTTGCTCAGGACTTCATTAATTTCCTTTCCAAGCCAGTTATTCTAGAGGAGGCAGTGAGGAGGGATGTAACGTAGTGTTTACTATTTCAGGAAGACTATGGGACGTCACATAGGTCAATAATAATGCATTGAAAGGGTCACAAGAAAGACTATACTGAAATGCAAGGTTATGCAAAGGAAACATTGTAAAATCCAACAATAAGATCCTAGTGGCCTGTATATGAATATAGATGCTACTATACAGAAAACTATTAAACCAAAATGTGCAGGGTGGTTAGGGGATCCCAAAAATAATGGGGGTCATTTACTAAGGGCCCGATTTGCGTTTTCCCGACGTGTTACCCGAATATTTCCGATTTGCGCCGATTTTTCCTGAATTGCCCCGGGTCTTTGGCGCACGCGATCGGATTGTGGCGCATCGGCGCTGGCATGCACGCGACGGAAATCGGGGGGGGCGTGGCCGAACGAAAACCCGACGGATTGGTCACACGCACCATACTTACATGCACCAGGAAGAGATCAGTGAACTCCGACGCAACTCGGCGGACCTCGAAGCAGCAGCGACACCTGGTGCACATCGGGCGCAGGACCTTCATGAATCGCCGGAAGACCCGAACGCTCGTCAGAGAAGCCGCCGCTGGAACGCGAATGGACCGGGTAAGGAAATGTGCCCCAATGTGTCACACCCCAAGAGGAAGCAAAGTGAAACATGTGTCTGGGTTTTGCACATCCCCGACCTTATACTGGACTGTATTTTTATGGTTTTCTACCTGATGTATTTTGTTTACATGTCCTTACCTTGTCCCTATTATCTTTTGAGCTGTATAGACGTTATATTATGGGTGATTTTGGTAGCATTTTGGAGACTTTTATGTGTATGATTGATTCATCTATTACTATGTGGGGTAGGAGGGGGTGTTTTTTTTTAGGTCTCTTTATCCACAATTTGTATGCATTTTATGACATTGAATAAAGATTGTTATTTTGCACCTTTGTTTTTGTATGTATTTACTTTTCGGTATACAGAAAACTAGATACTAACAAGCATGGGTGCCAGTAGTATATTTGTCCATTGTCCACAGGGACAATAACTACTGTATGGGCAGTGATATGGAATATTTTATATAAAAGATCATACATTGGCTCTAGCGGTAGGCTGCTTGTCAGCTGTTATTCCACATTTGCAACACCCAGAGAGTTAAGAAAACTTATAAAGACCACAAAGGGTACTATAAGGAAAATATTAGCGCTACGGAATTGGATGGCACTATATAAATAAAGATTATTATTATATAATTATTTAGGCTACTCAACACTATGGCCTCAGCCAATTGTACTTTGAACAGTACATCCCATGCACATCAGGGTGGCCAAGTGATGGCTGTTGACCACAACTTGCCTATGATAACCTGATCATCATATCCAGGAACAGCAGGTTGGCTATCCAAGCCCTCTGTTACCATATTATCCCAAGCCTAAGGTAGTGGAAAAGTGTCTCTGGAACAGAAGTCTATTAGTCAGCTTCTGGAAGACCCCAGTATGTCTGTAAGATACATTAATTTTCCACTGTGTACTTCTTCATCTGACTGGTGGTGGCACTACAGGGTGCTAGGTGGTCCCCCAGAGCAGGGGTAGTGAACCTATGGCTTGGAAGCCAGATGTGGCTCTTTTGTTAGCTGCATCTGGCTCTCAGACACATCTTTAATAAATAGTGATGGCTGCTGTGTGTCTCTTAGACTGATCACTGGACAGAGGCAGCGATGTTACCATTGCTTACGTCCTTTGTGTGACCCAGGCGCCATCACCACAATAGTCTAAGCCTGGGTCAAAGAGAAGAGCATGGGAGCGATGAGGAGCGCAGGTAGGGGGCTAGCTATATACTGGGGGGCATGTGCTGTGGCTACCAATCTACTTGGGGGTATGTGCTGTGGCTAGCTATATACTGGGGACATGTGCTGAGGCTAGCTACCTACTTGGGCGCATGTGCTGTGGTTACCTATCTACTGGGGGCCATGTGCATATTATAGGGCTCTTATGGAATAACATTTTAAATTGTGTGGCGTTCATGGCTCTCTCAGCCAAAAAGGTTCCTGACCCCTGCCCTTGAGGGTCTTGGAAATGGTACATCTTCAGCCTATGGTTATAGCATCCTTGTAAGTGGACAAATCCTTTCAATGCTGCTACCTGGGCTCTATTTCTATGTAACAGTCTAGGAACAGACTAAGGCACAAACAATTAGCCACATCAATCATAAAAGAAAGTTGAACAATGGTCACTTTACTAATATTGGGAAATTGTGTGATACTGAAGTGCCAGATGAGGAAACATCTTTGTCGGAGTATTTAAAGGAAACCTACCATTTAGAATGGCAGGGGTAAGCTGTAAGTACCGAGCACCAGCTCAGGGTGAGCTGGTGCCGGTACTTACTTTCGTTAGTGTTATAAACCGCGGTATCGCGGTTTTAACACTTTTTAAACTTTAGAGCAGAAGGGGCTTCGGCGCTGCGCGCGACCGTGCGCGCGCAACATCTCCGCTATTTCCTATGGAGGCGCGCGCGCATGATCGTGCGCACGCAGCGCAGAAGCCTGTTCTGCTCTAAAGTTTAAAAAGTGTTAAAACCGCAATACCGCGGTTTATAACACTAACGAAAGTAAGCACCGGCACCAGCTCACCCTGAGCTGATGCTCGGTACTTACAGCTTACCCCTACCATTCTAAATGGTAGGTTTCCTTTAACCCCTTCCCGACATTTGACGTAATAGTACTGCATCGCGGGAGGTGCGTTCCCGCAAAATGCAGTACTATTACGTCAAGCTTCTGGCCCCGGCTCCTGAACGGAGCCGGGGCCAGAAGCTGCGGGTGTCGGCTATATGTTATAGCTGACACCCGCCTCTAACACCCGCGATCGGAGATTTCTCCGATCGCGGGTGTTAACCCCTAACACGCCGCGGTCGCGCTGACCGCGGTGTGTTAGAGGCATTTAAAGATATTTAAATGTGAATCGGACCCCCCCGCGGCGCTTACCGGGGGGGTCCGCTCCTCCGATCGCAGCCCCGGGACTGCCGGTGCCCGGGGCTGCGCGATCCTCCTCTCGGTGCCGGGTCCCTGCCTCCTGGCAGGACCCGGCTGTAAGACACTGGGCATGCGCAGCATGCTCAGTGTCTTACATTACACAGTGCAATACATCTGTATTGCACTGTGTAACCTGTAAAAAAGCTTGAACAAGTGATCAGAAGATCACTTGTTCAAGCTAAGATGTCAGTAAATGTAAAAAAAGTAAAAATAAATAAATAAGGGTTTTTTACAGTAAAAATAAATAATAAAAGAAAGTGAAAGTCCCCCCAAACACCACATTTCCCTTTACACAAGTAATAAAGTATAAAAAACACTAAATCACGAAAAAACCCCACTTATTTGGTATCGCCGCGTCCGTAACAATCTGTACAATAAATCCTAATCATAATTGGACCCGCTCGGTGAACGTGGTAAAAAAAAAAACCCAAAAACGTGCCAAAAATTAAAACTTTTTATCAAATTGCTTTACAAAAAATGTTCTAAAAAGTGATCCGAAAAAGTTACAAGCACCAAAATGATACCAATAAAAAGAGCAACTTGTCACGCAAAAAATAAGCTTACAACCAGCTCCGTAAACCAAAAAATACTATAATTATGCCACTATAAAAATGGCAATACTAAAACAAATGCAATTTTTTCTATTCTAGTTTTCCTTCAATAAAATTGGACAAATAAAAATAAAACTATATAAATGAGGTATCACCGTAATCGTAGTGATCCGTAGAATAAAGATAATATATTATTGTTATGCTACAGTGAACAACCCCCCAAAAAAATGCTAAAAATCCAAAACAAGAATTGATGATTTTATTTTCCTCCACACGTAAAAAGTTAATAAAATTTCTTCAATAAGCTAAAAAACCACTAAAATTAAGTTTTTTTTTACAGTGCATCTCGTCTCGCAAAAAATAAGCCCTTATTTGTCTAAATTGCTTAAAAAATAAATAAAGATTGTATAGCCTATTCCCAACGAGCGTTGTTATAGAACGGTGCGGCGAGTAGTGACTTTCCAACACCGGTCAGGGAAAGACGGCGGCTGTTCACTAATCGGGGTAAGACGGTGGTTGTTCCTGACAGCCATCCATCCTGCCCCATGGACCAGAAGGGTTACGTCCCCCCCACACACCCCCAGTTTATTATCGCTGCTACTGGCTCATCAATTCAGACGAGCCGATAGCAGCGAATTTACTTATGACGTCAGTAATACCGATCACCATGTCTGTAGACACGGTGATCGGGGCAGGGTGGCGGCTGTTCCTGACAGCCACCAATTTTGCCTTGCGGTCCAGAGGGGTTTTGTTGCCCCCCTCTGTCCATGTTTGCCGCTATTTGCTGGTCGATTTGGTCCAGCCAAAAGCAGCAATATTCGTCACAATGGGCATCGCTAGGGTGAATAAAAGCAACACTTGGTGATAATTTCCCTACTAAAACGAAGATTTGGTACAAAAGCGCTGGCCGTGTACATTGTACAGATTATGGTGTACAACTCTTACGAGCTGTTCCAATGTGCAGGTCCTGCCGTATCATTTCTCCGTTTTCAAGAGGAAGATATTAGGAAACTAATATTGGGACAAGAAGGACGGGGCCCCAGTACCTCTGGTTTAGATGTTCCTGTGTTTTGCCAGGACAGCATTTTCCCGGTGAATTCTGCTGCTTCTAATGGTAGGACTCAATAAAGAGTCTGTTCCAAAAGAGGAGTTAGGATGGACACTATATACTAAGGATGGACACTATATACTAAGGATGGACACTATATACTAAGGATGGACACTATATACTACTAAGAGACCTGCGACAACTCCAGAGTGACAAAAGTTTAGTTGGTCCCCTGGTATATTCTACCTCCTTATACACTAGACATTCACAATTCACGCCCAACCTATTGTGAATTAATTTCGGTAAAACGAATAATTGTAACAACTGTTATGTCCCGTTGCTCCCTAAACCCCTCCATTATTTCATAACGGGCCACATAACGGGCACTGAACTTTCCAGAAATTATTGCAATTTCCATCTTGGACTCCATTGCACATCATATTTGGAAACCACCTATATGTTCAAAATGCTCATTTCACCACGTGTATTACACTACACCACATATTACACCTTGCTATATTCCCCAAGGGGTGTACATTCAACAATTAGGGTCACTTTTCGGGTTTTCCTCTGTTTTGGTACCACTACGGCTCTCCAAATTTATCCTCACACATGTGAAGGATTTCTGTCAAATTTGGCCTCTAAAAGACAAACATCCCTCTTTTCCTCTACTGTGCGCCCATAAAGCATTTTATATGCACATGTGGGGTACTTCTACACTCGGGAGAAATAGTTTTACACCTTTTTTGGGGTTATTTAATATATTATCCCTTGTGGCTTACATAAATTAGGGGTAAAGTGACATTTATAGGAAAATTTTCACCTTTTTAATGATTCGGGCCTAATTGGATCATTCACCTGTAGGGGCAAATACATATATTACACATTGCAAAATTCTCTAAGGGGTGTGCACTCAAAGATTAGGGTCACTTTTCGGATTCTTCTCTGTTTTATACCACTAGGGTTCTCCAAATGCATGTCAAACATTTCTGTCAAATTTGGCTTCTAAAAGGCAAACATTCCCCTTTCCTTTTACTGTGCGCCCATACAACATTTTATATACACATGTGGGGTACTTCTACACTCGAGAGAAATAGCTTTACACATTTTGAGGGGTTATTACATTTTTTTATCCCTTGTGGCTATATAAAATTAGGAGTAAAATGACCTTTATAAGAAAATGTTCACCTTTTATCTATTTAAGTCCTAATTAAATCAAACACCTTTACGGACAAATACACATATTACACCTTGCTAAATTCTCTAAGGGGTGTGCTTTCCAAAATGGTGATACTTGTTGGGGTTCCGCTCTGTTTTGGTACCACTACGGCTCTCTAAATGCATCCTGACATATGTAAAGGATGTCTGTCAAATTTGGCTTCTAAAAGGCCAACGCCCCTCTTTCCCTTCTGAGCTTTACTGCATACCCATACAACATTTTATTTGCATGTGTGGGGCAATTTTATACTCGGGAGAAATGCTAGTACACATTTTTTGGGGTTGTTTCATCTTTAATGCCTTATGGGATACAAAAATTAGCCGTAAAAGTGACTTTTTTGGGAAAATGTTCACCTTTTTCCTTTTAGGGACCTAATTGAAGCAAACACCTGTAGGGGAAAATACACATATTACACCTTGCTAAATTCTCCAAAGGGTGCACTTTCCAAAATGGTGACACTTGTTGGGGTTCCCCTCTGTTTTGGTACCACTAGGGCTCTCCAAATGCATCCTGACACATGTAAAGGATGATTGTCAAATCTGGCTTCTAAAAGGCCAAAGCCCCTCTTTCCCTTCTGAGCCCTACTGTGCACCCATACAACACTTTATATGCAAAAGTGGTGCAGTTCTGTGCTTAGGAGAAATAGTTTTACACATTTATGGGGTTGTTTCATCTTTTATCCCTTGTGGCTTACAAAAATTTGGGGTAAAAGTGACTTTTTTGAGAAAATTTTCACCTTTTTTCCCTTTTGGGGCCTAATTGAATCAAACACCTATTGGGGAAAATACACAAATTACACGTTGCTAAACTCTCCAAGGGGTGTACTTTCCAAAATGGTGTCTCATGTTGGGGCTTTCCTCTGTTTTGGTACCACTATGGCTCTCCAAATGCATCCTGACACATGTAAACTTTTTAAGCCATATTTGCCCTGCAAAAACGAAACAACGCTCTTTCCATTCCAAGTGCCCCCCTGTGCCCGTACAGCAGGGTACAGTGACAAAATGGGTATTGGCATACTCAAGAGGAATTGCCCTCAACATTGTAAAATGCATTTTCCTTTTTAACCCATTGTGAAGGTGCAAATTTTAGTGTTAAATGAATCTATAGTAAGATAAAATTACATTTCTCTAATTTCACTTTCATTTATCTTTCACGCTCATGAAACGCTCAAAGGGTTAACAAAATTCCCAAAGGTTGTTTTGAATATTTTGAGGGGTGTAGTTTCTAAAATGGTGTCATTTGTGGGGGGTTTCTGTCATGTGGGCCTTATAAAGTCACTTCTAACTAAATTGACCCTCCAAAAGTAGGTTTTGATGATTTTCGTAAAAATCTGAAAAATTGCACCTAAAGTTACAAGCCTCCTAACATCCAAAATAAAGGAAAAGATGTTTGAAAAATGATGCCAAGTTAAAGCAGACATATGGAAAATGTTAGTTATCAAGTTATTTTAGTGCTATGACCAACTTTCCAAAAAGTAGAAAATTTTGAATTTGGAAAACATTGTTTTTTTCAAAATTTTTGCCAAATTTCCATTTATTTCATAAATAAATACTAAATATATTTATTAAATTTCTCAACCAGCATGAAGTACAATGTGTCACGAAAAAACAATCTCAAAATCAACTGGATATGTTAAAGCGTTCCAAAGTTATAACCACTTAAATAGACACATGTCAGATTTTAAAAAATGGGCCGTGTCAGGAAGGTGAAAAGTGGCTTCAGCGTTAAGGGGTTAAAGGACATCTACCATCACTGATTGTCATCCTGAGCGTCTCCGCCTCATTCAAATATATTTTTAAAAAAATATTTTTTTTTTTAAAAATCGTTTAAGCATCAAATATGCTCTTTATGCACTCAAAACTGTTCTGTAAGTGCATAAAGAAACAAGCATGTAATGCTGGACATCTACCATTAGTCACACTGATGGTAGATGTCCTTTAAGATGAAATATTTTTTGCTCAGGGCAAAGGACACCCTACAACTCTCTATAATAGACCCAAAATCTTTTAGAAAATATTGAAGTTTTATAAGCAAAGAGATTAACATTTAGCTCATATTTTTACCTATGGGTAGTGATGGGAGATCCTCGAATGTTCTAGGCAATGCATGGAAGGTAAATAGAGGAAGAATCTCATTCATTCCAATGACCTTCATCCTGTCATCATCTACTTCTAAATGCAGACACAACTTTGGTGTTTTCCTTACCACAAAGCTGCAGCTGCTCCAAAAGACACTTGACAAAATTTAGTAAAGGGTCACTACTTGGGGTAAGGTATCTGGGTAAATAGAAAGATGCTTACATCGAGTACCAGGCACATCATTGAGCGTCAGGGTGGTGCAGCAATAAGCAAACATTCTTAAAAGGGTTCTCCACTTTCAGCAAAAAATGGTTTGTGTAAGGAAAAGTTATACATTTTTCCAATATACTTTCTGTATCAATTCCTCATGGTTTTCTAGATCTCTGCTTGCTGCCATTCCATCGGAATCTTTTGTGTTAACTTGCAGTGTATTGGAAAATTGTATAACTTTTCCTTACACAAACCATATCAATTATTTGCTGAAAGTGGACGACCCCTTTAAGGTCCATGACATGGAATAAGGCTGTATAATATAAGCTATGGGTCAGTTTTAGACAAACATACAAGTGCACCCATCTTTCCTGAACTAGCGCTGGAGGTCTGTTTGAACTGATTCAAAAATAGGAGCTTACCAATATGCCAATATTAAACTTATACAGAGCTGGGCTTATGTTGTTTTCCCTCCTTCAATAAAAATGAAGTTTCAATTTATTTTTATAGACAGAAGAAGTATACATTGCCCCACACATGTATTTCTATGGGCTCATGCACATGGCTGTGGCATGGCGTGCATGTGTTTGTGCCTATGCCTGTGTTTGTGGATTTTTTGTGGTCATCACTATATGGGAGGACCTCACATGACAATTAAACACTGGCTCACATATACCCCAATATTGACAAATGGTGATAAATAGTCATGTAACTTAAGGGATACAGAGGGTGCCTAGGAGCCTTGGGGGTGGGTCAAAGTTTTTATTTTCCACAAATTTGAGAATCCTGTAAATTGCAGGAACAGTACCGTGTTTTTCAGAAATCAGAGGTGCGCATTACTTACAGACAACAGCTGCCCTGAACTGTGCACAGGTCTGCCACCTGCTGGTCATTCATCCTTATAATCAGGTGCGCCTTATAAACCAGTGCGCCTTATGTATGAACCTAGACGTTTTAGCAGGCATTTATTGATGGTGCGCCTTATAATCCAGTGCGCCTTATTGTCCAAAAATACGGTACTAAAATATTCTAACTTTTATATTTGGTTGATCACTGTTAATGGGTTCTTCTGTAGTTTTATGAATTACCTCTCAAGTTATACACAGTAGTTTCAGGATATCATTGGCTAGACTTGCAGGTCAATTTGCCAGTAATTTGGACATAATGCATTTCACTTACATCAGCATTATACATTTTTAAGTTAACTTTTTAATCTTTATTTTATCATCAATATATTTAAGAATGACAACAAAAGCTAAGCCTTTATATTAAAATCATATATTTATAATCCTAACATTCCTCATCATTGTGAGGAAACAGTGGGGCAGATTTACTTACCCGGTCCGTTTGCGATCCAGCGGCGCGTTCTCTGCGCTGGATTCGGGTCCGGCCGGGATTCATCGAGGTAGTTCCTCCGCCGTCCACCAGGTGGCGCTGCTGCGCTGAAAAGCATCTGAACGCACTGGAGTTCACCGGGCTGGACCAAGTGAAGGTAAGTGCGTCCCAAGCGACACATTTTTTTTTTTAAATGCGGCGGTTTTTCCGAATCCGTCGGGTTTTCGCTCGGCCAACCCCCCCCCCCCCCGATTTCCATCGCGTGCATGCCGGCGCCGATGCAACACAATCCGATCGCATGCGCCAAAATCCCGGGGCAATACAGGGGAAATCGACGCAAATCGGAAATATTCGGGTAACACGTCAGGAAAACACGAATCGGGTCCTTAGTAAATGACCCCCAGTGTCTTTGTAACCCATAACAATCTATTACACAACAGCTTCCCATTCTTATTGTGTGTTTGAAATTTTAAAGCTGCTGTAAGGTGCGGTTCGAGTGATGGAACTCCAAAAACTCCATCTATACCTACTTCTAACTGCACTCAGGTGCTGTTTATACTGGTTTCTTGAAGCTTGTTGTTCTACTTTGTCTATCCATATTGCTACATTCTGTGTTTTTGACTTTTCTTTGCCTAAAAATTCTGTACAAACTTGCGAATAGGATCAGACTTAGAGGGGAGGCCTAGATAAAGGTTGCATATAATGTCGTCATTACTGTTTTAGTTAAACCCCCTAATTCATATCACCGCACCTGGATAGTGCCACTACAAATACTAATGGAAACCAAGATTACCCTCCAATCAAGAAGGGAAAGAAGGGACACTGATACAAATATTTTTGGATAAAAAACTGTAAATTACCTTTATTAATAATACAGGGTATGATGCAATATAAAAAAGAACAGAGAAAAACCATGAAGACAAATAATGTGGCCTCACCGTGGAGGATATCCATAAAATACAGCAAAGTGTAGGGTGGTTGGACACAAAGACCAAAAAGGGCGGTCGCACTCCAGGCGAAGTGGAGCTAGTGAGTCTGTGTATAGGGTATGGACAACTGGTGGCCAGAAGGACAGTGCCTTATAAAAACTGTCCTATATCTGTGCTCATATGCAAGGCGGACAGGTGGCCTCGAGGCTCTGGATATATTGTGCCGGGGGACTTAACAGTAAGGCTACCAGTTCTTACCTATTGAGTGTGGTATGCTCCACCGCCCGGTTTTCCCGGTCGACCCCCCTTTTTGGTCTTTGTGTCCAACCACCCTACACTTTGCTGTATTTTGTGGATATCCTCCACGGTGAGGCCACATTATTTGTCTTCATGATTTTTCTCTGTTCTTTTTTATATTGCATCATACCGTGTATTATTAATAAAGGTTATTTACAGTTTTTTATCCAAAAATATTTGTATCAGTGTCGCTTCTTTCCCTTCTTGATTGGAGGGTAATCTTGGTTTCTAAAAATTCTGTACTACGCTGCCATCTTGCTACTGTCTGTCAGTGTGTTTCTCTATTTGTTTGTCATTTGTTATGAGCACATACTCAGAGTACAAAACGTGGACCACTTGCTGCCTGTGGGATAGTGCAGGTCCTGTCTAGGCTGCACCATTTCTTCCAGCTGTACTGTGATTGGTACAGAGAAGGACAGTTATTTCCTAAAAATATTTAAGTGGGATTTGTGGAGGATTGAGGTGGTAAAAAACCCCAAGGCAGGTTAAGCACAGTTCTGGTTTCTTTGCTTGAAAACCACTCCCAGGGCTGTTTTTGATTGACACCTACCTTTCAGGGTCTGTTCCATGGGAAAGCTGGGTGTGTCATTTGGAGTTTGGCTTGTGTTTAAATATGGTTTGGATGACTTAACCAGTGTGTTAATGGGGGCAGCGTACAGTTACTCCTTTATTTATGTATCTGCCCAGTCCTGATTTTCAGATTGCTGATTAATTCAGTCTTCTGACACTTTTTGTCCATTTGATATTGTTTTTCTACACTGTGTATCTGGCCCTTTCTATGTTATTTGACTATTCTCTTGCTATTTGATTATGTGCCTCACTGCCATCTTGCATTTGACCATGTTCTGTCAGACTGTTCCCTTGTCTGTCTATTATCTTTTGTTTTCTCCCACTGTGTTTTTTTGTCTTTCCTGTGGACTCATTCAGTGTAGAAATTGTTAACCACACGTCCCTGAACACTAAGGTTTCCTAGGCTCGTTAGTTAGGTAACAACGGTTGCAGGTGTGTTCAGGGCTGCAACCCTCTCTCTATTGTCACACTAACTTATTTAAACATTTTTGGCGGGTAATCATAGGAGTGTAATGAAAGCAATGGCTATTCTAACTTTATATCAGATTTTTCCACAAAGTCCTTCTGCTACACAGAGATCAGGATTATATGGCATGTGGTAGGTGTAAGCAATGTAGCATAGTCTACATAAGCCCTGGAGCTTTAAGTAATCGCTTTGATGCCACTAAAAGGGAAATGTAATGATTGTGGATATACTTGTGAAATCAAGAAATCTACCTATCACAACAATGATAACATTATCTGCTATTAACTGAGGCAGGAGGTGTCGGAGCATGGCATGTGTGATGTTATTCTTGAAAATTCCATTTGGCTGATGTGAAGGGAAGTCTCCTGATAAAAGTTGTTGCAACAAGTTGGACTGTCATTTTTAAGGCAAATCTGCCGGAACCAGGAGAAATGACACGTCACACTTCTTATAAAATAGGTATAAGATAGATCATGTCTTACTAACTAAAAACTGCAGTCAGGGATGAAACCACTGATGGTGCCAACGTAATGGTCGGGCCTGGAGACTGAGTAGGTCATAAGGTCCTTGCCATTGCTTGCTCTTTTTCTTTTCAGTCACCATTAGTTAAGAATTATGGTATACTAATGGCCTATCCTTAGTACAGACCATCAGTATATGACTAGTGGGGGTTTGACACAAACCCTGTTTCAATTACAGGAATAGTAGCTGAGCTGCAGTTCCCCAATGCAGCCGTTATATGAAGAACCGCTTCTCCTGCTCTGCCAAACAGCTGATTGGTGAAGGGTTCTGGTGTTCAAGTGATATTGTTGATTGTTTCTTAGAGTAGGAAATAAATATAATTCTGGCAACCCCTTGCAATTAAGGTCTGCACGGGCAAACTATTTGTGATTTTTTTTCCCTTGGATTTTCTGCAGTCTGACCAAATGCCTTTAAAATGGTTGTCCAGGAATATAATTTCTATATGTGGCTAGGTGGGCTGAGAAAACAACAAACCACTTATACTCGCCTCAACCAGAGTATAAAAGGAAACCTACCACTACAGATCTACCTATTAAGGTAGATCTGGTGGTAGGTGCATCTAATGTATATAAGGATAGCTCTTTTTAGGGATAATCCTTGAATCCCCTTGATCTTTTCTAATCTTTAATCCGGGTAATATGCACATTTTCTAAAGACGCTATTGGGGCTTGGAGTAGCCGGAGCTGAGGTTACATGGCACAGCTACTCCACGCCCCAGTAGTCTCTCTGATCATCCTACCCCAATATCTTCGGCCCGCAGCTAGAAGGACCTGCGCACACTCATCCGTAAGCGCAAAACACAGGCCAGTGGCTGCACAATCTCAGCTCCAAAGCCAGAGCTACTGCGCATGCTCAGAACTCCAGTTTAGCAGTTGAGTGAGCGCGGCTGAGCAAGTGTTTTTTAACACCAATTGGGATTTAAATGCCCCAAGACAGTATTCGCAAGTAGGAATGAGGACGAGTCTAGTTCAAACCCCAAACGTGTCTCCATTTTAATGCATAAAGAGCTACAATTCCATATGCTTATGGTCAATCACTCTGTCTTTTATCATCTACATTTTATGTAATTTTTTAATTAATAATACATATGAAACGTTTTTAACAATGGAGTGACAGGACCTAGGACCACATCTACTACATTTGTATAGCCCAGCGTAGAATTTACAACATTGGAAACACCACCGGCAGCAACCCAAAAGAATTCTCATGACTAGGTTAACGGCTAAACTCTAAGTGTGGTTGTGAACGTCCTCACAACCCAAAGAAGATGAGCACACATGCAAATGTGTTTTATTTATGTGATCTGACCTATGTGAAAATTTCTACATTATATTGGTATATTGTACCAGGAGTATCAGGCTGGCGCAGGCGGGCGTTGTGATCGGGACGACACCACTGGCCTCTGTATTCAGACAGAGACCGACAGTGATATACTTCACCGCAAGTGAATGGAAGTGCCAGCGGGGTAACGTATAAGAGGTTTATTATATTCAAGCTCTCACATCCATATTAATTTTTTTTTTATTTCTATACAATTCCATTTACTTTTAAAGTCCTGGTTCTTAAAAAAGATAAGAACATTAAAGGAAATGTAGTAATTTACACTAAACATATGTCAAAGTCTTCTCAGCGATCCCAGCATATATGTTCATATATCTTGACACGCAGGTATCTGCTAAAAAAAAAAGACTTTTACAAATATGCTAGTTAGCCTGGTTGTTTTGCATACTTCACTCAGGTACTCCAGGTTAAAAATTATGCACGCCTAAATCAGTAATTCACACCTCTTCTCCCCTTCTGGATCCCAGAGACGTCATCCAGGAGGGCTCAATAATTATAATCGGAGAGACATGGGTGCGCTATGTACATCACACAGAGCTCCTCTTGGCTCATAATTATGTACACCTCCTCCATGATGTCACAGGGATCCAGCGGGTGAGAGGAGGTGAGTATCACACCGGAGGTGTGCATAATTATTAGCCTGGACGTCTGTGTGACATACACAGAGGGCTTCTGGCTAATTAACATATTTTTTAAAGTCTTTTGTTTTACAGGTACCCGCTGTTTTTAGCTATATGAAGATAGGTGCTAAGATCGCTGAGAAGATGCCTACAAGTAAGTATGTTTGGTGTAAATTGGTACATTTCTAATGGTTGATTTCCTTTAAATCACCAATGTAGCACATTTAAATGGTTCTTTTTAATTCAGAAAATTTTTTGAGGAAAATGTGACTACACCTTTCATTTTCCCGGTGTATAGGTGTATTTCACTTTTGAAATGTCTCCACTGTTCCACATGATCAATTGTCTTCAACACCAACTAAATGTTATGGTATTAAATGAGTAAAATGTACACAAAAGAAAAAAAAAAGTTACAAACTTGATTCCAGGAATGCTTGTTGCCCACACACCTATCCATACAGAGAAGGATGGATGAATTACTAGGGCACATTCTGGATCAGTGAGTCATGAAGGGAGATTTCCATTGGAGTTTTGCCTCTGCTTGCCCATTAGTACATTTGTGAATTATCTTAAAGCTAAAGATATTGGTATTTTCTGGTAACAGCAAATCTGAATTAAAAAACAGATATGTCAAGATCACTCATTTATTATAGCCCTGCAATATATTGCACTTCATTTTGTGTATGTTTTTGTCTCAAAATGTCACATCTAGTTAATGTGTTATTTAGACTGAGTGTGGCTTAAGACACATCAAAATTCTGCTGCAAAAAACGTGATACAAAGTAACTGGGCTAATTTATGTTAAACTTAGTCTAGACAATTTGAAGATGCATCAGATTTAACACCATTATCTACTTCTGAGGTAAAGTAAGTGTAAGGGGGTAATTCATCATATGCTGGCACAGCCGGATACATCAAGAGGCTCCGGGGGTCTGTGTATCTCTAGCGGTTATCTCTATGGTAGGTTTGCGGGCTGCAGCGAGTGCACCCACCGGTCGTGCCCGCCCCAGGCTGGCTACCAGAATCACCACATTTTTATGACATCTGCACCTTGACATATAGGTTTAAATTAATCCATGTTTCTACAATGTAAGTAAATAACTGCTTTGATATAATTTGTGACAGTCTTTCCTATGCTTATTTAAAAATGTAACTAAACCTTAGAAGCAATTTTCTTTTTCAGTTCAGATATGAATAATGTAGTAAACTTTGTGATTAGAGATGAGCGAGCACTAAAATGCTCGAGTGCTCGTTATTTGAGACAAACTTTTCCAGATGCTCGAGTGCTCGTCTCGAATAACGAACCCCATTGAAGTCAATGAGAGACTCGAGCATTTTTCAAAGGGACCATGGTTCAGGCATAAAATGTGTTATTTAATTGAAAAAGAATGTCTTCTGATAAGTTAGCAGATGTATACTAACATCTGCAATCTATTCTTCACTGTTCCACGCGTATATTATCTCCCGACAAGATAGCAGATGTGAAGAACAGTGAAGAATAGAATAAAAACAGTGACCACAGGATCATTTAAGTGAAAAACACAGTGAAGAATAGATTGCAGATGTTCGGCACATCTGCTTACTTGTCGGGAGATACGCTGTCCTGGGATCCGCTGCTCTTCTTCCACTGAAGTCTCCCCGATGTCTCCGTGCTGCCCGATGTCTCCGTGCTGCCCGATGTCTCCGTGCTGCCCGATGTCTCCCTGCTGTCCGATGTCTCCCTGCTGCCCGATGTCTCCCCGTGCTGCCCAATGTCTCCCCCGTGCTGCCCGATGTCTCCCTGCTGTCCGATGTCTCCCTGCTGCCCGATGTCTCCATGCTGCCCGATGTCTCCCTGCTGCCCGATGTCTCCGTGCTGCCCGAAGTCTCCCTGCTGCCCGAAGTCTCCCTGCTGCCCGATGTCTCCGTGCTGCCCGATGTCTCCCTGCTGCCCGATCTTTCCGTGCTGCCGCTGCCCCATGTCTCCGTGCTGCCCGATGTCTCCCTGCTCCCCGATGTCTCCGTGCTGCCGCTGCCCCATGTCTCCATGCTGCCCGATGTCTCCGTGCTGCCGCTTCCCCAGTGTCTCTGTGCTGCTCCCCGGTGTCTCTGTGCTGCTCCCTGGTGTCTCTGTCCTGCTCAACGTGTTCTTCAATGTGTTCTTCACACATATATATTGTTCTTCACATACTATTTTGTTTGCGCGTATCTTCCGACAAGTAAGCAGATGTGCCTAACATCTCTAATCTATTCTTCACTGTGTTTTCCACTGTGTTTTTCACTTAAATGATCCTGTGTTCACTGTGTTCACTGTTTTTATTCTATTCTTCATTGTTCTTCACTGTGTTTTTTTAATTAAATGCTCAATCTCGAGCAGGGGAAATACTCGTCCGAGCAACGAGCCGTTTCGAGTACCTTAATACTTGAACGAGCATCAAGCTCGGACGAGTATACTCGCTCATCTCTATTTGTGATATTTCTCTTTCATCATACACCTCAAGCATATAAGGAGGCTAGTGATTAACTCTCTCCATACCTAGATAAATTTTCCTTTGATTATCTGGCTCTTTGAGGAGATTTGACTAACCCGACATCAGCATCCTTTATCTCTGGGGTCGGGAAGTCAGAGTTCTCCTTACGGAGACTGCCAATTAAGGCCACCATATAGGCGTCTGGAGTCTTATAGCCATGGCCTTAATTGGCAGTCTCTGTAAGCAGAACTCTTACTTCCGACCCTAGTCACAAGCCTCTCACTCAGCTAAACCAGTTCCCTACGCTGTACCGAGGAGTCCAAATGAGGTCAAAACAGTGCTGTCTACTGTTGGGAGTTTGTTCCTTCTGGAATAGATATACTGGTTTGGTTTCAATCCTGCATCATGTCATAAGGCCTCTTCTAGGTCATGCTTGATGTCAAGGGAGCTTAAAAGAAGTGTGGTTTCCTACTCCCATCCTAGAAAACTTTGCTTATTTTCCCAGTGGATCCAGGACAGAAAGCTGATTAGTTACACTTTAAATTGTGACTTCACATGCTCTTCACATACTATATGAGACATTTAAAGGGATGCTACTAGTAGTCCTGTAGTCAAGATAAATAATATACAGTGTACATTGCACACCAATGTAAACTTCTTGATATGTTTGTAAAAAAAAATTTTTTTGTATAAATATTCCTTTGTAAAGGGCAGCGCTGCTCATCTCTTGCTGCTGAAGGGGTCTTGTAGAATCTTGTCAGCTACTGATTGACCGATATGTAAACGGATTCCCTTTGTATTCTACAGTGTTTTGACACAACTGCTGGAAGCCATCATAATACACACCTCAGATGTGGAAGATCTTCTTTATGGTACGGATGAGGGTTTTTCATATCAATCAGTGGTGGACGGGGAACTTTCTTCCTCGGAAGAGAGTTTATACAGCTGCTGAGAATTGTAATTTACAGAACAGCCAGCCAGCATTAGTTTGGATGGTGCCAGTGATACTATTTTGGGTTACGTCTGACTTTTAACTTTAAATACACACAATATATAATTAACTTAAGTAAAATTGTTGTTTTTTAAATTTTTTAAATGTATTTTTTAAATTTAACTTTTTTTTACTTTTCCACTAGGAGACTAACACTTGGATACCAGGATCCCTCATACAATATACAGATCTCCTGTAGTCCAATGAATGATTTCAATAACAGAGGAGGAGGCGTTCAGAGCTCCCAACCTTGACTTCAGTGTTTAACTCTTGACTTTATACAACCAATTTACATCTCACTTCAAACCTGATTCTCAGGATGATGCCACCACACTGGGCAATGAAAGAAACAAAAACTAGAATTACGCTGCTTGATAATATTTTAGTAGTGGTTTATCAGGCCAATTGCTGATGACAGGTTCCCTTTAAAAGCACGGTCCTATGTACTATAGTGTCCCAGTTAGGAGCATCTGTAAGGTCTCTTCCACTTCAGCCTATACGAGTGACTCATCTTATGCACAATGTGACTCTTCTAAGTTCATGTGCATTAAACTTTGGAGGTCACGCAAGTTATAATAAAAAACAAATGCTAGAAAGGACATTTTATACCCTACCTGAGGAGGCTGGTGTAAAAGCTGGGGACGGGTTCACTAAAATACCCTTATATCCCTTATACCGCAATGGTGAATATTAATTTCTATCAGGAACACTCTGGTAGAACAGAAAGTACATTTACTTTTTTATGCCACCTGCATCACTGAGGTCGGGCCTTGTGGGATTCATGTAATATACTAGAATTTATGGTAGTCAGTTTATCATGCCTAATAATAAGACATGCTGTATATGATAAGATAATATCGTAGTAATATATGATATTTATTATTCAAGTTAGGGATGTTAGAGATTTTATCCAGGACTCCAACAACCCTGCCTCAGTTGTAAGGTAATTTTCAAATTATTTCCCAGCACTGGGATGAATGAACAGAAAGACACATGCCGGTGGTCACTGTACTCAATCACACTTTATTCCGGGCAGCTGTGTATATAGAAAACAGATAAAATACTGAAATCCTAGTTAATATAGGATTGTAGTTCTTATATTTATAGAAAAAATAATATGCTACAAATTAAAAAAATTAAGTCAAATTCATTGTTCAAGGTTATCAAAAAGTAATGCCTCCTGTGCCATAAAGGGATTAAACCTTTTTGCGGCACAGCTTTGTTGTACGTTCATCGTAGTGGAAATTCATGAGGATTTACTTTGAACAGGTGCTAAGCATTAGGCGTTCATCATATTGTGGTATTATTGGCTTTGGCGATGACTATGCGTACGTTGGGATGTTCTAAATGTAACACATGCTGGCCAAGCTGAAGAAAGGAAGCAAAATCGACTCCGTCATTCACAAATACAATGTCTAAAGATGTCAGTTGTCAAATACATTTGCAAAAACAATGGAACAATGAAGTATGAAAGGGTTTTTATATGACATATAATTTAGAACCATTTTCTATTACTAAAGGTAATAATGATTAAATTTGTGTATCAACCAACCAACAACATATTAGATAAATATCCCACTTATAGTAGGAGCGGATGTCACCAGCTAAAATTAATATTCCTGTTGACAGGTTCGCTTTAAACCTTTACCTACTTGTGTACCGACCCCCAATCTCCCCTCCTTGTTGTCCAAAAGAGCAAAAAGACACCACCAGTGCAACTAGTTCTGGATGGACAATAGGGCCACTGGTAGCTTCGCACCTTAGAGCTGGCCGTACCACTGCTGTGGGGCCTGGGATGTGAAGAAGTCCGGCATCAAACAACAAGAACTGATTCCTGATTACAAAATGAATACTTAGCCGCAGGACTGCTTATGAGAAGGTGGATAACACAACCCATTACAGCACAGTGCAGAAATGAGGAGGGTCA
The DNA here is from genome assembly GCF_040894005.1 of Engystomops pustulosus. Classification (NCBI taxonomy): domain Eukaryota; kingdom Metazoa; phylum Chordata; class Amphibia; order Anura; family Leptodactylidae; genus Engystomops; species Engystomops pustulosus. The sequence goes on from NC_092417.1 coordinate 51,478,255, forward strand.
ATCGCAAATGTAAGGCTACTACTAGGCTGCTAGTTGTGTGCCAGGGATAGAAAGGTCTTCTGGTGTATTTTACAATCATGGCCTTCTGAGCAATTCCAAAACTAGTTTGTACAATGTATCTTCCCTGGGGATGGAAGTCCTGGAAGATTCTCAGAATCCAGTAACAATCTAGATGTGCCAAACCATAGCTGGGTCTCAGCTGATCAGCTGCATGATCTACCTCTATGGTACATGTATGAGGGCCATCAACGTCTATACACACCTGAAAGCATTAAAAACAAAATGCATTACTGGACACTTATAATCCTACATCTACAACCTACAAATTAAACACAAGTCATCCAAGAGCCTCTCTAGAAAGAGTATTATACCACTGTTGTGTTATCTTCTATAATGTGGACTGTTTGATGTGCCGGTTCAACTTATATGCAATGAGATTCACTTAGAGACCAAATTGTGTTGTTAACATCCTTTTACAATGAGGCAGTACCACTCCAAACACCCAGATTTCCCAGAACTTACACAACCTATAATCAAAGACATATGCTGACATAGTAACTAGATCATCTGATCTGTGGTCCAAGGGTTCTTGGAACCCCCCCTTCCATAAATCAATAATCATCATTATTAGGCTCTGCCTGCTCAGCCTGATAAACTAGTCGATGAGGAACTGGTAATACCAATGTTTTGGTATTCTGTACAGAAAAAAAAATCCTCTTCTGGCGATAATACGTTTTACATACTTCGGAGATGCTTTTTGAAGAATCTTAGCTCTGGTAAATAGTAACTAACTTTTCAAAAACTTTGTATAGATCAGTAATAATCTCTGCAGAATTTTATTGTTTAAAATAGAGATACATCCACAGATGTTGCGGCAATAGTAAGTTTTCTATCTCACCTGAATTTTGTATTCAAATCAATACAACTCATTGCTTATCTCTAATGTCCTATATGCTGCTGCCTCTTATGAATGAGTAAAAGAGGGTGTTCAGAAGTACTGCAGCTAGTCTATCATGTGCCATTCATAACTGTGGGGTTTATATATGTGTCAGTGGTGCCTATAGCTAGGCCCTTGCTATGTATCCTATTGACTTATGAAAGACTTGTGTTTATACACAGTAGAAAGGAGGAGACAAAGCTCCTTATAGGCAAGAGAAAGTAGCAGCTGTATTCAATGATAAGTCATGAGGTGTGTTTCTGACTACCGTATATTCCCTACGAATTTATAGAAACGAATCACTAACGGAGCTGAGTAATAAGTAGAAATGCATTAACATCAATTTCCTTATTAGAATTAGGTGACACATTGAATAAAGAAATGGAAGGTAAAAGATTGTCTCCTGCAAAGTGACTTCAGGAGGCATGAGTAGGCATGCACTGTGCGTAGTAGATGTCATTCATGAGCGGCCATATTGCCTACATTATCAGGACCCCTCCCACTGCATGAATCAAAATTCCTTATTATATAGTCAGGAATCTTATAGTAGTTATTAAAAAATGCAGAACCAAATGCCTGGCTTCCCATCATGGAATTGGGGCACGTTCCTTCATGCTTTCCGTATATGCCCTTCCCTCTACTCTCCTACGTCAACTGTACTATTTTTCTTTTGAAGCCTCTTTGTAACAGCAACCCCATAGAGAGCACCTATATGTTCAGACTTGCACGCTACATTACATTGCTCAACTGCTCTTTATCATGTTATTTTATGTAAACGATCTTGTGCCATACATCGATGACAAACTTTCCATTGTATGCCAGCAGGAAGTGAAATTATTAATCAGGCTGATGTAAATGCCGCCCTCATGTGTTTCTTTATGACTAGACTACTCTACTAATCTATGGGTGATTCTATTAGTGTTTGTACTATAATACTGAACGGGCATCAACCAATGTCAGTTAGTGGATGGTAAGAAATGATGAAATAACAATAAACACAATATTCTTTATAATTATAGTGCCATCACATCGAGTTGCACTTTACAAATCATGGGGACGTATAGAAATAAAATAAGACATTACAGAGTAAAAACATAGCCATAGGCAAACAATAGGATTAAGATATAAAAAAACAAATGAACATTACTAAAATGATAAAAACCAAATATATTGCAAAATATACATGACACAATGGGGCACATTTACTTACCCAGTCCATTCCCGATCCAGCAGTGGGTTCTCCGGCGCTGATTCGGGTCTTCAGGCGATTCACTAAGGTAGTGCGCCCAATGTCCACCAGGTGTCGCTGCTGCGCTGAAGTCTGTCGGAGTTCACTGGAGTTCACCAAGCTATCCCGGGTGCAGGTAAGTGTGTGTCGAGCGACACGTTTTTTTAAAAAAATACTGCATTTTTCCGAATCCATCGGGTTTTCCGACGGCCACGCCCCCGATTTCCGTCGCGTGCATGCCTGTGCCACAATCCGAAGATAAGAAGGAAGATTTAGTAAAGCCCCTGCGCCAGTTTTCTGTCTGACTTATCTGAAACCTCTCTCCAACCTGTGTTTAATATCTGGTGCCTGACATTTCTTATTACCCCAGATAGGTGTGATAATAAAAAGCCCAACATTATCTGGCTGGAGCTTTAGTTCTTTCCATATTTCCATCATAAGATTTAGTGTCGGGCCACCTTTATATAATTTGCAGATCTCTGTTTCTAAAAGTTCCAGAACATCGTACCCATAACGATCCATCCCCAAACAAAAACTAGCACATAATGGGTTCCTCTCCAATAAAGCTATATATTTAGACGGGGACACAATGTAATGGGCCTTCATGTCCGGTACACCGGCTCCCCCTTTCTCACATGGTAGCTTAAGTTTTGCCATCTTAACCCGTGGTTGCTTCCCCCTCTAAACTAGTTCGGAAAAAAGGCTCTCAATTATTTTACAAAATCTTAGCTGGAATCACAATCGGGGAGGCAGATAGAACGTAAAGTAGCTTAGGAACCAATACCACTTTAGCGTCAGTTTTTTCCACATCTGTACCTTCTTCCTCATCTCCCCTATAATTTGGATAATGTTTTTAGTCACAAAATATGCAATATTTCAAGATTAATACCCAAATATTTTACAATATCACCGCTCTCAACTGCCATAACCTCACAGGTGTGGGTGGGGGAGGAACAAGTTCTTCATTTTGTCTAGTTGCGTCCAGGCGGATTTGTGCCAGTTAATACACAGACCAGAGTACCTTCCAAATTAAGGTTGCAGGTTACAATGTGCACTTATGAGCGCTCGGGACTGTGGAGATTGTACAAAGTTCCGTAAACTGTGCATTTGTAGAGAAGGTCAACCATAGGATGAGCGTTTATTAGTTGCAGATGCTAGGGAATAGTCTGTGGTTATATCTTGTGCTCCATTAGCTGGACATGTCTTGAAACAAAACATGGGCTCTGCACACCCATAGCCAGCTACCATATAATTTAAGCTTCAAACAATTGGGTTTTTATATTTGTTTTTATCTTTTTTGTCACATGCACCTCATCAATTTTATTAACATACTAATAAATATAATATGATTCTGAATAAGGGTTATGGGTAATTGTATACATGATAGTGGGAAAAGCTAAACCCAGATGAAGATCAATAACAGAATAAGGATTTTAAGGTCCCGCAGCCACATTGTAATCAGTATTAATAATAATAATTCTCTCACAATCCAATCAACCTACCAGTGTGTTTTTGATTGTGGGAGGAAACCCATGCAAACACAGAGAAAACATACAAACTCTTTGGAGATGTTGACTCTGGGACTTGAACCCAGCACTGCAAGGCTGAAATGCTAACCACTAAGCCACTGTATTGGACTATTGGAATGGTTTGGGGAGCAGGCTTAGCTATCTAAAGGCAAAAGTTGTAAATGGAACCAGTCCTTTCGTTCAGTGGCAACATAATTCTGTGCACTAAACATTTGATAAACTGGCAATAAAGGTATCTTGACAAAATGAATTTACTCAATTTAATCTCCTCTCTCATGTTAGTTGTTTGGCTGCATTTCACCAAGATCTGGCATGGGAAAGGCAAGACAACTGTAAAGGCAATGACAATACTTTCTAGGGACAAATTTTGGGCATAAAGCTAAATTTTAGACCTTTTGGCCCAGTTCAACTGCAATAGACCTCGGTTTCGCTCTTTGGAGCAGCACCACAGACTCCGATTTGAAAAAGAGCTGTCTGTCTAGAGCTGGAGTTCCCTTTCAATTTACCTTAACCTAATGGTTTAGAACAGATATTGTCAAATAGTTGTCCCACCACATAGACACACTATTGATCAATCCAATTAGGGGTGTTGTCCAAACTCAGTAAGTTATCCCCAATCCACAAGATAAGGGATAACTTCCTAATTGTTGAGGATCCAAAATCTAGACCTGCCTCCAATCATGAAATTGAGAATCCCAATCAATTAGGAGAACATGGATAAAATCCTCACTAATGGGTGGATTAATCACTTTGTCGCTCCTTCAATTCTATAAGAGCTACTGAAGACTGCCGGACACAGCACACCCAGGCAGGGCGCACACTCGCCACGGGGTTCCACTTATCAATGAGAAAGGGATCTCCATTATTTTAATTGAGGTGTCCCATTCTCATGATATGTTGGAAATTATCCCCTATATTGTGATTGGGAATAACTTCCTAAGTCGGGACAACCCCATCAACTAACGATATTTGCAGGTAATAGATGGCAAAAAAGCTCAAAGAAGACTTTTATAGTGCCACAAAGCCTCAAAAAGTACAAAAACAGCCCATATAAGTTAATAACTGTCACTTTAAATATCACATGTAAAATGAACAATACATTGTTGTGTTCTTCACCTGGAAAATCCCAGCTCTTTAGTGTACTGTGCGGAGCATTGAATATAATGATTATTATTGTAATATATTAATTTAGCATGGATCGCTTTGACAGATTCAACCCCTCTTGTTGAGCCCTGAGGGGAAAAAATAAAATTTCCTTTAAAGTTAAAAATGTGTAAATGAACATCATGACCCTCAATTCTTGACAGGATATTACTCAGACCACTTTGCGTTTTAGCAGATGTGACTTGGCACTAATGACATCAGTAGACCTGGCATCCTATTTGGCCTATGCTATGCACACTCCTGTAAGGTAAGTATTACACAACACAAATTTCTACTTCATTTTTTGGCCATCCGCTCTGACCAAGGCCAACACAAGTAAAACAAATTACCTGCAAATATGCCATGAGTCATAAGTTCATTGAATAAACTCTGGAAATGCTGATTGATAGGAAGCAGGGAAGGTATTATGGTTCCTGCAGGGCATGTTATTCAACTACCCCAGTATCCTGATTGGCAAATATGCATCTGCCCAGCATGGCAGAGCTGCAATTTAGAGGTCTAAGGAAAGATTAGGTTGATGCTTTGTTTCAGGAGTGAACACAAAGAATTAAGGGAATCTCTGCATAAGTAGGGTGTGAAAACGGAGTTCATCTTCTTCTTCCTGGTGCATGTGAGTGCTGATCTTACGACACATTTTTTAAAATTCAGCGTTTTTTCCAAATCCGTCAGGTTGTCCGATGGCCATGCCCCCGATTTCTGACACGTGCAAGATGGCGCGATGCTCCACAATCCGCGTGTGCCAAATACCCAGGGCAGTTCAGCGCAAAATGGCGCAAAACGGAAATATTCTGGAAAACCCGACAGAATCGAGGTCCGTGGACCCTTATTAAATGTTCCCCTATGTGTTGTACTGTTATATGGTTACAACCACCGCTGGTCTAGAGGATCATATGGTAACACCTCTTCTGGTCTAGGACAGTGAGTAACATTTCAGGGGATTTGGACTCTGAATAGTTAATGGTACTAATCCTGGAGGTCGACAGGAAGAAGGTCTAGGGAGGTGTAATGAAGACCTCTTGACAGGTTCTATTCAAGGTGGGCCTGTTAGATAATCTAATAAGTTGATATGGAACACATTTCAAGACATGTGCTATTACCTTCTCTTATTAATTTAGAAATTGAGAAATGGTTGTAACTCAGGGATAAAACTTTTTGGGATGTGGGAGATTTAGGGGCCCATAAGGTGTCTCTTTTTCATATGTATACACTAGTACTGTAAATAATACACTATAGGTGGGGGGGGTGGCTTGTACAGATTTTGCACTTTTGCCATTTTTCCTTGGAAATAGGGTTGGAGCTTAGTCAGTCTGACTGGAGGACAACTTATGGTACACATCCCCTTGTAGACTATGACTATTATACCATTACTTTATTGTTCTTTACAGTATTTACACCAGACTGTGACTTCACCATAAAGCACACCACAATTTCCATTACATTTCCTCATAGCATAACATCTATAGTTCTAAACACTTGGCGACCTTTACTGCCATATAAACTAATGTTTCCTTGTGTTTCAGAAGCCTCTTGTCTCCTGTTTGTCTATTAATTACAGGTTTGGGGCACTATTAAACCGTAGCTAAGTTTACACATGTATGGAATGTATTGCAATGTCCTACTTCTCGCCATAGTGATTACTGAGACATGAACGTAAGGTTAAGTAACAAACATGATAGATCACTAATACGATTGGAATGTAAAGTAGTAAATTGATGTTTCCAAAATTAAAAAGTTGGGAAAAAAGTAAAGTGTCAGTAAAATATAGAACCTTGGTTTATTATCTCATAGTCATAAAATTAACACCTTTAAATATTTAGGACTTGACCTGTAACCTACCTATATATTATATCACCTATAGCAGTAAACTGAACATGGGAAGATATTCTCGTTTTCTTAAGGGAAAGTGACCTTTACAATTATACTTGACACCTGTCATATATTGTCTTTGGCCTCTGGCTTTAGTTACTTGTGGAAACAAAATATCCCTGTCCTTCTTTATATATTTCCGTAGCTGTGGGCAAAGATGGGTGTGGGAAAAAGCAAACAAAGTCTGTATAGATACAAGATAGTAGTTACACAGAGGAACTGAAAAGTAGCTATATAGAAAAGATGGAAGCTTATAGCAAAGATGCGCCCAACATGATGGTGCTGGATACTTTCAGGCCAGTCCCCCAATATTTCTGAATTCCCACTTAGGTTCTTGGAAGTGAAGGAATGACATGCTCCAGACCGGCAGTGAGAGGGAATCTGCTTGTGGTTCACCATCATTTCTTATGCCATGGAGGACCCCACTACAGGACTGTACCAGCCACTTATTGCTGAAGGGCTACAAAGACAAAATTCTTAAATATATTCAGAATAACAAAATATCACATTTTCTATTTCACTTTTATTAACAAAAATACAGCATTTCAAGGATATAATTCCAATCGGTCCTGGTGTATACAATTTCGGTTGTCCAGGGCCAGGCATGGCATAATCTTCTCATGAGTCCCTCCCCTCTCCATTACAAGATAAGCTCATACACAGACACTTCCTGCCGGCAAGCAGCATTCTGCAGAGATTTACTCTACAAGCTACAGATGAGATAAGGTCTTTAACAACTTTGTGTATTATAGCAAAGCTGACAGTGTCTGTTATAGCTCAGATGTTGCAGAGCTGGTGTGTGTTATTGTGTGTTATATGCATCTCATGGATCTTATCATCTCTCATCTCTCTTTTTCTATGTGTTAGATACTAGTAGAATGTTCAGAAGCTAAATAAAAGTGTAGATAAATGCTGTACCCTGATAATTTATCCACATTGCCAGCACACAACATCTCATAATGAATCTGCTTGTGACTAATTGATAGGAGCTACAACACCAATAAAACTGAGTAAAATTGTAAAGTAAGGAGGTTAAAATTAATCTTTATTGTGTAAACATCACCAGGGGATTCAAATTTGAGAACTTTGCAACCACTCTCTACTTTTCCTTTCTTAAAAGAGTAGATTATTTTTAATAAAGACACATGTCCAACACATTGGCCACATTTATCAAAACTGCAGTCAGTACTATGCTCAGTTTGCCTGTGGAGAGCGCAGAGTGCGCCAGATTTATCAATACTGGTGCAGGGTCTTCATTAATCTGGCGGCACCTGCACTGCTCAGGAAGTGTTCACCATTTTTTCTTTTGGTGCACTTTGTTGATGTGGCACATGTCAGTTATAAATGAAGTGCAAAATACAACTAAGCACTAAAACGTTGTTTCTTTCTAGTTGGACACAGTGCAGCTGCGGCACAAAACTGGCACAGACACTTTATTAAACGATGTGCAAACAGAGGGCACGTTCTTTTCAGTGCAAAGTCAGGCAAAAAAAATGGCGAAAATGCTTTTATAACTGTGGGATATTATCTGACAGTGTTGATCCAGACAAAGCCAAAAACCCCTTGAAGTGCATTTCAATTGACCCATGGGAAGAAAAAAATATGTCTTTCCAACTACAATTATAGTAATCAGAATAAATACCTGGATCAATATGCCTTCCCAGTCAAACTGTTTTCCAAAACATCAAGAATCAGACATCCAGGCCCCTCTTGACAATTCTAATGACAATAGGGCTTATTTACTAAGAGTCACGGATCGCACGGACTGTTCACGGTTTTCAAGATTTGCGCCGCTTTGACAGGTATTTAATAGGGGTTTGTACTGGGATTGTGTCGCAAGCGATGGGATTTTGGCACAGCTGCTCTGGCTTCCATGCGACAGAAATCGGGGGGTGCCGTCGGATGATCTAACTGATTCGGACTGAGTGCGGGATTTAACTTTCAAATTGTGTATCAAGGTGCTCTTACATGCACCAGAAAGAAGAAGATGAACTCCGTAGGACCTGAGCTGAGAAGCGACACATGCAGGATATCGGGCGCGCAATCTTAGTGAATCGCAGCACACTGCATTATCGTTGGACAATGCACTTTCGTGAACTCCGCAGGTCTGGGTAAGTAAATGTGCCCCAATATCTTAATACGCCTCCTTATCTGTATAGACCCGCAGCAAGCCCTGCCTCCTGTCTCCTCGTTTACTCCACTGTCTGGTCATTGTCTCATTGGAATTCCCGCATAGGAGCAGTCCAGTTTCAGTCTGTGTATGCGCAGGGCACAGAGCGGACATGACCGTCGCACAACGCATGCACTAAAATTCCGATGACACACTTGCCGGCAGGGAAGTTGATGAGGAGGCAGGAGGCAGGGCTTGGTGCGGGTCCATGCAGATACGGAGGCATAGTTAGCTGATAAGGGGGCCATGACAGAGAACACCTCCTTGACTGCTGGGACGATAACCCAAGCCCCCGACTGGATGCCGAACTGGTCTATATGTGCATTTTTCGGGCTGCACACAGCATTGGAAGGTATAAAGACATAGCCAGCAACTTTGAAAACTGACATATAAGGTACTTTTTGTGGTTTACAAGTGTGGGGGCTGGTGATAGGTTCCCTTTAATTGTCTAATACTCCCCTAACATTATGGAGCTTGAGATGTTGACTCAACAAGCTAATATACAGTAGATTTTGCCTAATCATAGAAGAATAGCGTGATGGTGCACAGAAATACAGGTAATGCCTGACTTATTTTCCAGGTGTATCTTTTGTACATATATTCTACCTGTGTAGAATTCTCCAGTATAATCAATCATATTGCCTGTTAGACGGCGTTGAGACCTTATCACAATACACGTCTTGATTTATGTAGCAAACAAGTTCTTTTTTTCATAGGGATAAATAAGAGATCTTGCTTATTTTGGCTTTGCAACAAAGACGCTTAATGTCATGTGTCAGCGACTTTTCTACGTCAATCCCAGGTAAACTAACACATGAGTATTGAACACTTCATATCACTATCTACCTTTTGCTACTTTTACATTGACGGTAAAGCAGAGGGATTCTCCTCATTGCAATGGAGATTACGCTTGTCATAGCTTTCCGATGAATCACAATGCACCAGGTAACTCAACAAATGCCAGAATTTGTCATAAATGTCAGAATTCCCTTAAGAGTAATGCACAGATGTGTTTCTTTGTGACATAGGAGGCTCTTGCTTATTAAAACAAGTTATCGCCTAAAAGATTTCGATTCCATGCTTCAGTTCCGACATGCCTGTAATTCCTAAAAGTTGTTTGAAAGCTGGGTGTGTGTTGCAATTGGAGCAGTAATGAAGATAATAAGTAACAACTCAATGCTCAAGACAAACATGGCTCTGCTTTGAAGGAATTTATCACTAAGATATTGGGTTTTTTCAATTCTAGGGAGATTCCCACCTTTGGAGAAATGTGGTATGTTGGTTTCTACATGCCCTCCCAAAAATGTATACTGCATCTTTTCTTGAACTTGTGTGTTTTCTAATCATAGATTTATGTCGTCTGCAGGAGATTCTGTTCCTGAGATGCCCTATGAGGGGCACAAAACAATGGAGCCAGGTTGATATATGTTTTTATATTTCAGATGTCCTGAAGTCTAATGCATGATGTCAATCACAGAGGAGGAGGAGTTCAGAGCTCCCCACCTTGACTTCAGGGTTAAACTCTCCTCCTCCTTGACTTTACACAAGCAATTTACATCTGACTTCAAAGTTGATTTCCTAGATGATGCCATCACACCGGGACATGAAAGAAACAATAACTAGAAGGTGCTATGCTGCTTGACAATATTCTGGTATAGTTTATAAGGTCAATTGCTGATGACAGGTTCCCTTTAATAGTATATATCAATAATCCAAAGAAAAAGTACGTAGAAACCGGCGCACCAATCTGCTAAAAAATCTTAATCTTTTATTCCATATCCATTAAAAAGAGATGCATAATCCAGAGGACCTAGGTGTTTCCAACGTAACAAATTTAGTTCTTACTCATGGTCTAAGGCAGTGATGGCGAACCTATGGCACTGGTGCCAGAGATGGCACTCGGAGACCTCTCTGTGGGCACACAGGCTGTCTCCCAGGCACAGAATTTGCCAGACATGGCACCTTCCTGCAGTCTCAGGTAGTCCAAGTAGTGCCCTTCTATTGTAAAGTGACCCATCTTGTGCTGCTTGGTACTGTCCAAAGAGTGAGAAGGTGTCGGATTGGAGCTCAAAGATTCTGGTAGGAATAAGTTTGTTACTGCCTAAATTGCTGTGTTGGCACTTTGGGAAAAGCTAGTGGTTTTTGAGTCTCACTTTGGGCACTCGATCTCTAAAAGATTCACCATCACTGGTCTAAGGAGTTTACACAAATAAACAATAACTAATAGATTTAGAGAAAGAGGCTATCGGTATAATGTTCTGAATAGAGCCGAATGTATAGCAAGAGGCAAAACCTGACAGTCTCTTTTGTCCAATCGTGCTAAGAAATCCAAGAATACACCCAAAATAGTTTTTTCCACCGCATTCAGCAGTGAATACAATCAAATACTGACCTATATTTACCTATGTTGACAGCAGATACAAAATTGAAACAGATTTTAAAACAAGGTTGTCACTTTATATCACTTAGAGCCTGCACCATTGGCAACATGGTTTCCCTATCTATGTCTGCTTCACAGGATAATAAAAATAAGGAAACAAGGATTAGCACCAAAGCCTCCTACACATGTGGGGGTAATAGGTACAATATTTGTTGTCGCACATGTGCCAGTGTACCTAGCAGAGTGTTCAGCATGCAGGTTACACTATGTAGGGAGTACAATTCGTCCATTAAAAAAAAGAATCGCAGAACATATTACAGATGGAACAAAACCGACTGAAAAGAATATTTCTAGTCTGTTGAAACATTTTTCACAAGTAAATGCAGACGATCTTACCAATCTAATGGTTACTTGCATTGAAAGGGTTACCGCTCCAAACAGGGGCGGGGATAGAACCCACAAGCTCCGTATTCGGGAAATGCTATGGATCATACAATGGGATACCCGTATGCCTAGAGGATTAAACAATAAAACAGATACAATGTATTTATTTAAAATAGTACCAATGTTGATAAACCCATGCTTTATAAGATGTGCTTTTCTGCGCTATATGATATTAAAAAATGTTATGTTTACATTTTGTTAACACTCTATTTGTCCGCATGCGCTGGAAATTGGTGCCAATAAACAAAATACGCATGCGCTAATTATCAAGCTAACCGTTAATCTGTTACTTGCCTTTTTAAAATGGTGTATTTGTGTAAACTCCTTAGACCATGGGTAAGAACTAAATTTGTTACGCGTAGCTCCTCAGGATTATGCATTTCTTTTTAATGGCTATGGAGCGCAGATTGGAGTGCCGGTCTCTAGGCACTTTTTTTTTGGATTGTATACGAGGCTTCGGACAAGTCTTCCCTTGATGACCTGTGCACCGGACTACACAGATGATACTTCCTCCTGGTTTTTGTTGGTCCATGTGAGTGAGCGGCTAGCTCAAAAATCTTTTCTATACTATATATCAATAATACTGAAATACAGATAATATAAATAATCTCATATAAGACCCTTATAAATCAATGCATAAAAAATACATAACTCTAGTTTTTATATCAAGTAGTATATGATCCCAGAGCAAAAATGCATCAACCGCACATCAACAAAGAAGCTCTTGTGCAGAAGAGTGTCTTATGCTTTCTTAAATAATCAGAAAGACCTCTGCCCCTTCTGTCATAGGACCCCAAATTTGATGTTTGTACCTGTAACAGATCCCTCTTTGAGTTAAATAACATAGTCATGTTCACTATGGGGGATATTTACATGGGGGACATGCAGGCTTTCTGGTGCGCAAGCCATAAAAAAGTTTCCATTTCTAATCCTCAACTTGAACATTTTAATGAATTTGACTCTGCATCTTAACTCTTTCGCTCATTCAGGAGCAACATGGAATACATTATAGAGAAGCAATGACCAGTATTGATGTGAAAAAGCCCTTGGGATTAGATAAACAAAAAAACTTAAATCTACCATCAGGATCATGGATTATAAATAGAGATGAGCGAACATGCTCGTCCGAGCTTGATGCTCGGTCGAGCATTAGGGTACTCGAGACGGCTCGTTGCTCGGACGAGTATTTCCCCTGCTCGAGATCGAGCATTTAATTAAAAAAACACAGTGAAGAACAATGAAGAATAGAATAAAAACAGTGAACACAGGATCATTTAAGATAAAAACACAGTGCAGAACACAGTGCAGAATAGATTACAGATGTTCGGCACATCTGCTTACTTGTCGGGAGATACGCGCGGAACGGCGCGAACAAAATAGCATGTGAAGAACAATATATATGTGTGAAGAACACATTGCAGATGTATTTAAACATCTGCAATGTGTTCTTCACACACATATATATTGTTCTTCACATGCTATTTTGTTCGCGCCGTTCCGCGCGTATCTCCCGACAAGTAAGCAGATGTGCCGAACATCTGTAATCTATTCTGCACTGTGTTCTGCACTGTGTTTTTATCTTAAATGATCCTGTGTTCACTGTGTTCACTGTGTTCACTGTTTTTATTCTATTCTTCACTGTTCTTTACATCTGCTAACTTGTCGGGAGATAATATACGCGCGGAACAGTGAAGAATAGATCGCAGATGTTTGCAAATTATCAGAAGACATTCTTTTTCAATTAAATAACACATTTTATTCCCGAACCATGGTCCCTTTGAAAAATGCTCGGGTCTCCCATTGACTTCAATGGGGTTCGTTACTCGAAACGAGCACTCGAGCATCTGGAAATGTTCGGCTCGAGTAACGAGCACCCGAGCATTTTAGTGCTCGCTCATCTCTAATTATAAACCAAATATCCTACATGCTGGTGTGTTCCCCCTTTGTTAGGATCTGCTCTTCTTTTAACTTCTTATGCCGTTGATTTTTAAGAAAATACGCTTGAAAAATTATGCAAATGAGGCCGAGTTGCTTCAGGCTCCATTAACTTCTATGGAGCTTGGAGCCCCTCAGGCTCATTTTGAAGCCTTTTTTTTGTAAAAACTAAAACTAAAGCATAAAAAGCTTAAAGAAAAGCGCATCCTAACAAAGGGGGCACACTGGCATGTAAATGTACTTTGGTTTCTGGGGGTCTTTACTCAGCTCTTCTATTAAACTTCATTCCATCTTGGGGCATCAAAACAGATTCAGCATAAATTTTAGAGTTGATTTTAGTTCAGTAGGGAAGGGGGTAGGAGGGGTAAATACTCCTATTAATATTATAAAGTCTTATAGTCACTTGTATAAATGATTCAGTGTCTTTAAAAGTTAGTGACCATTTAGATCATATTACAATGACAGGACTGGGTTGAAGTCGGTCCACCCACACTTTGGATTTTGGTGCCATAATTAGTGGGATTATTTTAGACTATATATTGTTTGAAAGAGAACATTGGGGCTTATCTACGAAGGGTCCTGTGGACGCATTTCTATCGGGTTTTCCGACTTTTGGGGGATCGCACCGCCGGGACAGGCATTTAGAAGAGAATTGTGTTGCACGTGATCGGATTTTGGCGCATTGGTGCCGGCTTTCATGCAACAGAAATCGGGGGGCGGGCTGTCGGACGATCCGACTGATTCGACCTAAGCACGGGATTTAACTTTGAAATTGTGTCGCAAGCCAAGCACTTACATGCACCAGGAAGAACATGGTGAACTCCGGCGGACCTGAGCAGGGAAGCGACACATGCAGGATATCGAGCGCACAATCTTTGTGAATCGCGGCAGAGTTCATCCTCGTCGGACATTCCAGATCACGGAGGAACCGGGTAAGTAAATGTGCCCCATTGTGTGTGAATCCTGATGAATTCTCTATCCTCAGCCAATCAGGTGTATTTTATTATAGTTTTACTGAATACCAGTAGAGATCATAATTGTGAACTGTGTGGCAAACCACAAAATAAATTCATTAAAAATGAATCTGTCACCAGATATTACTCCATTAAAATTCTAGCCTATTTCAAAGTCATGTGAGCAGAAAAGAATCAGATTTTGCTTGAGACAAGTCAAGTTTAGAAGCTGTAGGGGAACCAGGGGCGTAACTTTAGGGGGTACAGAGGTTGCGATCGCACATGGGCCCAAGAGGTTTAGGGGGCCCTTATGGTGTCACTTTCCCATATGAGAAGACTATTACTATAAACCATACATTATAGTCGGGGGCCTGGCACAGACTTTGCACTGGGGCCCATCAGCTTCTAGTTACGCCACTGAGGGGAACCATTAATTCAGATGTCCCTATCATTGTTACTTTACAGGGGTTTGGTGTCAATTAAAGATCGCATATCCTGGATCACAACAAACGTGTGGTTCTGTGAGTTACAGAACAGGAGATACAGACAGCTAAAGACATGTAATGCGAGATGCAGAAAGACATTCTATTCTGCCCTTTTATTAACTGTCTGCATCTCTGGTTCTGAACCACAAGCCTGATGTGATATTATAAATTAGGATCTTATCTTTAATATTTCAGCAAAGGTACATACTATATAACCTAAGATAGGGGCATCTGAATTGACCCCCCCCCCCCAAAAAAAAAAAGCTGCCTCTTAACTGACTCTTCTCACTTTATTTTCACACCACTTTGGAGGACATTTTTTATAGGTAAATGGGTGAGATGTCACATAAAAATGGAAATTCTAGAAAGGACATTTCATAGCCCACCGAAGGGGGCTGGTATTTTAATGTGGTAACACCAGGTGACATTCTACAATGTCCACAGTATAATATGTACACAAAGGTTAAAATATTCTACTTGTTGTGCATAGAAGACCTGAGAGTGAAGGATTGTTCTTACTTCCAGAAAAGAAAGGCAGTGCACTGTTGTTTTCCATACAGTTATGTAAAAAAGACTCTTTGTATGGCGTCCGTGTACTGGGAACATGTCGCTGCTAGTTCAGAGTGCACGCTAAGCTCAGGGGATTACCTGGAATGCTCTCTGCCAATATGTCTTCTTGTGCCCTCATAAAACACAAGCTTATTTACTGGAGTGTTAGAATCTGACCCCAATAAGAACAGCGGAGGACACCTGAAAGGTGCACACATAGAACTTTATGCATGGGCCACATGTATAAGTATAAAACACCCAGGGCTGGAAATCTCCATAACCTGCGCTCAAGGGTTACATTTGACACACTTCAAGCTTGAATTTCAATCAGTTCTACTTATTTAAGATGTAACAACCCATATAAAGGGGACATTTTACATTTAATTTCAATGTAGGCAGAAGTGTATCTGCAATGTATCTTCAGTATGTTATTGAGCAGGAAGGACTGAACATATTGTACATAGTGTCCGATCTGCAGGCAGCCTGTTATAGAACAAGAGCAGCTAAACAGATTGTACACATCTTATCTACAAGGAACATGTTATAGAGCAGGAGGACTTGACCAGATATTACTTAGTGGCTTATTATCAGGAAGCCTGCTATAGAGCAAGATGAGTTAGTGTCCTATCTGCAGGTTGCCTGTTATAGGGTAGGAGGAGCTGAGCAAATTTTACATTTTTTCCTACTAACAATACACACAAAAGTATGGTTAAATGCATCTTCAGGGACAATACTAGTCTATGGCTTTGTCAAAACAACTGATAGAATATCTTTAAAAGAGATCTGCCATCAAAGTCAAGCATGATAAACCAGGGGCACTTCCTCATAGTTCCAGGCACCGTGACTGTGGTAATCTGATGATATTTGTTATCCCTGGCCTCCTTCCTTCTAAAATCAACTTTTAAAATTTTGCTAATAAATCTGAGGGGCTTTGTGGGTTTTTACCAGTGCTGCAGCTTCACAGACTGTTTCACTGTCTCCCCTCCCCCTGCATAACCGTCCTCTGCCTGCTTTAATCTCTCAGCAATAAAAGAAGACTAACAGAAGGCGGAGTAAGTGTCCCTGGTTCATCATGCTTCATTCTCATGGTAGATTTTCTTTAAAGGGGTTTGCTCATGAAACAAAATTCTCAAATTTCAAACCCCTACTGATGTTAACACAATAAAGACCATTTTAACCCATTACTTTACAATTTTACTCAGTGTTATTGCTGTTTTAGCTCCTATCACTCAGTGATGGTCAGTGTAAGATTCCAGAGTGTGGGCGGGATTTCTCTAAGCAGACACATTATGATCTCTCTAGTGCTGTGAGCTGAAAATGTGGTTAGATTATCAGGGTAGAGGTTTATATACACTTTTGTTTACCTTCTGAACATTGTACTAGTATCTGACACATAGAAAGAGAGATGAAACAGGAAGTTAGTGAGTGTGAGCTCATCCTGTAATGCAGGGGGGAGGGGACTATAGCGAGAGAATAGAGAAAAGCTCTACTCCACAGCATCAGACAGAAAAGCAAGATGGCGGCCCGGTGCTAACGTCAAATGATCCAGGGTCATAAACAAGGGGCATCTGAAATTATATACACCAGGACTGATAGAGACAGGTTGGACTTATATCTGTGAAATGCTTTTTTTTGTTAATAACAGTGAATTAGAGAATGTGTTATTTTCTTTTCCTGAGTACATATAAGAAACCGTTTTTTGTGGGAATACCCCTTTTAAGATCCCTCTAGTGTTCAACAATACAAAATTATTATCTTTTAACACTATGAAGAGGGTTCATATGGTGATTTCAAGCTGCTTGCTTCTAAATAAATGTAGGACATCTTTGGCTGTCCACATGTGACAAAACAAAATCTATGAACTTGTGTAGATAAGCTAATATTTTTTCTGCCAATCCTTCTACACCTTAGGACTGGCACAAAACCCATGATACATTCTCTTGCAGGGGATTTGTAACTCTAGCAAGATATAATAGGAAGCTGATCAGAATTTTGGATTTAAAAAAAGTTGCATTTTTCAAGGTTTTGCATTCTGACATCAATATAGTCATGCCAAAAAATAATAAGCAGGCTTCAGGTTATCGACTCATAGTGAGAGAGTTTGAGATTGTCTTTTTCTATGTTATGAGCCAGTGCCAAATAAGAAGGAAAAAAATGTATCCAGTTGGGCAAAGTATCAAAAATGTGTTTTTATCATGTAAGAAGCAGATACCCTACACTATAAACACCATATTTTACTCATAATTGTGATGATTTAATCTTCTTCATTCACAACTCTGCAGTCTGCCAAGTACAGCACACGATGGGACTTGCAATCAGCAATGAGAATCAAGATGTCAAAAATCTTTTGTATGAATTTAAGAGTCAAAATTGTGGAAACCTGGACATGCCAATTGTGTTGATATTGTGTAATGTTCCCTCCTCCTTCTGTAGTTACAATGTCACATGTGCAACATTCCCCACCGGGCCTGGACTTTCTTCCACGGCCTAGAATACCGGAGTGGCTTGCAGCCTTGGGCACGCTGTGGTCACGGTGCTTGGTATTGGGCCCGGAGGAAGGGCCTACAGCCTGGCAGGTCTCCAGCAGGTGGTATGTGCAAGAAATATGGAGGGAGAGGCTGATCCAATAGTTTCTCCTTGGGGCAATCCCCGAGGAGTATATGGGAATCCCTGGGTGATGGATAGGGAGCCCGTGATGGTGAGACAACCTGATCCAGGGATTACATGGAGGCATGTTGTGCAAATGAACTTGCAGTTCTTTATTCAACTTCACGGCCAAACGGTAGCAGCAGATTCAGCAAGCTGGAAGGTTGATGGCAATAGCTGGTCTGTAGGAAGCATTGTTTGCAGCCTGGTAGAAACTTCAGGCTGGGCTGATAAAGATGGAGCCGAGTCCGGATTGTGGACCTCTGCTCTGGGTGCTTAGTCTCCTGACATACCCTGGGTGCTAGGCAGTGGCCTGAGGCACCTGTGGTTCCTATTAGTGTGTCTGGACGGCAGCTCTACAGGAGCAGCACACTAGACCTGCTTCTCACTCTGCTCTTACCGAAACTGCAGACCATGTGCTCCCGCCAACCAGAGGTTTTTATACTCCCTTAGTCAGGTGGTAGTACCCTCCAACCAGCTTCCAGCTTGCTTTACAATATTACAAAGAATATCATTGGACTAAAACATTTGACATGCTTAGCTATTGCCTTACCAGTCAGTGGCTACAGCTGCAATTACAGAGTACTCCACTATTTAGAGACTTTCTAGAGAGGTGATCAGACTCCATAATGGTTCCGGACATGGAGAGGGTGCTATTCGCAACAACCACCTTACCTACGCTTTGGCAGGGGTGTTGCAGATGTACATATTCAAACAACAATGCATTGTCTTCAGTTTAAGTTTTCTGTCTGTGTAGGGGATTTAAAGGAGTTTCCCAGATTAAAGATGGTTTTGACCTGCCCTATATCAGATTGGCAGGGGCCTGATACCTGGCACCCCAGTGATAATTCGTTCTCATTACAAACCAGGAACTTACACAGGGAATGGAGCTAGAAGCAGACATTTTGGGGATCATTTATGATCGACTTTCAAACGGAGAACTGACTTTTTTTTCCCTTGCTGTGCCTCTTGCGTCTTAATAATGTATAGTGTCTGCACCACAATATTGGTGTTTTTCGACACTCACGACTTGTTCTTGTATTGGGCGCAAAGTTGTGTTTCCGCTTGTGAATCAGACACTTTTCCTGTGCTTCTAATTTTCCAACTCGGTTTTTGGCGTAATTTTTGTTGCAAAATTAAAGCAGCCAAAAACAAGTCTAGGGTGTTCCATCCCAAAATAATAAATACCCCATTTAAGTCTATAAATGCAGCATAGCATTTGGAGCTATGGTGCATTATCCTGATACTGCCATTAAACAGAGAATAGAGCTGTTCTTCCCCACTAAAATGAGAATGTATCCAGAGAAAGGTGATCAATATATATAAAAATTCCTCAAAGATCCGTATTGACTTTAACATGCTGGCATATAAATTAAATCATTAAAAAGGGAACTAATTTGTGAAAGAATACATTGGGGGTCAATTCATGAAGCCACTTTGGCCAGACTTCTGGAATAATTAGTGCCAAAAAAACATTTATGAAGGCAGACAGAATAAGACAACTACGGTATTTTAATATGACACCTTAGATACAGCAGCTCAGCCCTAGTAGCCCAAGTCTCATGGCCACCCAAACCACCCACCAAATTTCATACTAAGAAGAGATGAATGACTTAAGGCCATGAGAACTGAATAGATCTCTGTGGATGTGAGAGGGGAACATTATTTAAAGGGAACCTGTCATCATAAATATACCTAATAAACTAGTATGTTGTCAAGCAGTTGAACTTCTTCCAGATCATATTTCTTCCATGACTCAGTGTGGTGGCATCATCCAGAAAATCAACTTTGAAGTGAGTGTAAATTTGTTGTTTAAAGTCAAGGAGGCGGAGAACACTGAATTCAAGCTTCCCCTGTCTCAGAAAGCCCTCTTCACTGTAATTAATGGTCCTGCAGCCAGAGACATCACTAACCAGATCTCCTGAAGTCCAGTGCATGATGTAAGTCACGGGAGGACGTGTTCAGAGGCAGGGAGAGCTTGACTTCAGTGTTAAACTCTCCGCCTCCTTGACCTTATACTACCAATTTACATTAAACTTCACAGTTGATTTTCTGGTTGATGGAACCATGCTGGGCTATGAAAGAAACATGATCTGTAAGGTATGAAGCTGCTAGACAACGTACTGGTAGCAGTCTATTAGGCCACTTTCTGATGACAGGTTCCTTTTAAGCACTAAGGGGTTTAAGGTACAGACAAGGAAAAGAGCTTGAGAAAAAAACAAGGAAGTGAGGAGGGAGACAATGGGAATACAACCAGACAGAAGAGTGAGGAAGAGGAAGGGTGACCAATCTGAAGTCCTGCCTCCACAGTTGAATCATCCTAAGTATCCTAAGGATCCTATAAGATCCCCAGTTGCCACACTTTCAAGAATTTATCACAGTAACCGACAACCTCAACCATTAAATCCTCCATATCTGCAGAATTTCTTGAGCTCATTCCCAAGTATAAAGCTCAAGCCCTATAACTTCTTAGATGTTGGTCCTATGCAGTGAGAAGTGGATGGTACAGTTAGTTAAATCCGCTATGTCACAGATTTCAATGCAGAAAGTAGGGATCGGATTTATAACACTGTAGAAATGTGTTACATTGTCTATAGCTATAGTCTATGGCTATAAAAATGCCGTGCCTACGTAATTTAATTTGGAGTTTGGGAAGGATGGGGGATAAGGATGTCATACACTTTACTGGAGCATATATAAATGCACATGTGTCATTACCTTCTGTATCTGAAGTCTGGTCCTCCTCACTATTGCTATTCCCCTGCTTAAAGAGGACCTGTCACCCAAAACTAAAGTAAGCAGCTTCTAGTGCTTAAATAAATACCGCAGTGTTAGAAGGATAGCGTTACCAGAAACCTCCGGTAATGCTATCTAACATTGCGGCGGGGTCCAATGTAATCATTGGACCGCTCGCAAAGCTGTCCAATGTATTCATGAGGGGGCGGTCCGAAGCACTGCTTCTACCCCGGATCGCCCTACTCGCTCCATAGGCCGGTGGCGACTGACGCGCCCCTAACCACGCCCCAACCCCGCCCCCTCATGAACACATCGGACCGCTTTGCAGTGCATAATATTACACATTGATCTAAGCCACAGTTGTCAAATACAAGGCCTGTGGTCTTGTGTTAAGGTTCTGGCTCTGGTTCCCGCATAGGGGAAGGTGAGTAAATGTTTTTTCCACAGTGGGACATACATTGGGGGGCTGCTTGCTATTGGCTGCTGTGGGGGCACTCTGGATACTATGGGGAGCACTCTGGCTATTAGGGGTGCACTCTGGCTTCTTTGTGTAGGCACTCTGGCTGCAATGAGGGGACACCCTGACTGCTATTGACGGCTGCTATGTAGGTGTACTCTGACTGCTATGTAGGTGCACTCTGACTGCTATGTAGGTGCACTCTGACTGCTCTGTAGGTGCACTATGGCTGCTGTGGGGTCATATTGACTGGTTTATTTACACTTTCATTTAGCTTCTGAACATTGTACTAGTATCTGACACATAGAAAGGGAGATGAGACAGATCAGAGATGAGATGATGAGATCCATGAGATAAATATAACACACAATGACACTCTGCTAACTGAGCTATAACACACAGTGAGCTCTGCTACATGCCACACTGCTATAAAAATCTTATCTGTAGCTTGCACAATGCTGCTTGCCGACAGGACAAGCCTGTGTATCTCTGTGTGAGCTTGTCTTGTAATGGAGGGGGAGAGACAGAGATCATACTGCAGTGTGAGACAAGAGAATCAATTCATGAGAACATCTGCCCTGCCTGACCATAAGAATCAGAAGATTTACGGTCGGATCCCTGGGCAACCGAAATTGTATGCACCATGATTGATACAGACAGGTTGGATTTATATCTGTGAAATGCTGCATTGTTATTAATAACAGTGAATTAAAGAATGTGATATTTTGTTACCCAGAGTATATTTAAGAATCTTGTCTTTGTGGAAATACCCCTTTAAGAGTTTGGTTACATCTTAGTTCAATACCCAGAACTCAAGATAGTCGTTTTAAGAAAGGGCCATGCCCCAATGTTAATATAAGAAGTCAGGTTATCACCTCATTGTTCTGTCAGTAAAGATAAAGTGAACCAATCTGAGTCACCTCCTGGCTGGGCATCTAAACTGTAGCATTAATGTTACTAAAGAATTTCTGACTTACGGCAATAGTGTGGACATTCCTTTGTTAAGCAAGCTGGTAAACACATCCATCACCGCAACGGCACTGCTCGTAGCTCTAGTCAGGCCAAGGAATGGCAATCAAAGCTGGCATTAGAGGAGAGCTCTGCAACGTAGATCCCACCTTGGTATAACAGGACCTATCAAGGATCCTGATGACGTAACAGGAAAGTGCATACAGTTTTTTCAGGAGGACAACCCAACTATTTTATCTTTATGGGGGCCTTGTCATCAATGTCAGCCTTGATGGATCTTCTCAGCTGATTCTTTGTTCACCTAAAGCAGAGGTGTCTGTCACCTTCTTACTCTAAAGTTCCCATTAAATAACATACAAATGCTCCATTATGTGTGCATCTGCGTAGCATTATCAGAAGGAACACAGACTTATTGGAAAGCTATTGCAGGTGATTGGGGAAAGGGTTTGTGTTTTATTAGACAAATCCATGAATGTCAGATCACTAGGGGTTTCAATTAAAAAGGAGAAGACAGGACACAGAGTCCCCATATAAATAAAATGCTGTCGTGGATGCCCAACTTCTATGTTATTTCTGAGACTGTTAATTCTAAACTGTTTATTACAGAATAGCTGTTACAACAATCTCAACAATCAGGTGCAGATTGAGCTTGTTAGTTCCATTCTGTGCAGCTTTCCCATTTTCCTGATTAGTGGGATAGGGGATATGTCTCTTCTATGGACCATGTTAAATATAATGAACGAATCTGGTGAAAGTCTGCAGAGTTACTGGGAAGTAAAACAACATCTAGCTCTTGGGATGTAAAACAACTTTGCCTATTATCTTTGTTACCTATATGCAGCAGTTTATTTGCTATACCCCTCAGATTACCTCAGTGCTGCAATAGCTGCTTCATTTCCATGTGCTGATAAGCCCTGGAGTCCGTACTTTGTTTATCTGACAGTTTCATGGGAGTCAAGGGGCTTCTGCTCTCTGCTCACAGAGGAGGAGGTCATGTGACAGAGCTCTCCCTGTGTATGTAGCAGAGCTGAATGTGTTCATAGCAGTAGCTGTGGATACAGATGTCTCCTGCACAGAATAGTGAGATAGAAGATCTCCCCTGTTCACTATCAGTCCGTCTATCCCAGTCTGTGATTCTTCAGAACTAGTGATGGGTCATTCGCAAATGAGCTGGCACAAGGGCCGGCTCATTCGCGTGAACGGCGTGAACCGGCGGCTCACTAAACCCTTCCCCTAAAATCTGGTTAAAAGTGGTGTGTTGTGGGATGACTGACTGGCCTGCAACTCCCTATTAATAGGGAGCCGTTCAGGAGCCAGAAGAGCCAGCTCTTTTAGTGAGCGGAGCCTAATGAGCCAGCTCACTAAGAAGAGACGGAATTCCCATCACTATACAGAACTTTCTCTGTCTTTCTCTCTCTGTACCTCATGCTGCAGCTCTTCTCCCACCTTGTCATCTGCACTTTGTGCATTGTGCATATTAGCCCTTAGTGCTCACACAGCACAGACTACAGACTTTCTGTAACTGGTTTATTTATTTCTTCCCTGCTTCTCCATGTAATGGAAGCTGCCAGGCTGGTCACCATATACATCCTGTATGTGCACTGTGCAGTATTCTGTGGATTTACTTGTAGGAAACTAAATGGATTTAATGCTAAACTAGTTTGAAAGAGAACACAAGGCATCATGGAATCTGTGGGCAAGCTAACTGGCCTCAGCTTGAGGGCATAGACTGACAGACAGAGAAAGATTTTTTCAATAACTTTCAGAACAGAAAATGCCATAATTTTGGAAAGAAAAGGACAAGCAGCACAAAGTAGGGGAAATACATATAATAATTTGGTTAAATCATTATAACTTTACAGTTACACTTTAATTTCCTTTATTCCCTCATTGGCAGGGTTAATGATACGACGTTTAATAACTTTTTACATTTGTTGAATTACAGAAAATGAGAAATGATCCGTCGAATGTCTACTGTAACCTCTGTTGCCAGTATTTTCCTTGAATCCATTACTCGCTGGCACCACTGTAGATATTTATACATTTCAAATAGTCATCCAGACTTTCTGCAAATGCCTGACGCTTTAACGTCTATCACAGCTGCTGGGCCAGAAATGCATGTACTATATTGGTTTGTTTACCTAGTTTGCTGTAGGAACAGTCCTCATGATGACTTCCATGTCATGGGATGTTACCCTCTTGGCACAGAAATTGTGTTTCTTTTTCACAGTCACACAATGAGCCCGTGGCAGTAGATGAGGTCACCCGGATCACTCGCTGAAGACATTCCCGTGACACTTATCTATGTCAATATGAGGTATACTGATAAATAAACACATTGCATCTGGATTTTAATTTCTGTATCTGGTCAGTAAGAGATACTATATAAGTATGATTATAGGTTTACCGTGGAAATCTGTGGCTAACAATGAAGTACTAGAAGACATCAATCTGATGCTGCAACTTCAGGACCTCATATAACGTAGGACAAATGACATTGTATGCTTATATAGTAAGATACATCCTCTAGTTTAGCTCCTCCCCCCTGAAAGTAGGAGGAGGAATGAACATCATCAGCAGCCAGTGATTTGCTGCTGCTGATGTTTCGGGTGTTTCCCAAGTGACGTTATACACTCAGCAGAGGCCATAGATGGATGCCATACAGTTGCATCCGTCCCGCATAGCCACCACTGGCCTCCGCTGAGCGTGTGCTGTGTTCTGTAGTAGGATGCAGCCTGCTGCATTTTTTTCATCCAGTGTTTCCTGCTGGATGTGATGTATACCTAACAGATGGGGTCAAACTGGATGCCGACATCTGGAAATTAGTTTACAAACATGTTCAGTGTACACATTGAATGTATCCAAGAAACGAGATGTGATTGTAGCCTTACTTTGCAGCATTGTTTACACAACTGCCTAAGACTTTTGCACAATACTCCATTTTGGCTTAAACTACCAATGGAACTGAAATGTAAACTGTAAACTTGTGTCCCTCAGACATGTTCAGAATGGAATTGTTTGAATAATCATGTTCTGATTCACTGACAAGAAGCAGAGATCTTGAGAATGATGAAGAACTGAAAAATATTGGGGCACAATTACTTACACGTCCCATTGATGACGCCGATCCAGGAATGTCCAACGAGGATTCGGAGCTGCTGCGATTCACTGAGATCATGCGTCCAATTTCCTGCATGTGTCGCTTCCCCCGCTGAGGTCCACCAGAGTTCACCTTCTTATTCCCGGTGCATGTGAGTGCTTGATCTTGCGACATAATTTCATTTTTAAATTCCGCGGTTTGTCCAAATCAGTCGGGTTGTCAGACGGCAACGTCCCCGATTTGTGTCGCATGAAAGCCGAGCTCTGATTGGTTGTCATGGACAGCTAGAACAGTTCTGCTCTAAGAGACTTATGATAAATCTCCCGTCTCTTCGTCTTTAATAAAATGTTATAATATGTGCTATAACTACAATCCTGTATATGATGTGCACAAAAATGTGTATTCCCTGTATCAATACATGTACATTCTAAACAGAGATGATCCCATAATCTTTTAATATTTTTACAGAAGAATTTCATAACAAGCTACGTGTGTGGGACGAGTCTCAAGAAAAGAATGCAATGATAATCCAGGTAAGTTTATGCAAAAGAAATGAATTCTGTTGATCAAACAAGCTTACACCCGCTAGGCGATAATATACGCACACATTTTGAATTTGCTTCGGCAGATCCCAGCAAAACATCTTACCACACAGCTGTAATATGGTTTTATGGTTTGCTCAGGTTAATAATCTGGTACCCAAACACGTCTATGTCACCCAAATCTGTATCTAGTACACCTGATATCATACTGTATGTGGATACACATACAGTACACCTGATATCATACTGTATGTGGATGTATGTAGATAGGTAGCCACAGTACATGCTCGACAGTAGATAGCTAGCCACAGCACATGCCCCCCAGTAGATAGCTAGCCACACCACATGCCCCCCTGTAGATAGCTAGCCACAGCATATGCTCCCCAGTAGATAGCTAGCCACAGCACATGCCCCCTTGTAGATAGCTAGCCACAGCATATGCTCCCCAGTAGATAGCTAGCCACAGCACATGCCCCCCAGTAGATAGCTAGCCACAGCACATGCCCCCCTGTAGATAGCTAGCCACAGCATATGCTCCCCAGTAGATAGCTAGCCACAGAACATAGCCTCCAATAGATAGCTAGCCACAGCACATCCCCCCCAGTAGATAGCCAGCCATAGCACATGCCCCCAGTAGATAGCTAGCCACAGCACATGCCCCCCAGTAGATAGCTAGTCACAGCAAATATTCACCTACCTGGGCTCCCTGCAGCCACCTTCTCACCGCTCCCACGCTCTTCTCTGTGACCCAGGCTTATACGATGGTGGCGATAGCGCCTGGGTCATACAAAGTACGTAGGCAGCGGTAACATCGCTGTCTGTGTCCAGTGATCAGTCTAAGACACACAGCAGCCATCACTATTTTTTAAAGATCTGTCTGAGAGCCAACAAAAGAGCGACATCTGGCTCCCGAGCCAAAGGTTCCCTACCCCTGAGTTACAGCATCATATTGGGGTCTCAAGTGCAATATGGAACCAGGGGACCAGTGTGTGTCATAGTGAAGGCTTTGACATTGAATAAGGGTTAATAACAATAAAACAACCAGTAGTGAGAATAAAGGAAAATGAGTTTACTAATATTTTCAACAAAGAATTTTTTATATCATTTTGGAACTTCTAGGTCTTCCTATTTAAGGCATGAACAGAACATTGTTCAAGCTTTAGTCCAGCTCAGACCTTGCTCTAGTAGACATCGGTCCTGTCCATTGTGTGCCATGGGTTTCTTTGGATGCTGGATGATGCCTATTTTTCCAGTCCTATTGCTGTCAGCTACTTTTCTAGCTAAAAATAAGTCAATTAAAAAGGTATCACATCATTAATCTGCTCATGGTTGGAGAAGCGTTGACATGGATTCCACACTAAACCAAAAAGTCTGCAGATAAATGTGAGCAACAAAGGAATTTCTGCTGGCGTTGATTTCTCGGGGAAACTTGGTCCTTTAACATACAGATTATGGCTACAAGAATCTACATCAGCCATCTTACTTAGAGGCTCTCACCTCTGACTCATAGAAGAGGAATTCTGGAAAACTGGAAAACCCATGGAGGCTGGTCGCTGACTTCTGGTTTTTAGCCCTGCCCCAACCAGATTTTTACGGAGGAGTTAAGAAAGTTTTTTAGGGATGACAGGACCCATTTTGTCCAATGAGCTGGGGACAACAAAAGAAGTGAGTAATGTCCTATTATCAGAGAATTTCAAGTCCTCTGGTCGAAGAGGCAATTCTTTGGCCAAAGCAAGTCCACTGACCCCTTGGACCTTCCCGTTGGTTCTAGGGTCAAAAACTCTGTACTGGATCGACACAAAATAGGAGCATGCTAAGTACTCTTTGTCTTTTTTTGCTCCCTATTAGCCAACCCCATCTGGCCATCCGCAAAATGAGGTACAGTAAAAAACTCTGCTCTATAGTGAATTGGAATTATGGGATGGGTTGCTCTGTAAGCTATCCCAAAGACAAACAGAAGTCAATGACGTACAGGATGATAATAGTACAGGCAGTCCCTGGGTTACGTACAAGATAGGTTCTGTAGGTTTGTTCTTAAGTTGAATTTGTATGTAAGTCAGAACTGAATTTTATAATTGTAACTCCAGCCAATTTTTTTTTGGTCTCTGTGAGAATTGGATTTTAAAAATTAGGGATTGTCACAGGAACCGGCATTAACAATAAAGCTGAATGGCAGACACATTTAATAACTGTTATAGCTGTTTATTGTAGTCTGGGGCTAAAATACTGTAAATTACCAACATCTAGAGTTCCGTTTGTAATTAGAGATCGTCTGTAAGTCGAGTGTTCTTAAGTAGGGGACCACCTGATAGTGATAGTGATATTGATAGTTTTTTTAATTAGACAACCCCTTTTAATGACTTAATAAACATGTATCAAATGCAAAGTGACAAGTTGACCTAAATCCGCTATCATTAGTTCTGGAAATTGGGTCTTTCCCAGACTCCCTCCTGTGTTCTGAAGGCTTCAAAACCTAGACCTGACTGATCCATATAACACATGTGCAGTGACTTTACAATGTGTAAAAGGGAAATTACACCATTCAGCTTTAAAGAGAGATAAAATGAAACACTGAAACCGAGAGCCTGATACCACACAATGATGCTATTGTTTTTTTCTTTTATGTTGTATCTCAAGATCTTTGAACGAAATCTTGGCAGTAGCTCCACGGCATAGACAGATAGAGCTTCAATCCAGAATACGTAAATAAACCTTGTAGGTGGTGACAATTAGCCCAGACAGTTAAAGTAGAAGGCAATCTGTAAAGATATTTTGCTGTAATAGCTTCATATCTTTGCAGGTGGAGAAGTCAGAGGCAGTTAGGGGACCTCAGGTCTGTAACTTAAGAAGACACCATGGAAGGTGAAGACCCTGTTGAAATGTAGTGTTGGTGGCTCAGGAGCAAGTTACCCCTGCGACTTCTATTATAAATTTAAAATCTCTCACGTTGAGGTCTTTCGACTACTAAATTTGCAGGAACATGACAGTAACTCGATTGTTTGCTAATGAGGGTATTGGTTGCATAAAATAGATGGTCAGTAGAGATTTTAAGAGTTTGCCCTAAGTTTATAAATTATACAATATCCACAGGATAGCAGATAACATCTTGATTTGCGGTTGACTATTGGAGAATACCATCCATATTTTGTCAATGTTTGGCTGAGATAAGAATATGGGGCTCGTTTACTAAGGGTCCGCCGAGCGCATTTTCGTCGTGTTCTGTCGGACGACCCGACTGATTCGGATAACGTGCGGGATTTAACATTTAGAAATGTGTCGCAAGACACACACTTACAAGCACCGGGAAGAAGAAGGTGAACTCAGGCGGATGCAGGAACTCGGGCGTACGATCTTAGTGAATCGCGGCAACGCACCGCGGGATCGTGAAAGGACCAGTTAAGTAAATCTGCCCCTATGTCTTTTGCACTTGGCAAGAAGTCTTCTTTAAAGGAGGTGGGTTAGCATCATACAAATATGACCATTGAGGACTGAGCTGCAATTTTATAGGTGTAACACTGTTTTTGAAAGAATGAAGTCCTGTTTTTCTATTCTTGGGCAATTTCTTTATGTATTTTATTTGTATTTGGAAAGAAACATTGACGGGATATCTATAGTATAACCAAACAATGTGTGAATAAAGCTAAAGCTTTATGCAACAAAGACATGTACAGACTCACATGTAGTAGACCACATCAAACTATAGGGTATTTGAGGACAACTATATCTCATTGGTGCTGTCTAGGGATAGGCCATCAATCTATTTCACAATACTTCCTATGTACAGTAAGTTAAACTTTGCTCATTTTAATATTTTTTAAGACTACTGTAAATTTCATCTATCACAAGTGGTCACACACATTTCTTTCTGTCTGTCCCATGAGCTTCAGCAGTCTACAGTCATCTAGGAGCGGAGATAAAAGAATGTCGACACACTCTGCACCCTCTACATCCGTCTGCTTCTTCCAATAACATACAAGCAAAGTAATTTTAGCCTCACAAGGGTTATCATAAGGCAGGTGTTAGCTGACAGCTTGCCCTAAACTGTGCACTTCACAGGCCCCCTGAGGGTCTCTGGAGATGACCCATGTGGCACTCTTGCTATTTTCTAAAGATATGTTTCCCTAGTTCCTCTATACTATCTTCATCTTACACAGAAAGCTTCCCACGTCCCTCCCTGATAGATCTTTTAGAAATGGACTTTTGTAGAATTCCTATTGTCTTTGTAACAATGCCTTGCCAGGGTGTGGGCCTTTCATTTTCTCCTCTTCAGAAACTATACCTTCATAAGTTTCACCTGCGGATGTGCCAAGATGGCAGACAATGTCTCTCTGATGTAGACATGAAAAGGGGTTTTATAAAAGTGGCACAGCAGTTGGGAACGGACTTGCTTCCAAGTTGACATAGCCTATGAGTGTCACACCAAGAGCTCATTGTAAAAGAGGAAGTCTCCAGTATCATTAAGATATCATATCAATACGAATATGTTAGCTTGAATGACCGTGCAAGCACTTGTCACACCCATCATTAAAACACCCTTGTATCCGACACAAGCCAGATACATGGGAAAATATCCTGTAATGTGACCTTTTCAAGAATACGTTCTTATTTTTTCAAGATTTTTTTTTCAAGGCTGTGTCATGCATCTACTATGATTTTGCAGTACATATCACATAGTATGCTGTCGTGGAATTGCTGTGCTATTATTGTCAAAAATGTATGACCATATCTTAAAATGATTTATTTGTTGAACTGCAGTAACTCCCTATTGTCTATAGACTTCACTATTGCAGGTAAAGATTATCAGTAAATTTTTCCTTGTGCTAGAACATATAGATGTATAGAAGCCCCAAATTAACATGCAAAACTGGTTATACACTGTTAAAGATCTATTGTAAGGTGACTTCCAGATTAACTACTATAGAACCAAAATGGCTACCCAAAAATGCAGACTCAATCTATATTAGTGTGCAGCTGCATATATAAAACACAGAAAATGATCTGCATAGGGGCGTGAAAAGGTGATAAAATAATGCAATGCTATGGACGACCTGAATATACCAGAACCTCCCCTTTAAGACATTTTCCCAAATTAACTTCTTTATTGGAAAAATACCAGACGAGGGAGAAATAGAATGTTTATACTAATTGTGCTTGTATTCGCTTTCTACTTCGTCATAACATGGTCTCCAAACAGAGAAGCTACAGAAAAGACAAAGTAAACAATAGTGTGGACAAAGTCGTTTCTAAACAGTTCACACAAAATTATGTTTGAATCATGACATGGCTGGACAGTGGGAAACATGAACCCCGGCTAAGACAAAATGGCCTCTGTAGAGAAATATGATATCTCTCACATACACTATGGCCCACATTCATCAAAAACAGTGCAGTCTGTACTATGTGCAGTTTGCCTGTGTAGTGTGCAGGGGGCATCAGATTCATGAATCCGGCGTTCCCTGCACTGCCCCGGCAGAGTACACCTTCTTTTTTTGGTGCACATTTAACGTAGAGCGTGCAACTCAATTCTGTAGGACTGTATAGAAAAAACAAAAACAAGGAAAACCAAATCCGCTGTAGGGAACGGCGTAATGGCGCAAGAGAGACAAAAAAAAACGGATAAAAGTCCAAATATCTAAATGTAGACATACAAAAAATGCAAAAGTCCCTCTGCATCAACGTCCTCCGTAAATATTTAGATAAAAAATAATTAAAAAATAATCAATAAGAAAAGACACAGTACCTCTCCATTTTCAAACATATGTACCCTAGTAGAGGCAAAAAACCTTATTTGTGCGTTATCACTCCTTGGTGTAGTGTTCTTTTTATGCTCGCACTGGAGATGCGGTGCGAGTGTCCGGTCTTCCGACTCAGAAACTCAAACTCCGCCAACGTTGGGAAGGGAACACTTCAAGTCCATTCACCAATAAGGAGAGA
Source organism: Engystomops pustulosus (assembly GCF_040894005.1). NCBI lineage: Eukaryota > Metazoa > Chordata > Amphibia > Anura > Leptodactylidae > Engystomops > Engystomops pustulosus. The sequence continues at coordinate 51,510,279 of NC_092417.1, forward strand.
AAGAACACACAATGGTGCAATAGGGTTTTGCATAAAACTTTTTCTTTTTATTTCGTATACTCACAAAAAAACTTCTGATAAAAGGCCTTATAAGAATAAAATGGTTGCACGTCCGACATTAGCCGACATTAGCAGCCCCAATTCTGTAGGACACTGCATGATAAATGTAGCGCAGAAATGAACGTGCAAAGTCCGACACAAAACTGGTGCAGGGGCTTTAATAAAAGTGGGCCAATGTCTTTATTATTACAATTTATTAGTTTTACAAGATTTGGATTTTTTTCTATTCGCCATGACCTGTTACTCTCGGAAACAGAAAGAGACGATTGTGGCCCTGGTAAAGTGTCCTAACAACTTGTCACAAATTAGAGACCTCACACTGTACACTTAATTTGCCCAGACAACGGAAGTTTCATTTTAAACAGAAACAGTCGTTTCTGAATGTAACCCTGCACCCTAGATCCTGACATTCAGAAAAAATAGAATAAAACTTTTGATCATCAACTTGAAGGGGTTGTCAGCTGTCACCAAATATTTGATATTTTTTCTGCAATGGAAAGTTATACAGTTTTCCAATATACTATCTGTATCAAATCCTCACACTCTTCTAGATATCTGCTTGCTGTCATTTTATATAAGGCTTTATTATTTACTTCCTGTGGATAAATAAAGGTGGATGGTCATGTGATGTCACACAGGAGCACGGCTCGTTATAACAAACAGCTCTGATTACTCTCTGGGATACTAACTAACGAGCCAAGGACCTGTGTGACATCACATGACCAGGGACTGATCAGTATCTATAGGAAGTAAACAATAAAGCTTCCTAATGACAGCAAGCAGAGATCTAGAAAATTGATACAGAGGGTATATTTGAAAATTGTATCGCTTTTCATTGCACGAACAATATGAATTATTTGCTGAATGTGGACAATACCTTTTACTAAATAAATCTCATAGCTATAGTATTTGATACTTTATTTTCTAAGACAGGCATCAAGGCCTGTAACAGTATAAATGTAGTGACCTTTCACTCTTATACTTTTCCATTCATTTTACATGTGCAGTTCCCAATGTGGTTTGCCTAATACTAATACAGTAATTTGGACACTGTTCCTGCACTTCTCAGTTCCCAACACATTTTGGCACCATTTTTGGCGCACAAACAGATGTGATAAAAGCTGGTCTTGCGCCAATTTATAGATTACAAATATCTATTTTTGGATAACCCATGTATGTAAGAAGCATTCTCGCCACATATAAAAAGTATTAAATACATTTGCAACAGATTAAAGGAAACCTACCACTTGTAGTGGCAGGTTTCCGATGGAAATACCGGGCACCAGCTCAGGGTGAGCTGGTGCCGGAGCTTATTTTAGTTAGTGTTTTAAACCGCGGTATCGCGGTTTAAAACACTTTTTAAACGTTATAGCCGGCGCAGGCCATAGGTTCGCCACCACTGATCTATATGTTGTCTAATAAAAGAAATGATCATTTGATGGATCGCTACTATAACCTCAATGAGCTGCTGTAATATGTGAAGGGACCAGGCAACTGTATACCTGCATCACCCCCAGAGGTAAAATAAAATACAGATCCACCTAGAAATGATGGACTTCATGAGACTTCTCTGTCGCTTCAGTATTTTTCATGTTCAATAACCACAAACAGGGCCAAGAATTGGACTCGTCCAATAGGCTCATACAAGGGGCTGTGTTAGTAACAACCATGTGTATGAACCCATGGAAATAAATGCGGACATGAGATAACCACAAAAACAAGAGTAAAATAAGTTTTTGTGGATTATCATATGCACGTGCGCCAACGTATGATAGCCGGCATTTGCGATTATTTAAGGGCTTCTACTCCAGTGTACGGTCGCTTGGCCCCTTTGTGTATGAGGGCTTCCCCAAAGAGAACAGAATTGATCTTGACCAGGTTGAATATATAGAGAAAGGCTGTAGAAGAATCTGAGTTTTGATAATGCATTTACAACATAGTCTGAATATGAATAATTTATAGTTACAGTAATATAAATAGTTAATATAAATTATAGCACATAATATAGATCAAAGTTTTGCTTTTGTAATTTAAGGTTATAAATAATGTCTGTGATCTGTGCCACAGTCATTTCGGTAACTGTAGCCAATTCTGTAGATGCATAAACAAGGACGTACAATGTCAGCGCTTCATAAGGTATAATGAGGCCTCAGGAGTACAATGTACTGTACTTTTAAAAAAACATATCTGGCACAGGTGACAGGATCTGTGATAAATAGCACATTTACATAACCGTACTAAACCATCCCCCACCTGATGTACAGTATACAATACTCTTTTCTTCTTCAGGCCTTTGATGAGATGGGGTAATTTGTTAACAATAATTGTCACTTACGAGATATATTTGATTAATTGATGGGTTTTCTAACTCTTCTGGCAAACAAAGTGAATGAAGAAATATCTGAGTATAGCTCAACTGGATACAAGTTGCCCTGGCTTTTTATGGGAAGGACACGGGCAACAAAAAGCCCTCAATACAGCATATTGGGGCACATTTACTTACCAGGTCCCTCGCAATCCCCGATCCGGAATGTCCGACGAGTTTCGCCAGAGTTCACGTTCTTCTTCCCAGTGCATATAAGTGCATTGTCTTGCAAGCAAATTTAAATGTTAAATCCTGCGCTCTGTCCAAATCTGTTGGATTGTCCGATGACCCGCCCCCCCAATTTGTGGTGCATGAAAACCGCCGCCGATGCACCAAAATTCGATCACGTGCGCCACAATATCCTTTATATCATTTGGCACAAATTGATAATCGTCGTAATATCAGACTTTTGTGCGGTCCGCGGACCCTTAGTAAATAGTAAATGACCCTGAGTAAATGCCATACACAGAAATGTACAGATACCATGTGTAGAAAAGTATGGGGGAGATTTATGAAAGTGTTGGGGAAAAGACCAATGCATAATTAAAGGGAACCAGTCAGGGTTATTTGGGGCACGAAACCGCCCACAGGACCATATGGATCAACAGCCACATGAAGCGCTAAAATGCTAAAAAGGTACACCTATAAAATGAAAGTGCCCATACACATAAGATGAAAAGCATGACACTGATTGCATTGGATTTGGCAGACCTTACAAAGTGTATGAGGCTTCCATATTTTCCCTCGATTACATGGAATTGGCAAGTTGGAATTAATGTGGGCACATTGATCTTAAGAGATAAACCAGACACCCCTGAGAGAATCCATCTCCAAAAAATCGTTATCATACCTTTGTTATTATAAAATTAGGAGAGATAGCTGTCTTTGACCTGACTGTTATCTCATCTGTAGTCTGGGGTGTAACTTGAGAAAGTAAAGAATTCATGGTCACACTCAGCCCCAAAAGCCTAGGAGACCCCACAAGATGCCTCTTCCCCACACATAAAGACCAGTACTATTAAAGATACATTAGAATTGGGGGGGTCTGGTACAGATTTTGCATTAGGGCCTCATGTTACCTCTCTGTGTTTATGGGAGCCCTTACTCATTAGAGCTGATAGTGGAATGATTTTCTTTTGATAATATTGCAGTCTGTGTGGTCATCCATCATCTATTGATGCACTGAGCCTTATCAGACCTGTATACATCTCCATTACATTAGCTGAGGATGAAATCCAGACCCACATTGTAAAACCTCCTTCATAGACCTTGAAAAGCCGTATAAGTTTGATCAATGTTGGAATCTCACACATGGGAAAGGAAAATTCTTTTAAATCAGTCCAGACCCCCAATAAAAGTTGTAGCAGACATGAAAATATAGTCTGAGAAGTCCCCCGAGTCATACAATGATTTTTTATTTTGTACCTTTAGATGGGAGATTCACATCAGTCCTTCATTTCCTCCCAATGTTCTGCCTGACAAGAATTTGTCCTGGAAGAATTCCTATATAAAGATGCAATGAAATGTGATCCTGTATAAAAACTGTAAAACTATATGTTCCAAGCTGAAGTTTTATTTGAGTAAGAATCTCATTATCTGGAGCCTTGTCAGAGCCATTCACCTGATCGTATTCTGCAATGTAAAGTTGGTTGAGATTAGTGGAAACTTTCTTCAAAAATGGTTATTATTTTGGGGTCGATGTTATAAAATGTTAATGCCTTGACAACTGTGACCCTCATTCCTCTTGTTTCATACGACCATGTTCTTAATCAGTAATGTTTAATTTTGTTATTATATTCACCCCACAATTTGGAATATGCTGCTGCTATGTAAATAACAATTTACTTATATTAATTATGGTCAGTCATATACCAGACGTCAATTGTCCAATGAGATGTTAATCTTAACCCCTGAGTACCGGCAATGAGGCTCCCACTATTAGAGAGCCATGTTCAAGAGGGGAAGCTGTAACACTCCAAATATTATCATATAAAGCATTGCAATAGTAGTGATTGGAGAATATTTCCATCTTTTGCTTGACTCACTATGGTGGCCAGACATCAAGTGGTTCCTACCAAGACAGGTGGCATCTGTAAGAAGACCTTTGTGACAAGGTCACATTTTACTTATAACATACAGTAACCACAAGAAATGATTTATTTAAGTTAAAAAAACAACCACCAAAATGACTTTCATGACAGCCGTCTATAGCTCATGACAGTACAAAGGTCGCAACACCAGTTGTATCTATCATATTTGTATTTCAAGCACTTAGCATTCCACTTGGATTCCTGGAGGGCCATAATTTTTCCACCTGCAGGACTGGCAAGCAAGCAAAAAAAATGGTATGTATATATACAGGGTGATTAAAAAATTGCTAAATTACAGCCTCAATATTGATAATTGAGAGAACATGACAGTTTTATACAAAATAATAAGTCCTATTTATGAAATAAAAACATTCAAAGTGATTTCCAGTGGTGACATGGTAGATGTCTAGGTGGTGGTGCAGTTGAGTTCAGACGTGTGCCAGCATATCTCAGAATATGAATTGTTATTGATGCCCATTTAAGATTGCTCCTCTATGTAGCGCCACAGAAAGCAGTTGCAAGATGTTCGATGTCATCATGGAGGTCATCAGAACATTGGTGAATTGCTTTTTCTGGCACAGTCGATCCAACATTCCAGTAGAATCTACTTTTGGTGGACTTCTACTTTTGGTGGCACAGTCGATCCAACATTCCAGTAGAATCTACTTTTGATGGACTTGCGGGGGTTCTGGGGCACGGGTTATATTCAGCCCCAGCCCTAGGTTTATACTTATTATTGTACCTGCATACGTGTTTTGTTCAATAATATTCATGAAGGGGGCGGTCCGAGGTTCTGCCTCTTTCCTGGACAGCCCCGCCCGCTCCATAGTGTGGCAGTGACTGCCGCGCGTCATGTGGCATTCCCCGCCCCTAACCACACCCCAACCCCACCCCCTCATGAATACATCGGACCGCTTTGCGAGCGGTCTGTCGATTACATTGTACTCCGCCGCAGTGTTAGATAGAAGGAAGTTTCCGGTAACGCTATCTTTCTAACACCGCGGCACTTGTTTAAGCACTTTAGTAAGCAGCTCCTAGTGCCGAAATTATGGGTGGCAGGTCCTCTTTAAGGAGGCCCCTTTAAACAATGTCAACCACATCTTGCAGCTCTTGTATATAATCACTGCCAGTTTCTATTCATTAGATCCTGGATGATCATAGTTTAATTCCTATCTTTTTTAAACTAACTTGGTATCAACTTTTCCTAAAGTCTCAAGTTTATTTGGTAATTGTTCAACTGTGGGAAAGAAATCTGATGTTTGACTTTGATGTCAGTACCCTTCACACATGAGTCCTTTGGCAGACAATGTTTGAAACTGGTTTTGTTTGCCACCGGGTCTGGGTTTGACTTACTTCACTTTTATTTAAAGATATCTTTGTTCGGACAGGTGGGCAAAATCTGATCCAACAATAGTCACAGGTTTTTTTTTTTAAACCCCCAAAAAATCCTTTCTGGAGCCAGCCAATTTTGAACATGCCAGCTGCTGGCTTGTACGAGAATTTGGAATGCGGCCAGACCAAAGCATAAAGATTCTCAATGAGTCAGAAGGACGCAGAGATATTAATGTGTTATATGTGAGAAAGGAGCCTTCAAAGAGAACTTGTTGTCACCTTAATGTTTTTAGCACATAGCTAGAAAGCCAAGCATCAGCTGAAAGATGCAGAAGTGCTCTATACAGGATGAAGTGTATTCAACCAATCGACCAAAGAAATATATATATTTATATACTGTATATACACTGTATTGACATCGTGTTACAAGCCTGGTACCCATGTAAAGAAGTACAGCAAATGCCCACATACTACACAGACTGGAAAGGCTAGTAGAAGAAGTATCCATTATTAGCATACTGCAAGTTACGACTAAAAGTGTGAATTCAGGTAAAAAAATATAAAAAGTGCAATTTTATACTTCATTCTGATTTTTGTAGGAACCCTGAAATATTTCAACCTGAAGCTAACTCCATTGTTCAAGAGTCTTGAATTCATTAAAGAAACTTCCAGGAGATTGTAGGTGACCTTTTCATAATAGCAAAAGCACAACAGCTTCTTAGAGGCAAATTATAATAATATGATAATTATAATTTCTGATATTATCTTGTAACTTGTATTCCATCCAGAGAAACTGCTTGTACAGTAAAAAAATCCCCTTTCCTTAAAGGAAATCTACCATGAAAATGAAGCATGAAAAACTAGGGACACTTAGTCATAGAACCAGGCACATTTGGGAGAGGGAGTACAGAGTGCTGAGGGAGCAGGGTGAGTGTCACGGTTACACTCGCGATCCTTGGTACGGATCGCGGATGCACCCGTGCCTGCTGCCGCTGTTCCCGCTCCCCCAGGTCAGTACTTCCTGATGGCTCGGTCGCAGTCCCGTTCAAGCTGCTGGTCTGCTTCCTGACTAGGCCGCGTGCTCCCTCTGTTAGGGCGCGTGTGCGCTGACTCTCCAGGAATTTAAAGGGCCAGTGTCCTCCTAATTGGTGTCGGCATTCCTGGGCTCTATAGCCCAGCGGCTCCCAGCATCCCCTGCTGGATCTTCAGGTCATTCTGCTGAAGAGAAAGCCCTCCGTGTTTTCTGAGCATTTCCAAACGCCTCCGTATTCCTGTGCGTTTCCAGATGCCTCCGTGTTTCCCATGTTCCTGTGGTATTCCTGTGTTCCTGTGGCGTTCCTGTACTCCTGTGGTGGTCCTGTGTTCCTGTGGTGGTCCTGTGTTCCTGTGGCGGTCCTGTACTCCTGTGGCAGTCCTGTGTTCCTGTGGCGGTCCAGTATTCCGGTGACCATCCTGAGGTCCTGCCATCCTGAGGTCCTGCCTTCCCGAGGTCCTGCCTTCCCGTGGTCCTGCCTACCCTGTGTCCCTTCCTTGGCTGCCACCGCAGGCCTAGTTGCACCCGTGGGCTCTGGCGAAGACCAGGGGTCCACTTAGACACTGCTCCCGGGTTGCGGCCAGTACCATCATCCCCCGCAGGGGGGTCCAGGGAGTCCACAGACTTTTGCCCCAAGAGACTCTCCCACACCCCAGTGCTTGCCAGTGAGACAGTGTAACAGCTTGTAACTGCCTTTCAGGCTGCAGATGTTAGAAGGAAAGAGGCCATGGATAACAAATATAAGAAAACAACCACAGTCACATGGCCTGGATCTATGAGTAAATGTCTCTGGTTTATTATGCTTGATTTTAATGGTAGATTTCCTTTAAAGGATATCTACCATTAGATTTACTTGCTCTAACTTACTTGGTCATTCTGTTTCCTAGTGTATGGCACAGTTTTTCTTATGTCCGGCAATGTTTGCATTGTTCAAAAGAAGGCTATATAAAAATATGCATGGATGACACCAGATATCAGTGGATTGGTGGGTTCGATCAGCCTAAATTAAGAGAATGGGGGTGTGCATATATTATCAGATGGTGTAGTCAAGAGGTGCTCCAGTGGCATAGGCCGGAGTGCCTCCACCTCATTTGTATATTTTTATAAAGTCTTTTTTAAAAGAATCTGGATGTTCCTTGTGCTCTCCCCTAGGAAACAGAACAAGCAAGTAAGTTAGGGCAGTCTACCATCAGTAAATTTGAAGGTAGATGTCCTTTAAATTGATGGGGTTGTGTATTAAAATAAAACTATATGTAAAGTGAAGGGGGCACCTTTAAGTTCTTTAGTCCCTCCCTGTCTCACCATGGCCAGTGATTGGCTGTAATAATGACAGTCTTGAGGTGGTGCCTTATTCCTGGTCTACAAAGGCAGAGTACCAGGCATCATTTGGAATAAAGACGTTGGGGATCTTGGCTGGAATGTGTCTATGGAAGGGATTTTACAGATTTTATGTCATTTTAAAGCACAATTTCCTTGTTTTATTTGGTCCATATTCCTCATTATCAGAACCTGCTGAGCTAAAAAATTATATGATCCAAATTCCGTGACTATACATAATATACCCAAATACCACAATATGGACATCCCTGCATAACTGCACCATTCTTTTCCTAGAACACCCCTGCAGGCTCAAATTTTGATAAACTACTTATATAAGCATATTGCTGTATCAGCAATTCCTCTAAGCAAAGCTCCACTTTTAGTTTCCTCTAGCTTTAGCTGAACCTATGCTTGCAGGTCATATAACAGTACAATACCGAGCCAATGGCGTTATATCATTCCTTTACTTCATTTTTCGTGCATAAAGGAAACCAAATGTGACAGGTTCCCATAGATTACTATTAACTAAATGACATCCTTTTTTTTAGTGAAAAATTGTTATAAATCACATCCCCATGAAATCAACTTTATGGTACATTGTCTGGCACCAGAGGGGTGTCCTATCCATGTATTTTACCTCCTTACTATTCAGCACTTCATGTCATGTCACCAGAGTGATGTCGTCTAAGCTCCTTTGCCCAGTAACATTATCTGATCACAAGAAATCACAGCATGCTGTGATTTCATGTGAACAGATACATACATGAAGTAGAAGTTAATTTACTGGGTAAAGCAAATTTTACTTGTTAAAGGACCCTATATGGCATCAACCTGGTCATATGACATAAAGTGCTAAATGATGTAACAGAGCACCATGTACAACATTTGAAACAACTTGTTCTACCCTTAGTAATAAGTAAACATAGCTGTATATGTCTGTTGTAGTACTATTTCCATACAGCAGCATGTTCTAGCAGTGAGACCTGTCAATCAGGAACAAGGAGGGAAAGCAATGCAAGTAAAATTTAATACCCGGAACCCCATTAATATCATTGGACTCATCAGGTGAGCTGCATATAAGTTTTATAAGTATTTTATAGAATTCTTTAACATTACAGTCATGGAAAGGAACCATTTAGGGACAAGGACAATGCCTTTTACTCATAGTTTTTTATGAACTTTTTATTTTGGGTGGGTGAGTTTAAATGTCAGGTTCCCTTTAACCTTAGAATTTGATGCTGTACACAATTCTACATCTGGGGCTACACATTAATAAGTGAAATGATATGTCAGTGGTAAGAGCTATGTGTATACAGCGCCTGTTCTAAGACCAGCCAAGACACTGGGATTATTACAAGTATTTCTGTCTGCTAGGGCTGAGTCTATGAGGCTGAGCAGACAGAGCTGATAGTAGTAGCTGTAAGACACTTATAGTCATAGGTGCAAGATCAAATTGTGCAGCAACGTGCAGAGAGATGAAACGTAGTGTGATGCTTCAGTGGATATAAGATCACATTCACTCAGAGACATCATACTACACCAGATCATGAGGGCCGGGCTGATAAGGAGAAGGATAATGCTCCCAGACAAAGTGATATTTTACATCTCCTGGGTGACCTATGACGAGACTCAATCATCCAACTATATCCCGGCTAATAATAATCATGGAATGGCTTCTAAATCAAAAATACATGGAAGAGCTGAGGAGCTTCCAGGAATCTGAGGGCTCTCATTAAGGCGAATTATCAGAGTAAGGACACACAGTTAGATTCTTGATTCAGATTAATTGAGATCAAACCACAGTAGGTGTTGAAAGCAAAGGGAGAGAACATATTTTACAGGATGGAGGATGTTTCACTTCTTTTCAAGCCATTCCTGGTTTCGGCATTAAAAACTGCAATACAAAACCTGGACATCAGCCGTTATTCACATGGAGAATAGTCAAGCGCCTGTATCACTAGCCAAAGGCACTAAGTATTACAAGACTGCAGAAAAAAAGCTCAATGGGTGCTAAAGCCATGATCCACTAGACTTAGGTTAGGGAATTCCATAAAGAGATAATCCAGTCATTAGAAATGAAGTTTTATGAAAATTTTTATTACATCAGTTCTCCTAAAGATACATCTCAGTACTTGGAGTCCCAAACTTCTAAAGGTATTTAGAGCCTTAACTATTTTTTTAATGGCAGGAGAAATAACTTAAAGGGAGTCTACCAGCAGTTTTGACTATATAACCCTGCAGACAGTGTTAGGTATTTGGTGCATTCATATTCTAGGATTGTAGCTGGATTTAGTGCATTTGAAAGCAGTAACTTCAAGCAGCGGAGAGGGGTGGGGCTGTGTTCAGTGAAGAGATCTCACACAGCAGTGCACCAAAGTACTCAAAGTCCAGCTACAATCCTAGAATATGAATGCATGTTTCACAGTCCTGCTGCTACTAACAACACATACAAACATATGTTCACACAAATCTACAGGGTTGCTATTTAACATTGCCTGCAGTTTTACATCCAACTGATGATGGTTTGCTTTTAAACTGCCTTGTGCAAAAAGGTTACACAAATAGTTGATATTGTTTGTATGATAAAAAGTTAGACATTTTTCCCAATATAATTCTATATCAATTCATTGCTGTTTTCTAGATCTCTGCTTGCTGTGTTTCAAAAGTAAGCTTAAGTGTATATTGAGCCAGTTCATGTGATGTCACACAGGTTCACGGCTTGTTAGAATCACTGTACAATAATCAGAGCTGTGTCTTATAACGATCTATTTTTACGGACAGAAAGAAAACAATGAAACTTTCTATTGAATGACAGCAAGCAGAGATCTATTAAACCATGAGTAATTGATATAGGGCAGCATGGTGGCTCAGTGGTTAACACTACAGCTTTGTGGTGCTGGGCTCCTGGGTTCAGGTCCCATCCAGGTTAACATCTGTAAAGAGTTTGTATGTACTCTCCGTGTTTGCGTGGGTTTCCTCTGGGTCCTCCAGTTTTCTCCTACACTCCAAAACATACTGGTAGGTTGATTAGATTGTGAGCCCCATGGGTACAGGGACTGATATGGCAAGATCTGTGCAGTGCTGCGTGATCTGTAGACGCTATATAAATAAGGGAATTATTATTATTATACAGAAACTATATCGGAAAATTGTAGACAACTCCTTTAAATCTGGTGCCTTCTCATGGGTTAAAGGGAAGTATAATGTGCATCTCCTATCTCTGTGTCTCTAGTCACATTCCTGCAAATAGCATCTGTAACAGTAAAAACACTTCTGTGCATATACTGAGGATTGTTATGTATAGAACTGCTGCCTGTGAGATTAGTGGAATATACTCTGGGTGGGCATACGGGGGCAGGCTACATGTAGTGATATCACGGGTGCAAAATACTATTATAAAAATAAAACGGTTGACGCACAGGATTAATGATACAAACACAATTGTCAACAGGTCACTCAGGGGAATGCCACATATAGCCCCAGGAATACCTCTGAGCAGTCCAGTGGGGAAAACATTTTTATCCCATCCAAGGTTTAAGAGCTGGCATTCTGCTGTGTCTCAGTAACGGGTCATATTCCAAGTGCATTACTTAAGTGCTATTTCATGTGGCTGATGGCTTATTTTTTTCCCGGCTCAGTTTGCTATGGTGCCATCTCATTTACAGTATCGGTGGAGAGTGGAGTCCTGCAGTCCCTTTATAGTAGCCGTAATGACTCTCAAAACTATGTCTCCAGGGTATTTCAGGTAAAGTGTCAAACATATTCCAACACTCATATACAAATATCTGTGGTAAAATAATCATAAAAGGATAAAAGGACCTTATTTTTAAATACCCTGTTTGGAAATTCTGATTTCATAGTGGAAGATCCTTCATTTAGGCCAGGGTCAATAAGCCCACTATGGTGGCACTGCCAGAATTTTACATACTTGCCGTCAGCAACTTCTATTTAACCTAAAAGTCCATACAGTGTTAGTTAAGGTGCTCATTTTTTAACACTTTGCAACTGTTTTAAGAAAAAAATGCAGTCGGTTAATCTTGCATAGCGCAAAATATAACGGATGTGCCAAGTGAAGTTTAGGATGTCTCAAACCCATTGGGGGTCATTTACTAAGGGCCCGATTCGCGTTTTCCCGACGCGTTACCCGAATATTTCCGATTTGCGCCGATTTTCCCTGAATTGCCCCGGGTTTTTGACGCACGCGATCGGATTGTGGCGCATCAGCGCCGGCATGCACGCGACGGAAATCGGGGGGCGTGGTCGAACGAAAACCCGACGGATTTGGAAAAACCGCCGCATTTTTTTAAAAAAATTGGTCGCACATGCCATACTTACATGCACCAGGAAGAGATCAGTGAACTCTGACGCAACTCGGCGGACCTCGGCGCAGCAGCGATACCTGGACATCGGGCGCAGGACCTTCATGAATCGCCGGAAGACCCGAACGCTCGTCCGAGAAGCCGCAGCTGGAAAGCGAATGGACCGGGTAAGTAAATGTGCCCCATTATGTCTTTTTTTGTCAAAACAATGCCCATTTTTGTGCATGTCATACCATTATATGTGAAACGACCATGCACTGGTATGTAGTAAAAGACGGCACGTCACTCCACTGGGTGTGCAAGAGTTGCTCAAGTAGGATACCAGTCTGTTAAGTATAATAATAATAAAACACTTAGCACTCCATTTGGTGGTGCAAAAAAACAGAATTTTACTGTTGTACAAAGTATGACAATCCAAATTCATGTAACGTTTCGGTCTTTACTATAGACCTTCTTCAGACAATGAAAGTGAAAAATACAGAAACTAAGTGAATCGGTCAAAAAAATCACAGCTATAATTTACATAGACATAAAGGGTATAATACAATGGGAAACAGTGCAGTATATACATATGGTATATAACGTCATCATAGAGGGATGTTGGAAGTCACAATGATTGAAGACAATGATGGAAGACAAGATTACAATACCAGTAAAGCATAAACATAGTTATGAGCACACATAATCAGAGGTACAATGATGGACAAGTGTAATAATGAGCCAACATAATTGCTGGTGGACTTGGAGTATACTAACCGGATTGCAAGGTGTGGAAGAGGATGATGATGGGCCACTGTGTGGCGAGAGGCAGTAGAAAAAGCAGCAAGTACTGCTGAGGAGAAAAGCCTGAATTTGGATGGATTGGTGGAATAATATGGCGTCCCAGATCGGAATTTGGATTGTCATACTTTGAACACCAGTAAAATTCTGTGTTTTTGCACCATCAAATGGAGTGCCAAGTGTTTTATTATCATGCAATGGTAAGTAACATGTCACCAGGGACGTATCTACAATAGTAACAACAATAACAGCTGCTATGGGGCCCACAGTGTCAGGGGCACCCGGTCTCTGGGGCTTTGGCTGTGTATATACTGTATATGGTATTGTATGTATGTGTGTATATGATGCATAGCTTTATGTATTATACATGGTGTATATATATACTGTGTTTGATTGTTACATAATTTTGAGTAAACAAATATGTATATTCAGAAGTCTGCTATGGGGCCCTTACTCCCCTGTATGTCACATATAAAAAATACATCACTTGGCATTACACTGGTCCAAGGAAATCTGTCCACTTATCCGAGACTCTGGGAGGTCCTCCTTTATCTCAGGAGGCTTGATTGGGGGGGGGGGGGGGGGGTTCACATAATAAGTAAATATATTTTGAAAAGTTATGTTGACATGCAATTCTGCTGTTAGCAATCGATACTGGCAAAAAATAAAACCATAGATATCCATAAATTAAGTTATGTGTAATAATGAGACCTTTCAAATGAAAACGTTAGAATTTAATACAAGAAGAAAGAAAGGTGAAAAAAACAATGGAAGGTCATGACACCAGCAGAAATCTATCAATAATTAGAAAGCAATCCTTCCATTTAGTGGAAGACAATATCATCTGGTTCAACTGCTGGTCTGTAAAAAGGTGAATACATAGAATAGTTGAGATATTGTATACTCAATACAGAGGATGGGGGTTCACTTAGCTCATGGACCTACCAGTGGATTCACCTTTTTGTCCGTTTAAAGAACATCTACACTCACCGGCCACTTTATTAGGTACACCATGCTAGTAACGGGTTGGACCCCCTTTTGCCTTCAGAACTGCCTCAATTCTTCGTGGTATAGATTCAACAAGGTGCTGGAAGCATTCCTCAGAGATTTTGGTCCATATTGACATGATGGCATCACACAGTTGCCGCAGATTTGTCGGCTGTGCATCCATGATGCGAATCTCCCTTTCCACCACATCCCAAAGATGCTCTATTGGATTGAGATCTGGTGACTGTGGAGGCCATTTGAGTACAGTGAACTCATTGTCATGTTCAAGAAACCAGTCTGAGATGATTCCAGCTTTATGACTTATCCTGCTGAAAGTAGCCATGAGATGTTGGGTACATTGTGGTCATAAAGGGATGGACATGGTCAGCAACAATACTCAGGTAGGCTGTGGCGTTGCAACGATGCTCAATTGGTACCAAGGGGCCCAAAGAGTGCCAAGAAAATATTCCCCACACCATGACACCACCACCACCAGCCTGAACCGTTGATACAAGGCAGGATGGATCCATGCTTTCATGTTGTTGACGCCAAATTCTGACCCTACCATCCGAATGTCACAGCAGAAATCGAGACTCATCAGACCAGGCAATGTTTTTCCAATCTTCTACTGTCCAATTTCGATGAGCTTGTGCAAATTGTAGCCTCAATTTCCTGTTCTTAGCTGAAAGGAGTGGCACCCGGTGTGGTCTTCTGCTGCTGTAGCCCATCTGCCTCAAAGTTCGATGTACTGTGCGTTCAGAGATGCTCTTCTGCCTACCTTGGTTGTAACGGGTGGCGATTTGAGTCACTGTTGCCTTTCTATCAGCTCGAACCAGTCTGCCCATTCTCCTCTGACCTCTGGCATCAACAAGGCATTTCCGCCCACAGAACTGCCGCTCACTGGATGTTTTTTCTTTTTCGGACCATTCTCTGTAAACCCTAGAGATGGTTGTGCATGAAAATCCCAGTAGATCAGCAGTTTCTGAAATACTCAGTCCAGCCCTTCTGGCACCAACAACCATGCAACGTTCAAAGGCACTCAAATCACCTTTCTTCCCCATACTGATGCTCGGTTTGAACTGCAGGAGATTGTCTTGACCATGTCTACATGCCTAAATGCACTGAGTTGCAGCCATGTGATTGGCTGATTAGAAATTAAGTGTTAACGAGCAGTTGGACAGGTGTACCTAATAAAGTGGCCGGTGAGTGTATATATATATATATATATATACATATATATATATATATATATATATATATATATATATATATACTGTAGTAAAATTCCATCCTGCTCCTAGGCTAGCAAATGTTCTATCTACCCAACATTATTCTACTCCTCTCCTTTAGCTCTTTCAATGTGGTTTTCTAATTGTTCCTGACATTCACCATTCCCATAAGTCGCAATGCATTTCATTTCATCCATTAGAAAAAATTTCCAACTAAAATAAACAAAAATTCCCAAGTTCTTGATTTTCAGTTTATTGAACTCAATATAGTGTACTGTCTCTTTAAACCCCCTGTTGCTGGTACAACTGTGAATGTCATAGCTGTTTGTACATGTTTTGAAGACTTCATCTATCACTGTTAATCTATTTGGATCAGTTACGGTTCATGAAGTGACCTCATTAGCTTGACCTTAGACGCCCCAGACAGATTGCTTCCACTCATCTGTCCATCAAGTGCCTCGTTTTCATACCCCAGGCCAGTCTACGGTAAGGCAGGTAACCTCAGGTGTGTACTTAGAAAAGAATATGTAACCACTTATTTACTGTGAGACCATGGAAATCTAAAAAAAATTCATTTACAGAAACATTCTGCAATCCAGCATACTCTGAACCAGACAGATCACATTCTCCCTTTGAAGAGAGTGCGGCATCTTTAACTTGGTGGCCAAGTTCTCGCATGAGGTGAGTCCCTAATTTAAGATGTTCCTGAATAAAGAGTGAACACAGAATTCCAAATATATCTTTTAGAAAGACTAGGTATATCTAGAACAACACATTTGAGCAGATTTTCTAGATACAACAAAAATTTTTAGTTGATACAACTAAGTATTTATACACTTTTAAGACAAAATGGTATAGCAAGGGGTTTGAATTCATGGGACATGCTACATTATTCTGGAACGTTAGACTAGACAATCTAAAACTTATCATTCAGCATTAGATACTTAAATAAATCTGGTGATGCCTCATTTTCACTGTGGCAGCATGAAGAAGGGAATAACATGAACATGCTTGGGCCATGAATCCTGGACCATGTGGTTCTCCACAAACCGAACACTGTTTTGGGGATGAGTACTTCCAGCATTATAATTATACATGATGCAAGGAGCTGCTGAAGAACCTCTTGAGAACAGAGCCAAGCTGGAATAATGAATAACTACATGATCTGCGATTTATAAACCAAGCTTGTTTACTGCTTTAGCCAGAACACTAGTCATCAGGATCCTCTGCAGATTTCATCAAATCAGGTAAGGAAAGGGGACGCTGCATAAGTTACAACAAAAAGTATCCAGAGGCGCCTAAATTTTGAGTAAACAAAACCATAAGAGATCAAAGTTGGACTTGACTTTTCCAGTCTAACTTTTCACCATCTGTCCCAATGTGTCAACATGCCTACAAAATGGAAGCTCGCTGTCATGATAAGAAAATGAAAATGGAATGAAAACAAATATTTGGTAATATTTGCTTGTATCAATGCTTTACAGAAGTTGATGAGAACTCCACAGCACCCAGCTCAAACTCCAGTTTTCCTGATAGAGTAGCAGGTCTACCTCTATTTATAAGATGTAAGAGGACCACCCCCTAAAACTTGGCCAGCTCCGTTTTAAACTGTTATGGCTTGAATGACATGTATTTACATTAATTCATCCCTCTTTGAAGAGCGAGAGAGAGCCGAGTGCCAGAGGAATGTGCTTCATGCTGAGAGTGTGCGGCTGCTGACATGTGAAGAGTCTGTCACACTCTGTGACAGATTTGATGGCACTAATGTATGCAGGATCAGATAGTTCTTATGGGAGATTTCCAAAAAAATGCTCCAGAGTCAGTATGCTCTATCCTCCCTGCCTGTACTGGCTTTCCTTTAAATGGGAAAAGTATTACAACAGAAAATAAAAAGGTTAGTTTCTTAAAGGAAACCTGTCACCACATTTTCACAAATACAGCTTGTGGCAGGTCCCTACAAACCGACATCTTTCTTTTAACTAAAAATTGTTTATATCAGATCCCCATAAATCATCTTTATAAAATTTCCTTGCATATATGTCAAATCTAGTGGGTGTTGAGGGTGTGTTGCCACCTCGAAAATGATCCAATGGTCCAGCCAGGTTCCAAAGTGTATTAAAATTTTATTCGATAATGATATCAAAAGAAAACATCCACAGTGTAGATTCCATCCACCAACGCGTTTCCGACGGCTTAACCGTCCTTAATCATGGTCTGACCATCATGGAAAACCATGATTAAGGACGGTTAAGCCGTCGGAAACGCGTTGGTGGATGGAATCTACACTGTGGATGTTTTCTTTTGATATCATTATCGAATAAAATTTGAATACACTTTGGAACCTGGCTGGACCATTGGATCATTTTCAATTGCTACTTTACCTTTCCAAACGAGGTGGGTCCTGTGCCGGGTCCATGCGTGGGACACAATGAGTTGGAGGTATGCTGGAGTTTTGTCCTGTTTTCTGGTGTGGCCACCTCGGGCTGACATTTCAGGTCCTTTAGCTTCATAGTATTAGCAAACTGTACCCCCTGTCTGTGTGTGTGTGTGTGTGTATATATATATATATATTTGATCACATGAAATCACAGCATGCCTGCATAGAGGCATGAATAGGAGTAGAAGTCCATGCAGGCATGCTGTGACATCATGTGATCAGATATGATGTACAGATGCTAGTGTTAGGAGGCTAAAGGACCTGAGATAGTGTCAGTCTGGTCACATTATTGCTGAATTTGAGCTAAAAGAAGGGTGTCAGTAAGTTAATAGGGCTCTAAGGGAACCTGTCACTAAATGTATTTGTGAAAATGTGGTGACAGGTTCCCTTTAAAGTTGTTAGGTTAATGAGCTTCAAAGTCCTTTGCACATTTATCTCTTACAATATGTATGTAGTGGTTGCCATTCAGGTCGTCTTGCACACAGCTCATATTCCTCTGCATAGAAATTGATGCAAATAATAACATTCTAGCTGCCTTTGGCCACCACTAGAGGGTGCTTTGGCACTGACTGCTTTATAGAAGTAATAAAAGAAAAGTGGTTAGCATTACAGCTTTGCACTGTGGGGACCTGGGTTCAAGTCCCAGGGTCAACATCTGCAAAGAATTTGTATGGGTTTGTGTGGGTTTCCTCCAGTTTCCTCCCACACTCCAAAACATACTGGTAGGTTAATTAGATTGTGAGCCCCTTGGGGACAGGGCCTATATAAATAAAGAAATTATTAAAATTCCGTTACTGCTTAAGTTCCATCTAAGGTGGCTACACGCACCCAGAATTATATGTTTAAAATACGAGGTCTTGGAAGCTGAATTGGAGCTCTGTATGAGCTACATTCATGATATCACATGTCTTGTTCACAGCTCAGTCGTATTCATGTTAATGGGATTAGGTTGGGATACCAAGTACAACCACTATACAATATCAGGTGGTATGGTAAGAAATTAAGAGGAACCCTTCTGTGAATATTGCGGACTCTACAAACTGTGGATTAGAAAGACTGTGTGTGGTCACAGCAGCTGTTAAATGAAATTATACTCAAATATTTCCAGGAAGAATAAAAGAGGAACACACTGATTGAAGGTGCTAATGAAGCAGGGAAAAAGCACAAGTGTCATGGGAGAAGACAGGAGCTCTTTAGCAAAAGACTAGCCTTAGACTTCAGAAGTTCGAATCCCCAGAGGGGGTGCAGGAGGACAGTGGCCATTTTATACAATTCTATCTATTGAGGTCTAACCCAGAACACAGAAACCTGGCCCCAGAGAGTCTTTATTGACACTACAGTCACTTTAACTTGTTTTATACACGCTAGAGATTAAAGTATCTTGTTGCGGCAGGCTTTTAATGTCAATGGCTTGCTGCGTGCAAGCGGCCGCTTGTTTTCCCCCCTTCTCATACTTTGTACAAATAGAGAAGCAATAGCTCTTGATGATTGGACAGGAAGCTGCAGACTTCCAGTAGATTAACCCTCTTCTCGAAGAATTGTCCAGACCCGCCCGTTACATATTTCTGTCTAATTTGCAAATATTTGTTTGGCTGTAAATTCTCAGCCCTTGAGGTGGAGTGCACTCTGGAGAAAGTGTAGGTGGTTAATGGTAGGTTAAAAGACCACTCCTCCCAAAATGATCCGAATAAAAGTAACAAAAACAACAGTAAGTACAAATCTTTCAGACATTCTCAGCTATTAACCCTTTGTAGCTATTTTGTGTTACAGCTAGTTTATGAAAACTGGATGACTACAACCCAAGCCATATGCCTCATGCACACACTAGGCCTCATACACACGATAGGCCTCATGCACACGATAGGCCTCATACACACAATAGGCCTCATGCACACGATAGGCCTCATGCACACGATAGGCCTCATGCACACGATAGGCCTCATACACACAATAGGCCTCATGCACACGATAGGCCTCATTCTCTCGATAGGCCTTATACACACGATAGGTCTCATGCACACGATAGGCCTCATACACACAATAGGCCTCATGCACACGATAGGTCTCATGCACACGATAGGCCTCATACACACGATAGGCCTCATGCACACGATAGGCCTCATACACAAGATAGGCCTCATACACACGATAGGTCTCATGCACACGATAGGCCTCATACACAAGATAGGCCTCATACACAAGATAGGTCTCATGCACACGATAGGCCTCATACACTTGATAGGTCTCACACACAAGATAGGTCTCATGCACACACTAGGACTCATACACACGATAGGCCTCATGCACACGATAGGCTTCATGCACACGATAGGCCTCATACACACGATAGGTCTCATGCACACGATAGGCCTCATACACATGATAGGCTTCATGAACACGCTAGCTCTCATGCACACGATAGGCTTAATGCACATGATAGGCCTCACACACACGATAGGCCTCACACACGCTAGGCCTCATGCACACGCTATGCCTCATACACACGATAGGCTTTATGCACACAATAGGCTTCATGCACACAATAGGCCTCCTGCACACCATAGGCTTCGGACCAAGAAGTGCAGAATATAGAGCAGGTCCTATTCCTGCTCGTATTCCGGTGTAGGCGCTCAGCTGCTATGGAGATGGGGGGAGGGTGAACAGCTGATCCCCCCCATGTCCACTCTGCAGAAACAAGTACAAGGTTGTGTACATGAAGCCATAGTGAAGTTAAATGCAATGCCATTTCATTTGGGTGCTAAACCACAAGGCTGTCATTAAGCCGGTGGGGCTTACTCTTTCAATGTAACTCAGTGATATTGAAACTACCATAGGACCTGGGCACTATGAAACTTTTGGGCCTCCTTTTCTCTAATTTTTAAAATGATTTGATCCTTACCAGGGAATCTAACTTCTTAGGAATGGGGCTATCCCTTCTGTCAGCTTTACTTGCTGCAGGTTATAAATCTTTGGCGGTTTGGAGAGTTGTTGTATACATATGTGTCTATTGCTGGCACACATGTATGAGAAGTACAGAACTGGAGGTCCCTCTATTTCTTATTTCCGTGTAGTAGGATCAAACTTGGTGGATGGTTTGGATGTGCCACCTAGAATCCCTGGTCCTTTGTTAGATGTCCAAAGATGTCCGCATATTATAATTCAGTACTGACATTAGCACAGGTACTCCTGATATGAGTATGGGACTCCCATTGAAGCCAGATCTACTGCTCCTATCTTCAACGGTGAAATGTACCTGCATGTATAGCCAATGAGGGCAAATCTAGGATTATTCCATAGCTCCAAAGTGTTCCAAATTTAGCCGCCCATGCTATAAGGCTTCCTGAAGGTCATGCTTGATGTCAAGGTGTGATTTTTCTTCCCACCCTGGAAAACTTAGCATATTTTCTCAGCGTCAATTGCTATAAGTCTCCCAACGCCTACACAGCAGCCTTAATTGAAAGCCTCCATAATCAGAACTTTTATGTCCCGACTTGAATTTGGCTGGGGCGGGAAGGAGAATGTCCGATGGAGTCCATCTCCTGCTGCCTCCTCTCTGTTTCATAGTTTCATAGTTTCATAGTTTATACGGTTGAAAAAAGACACTTGTCCATCAAGTTCAACCAAGTAAGTAAATAAAAAAAGTTACTTACCCTGCCATTGTTCCACGCAGTCCTGCTTCTTCCTCTCCCCAGGGCTCTGAGATGATGAGCAGGTTTTAGGGCCAGCTGAGGTAGTTCCTCCCCTCGGCTGGCCCCTCCCCCTTCTCTGAGTCATCTTAGAGCCCCGGGGACAGGAGGAAGCAGGACTGCAGGGGAATGATGAAAAAGTTGAAAAATGATGAAAAAAGTTCTTTTTGCTTAATATCTAGGAGGGGACAGAGGCCACAATATGAGTGAGGATGGAAGACAGACACTCATATATATATGAGAGGGTGGAGGACAGGGGGCCATAAAATAAGTGAGGATGGAGGACAGGGGGCCACAATATTCAAAAGATGGAGGAGGGAGGCCACAATATGAAGTGGATGGAGGAGGGAGGTCACAATATGTGGGAGGATGGAGGAGGGAGGCCACAATATGAGGGAGGATGGAGGCCACAATATGAGGGAGGATGGAGGCCACAATATGAAGTAGCATGGAAAACCTGAGGCCATTATATGAGGGGGGCAACAATATGAAATAGGGTGAAAGACAGGAGGCCACAATATGAAGGAATGGAGGGCAGGGGACCACAATTTGAAGGGGAAAAACAAAGGAACCACAATATGAGGAGGAGTAGGAGGAAAAAAAAGTTATATATATGTAAAGGGGAGATAAATTAAAGAGGGTAGGAACAAAAGGGAGGATAAAAAGTTGGAAGATATGATCATTCAAAGTAAGTTATGTAACAAACTTTGCAGCTTTGTGATCCCAAAAGCTAATAGTATAACTACGGTAAATGCTAGAGGTCAAAAACTAGTGTCAGGTTTCATTTAAATGGCATATGGTAGATAGGGACCCTCTTATAGATGTTGAATTGGGGCCGAAGAGCTGCAAGTGAAATTCACATCTTGAACTTTTATGGAATTTCCAACTTTTGTTAACTGTTTCACGGCTTCTGTGAACAAAGAGAGGGCTAAACAGGAGTGACTCTCTCCATTTTCCTCCCTATAAGTCATTATAATTGTCAAGCATGTATAAAGTGACTCTACAACATTGATTTGTAGACGGTCTACAAAAGAGTCTGTAGACAGTGTGGTCAATCCTGAGTCATGAAGCTTTAAAATCAATCATTTAGTCTACCATTTTACTCATTGTGAGACAGGTCCATTCTACCATATACCTGTCTACACGTCATGATGATGATGATGATGATGGTATCACATCACATCTGTTGTGTACCTGCATAATTACATGGTGAGGAATATCAGCTTACTCATAAAAGAGGGTTATTGTCTGGTTAATATTTCATGTGCGCGGGTACATTGTAAATATTTGCTGAGCATGGCGAGCAGGCAGTAACATCACGTCCGGGAGCAAGCAGACCTCTTCCAGTTACAACATGTTGGATTGAACCTTTGTCTCCTGACGGTCAATGAAGTGTACCCTCCATTGATCTGGGGGGCAGTTATTTCACCTGCCCATCCTCTTTCGGATCATGAACATAGATTTTATAGGCTGTAAGCTGTGACCCAATCTGTCAGTTTGTTTAGTGATTATCTTGTAGCTTATCTTATGTGTGTTGGCCGCTTCGGATATCATAACAAGGCAATCATTATTCTAAGAGAATTTTTGTATTGATTTTCCTAATTTGTCAATTTCAACATTACTTCAGCAAAAGATTTATATATGTTATTGCATTCATTTCAAATGTTATTTCTATTTTAATGTTAATGTGAAAGATCTGTTACTGCAGTAGAACCTGTGATCACTAGAGATGAGCGAACATGCTCGTCCGAGCTTGATGCTCGGTCGAGCATTAGGGTACTCGAGACGGCTCGTTGCTCGGACGAGTATTTCCCCTGCTCGAGATCGAGCATTTAATTAAAAAAACACAGTGAAGAACAATGAAGAATAGAATAAAAACAGTGAACACAGGATCATTTAAGATAAAAACACAGTGCAGAACACAGTGCAGAATAGATTACAGATGTTCGGCACATCTGCTTACTTGTCGGGAGATACGCGCGGAACGGCGCGAACAAAATAGCATGTGAAGAACAATATATATGTGTGAAGAACACATTGCAGATGTATTTAAACATCTGCAATGTGTTCTTCACACACATATATATTGTTCTTCACATGCTATTTTGTTCGCGCCGTTCCGCGCGTATCTCCCGACAAGTAAGCAGATGTGCCGAACATCTGTAATCTATTCTGCACTGTGTTCTGCACTGTGTTTTTATCTTAAATGATCCTGTGTTCACTGTGTTCACTGTGTTCACTGTTTTTATTCTATTCTTCACTGTTCTTTACATCTGCTAACTTGTCGGGAGATAATATACGCGCGGAACAGTGAAGAATAGATCGCAGATGTTTGCAAATTATCAGAAGACATTCTTTTTCAATTAAATAACACATTTTATTCCTGAACCATGGTCCCTTTGAAAAATGCTCGGGTCTCCCATTGACTTCAATGGGGCTCGTTACTCGAAACGAGCACTCGAGCATCTGGAAATGTTCGGCTCGAGTAACGAGCACCCGAGCATTTTAGTGCTCGCTCATCTCTAGTGATCACACATTCTTTGCAGGTCCACAAGACACAGGTCAGGAAAGAAACTAAACTTCTTATAGGGGCTTGCCCATTATGAAAGTCCTTAAATTTTAATCCCCTAAAGATGTTTACACAATAAAGATCATTTTTAACGCCAATACTTTACAATTGTATTCAGTGTTATTGCTGTTTTAGCTCCTATCACTCAGTGATGGTCAGTGTAAGGTTCCAGAGTGTGAGCAGGGACTCTCTAAGCAGACACTTCATGATCCCTCGGTACTGTGAGATGCTGTATGCTGAAAAAGTGCTTAGATTATCACTTTCATTTAGCTTCTGAGCATTCTACTAGTATCTGACAAAGAAAAAGAGAGATGAGAGATGGTGAAATTCGTGAAATGGATATAAAACACAATGGGGGTCATTTACTAAGGGCCCGATTCGCGTTTTCCCGACGTGTTACCCGAATATTTCCGATTTGCGGGGGGCGTGGCCAAACGAAAACCCTACGGATTTGGAAAAACCGCTGCATTTTTTAAAAAAAAGTGTTGCTCGACACGCGCTTACCTTCACCCAGGATAGCTTGGTGAACTTCAGTGCATTCCGATGGTCTTCAGCGCAGCAGCGACACCTGGTGGACGTCGGAGGAACTGCCTTAGTGAATCCCGGCCGGACCCGAATCCACCGCAGAGAACGCACGCTGGATCGCAAATGGACCGGGTAAGTAAATCTGCCCCAATGACATTCTCATCTCTGCTAACTCACACACACACAGACAGCACTGCTATATGCCTTGCCTCCCCCGGATAAAGAACTTATTAGTTTGCAGAGTAGAGTAAGTCTCTGGACACTCTTGCTTGCCAGTATGAAGTACCTGTGTCTGAGCTAGTCTTGTAATGCAGGGGGAGGGGCAGGAGGCAGAGAGCACTGCAGTGAGAAGCTATTCATGAGAAGAATCTGACCATAGTCATAAGATTTACGTTCATATCCAGGGGCAACCAATATTGTAAACCACCAGGACTATTAAAGACAGGTTGGATTTATATCTGTGAAATGGTATATTTTTGTTAATAACAGTGAATTAGAGAATGTGTTATTTTGTTATCCTGTGTATATTTAAGACTCTTATCTGGGGAAATCCCTTTAATGGGAATGCAGATGTGTGGAGTCCTAAAATTGATGCATGCCCCACTTGGTAAGCAAAGTTTTCCATGGTAGTAAAAGGAAAATTTTGCCTTTAATCTACCTTGACTTACTAGAATCCTAGTTATATGCGGGATAATAGCCAAACCAGTATATCTATTCCATAAGGAACAGACTGTAGACAGCACTGTTTCAACAGGGCACATTTACTTACCTGTCCGAGGAGTTCACCCAAAGTGCATTGTTCTGACGATAATGCACTGTGCCGCGATTCACTAAGATCGTGTGCCCAATATACTGCATGTGTCACTTCCCCGATCAGGTCCACTGGAGTTCACCTTTATCTTCCTGGTGCATGTAAGTGCTTCATCTTGCCACACAATTTGAAAGTTGAATCTCGCGCTCAGTCCAAATCAGTCGTATCGTCCGCCGATTTCTGTCGCATGATTATGTGCCATAATCCGATCACGTGTGACACAATCCCCCGTTAAATACCTGTCCCAGAGGTGCAAATCCCGAAAATCCCGAAAAAGTGTGACCGCGGACCCTTAGTAAATGAGCCCCAATGTGTTTGCATTTCTTTAGCACAGTGTACAGAACTGCACTGGCCAGGAAGTAGGCTGTACAGGAGGCTGCCTAGAGTCAAAGTGTTCCTTATTGCAGTTTGGAAAACATATTGGGGCAGATTTATCAAGCTGTCTGAAAGTCAGAATATTTCTAGTTGCCCATGGCAACCAATCACAGCTCTCCTTTAAAATATTCATGAGCACTGGTAAAATGAAAGCTGAGCTGCAATTGGTTGCCATGGGCGACTAGAAATATTCTGACTTTCAGACACTTGATAAATCTGCCCCATTTTGTTAGGTCCTCAAGACCTAGTGTGAGTGTGCTACTCTGTGTATGTACAGTAATATACATGACATGATATTGCATGTGTAGACAGAGTGGTTGTGTCTGGAACGGTTCCATAGGTGGATTAGGCCTACACTAGGGGAGAGTGCAGAGTTATGTGGATGAAATGGCCTGACATTATGCCAAGAAGAAGATAAAATGACACTGGTTAGGGAATGATACTGCTATGATACACCACCATTAAGCTTTTCAGTGTGGATGGTAAGGAACATCATAGTCATATCAACTGGGCCATGAAACTGGCAGAGAATCATCTTTGTAAAGCAAAGGTATAAAGGTAGATAACAAGCAAATAAGTCCTTAACATTTATTTAGTCCACCTTTAAATAAACCCCAAAAAGAATCTATTGAGTAGAAGTGCCACCTAGACAGATGTATTCTACTCCAGCACACATGAAAAATAGTTAAAATACTCTGTACAACACAAACCCATGGATCCCACCGACATGAGTTAACACCAGCCTGCTTGAAGTAAGGTAAATGTCATTCTTTACTGTGATTCAGGAGTGTAATCTGATTGACAAGTGGGTGGAGTCATCGGGTGTGTGGGATAGGATTGTTATTCCTCAGTGTCCCCTGTAGCTCTGTAGCCCTAACAGGCTTAGTCCAAGACTAACCTTACTATATTATGCCCCGAGGGGCCCACCTGCCATGAGGCGAGTTGAGATTCTCACCTCAGGCGGCGCGCCTCCTGCTGGACGAGGGGGCGGCATCGGTCTCCTGAGAGCCAGCACATCCACCCACCCGCCGGCCAACACTTCTCCCCACCGGCAACTTCCCCCCGCCCGCCTGCACATCCGAGCCTGCACACATGCTCCCGCCCGCCTGCACACATGCTCCCGCCCGCCTGTACACATGCTCCCACACGCCTGCCTGCACACAGGCTCCCGCCTGTCTGCCATGAATGAAGTTTTACTTACTTTAATTAGACTTCTGATAACTCAGGTTGGATCCATATTTTTGT
This sequence comes from Engystomops pustulosus, assembly GCF_040894005.1. Taxonomy (NCBI): domain Eukaryota; kingdom Metazoa; phylum Chordata; class Amphibia; order Anura; family Leptodactylidae; genus Engystomops; species Engystomops pustulosus. Next base: position 51,537,442 of record NC_092417.1, read on the forward strand.
GTTGTACAGAGTATGTTTTCTGGTTTCCATGTGTTCAGGGGTAATCTACTAGTTTTGTGTGCAGCAGAAGGGTTCAAGCACTTGGTTTACAGTAGCTGTGTGAGAGATAGGATTGACCATGCCAAGTGCTGGAAGGAAGTGGAAGGAAGCAATTTATACCTGAGAGAGTGACCTGTCTTACCTAGTCTAACAGTATAAACCGAAAAATTCTATTCTCATCTGAACGAAACTGTGTGCTTTATTTTAAGTGGGGAAGTAGCTGGAAAATACATTTTCAATGATGCAGAAAGTTTCTAAATAACACTAAGTGATAACACAAACTCCTAATGGTTTCAATTTACACATGATGTATGTCTAGCCCACCTGTAAGACTATGTTCACACAGAAGCACTTTCCTCAGGCTATGCTTAATAGCCTCTAAGCGACCTTTAACCAATTTTATCAGTTTGTTTAATGTACAGGTGCTTTATAGGCCTTGGAGCACTTTTGCTAAATACTATAGTCTCATAAATTAAAATGCAAAGACATTCACCTGAGTAAGACTGTGCGACCTACAGACACTGCAAGTCTACAGAATAAACATATCCCTTACCAATGTCCCCCCATACTGGGAGATCCTCCACCCCAGGCTGTCTGACCCCAATATTCTCAGAAGGTTGGCTACAGGTAAATTTGTGTCCTTTTTTACAAGCCCTCCCACTGCATAATTCTCTTCACTCCCCAATCCCTCCGCTGTTACTACAGTGCTCGGGCTTTTTCAGGTTGGAAATATTTAGGGACTGATAGAAATAACTGCCCCTTTCATGGCAGTGACAATAACTGTGTGTATATAGCCATACTGTATCCTAGCAGAGTGACTTTGGCTGCATGTAGAACCAAAATGTCTTAAAGCAAAGGGACAGTAACTGCATCTTATAGTGCAGTGACAGAAACTGAGAGTGTATACCCATACCTTCTTATAGTGCTGTGATAGTAACAGAGCGTTTATACTCATAGCATCTTATACTGTAGTATAGTGACAGTAACTACGTGTGTATATTCATACCGTCTTATAGTGCAGTGACAGTAACAGAGCGTTTATACTCATAGCATCTTATACTGTAGTATAGTGACAGTAACTACGTGTGTATATTCATGCCGTCTTATAGTGCAGTGACAGTAACAGAGCGTTTATACTCATAGCATCTTATACTGTAGTATAGTGACAGTAACTACGTGTGTATACCCATACCGTCTTATAGTGCAGTGACAGTAACAGAGCGTTTATACTCATAGCATCTTATAGTTTAGTGACAGTAACTGTGTGTATATGGGTGTGTTTTCTTTTTTATGTTAGTATATTAAGTACCTTCTTTATTCTATTTTTGCAGGACAATTGCCCTGTTATACAGCTATCTACCCTCATACCATCAGTTTTACAGCCATTTTCGGGTCACAAAGTTGTTGTCCCCATTGATTTCAACCTGGAACGAACTTTTGTTCAAGGTTCAGCCAAACTTGTTGATCCCTAACTTCAATGAGTTCACTCAATTCTACCCACAAGCCCATAAATAACACTTTGATATCTATGACATCTAATAATTTAATACATAAATACATAATACATTTTTTACATAAAACCTTAGGCTCAATTTGAACCTCCATTGGCCTCAAAATGGAAGGTAAATGGAAAGCCTTCAGATATAGTTCCCATTATGCTGTTCTATAATGGAAACGCATAGCGAAAAATGAATCAGTGGTGTGAACTTAGCTTTACCATGCGCACTTAGCTTATGACACAAGCTGCCAAACCTGTCTCATCCTTGTCTTAGAAGATAATTGGAAGATAATTTAATGTCTGAAGTAGTCTGAAATAGAAAAATGTATTGCTGCGAGGCGTTACATTATTCATCCTTTTATGTTACCACATCGCTTGTTTATTGCGAGAAAAGGTTACGATTTGATTGGTACTATTATAGGGTACATGTGATCTTTTGATCGCTTTCTATTACATTCTTTTGGGAGGTAGGAAGCACTAAAATAGCAATTTTTAACTAGTTTTTTATTTTTATTTGTTATACCCTTCACAATATAATAGTATAATAATGTTAAATATGCTTGGCCAAGGTCTACAAAGCCAAAGGTACTAATTTTCAGGAGTAGGAGCAAAATAGAATCATATATAGTGAATGGAAGATTTTTGTGGTGTTTTATAATATTACATTTTTATTTATTTATTCATTTTTAAAAACCCTTTATTTAATCTTTTTACTGTCCCACTAGGGGATACCTTGATCCCTTATACAATACATTAAAGTCCTTCTGTACTGTAATGTTTTGTATCTGTCAGTATTTATCTGACAGTTTGTCTATGAGACACAGTCTTTGATTGGACCTCATAGGCCACCGTACATGGCAGACACAGAGGTCTTGATCTGACCACCGGCTGCCATGGGGCCGGGGGAGTAACAGTGAATCATTGTGGCAATTAAGGGGTTAAACAACCCAGCAAGGAGAGATCTCCCTGCTGGGCAGAAACAGCGGGTGCCAGGCTGTATATAATGATATAGATGGTCCTAGTGTGGCAAAACGTACAGAAACAAAACGTTTTGTAATATCTTTTTTGTATTTAGCGTATTCGAGAGTTAAAAATTCTGAACCCTTTAGGTATGAAATGATATCCTTGGTGAAGTTCTCAGTAAATGTCTCTCGAGCTCTGAAAAACTACAATAAGCAGAATTGAGGCATGTTGCTACAGATGGATAGCCATAGGTTAGAGGCTTCTAGTTCAGTGCTACATCACTACAAGGCAGGATTCATGCAGGGCTGTAACTATGACTATATTACCCCATGCAAAAATATGTAAGGTAAAGGTAAGACCTGCCTTACATGTAAATTCTTGAACAAAGTTATATACATATATATTGTAACACAAACATAAAGTTCTTAAGGCAAGGAAAGTTCTTAAGGCAACATTTCCTGCTAAAAGATTAAAGGGACCCGCTAGAGCCTGAAGCTCCTTTCCTTCATCCTGCACGTGACACTTTACCAAACTTCAAGTCAATGATTTATCACAATTTTATTGCAAATAGTTTTGCACTGACATTGTATATAACACTTAAAGTAAACCTACCATGAGGAATCTACCGTCAGAAGTAGATGGAGTAAAACTCCATGTCATTAGGCACAAAATGGAGCCTAAATAGTTTGATTTTATGATATTATCACAAAATGTTATAGGCTTTCTAAAGGAGACAGAGTTATCACCAAGATTGCCGCCACTGGAAACTACAAGTCCCATGATTCTTTAGTTGTCAGTAACTCCTCCTCCCTCTTATACTCTGCTCCCGGTGATGATGTAACAGACTGTCCTTCTCTGTTACCATAGTAATGATGTGTAACTGCACATTACCCCACTGAGATGATGGCTCACCACAACACTGGCTATAGTGGATGCACTGCAACCGACTACAGACAAACTTAGTGGTGATCACATGACCCGCCCGGCAAGTGCAGGACATGTGATCAGCGGCCATCTTCTGTCCTGTGTGGAGGAAATCATTGGAGTGATTAAGGGGCTGGTAACATTTTAATTCTTCATTACAGTGTATGTCACCAGCATTTTCTAAAGGAAAATAAATTTATAAAGCAACTAATAACATATTAGCTTATATTTTGAAGACCCATTTGTATATGAATTATGTAAATCAACTGCAGAGGCTACTGGGGCGTGTGCTAGCCTTAGCTCCCAGTGCCCGGCCAGGCTACTCCACTCCCCAGTAGTCTCTGCAGTTAATTTACATATTACTAAAATAAAGTTTTTTACAAGTTAGGTTCCAGGATTACTAAATTACAGATTACACAGTCTTAGGGAGGAGGGAGAAAGCAGGGGGTTGGGAGGGACGTGTTCAGCTCATTATAACACCCTGTAAATCTGCAGCACTGAGAGGCTCTTGAAACAACACCCAGAGCCCTTTAGACATGAACATACTTTTAAAAGTTGATTTAAGAAGAATGGAGGCCTTGGATAACAAATATAAGAAGATAAGACAGTCATGGTGCTTGGATCTATGAGCAAGTGTCCCTGGTTTATCATGATGGATTTTGATGGTATATTTCCTTTAAGTGACAGTTTCCCTTTAAGAATTATGTATTTTTTATTAAAGCATTCTATATAAGGAGCTGGTTTGGATGATTTTCTCAGCATGTGGTGCTAAATCTGTATAGCAATGTTATTTAGACAATGTATAAAATTGTATTCTGGCTATAGTATTGAAATGTTATTTTGGTATTGTGTTGTATAAAACTGCTCTCTGGCTTAGTTGTACTTTTTACTTTTTTTACTAACATATTCAGCATTAAAGGAATTCTACCATTTTTTTTTATGCATTATGAACCAAATATACCTTGAGAATGCTGTAGCTACACTGATGCAGAAACATACCTTGATTAATGAGTGGTTTTGCTGAAAAAACAATTATAAAATTATAATTATGAGGCTTTGTCGCTCCTGTGTCTGGTCCAGCACTTCTACTCTTACCCTAATTATGCACTGCTCCAGAGAATGATGTATCATAGTATCATAGTATCATAGTATATAAGGCTGGAAGGAGACGCAAGTCCATCAAATCCAACCTTTAAGAATTAAATAAATGTTTTATCCCCATAACCCGTGATATTTTTTCTCTCCAGAAAGTCATCCAGGCCTCTCTTGAACATGTACACAGAGTCCGCCATAACAACCTCCTGCGGCAGAGAGTTCCATAGTCTCACTGCTCTTACAGTAAAGAACCTTTGTCTATGTTGATGGTAAAATCGCCTCTCCTCTAGGCGTAGAGGATGCCCCATTGTCCTGGTCACAGGCCTAGGTATAAAGAGATCTTTGGAGAGATCCTTGTACTGTCCATTCAGGTATTTGTACATTGTAATGAGGTCTCCCCTCAGTCGTCTTTTTTCTAAACTGAATAATCCCAAATTTTTTAATCTGTCAGTGTATTCTAGTTCCCCCATTCCCCTAATAATCCTGGTTGCTCTCCTCTGCACCCGTTCCAGCTCTACTATATCCTTTTTATACACTGGTGCCCAAAACTGTACACAATATTCCATGTGTGGTCTGACCAGGGATTTGTATAAGGGCAAAACTATGTCTTTATCATGAGAATCTATTCCTCTCTTGATACATCCCATTATTTTATTTGCTTTAGCAGCAGCCGCCTGGCTCTGGTCACTAAAATTAAGTTTACCATCCACCAATACCCCCAAGTCCTTTTCAGCTTCAGTTTTACTAAGTAATTGACCGTTTAGAACATAATTATACTTTTTGTTACCATGGCCCAAGTGCATAACTTTACATTTATCTACATTAAACCTCATCAACCATTTCTCTGCCCACTCCTCAAGCTTCCACAGATCCCTCTGTAATGCTAAACTATCGACCTCAGTATTTATTACTTTACACAGCTTAGTATCATCTGCAAATATTGAAACTTGACTGTGTAAACCCACTACAAGGTCATTAATAAAAATATTAAAAAGAAGTGGCCCCAATACTGACCCCTGTGGCACTCCACTGGTAACATCAACCCAATCTGAGAATGTGCCATTAATGACCACCCTCTGTTTTCTATCACTAAGCCAATTACTTACCCAAATACACAGATTTTCTCCTACTCCCAGCAGTCTCATTTTATATACCAACCTTTTATGTGGCACGGTGTCAAATGCCTTTGAAAAGTCCAGATATACAACATCCACAGCGCCCCCCAGATCCAGTCTGGAACTTACCTCCACGTAGAAACCAATCAGATTAGTCTGACAGGACCGATCTCTCATAAACCCATGCTGACGCTGGGTTATAAGGTTGTGCACAGTGAGATACTCCAGGATAGCATCTCTAATAAACCCCTCAAATATTTTCCCCACCACAGCAGTTAGACTCACGGGTCTGTAGTTTCCAGGATCGCTATTTGATCCTTTTTTGTATATTGGTACCACATTTGCTATGCGCCATTCCTGTGGAACATAACCAGTCCTCAGTGAATCTTCAAATATTAAAAATAAAGGTTTGTCTATCACCGTACATAATTCATGCAGAACCCGGGGGTGTATGCCATTTGGCCCAGGTGATTTATCTATCTTAGTGGTTGCGAGGCGGCGCCGTACCTCTTCCTGGGTTAAACTGTTGACATTATACAAAGAATTTACATTATTCCTCATTGTGTCTTCCACCAGGGGATTTTCCTGGGTAAAGACAGTTGAGAAGGCGACATTCAGTAGATTGGCCCTTTCCTCATCTCCTTCCACCATGACCCCCATGTTATTTCTAAGGGGACCCACACTCTCTGTTTTTAGTTTCTTATCATTTATATACTTGAAAAATAATTTGGGATTATTTTTGCTCTCCCTGGCAATATTTCTCTCAGTCTCTATTTTTGCGGCCTTTATCTGCTTTTTACAGGATTTCTTTTTCTCTCTATAATCCTGTAATGCCTCATCGCTAGCTTCACGTTTTAGCACCTTAAACGCTTTATCTTTCTCGCTTATTGCTTTCCTTACAAGACTAGTTAGCCACATTGGCTTTTTCTTGTTCCTCTTATGCTTTTTCCCATAAGGTATGTGTTTCTCACAGGACTTTTTCAGAATATATGAGAAAAAGTCCCATTTTTGGAGGGGGCTTTTGTCTTTGAGAACATTATCCCAGTCTATGCCTTTAAGGTCTTCCCTTAGTTGCTGAAAATTTGCCCTCCTGAAGTTTAGAGTGTTGGTTGCCCCTTCACTAACGCTCTTAGTAAAGCGTAATACAAAATCAATGATATTATGATCACTATTCCCCAGGTTCCCCCCAACCTGTAGTTTTGATACCCTATCAGGTCTGTTGGTTAGGATAAGGTCCAGCAGTGCCCCCCCTCTTGTTGGGGGTGTTGTCCCTGACAGGCAGAAGTACTCAAAAGCTGCACCATCCCCCAGCTGCTGTGTATCAGTCATCCAGCTCAGGTTGTTTAGTCATGTCTGGACAGTTTAGGAGCTCGTCGTATATGTTTTTAAACAGCAGCCAGCATGCAACCCAGCTTTCCCAAGCAATTGAATTTTATAATTGTTTTTTGAGCAAAACCATAGAGATCAGGGATTAAACAAGATATGTTTCTGCATCACTGTACCTACAGCATTCTCAGGGTATGTTTGGTTCACAATACATAAAAACAAATGGTAGATTTCATTTAACTCCACTATCTAATAGTAAAAATTATCAAAAATGATCTACATAGCAGGAAAATGTATTAATAGATACAAGAGATTTATGTAGATAAAAATATAAATATACCATATACATTATCAACCTATTTATATCTTATTTAAACCAATTGCATAAATAAGATTCAGACAGCTATTAGATAGAACAGCTATTGATAAACAAAGGCATATAGTTTGTCAACTTCTTTCCTGAAATAGTTCTTTAGCTCTTGATATTCTTCTTAAAGGGTCACTCCAGCAGAAACTAAAAGCTGAGTTACAAGCTGACAATGTGCTTAGAACATCAGGGCACAGGGTTTAGCTACACTTCCATTTAGCTTTGGAACATTTATTAGTATTTGACACATAGAAAAAGAGAGATTAGATAGATGAGAGATGATGAGATCCGTGAGATGGATTAAAACACAATGAAACTCTCAGCTCTGCTACATCTCAGCTAAAACACACACAGGCAACTTTGCTATACCTCCTCCCCCTGCTATAAAGATCTTATCTGTAGTTTGTAGAGTAATTCTTTGCACACAATGCTTGCTGGCAGGAAGTGTCTGTGTGTGAGCTGGTCTTGTAATGCATGAGGGAGGGGCAGGAGGGATAGGAGTTCACTTCAGTGTGCAGACAAGAGAGGTTATTCAAGAAAAGAATCTGTCCTGCCCAACCATAGTCAGAAGATTTGCGGTCGGAACCCGGGACAACCAAAATTGTATACACCAGGTTGGAATTATATTTGTGAAATGCTGTATTTTTGTTAATAACAGTGAATCATTTTGTTATCCTTAGTATATTTAACTCCTTACCGACCAGGCCCTTTTTTTGTTTTCTCATTTCCATTTTCACTCCTCACCTTCAAAAATCTATAGCTTTTTTATTTTTCCATGTAGAGAGCTGTGTGATAAGCTTGGTTTCTGCTTAAAAAAATTGCACTTCATAGTGACGGTATTTAATATTCCATAGTTCCCAGTATTCCGTACTGGGAACTGGGAATAAAATTCCAAATTCAGTGAAATCGCATTTGGTGAAATTTGTGAATAATCGCTTTCACTGTGCGCTCCAAATGACAAGTCTACTTTATTCTTTGGGTCAGTGCGATCACAGGGATACCAAATTTGTATAGGTTTTCTAATGTTTTTATACATTAACAAAAATAAAAATCTCCTGCTCAAATTTTTTATTTCTTTTTTGTCATCTACTGGCATGAATAACTTTTACATACTTTGGTGTATGGAGCTGTGGGTTGTGACATTTTTTGCGACTTTTGATGACATTTTCAATGCTTCTACTTTTAGGACCTCACTGCCTTTTGATCACTTTTTATAGATTTTTTAATAGTTTTCAAAATGGCAATAAAAGTGCCATTTTTGACTTCGTTATTTTCCGTTACGGGGTTAAACGCAGTGAAAAACCGTCATTATATTTTGATACAGGGACCTCATTTTCACTAAAGACAGTTTGCAGAAGCTTATTACACCTGCAGTGCAAATATGTCTCTCTGCCTTTTCTAAGCATTTGAATTACAATATAATTGTGTGTTATAACTTACTCTTGCTCCATGACAAAATCCTGGGGTAGTCACAGGGGCAGGACTTTGGTTTAGATGCATTTCAAAAAACAACATGTGCCTTGTCTGTGTTACTCCTCAGAGTTTGGCCCCCACCTTTGTGCTCCTGTATAGCTCCTCCTCCTGTTTCTTCTCAGACTTCACAGCCTGGTCAGTCTGACATCAGTGGGGGAGGCACAAGCTGTTCAGGTGCACAAACATGGAGACAGCCTGCAGCTCAGACAAGTCACATGTTGTTTTTTGAAATGCATGCAAACCAAAGCCCAGCCCCTGTGACTACCCCAGGATTTTGTCAGGATGCAAGAGTAAGTTATAACACACAATTATATTGTAATGCAAATGCTTAGAAAAGGCAGAGAGGCATGTTTGCACTGCAGGTGTCATGGGCTTTTAGAATCTGTGTTTAGTGAAAAATGAGGTCCCTGGTGACAGGTTCCCTTTAATTGTCTATTTATATTTATATGACTTCTAGGGAAAGGCCAGTGATTTGAATTTTCAGTTTTTTTAATATACCACAGTAGTATATGGGGATTTTCCTCCTTCCATTCATAACAATGTGCAAAATGGGTCTTCGGAAAATCCGAGGCTGTGATGGCAACAGATCTGCACCAAAATGGCCGCACCCATGCACCGTTCGTGGGTGTTACCGGTAAGTGTTTGCTGCAATTCGCAGCAAACACTTACCGGCTATGGAGAGGGCTCACCCACAGCCGACACATGACATAGTAGTATGTCACGTAAGGGGTCTTCATGGGAATATCCCTTTAAAGACATAAAAGAGCCTCTTGAGTTTTATTCACCTGTTGTCCCCTACGAGTTTGCAGCTGAAGCCTGTGCTGACATAACAATAGACCAGTGCCATGCTCATCCACTAGGAAAGTAAGTCTTTATAGGAAATATACCCAAACCACATTGCATGATTTTTCACGAAGGAGTATTGCCCTGCCGGATACGAAGAGGAAATATATTGACAAAAAGTCCAATACAGCTCACTCCTGGAGATCCTTGTAGTTGCAGGTCCGATCACATTTCAGATCCGTGTCATGGGACAAGTTGTCCAGACACCAACGAAACAAACACTGGAGAAAAGTTGAAGGAGTTCCGGCATTGGACTAAAAAAATCTTCAACTTCTTATTAGGTAGAATAAAACAGTGACTTCAAGCTGACGCGTTTCGGGCCAACCCTTAGTCATAGCATGCTTTGATTTTTTCGTCCCAAACATGTCAGCTTGTCTGCATCTATGTAGTCACTCTTTTAATGTATACTAATAAAACATTGAAGTTTTTTTTAGTCCAGTGCCGGAACTCCTCCCATTTTTCTCCTATACTAAGAGAAAACTGGAGTTGAAGAAGCTCATGTAAATTTAAGTAGTAAATTACCTAAACTTTGTGTGTTTTTGGATGAATGAAACACTACAGGTGACTTAATATTGGTCCTGGAGTGATGGGGGACATTTATCAAGACTTCTATGCCAGAAAATTCATCACTGAATTCATCACCAGGTGTGGGGGCATGGAGGGGCATGAAGGGGGAGCGATGCAGGTGGTGGAGTGGGCATGCAAACTATCACCTTGAATGTTCAAATAGTTTTTTTTGCAAAACTCCGCCAGCTAGCAGCCCAGTCACAGTCACCCGCCGGATACATCTGATGGCATTGGAGGGGTGGGGTTTCCATTATATGCCAACACATGAGCACATGATAAATCTTCCCCACGGAGATGCAACCACCTTGTGCTAAAACTTGGGAAATTATATAATAATAATAATAAATGACTGAAGTGTTCCTTTAAGAATACAACTGACAAAGTTTATGTAGACAGACACACATTAAATATAAAAACCTTTACCTACCTATTTACAGGGACATAAAAGTAACAATAAACATTTCTTTTGGTAATTATTATAATTTTCCTTTAATTTCACACGGAAACATAAGATTTACTATGAACCTTAAATATGAGGATTAAAGTAAATAGACCTGTGATTTAGGGGTCGGATAAGCATGAACATTTTGTCTTAAGAAGAGATTAGGCTGCACATTATTACATGATGGAAAATTGTTTATAGGGCCTAATACTTCCTACTGTTTGTTCCAAAGACTAGATTTATTATGGAGAAGGAATAGAAGAAAATTAATTTAATTCCTCAAAAGGAAACATTTCCGCTCTTAAAAGAATCACTGCACCTTTTAGGCCCCTTTCATATGGATGTTGTGGGGATGAGCATCCATCCATGAGGAAGAGGCCTAAGTCTGTAGCTATTGACTGCCACAACCACTGCATAAAGACATGGCCTATAGGATTCCCAGATGAGTACCCACAATTAAAATCCCATCCAGGTCAACATCTGCAAAGAGCTTGTATGTTCTCTCTGTGTTTGTGTGGGTTTCCTCTGGGTCCTCCAGTTTCCTCCCACACTCCAAAACATACTGGTAGGTTGATTAGATTGTGAGCCCCATGGAGACAGGGACTGATTTGGCAAGCACTGTGCAGCACTGCGTAATCTGTAGGCGCTTTATAAATAAAGGAATTATTATTATTACCCTCTACTTATAATGCATTATATTATGTGAAATGATACACATGCCAACAGTTCCCAAATACCACCAACATGATAGCGCAATAAACACAGCCATTCTATTTCCTAAATGTGGGGACAGGTTCACCCAAAATTGGAGGATAAGGTTCAATTAGGTCAACCTCAACCTTTCATGGACCTACTAGTAGATGCTTGGACTCCAGAGTTTATCCATCCAAATTCTGAAAAGCATTGGTACATTTAACAAACACATCAGTATCAGATTGGTCATCAGAGTCAGAGGCATTAGTAGTACATGCAATTTTAAAATTGGGGGCTGATGGATTTTTGCTCTGGGTAAGATTAAATTTAAGATTCTCAAAACTACTGTATAGCACTATGTAAATTTACAACAGGACTTGCCACCATTTTTTTGTTTGCCAGGGAATTAAACATGTCTCCATGTACTGTACTGTGTAAATGCGCTAAGTACAAATCACTGTTACGGTAGAATCATTCATCATCTGCTCTCTATTTACCATCATTGTTTATTAACAAAGACAGCAAATCGATGACATCATACAGTTGGTCTAGACAGCGATGGCCTGATGTGAACCATCGTTCTTATCCTAATTTGAATACTTACAGAAATGCAAACATCCATGTTTAATTTAACCTGTACTCATCAGTATTTGCACTACTACTCCTAGCATGACTTGACGCATGCAGGCTGTCCGGTTACGCTAGGTTCTAGTAGTCTTATACATACAGAGAGTTAGAGGTAGGGGATCATCTTTAATTGTCTTTTACTGTTCAGTCATCCAAAAAAAGTTACCAAAATTGTTAATAACACACATTATGGGGCCTATTTACTAACGGTCCTGCGGCCGCATTTCCGTTGTGTTTTCCGACATTTACGGGGATCGTGCCTCTGGGACAGGGATTTAGAAGGGGATTGTGTAGCACGAGATTGGCACCGGCTTTCATGAGACAGAAATCGGGGGCGCGGGCCGTCAGACGATCCAACTGATTCAGACTGAGAGCGGGATTTAACTTTAAAATTGTGTCGCAAGCAATGCGCTTACATATACTGGGAAGAAGATGGTGAACTTCGGCGGACCTGATCGGGGAGCGACACATGCAGGATATTGGGGGCACGATGTAAGTGAATGGCGGCAGAGTTCATTCTCGTCGTACACTTCGGATGGGGGAACGCGCAGGACCAGGTAAGGAAATGCGCCCCTATATCTTCCACAAGGTATCTAACGTTTTAAAGGACATCTACCACCATCATGAAGCATTGTAAACCAAGCACACTAACATACTGATGTGTGCCCCCTAGGACAGGATTGGATCTTTTTTTAGCTTCCTATGTCCTGGTTTTTTAAAAAAAAAAGGATTTAAAATGATGCATATGAGTCTGAAGGGCTCCGTCTCCATATGCTCATTTGCATACTTGTTTTCTTGAAAACAAGGGCATAAGAAGCTTAATGAAGGTTGGATACAGCTAGAGGGGGCACACACCAGCACATCCATGTGCTTGGTTTAAAATCCTTGATCCTGGTAGTAGATGGTCATTAAATGGTGCATAAAATGAAAGGGTTTCCACTCTTGGTGGGATCTACCAACAATCTATTATCTAATCTCTTTTAAAAATCGATTTTGAAAATCAATTAAAACACAGGTGCCTTACAGAAAACTTACACATTACGAGCAATGCTGCTTATATTATACTTCTATGGATCTATGTATAGTACTTTCTTATGGTACCATGATGTAGGTGTATTCTCCACCAAAATAAATCCATCTTTCTAATATTTATTATCTCATGAACATAGCTCTTGCAACACCCCTGCCAATGCATAGTCAAAGGTGGTTGTTGTGAATAACGCCCTCTCCTTGTCAAGATTTATCTAGTGAGCCTTTGCAACTCATCCAGAAGCTACTGTTAGGAGAACTTAGTAATTGCAGCTGTAGCCACTGCCTGGTAAGGCAAGAGTTAACACTGTGAAATGTTACCTTACAATGATGTTTTTGTAAAGCAAGCTGGAAGCTGAGTGAAGGAGTGCTACCACCTGATCGAGGGAGTATTTAAATATATATATATAGTCAGACTTCATGGTCTGCCTGTCATAGCAAGTGTCCCAATACCAGGAACCACAGGTGCCTCAGGGCAGTGCCTAGCACCCAGGGCTAGTCAGGAGACTTTAGCCTGGAGCCGAGATCCACCACCCGGACTCAACTCCATTTGTATCAGCCCAGCCTGAATCTACTACCAGGGTGTGGGTAATCTTCCTGTGGATCAACTCTCCATGACTCTTCCAGCTCGCCACTTTTGCTGCTGAAACCTGCTATTAATCGTTTGGCCATTGCCTGCTGTTGAATAAAGAACTGTAAGTTGATTTGCACAACGTTGCCTCTGTGTGATACCTGGATAAGGCTGCTTACCACCACAGGCTTCTCCATCCATCACCCAGGGAATCATCCTACAGACACCTCAGGGGTTGCCCCAGGAAGAAACAACTGCATCAGCCTCTCCCTCCATATTTCTTGCACACACCTCCTGCTGGAGACCTGTCAGACTGTAGGTCAGCCCTCCGGTCCCCATACCAAGCAGCTTGACCACAGCGTGCCCAGGGCCCCACTATCCAGCCACTCTGGTATTCTGGGCCTGGCTGTCTCAAGGCCACCAAGAAAAGGCTAGGCCCCGGTGGGGTATGTTGCACTCTTTTTTCATATTTTCTTCCACGGGTGGACCGTACTACTTGTAACCTGTACAGAGCCATAATAAGTCCTAGTGTATGAGTTATATGGTCTATCACCATTTCCCTAATGATTATCTTGGAAAAAGTAACAACACTGTCTAATTCCTCTCGGATAAACAGCAAAATCCAAAGAAAATTCCAATTTATTTTTTGAGGCTCCAGTCCCTTTAAATGTCACCATGACATTAGCAGCAATGTGAATGTCCAACAAAAGAGACTTAATGAACAATGACAAGCAGAGATGTAGGAGGAGATAAGACCAGACACAAATAGAAGTCTAAGGCAAATGACGATTTACAGTGCAGATAGATTACTGGGCAGACAGCATCTGAGACTAAATGATAGGCTTGTATTGCAGTTAATGCATGAGAAGCTGCATAATGATTCCTTTCACGGCTATTATAAGCACAAGTCCCCTGGTAACCAAGTAATCTGCATCATACTTATGGCAATATTTAGGAATTAAAGTTATAATTAGAGTCCGGCATTGTGGCTCACATGAACAGCTGCAGAGTTTAAAAAGGAAAACATGGAGAAGACATAGAAACATAGGAGGTTGACGACAGTGAATGGCCACTTGGTTCTTCTTGAATGTCTATGCAGCTGATAATACAGCGTTGAGTGGTTTCATCTGACCCTTCAATAATTTATTCAAGGGAAACTCCAATTGAAAAAAAAAGCATGCGGCCATTAGAAATACTGTACAGGGCGAAAGCACTCACTTAAATTTGGGCGATTGCCTAGCAACAGGTCAAGGTGAGACTATACTAGACCTTCATCTCCAATGTCCAGTGTTGTCTAGATTTAACAATGAGGGTTGTTCCTTTTTCTTATGTTGTGTTACTTTACTTTTCTTGAAGAGAGTTGGTCTGTGTAACACTTTAAGGGCACAACCTTCTGAATATGTTGTAGAGCTTAGAGCAATGATGGGCAACCTTTTGGGTATAATGGGGCAGATTTATCAAACTGTCTGAAAGTCAGAATATTCCTAGTTGCCCCATGGCAACCAATCACAGCTCCCATTTAAAATATTCATGAGCACTGGTAAAATGAAAGCCGAGCTGTGATTGGTTGCAACGGGGAACTAGGATATTCTGACTTTCAGACAGTTTGATAAATCTGCCCCAATATGTCAAAATTTGTAAAAAGAAAAAACAAGCATAACTGGTGTGTCATTTCTAGAAAAATCAATTTTGTGATATTATTGGATCTCATAACATAAAGTTCTCATCTCCCACTATTGATAAGCGGTAACTGTGGTGGGTACACTGGCACTTTGTGCAGAAAGTAGTGGAGATAAGGCCAAATGCAGACTTGATTAGTCATAGAACCTGACAGATAGACAGTATGAGGGATATTTATCATACGCCGGCGCTCGTGCTCGTGATAGCCCCGCCGCTGCATTTTCGCAGCACAATAAATCAATGTATTGGGCAGGGTGCTGCGCATTGACACCCCGCGCCAGCCCACTCCAGGCCAGCCGCGAACTCCACTAGGCCGCCCGCGCCCCCCCCCCTCCTTCACACCTTAATGGCATGATGATGGCGGAGAGAAATAAGCAAGCATTGTGATTATTTCCGGACCCTGATAAATGTGCCCCTATGTGTTTTGGTGGTGGGGCAAAAGTACTCCAGTGTAATTCCAGTGTTGAAAAAAGTGGGAACCCTGACAATATTGACTCTAGAACATAGGTTGAGTATGTCTCCACCGGCCTGCGGGTGATGTGCTTATACGTTCCCAAGAAGGTTGGTTGACTGAGTATTATTGAGCACCTAAACAAAGTCTGGTATCGTTCTCCAGTAAATCGTTCTCTGGTATATGTTCTCCACTGGTGCAGTAGGTAAATTCTGGGAATAAATGCTGAATGAGCCATTGCTAGAGGTATTTGTTGAGTAGTCTCTGACCTCTGTTCATTTCCTCTTACTGATCTCTTTGGTTATTCCAGAACTGTACCCAAAGCAAATTTATTTTTGCACTAGGAACCTTCCAATTTGTGGTCATTCTTGAAGATGGTTCCTTTTTAGTAAATAACACACAATACCACATTAGTACCACATCTAATGGAATGTAAATGGCAGTAATAGAGAAGATACTAGACATTCTTCCAAATATGAGTACATAAAAAAATAAATCTGTTGTAGAAGGTGTTAGATTTTGTCTGGAACATAATTATATATGGTTTGATCCTTTTTTATTTAAATAGATGGAAAAATGATGGGGGCTAAGTTTTCCCCCAGTTTTGCAAATTTTTATATGGAAAACTGGGAGAATTTATTTATCTTCAATGAGAAAAACATCTATGCTGACAATTTTGTGATATACAAACAATATATATAGGTGACTTTATCATTCTGTGGCGGTTTGACGAAATACAGTTTAAGGCTATATTCACACTAACGTGTGCCCACCGTACCATAGTACAGCGGGCACACGTCTGCGTTGGGGAGAGGGTCCACGCCGCTCTGCACAGTGATGTATGGCGCACAGGGCCGTAATAGGGAGAAGGATAGATGTCCTATCTTTCTCCCGGCTATGGAATGGTATGGTGCCGCTCCCGTATTGTGCCGTGCGCCCATTGCCGTCTATGGGGGACGTTTATATGCTCTATATATACGTCCCTCATACAGCAGTATGAATGTAGCCTAAGGGCTATTTTTAGCCTTAAAAGGTTGTCCTGAGGACCTTATTGTGGAGAAAAAAAAAAGGAGAGCAAAGAATAAAATATAGGCGGTCCATTACTACAAACGGAACTCTAGATGTTGGTAATTTACTGTAGTTTAGCCCCCGGCTACAATAAACAGCTAAAAACAGTTATCAAAGGTCTCAGTAATGAAGCTTTATGGTTAATCCTGATTCTTATGACAACCCAACATTTTTAAAATCCAATTGTCACAGAGACCAAAACATTTTTCTGTGGTTACAATTATAAAATATACAGTTCTGACTTACATACAAATTCAACTTAAGAACAAACCTACAGAACTTATCTTGTACATAACCCGGGGACTGCCGGTACAAACAAAGGAACCAGAAATGGACTTGTGTGTTCCAGATCTAATCTTAATACACTGTTTGTATCAAGATCTTCTGATTTACTATTATAGATTATTTTCCGCTCTTACTAAGGAATCCAATCTGTAGAAAATATGTAGTCACAACTATGGTTTACTTCTATGCGCATATCAATTTAATATAAAAAATATATTTGGTTACAAGCCCCTTTAAATATCATTCCCATTTACCTGCTCCTAAGTAGAAACTAATATACATATGGCATTTGGGCTGTAGCTTTACAATTTACCATATAACAATATAACAAGACACAGGTGAAAGCTTTCCTATATGCACACTTTTTGCAGGTGTTCCAAGTATTTATTTTTTCTATAGAGCAGCCTATCAAAAAATGTCATATCTAAATCCCACTACAACCTCGCAAATGCACAAAAAGTAAAAAAATCTTTGCATTTCCATAAAAATGACTTTGCAGCCAACAATAAACCCATTAACGACGTGTGACGTATTAGTATGTCACACATCACCTGTCAATGGGCTGGGCCCTCTCCATATCTGAATGCTGTTTGCTGCAAACACCCACCGTTAACACCTGTGTTCAGGGTGTTTATATTGCGATCTTTTTTGCGCAGGCAACGTCTAAAAGTTGACAACGCATGTGTGCCACCATCTTGGTGAAGCACTATATTAGTGAGTCCATCGACTAATCCCATATAAATGGGCCAACACCAGTATACATGTAATCACTATATATTGAAACAGAGCTGGTGTCAAAAAAGCACTGAAATGTTTGAAATATAAAAAACAGTTTTTATTGATACACTCTAAAACACACTTAAAAAACACACCCAATGTGTGTTATATCATTGACTAAAATAAAGTCACATGGTCTCGTATCAGCTGCCACAAGGTAAGGCTATTTGTAAACATGGACTGGCAAAGTGCAAACAAATGTGCAAATGTCAAGCAGATTATTGTAGCGAATAAGCCCCAATTTATAGTATCATATGGTAAACAATATATAAGTAATTGGGATGCATATCACCATATTTCCATGTAGCTGATAGGATCTGACCTATCAGCACCTAAAATGCCTTATCTTTCTCACTTATTGGTCGTCTTACAGTACTAGTAAACAACATTGATTTTTATTTGTTTCTCTTATGCTTTTTCCCATAAGGTATGTGTTTTTCACAGGCCTTTTTAGAATATTTGTGAAATGGTCTCATTTTTTGGGGGGTGCTTTTGTTTTTCAGAACATTCACCCAGTTTATGCCTATAAGGCCCCTCAACGAATCATCTAAGTAAAGCATAATAAAATCAGTTACCCAGGTTCCCACAACATGATATATTGATACCCAGTTAGACCTGTTGGTTAGAATATTGTCCAGCAGTGATCCCCCTCTTGTTGGGTCCAGGACTAGTTGCAACAGGTAATTGTCTTTTGTTGATGACAAAAACCTGCTACCTTTGAAGGACCTGCAGGTTTCTACCCCCAGTCAATATCTGGGTAATTGAAGTCCCCCATGATAAGTACTTTGAAGCCGCATCCATTTGACTGGCTAGCTAGCTTTACACTAGATTAGAGATTAGGGTCGGCTTATACTCGATTATATATGGTATTAAAAAATCCTCAATGATGCCATGTAGATGTGTAGATGTGCCCAGTTTTCTCCAGATTATGGCAACCAATAGTCTACAAATAGTTCTGTCCCTGTAATTTATTTAGCTGAAATGAACTGGATAAAAGATAAGATCAAAGAATATATAATAATATAATATAACCCTGACCCATACAATTTTTTGTGTTATTTTTTCTATATATTCTTGTTTTTCTGTATATTTATATAGCTTTCTTGTCACATACTTGTGATCCTCATGTGTATTCATGCAATCCAAAAACTTCTCCATCATGGCATATTTTAAATTCCACAATAATAAACAACTTCTGTCTTCGATCTGGAAATATATAGGAAAATATTTTTGATTGTTGGAAATCAACCTAGATTTCAGAGCAAGTTCCAACATCCCTTAGGTAATCTACATAAAAATGTAATACATGCTGTTCCCTATTAGATCAGGTTTGTTGTTCTTGATGTTTTGTTTTTGTATCCTTTATTACGACATATATAGTTTGCATATTAAAGAGCTTGCCGTTGACTTTCATAAGGTTTACAGTGGTGGGGTTCTTAAGTTTTACGTTTTTCCAGGGGCATGGTTTTGTAATGGTGGAGTGAAGACGTGCCCTGCACGAACTCCAGACCCTCAGGTGCCATTTCCAGCGATCACAGCCAACTTACCCGCAGCCGACCATGTCCACAAGATGGGGGAAGAGCACTGAACTACCAACGGCTCCAGTCGGCTCCAGACGGCTTCACAGTCCTCGCCATCAGTGTTGCTTGGAGAGTGGTGCCGTGACACCCTATCCCAGCCACAGGTACAGCATGCCCTGCAGCCCCTACCAGTGTCCTCACCTAGGGAAACACCAGTCCTGGTGCCCTTACATTTTGAGGCCTCCATGGGCACATTACAACAGGTCCTAAATCCCTCATCAGAGGGAAATAAGCTGCCATACAGCTACATGAGCCAGGGGTTAACCCCATGCAGGCTGAATTCCAACTCCTGAGAGAGCTGATTCAGGCCCTCCATACTAAGCAAGACCTGTTATTAAGAGACTTGAGCTTTCACAGCAACAAGCCTTAGAAGAGGTCAAAGAGGAGCTTGAAGAGGTAGCTGCTCACATTCTGAACATTGAAAATGTGTCGACAGCGCGAGATGCCCGTGTTACAGCTATGGAGATAGAGATGAACCAGTCCAGAGCACATATCCAACATTTGACTCTTTTACTAGACGACCAAGAAAATCGCAGCAGGTGAAATAACATTCGCATAAAGGGCTTGCCTGAAAGAGTGACGCACATCTTTAATGACATCTTACTCTGCTCAGTCCACAGAGTTTCCAGAATGTCCACTACTGAGACTGGGGCCCCCAGAGATGTTCTATGCCGTTTACACATTTTCCCCTGGATTTTTGGTTTCTGGAGCCATTGTTTTCTTTTTTGTGACTCTACATATGAACCTGATATGCGAATCAGTGCTCTCACCCTGTATCAAAAACAAAGTATAAGCTCAGTGTTGGCTCCAGGCTTCAGTAGGCCCCTGGGCGACAGAACCTCAGTGGGTCCCTTTGCAGTGAAGTCACATGGCAGCATTAACAATACAGAAACACCTGTTCCCTAAAATACTCCCTAGTTTATCATTAGAGATGAGCGAGCACTAAAATGCTCGGGTACTCGTTATTCGAGACGAACTTTTCCCGATGCTCGAGTGCTCGTCTCGAATAACGAGCCCCATTGAAGTCAATGGGAGACTCAAGGGGACCAAGGCTCTGCACAGGGAAGCTTGGCCAAACACCTGGGAACCTCAGAAAAGGATGGAAACACCACGGAAATGGACAGGAAACAGCAGGGGCAGCATGCATGGATGCCTCTGAGGCTGCTTAAACGCACCATTATGCCAAAATTATGGGCAACAGCATGGCCATGACAGAGTGACCGAATGAGGCTAGATAGCATCTAAAACATGCAATAATTGACCCTGACACTATAGAAGAAGGGCATGCAGAGGCAGCGGCAGCAGTGGCAGGCTATATAGTCTCATGGCGACATACCCTAAATGGACTCAGGTTTCACCAAAGGAGGTGAAATGATTTCCTATGTGAACAAAAGGTTGACGGTATATTTAGTCGATCACACAGCATGGTGGCACATAGTGACCAAGTTCCATAACGTATCTGGTGAAACACCTGAAAAATGAGCCTGACACAGCTCTTTTGATAAGGGGACGACATGTGGAGGTAGCCATGGAGACGACTTCCATGATTAAGAGCGACAGTATGGGGCATTCATATTGCGCTGCTATGATTGCAACTTCAGGTCTCCAGCATGGCGGCGACAGATGGGCCGAGTTACACTATGTATCTGGTGAAACACCTGAAAATTCTGCCTGACACAGCTCGTTTGATAAGGGGACCATGTATGGAGGCAGTGAACTAGTAGTAGATTAAAGGTGCTGCAGTTAAAACTATGTTAGTTGGATCTTGAGATGGAGCTGGCGCTCCGCTGCCAGGCGAGCTTTCGCCAATCCAAGCCCCTGTCTCTAGGCTACTCCCCAAACAGCACTTCTAAGAACCTTTTGTATAAGATCAAGTGTAGTAGCGTTCTTATAAGTTTAGTATATGGCGGGTGAGGGGAATGAAAACAGATGCGCAAGAAGCGCTGAAATAATATCGGTAAATGATAAAAGTTTGCCAGTATATTTTGTGGATTACACAGCAGGGTGGCGACAAAGTTAACAAGTTTGATGTGGAAGCCATGAAAACAACCCAAAATTCTGCCTGACACAGCTCGTTTGATAAGGGGACCATGTATGGAGGCAGTGAACTAGTAGTAGATTAAAGGTGCTGCAGTTAAAACTATAGTAGTTGGATCTTGAGATGGAGCTGGCTCTCCGCTGCCAGGCGAGCTTTCGCCAATCCAAGCCCCTGTCTCTAGGCTACTCCCCAAACAGCACTTCTAAGAACCTTTTGTATAAGATCAAGTGTAGTAGCGTTCTTATAAGTTTGGGATATAGCGGGTGAGGGGAATGTAAACAGATGCGCAAGAAGCGCTGAAATAATATCGGTAAATGATAAAAGTTTGCCAGTATATTTTGTGGATTACACAGCAGGGTGGCGACAAAGTTAACAAGTTTGATGTGGAATCCATGAAAACAACCCAAAATTCTGCCTGACACAGTTCGTTTGATAAGGAGACCAGACCATGTATGGAGGCAGCTATATGGACGATTTTTGGAGGCAGCTATGGTGATGACGTGTGGAGGTAGCAATGGAGACAATGTGTGGAGCCAGCTAAAAAGACGACATGTGGAGGCTGCTATGGAGACAATTTAATTTGGATAGTGCCTGTATGTGGCAGTCCAAAAAAGTTTTCAAACCAGAGGAGCAGGTAGGTGGTCCTCCAGAAAAATTAAATAAATTGAGTGCCTGTATGTGGCAGTCCAAAAAAGTTTTCAAACCAGAGGAGCAGGTAGGTGGTCCTCCAGAAAAATTAAATAGATTGAGTGCCTGTATGTGGCACTCCCAAAAATTGCTTAAAACAGAGGACCGGGTAGGTGGCCCTCCAGAAAAATTAAATACATAGAGTACTATAGCTAGAGCCAGTTGGCCCTGGCAAAAAATAGCCAGTTTCCTATGCTTTAGTGTACAAAGAGGAGGAGAAGGAGGACAATGAGGAGGGGGAGTGCATACATTATTCAGGCCAGGCATGGCACATGTGTCAGTCTGCCGAGTTGCAGAGCCGCCACCAGGTTACGGCCGTTGTCACACACAACCATGTCTGGCTTCAGGTTCAGCGGTGCCAGCCACAGATCAGTCTGCGCCGTGATGCCCTGTAGTAGCTCTTGGGCGGTGTGCCTTTTATCGCCTAGGCTCAGCAGTTTGAGCACCGCCTGCTGTCGCTTAGCGACGGCACTGCTGCTGTGCCTAGAGCTACCGACTGATGGCGCCATGCCCACGATGGTAATTCGGAGGAGGAGGTGGAGGAGGGGTGGGAGGAGGAGGAGGCATAGTAGGCCTTTGAGACCTGGATCGAGGTAGGCCCCGCAATCTTCGGCGTCGGCAGTATATGAGCAGCCCCAGGGTTAGACTCGGTCCCAGCCTCCACCAAGTTAACCCAATGTGCCGTCAGCGATATATAGTGGCCCTGCCCGGCAGCACTCGTCCACGTGTCCGTGGTCAGGTGGACCTTGTCAGAAACGGCGTTGGTCAGGGCACAGATGATGTTCTCTGACACGTGCTTGTGCAGGGCTGGGACGGCACATCGGGAAAAGTAGTGGCGGCTGGGGACCGAATACCGAGGGGCGGCCGCCGCCATGAGGTTTTGAAAGGCCTCGGTCTCTACCAGCCTATAGGGCAGCATCTCCAGGCAAAGCAACTTGGAGATGTGGACGTTGAGGGCTTGGGCGTGTGGGTGGGTTGCGCTATACTTCCTTTTGCGCTCCAGCGTCTGGGGTATGGATAGCTGAACGCTGGTGGATGCTGTGGAGGATCGTGGAGGCGAAGATGGGGTTTTCGCACGGAAGGTGTTTGGGCCGTGGTCCTGGGCAGGGGGCTGACTAGCAGATGACACAGGGGAAGGAGCAGTGGTGTGCCCGGCCGGAGGTGAATGGGCTTGGTGCCATTGAGTGGGGTGTTTATCATTCATATGCCTGCGCATACTGGTGGTAGTTAAGCTAGTAGTGGTGGAACCCCTGCTGATCCTGGTTTGGCAAAGGTTGCACACCACAGTCCGTCGGTCATCCGGTGTTTCTTTAAAGAACCTCCAGACTACTGAAAATCTAGCCCTCGCCACGGGAGCTTGACTACGGGCAACATTTGGCGCTGATGCACCAGCTCTGGCCCTGCCTCTCCGTCTGGCCCCACCACTGCCTCTTCCAACCTGTTCTGCTATATGACTCGCCTCCGTCTAAGAAGCACTGTGTTCACCCGGCCTCTCAACCCAGCTTGGGTCTTTCACCTCATCATCCTCTGATCCCTCAGTCTGCTCCCCCCTCGGACTTCCTGCCCTGACAACAACTTCACCACTGTCTGACAACCGTGTCTCCTCATCGTGCGGCAGCTCTTTACACACTTCTTCCACTACGTCAATAATGTCATCATCACCCACAGACTGCGACCGGTGGAAAACCTGGGCATCGGAAAATTGCTCACCAGCAACCGGACAAGTGGTTTGTGACTGTGGGAAGGGTCCAGAAAACAGTTCCTCAGAGTATGCCGGTTCAAATGCCAAATTTTGCTGGGAGGGGGCAGACTGGGGGGAAGGAGACTGAGGTGGAGGAGCGCTGATTTCAGTGACATGGGTGGACTGCGTGGAAGACTGACTGGTGGACAAATGGCTAGAAGCATTGTCCGCAATCCACGACATCACCTCTTCGCACTGTTCTGGCCTCAACAGTGCTCTACCACGAGTCCCAGTAACTTGAGACATGATGAACCTAGGGAGTGTAGCTCTGCGGCATTCCCCTGCTCCCTCATCAGCAGGTGGTGTCTCACCCCGCCCAGGACCACGGCCTCTGACCCCTGCAGTAGGTGGACGCCCACGTCCACGCCCTCGTCCTCTACCCCAAGCCCTCGGGTTAAACATTTTCCAAATTAAGGTGTAAACTTTACATTTTTTTTTTTTGTGTTTTTTTTTAAACAAAACGATGCTATCCTATTGCTATGGCTAGTTTCTAACCTACACTGACAGCACACAACTGGATTTTGTGCTGTGCCAGATGACTTTGAGTTATAAGATAAATAAACGTAAAAAATAAATAAATCAGCAGACTGCGCCTAATTCAAATCAAACCCCTAATTCGGTGTTTAAGGTGGATATGTGTGTCACTAAGAGCTAAACACAACGGTTGCAAGTCTCCCAGCAAATTCCTCACAATATGGTACTAGCTGCACTAGTAATGCCAGCAAGCCCAGCCACAAGCAAACAAAAAAAAAGGAAAATATAACGCTATTGTAGGCCTAAGTAAGCTGTTGGGGTTCTCCTATGGCTATTTTCTAGCCTACACTCAAAGCACACTGCTTTGCCAGATAACTTTAAGTTATAAAAAGAAATAAACGTAAAAAAAAATAAATCAGCAGACTCCGCGTAATTCAAATCAAACCCCTAATAAATTGTCCCACTTCGGTGTTTGAGGTGGATATGTGTGTCACTAAGAGCTAAACACAAGTCTCCCTGCAAATTACTCACAATATGGTACTAGCTGCACTACTAATAGCAGCAAGCCCAGCCACAAGCAAACCAAAAAAAAGGAAAATAAAACGTTATTGTAGCCCTAAGAAGGACTGTTGGGTTCTTGTAGAATCACTCCTGCCTAACACTATTCTAATAGAACACCCTAACGCTTTCCCTGACCAGCAGCAGCTCTCTCCCTAGCGGCATCCAGACAGAGAATGACGCGAGCAGCGCGGGCAGGGGCTAGTCTATTCCAGGGTCACCTGATCTGACCAGCCAACCACTGCTATCGACGTGTAAGGGTACCACGTTATGCTGGGTGGAGTGCAGAGTCTCCTGGCTTGTGATTGGCTCTGTTTCTGGCCGCCAAAAAGCAAAACGGCGGGAGATGCCATTTTCTCGAGCGGGCGAAATATTCGTCCGAGCAACGAGCATTTTCGAGTACACTAATGCTCGAACGAGCATCAAGCTCGGACGAGTATGTTCGCTCATCTCTATTTATCATCCCAAAGAGCCATGTCAAAGTTATTTTATATAAATCCTCCTCAATCCCTATGGATTCATTAGATACAATGACCCTCACCTCATGTACAGTCTTATGCCCCCTCCCCAGCAGCTCTGGGCCTAGGTATGCCCAATGCTGACGCCAGCCCTGTAAAAGCTAATGACTAACCTGCATTTTAAAAATTGTGCCCACGTTTTTTTTTTTGCCTGAAACATCTCCACAGGCTAAACCAATGCCATGGGGTAAAGCTTACTCCGACATTTTAAACTTTTTTTTTTACTAGGGCAGGAAGTAACAAGTATCGTATTTTTTTGGACTACCAATAAATGCCTGCTAAAATGTCTAGGTTGATATATAAGGCGCACCGGATTATAAGGCGCACCTGATTATAAGGATGAATGACCTGCAGGTGGCAGACTGTGCACAGTTCAAGGCAGCTGTTCTCTATAAGTACGGTTCGTATATAATAATATAATCCAAAAAATATGGTAATGGATGTATATCCATGACCCTAAGACAGGTTGCCCATCCCTGTGCACAGAATATCTTCATGTATCTAAACTTCATGCATCTAAACACTGACTAGTGCCTGTATAGAAATGCCACCTGGAAAAAACACCATGTAAAAGTCAGTTGTGACTCCAAGCACTAGAAATGCATCTTGTCTATGTGGAAACAAATGTTCCATTGAGATCATCTCGGAGAGTTATTGTGTTTCCCACAATGCTCGTGGCTCCGGGCATGTGCTTTGTACATGTATTATTTGATGTGTAACTCTCTCTTCCTTTTGCCTAGAGGAAAGAAATCTCTTGTGTTTTAAACCATTTACAATTACCGCCACTTACCAAACGTCTTAAGTGTATGACACTGGAAAAGAGAAATGACTGTTATGGAAATAAACAGGTCAAGATGTAACCTGAGGTGCTGATTCTGAGAACGGAGGATAACAAACATACAGGGATGGATCAAGGTTTGTTGTGATCCCCTCTGTGCTGGAGTAGATGAATTCTTAGTGATTTGGGGGAGTTTTTTTTATACATTTTGCAGTCTGTATCATGAGTGGATTCTAGGAATGAGTGGACACATACTTTGCTGACACCATGTTAATCCTAGATCTAATGAACTAATGAAGGGACACTTACTCATAGATCCAAGCACTGTGACTGTGGTAATATTCTTATATTTGTTATCCATGGCTTCCTTTCTAAAATCATCTTTTAACATTATGCTAATGATCCTCGGAGTGTTACTATAGACCCTCTGTACTGCAGATTCACAGGCTGTTACAGTGTGCAAGGAGCACTTCCCCCTTCCATTGTGCGCTGAAACTTCCTCTGCTGCAGTGATATTATATCAGGCAGAAGGAGATGGGAAGTGCCAAGTAGGAGCAGAGGTGAGGGTAAGATAGTGTAACAGCCTGCAAATCTGCAGCACAGAAGAGCTCTGGGGACTGCCCTAGTAGCCTTTAAGACTCATTAGAATAATTTTAGAAGGAAGGAGACTATGGATAACAAATATAAGAAGATAACCACAGCCAAGGTGCCTGAATATATGAATGTCCCCGGCTTGACCTTACTTAATTTTGATGATAGTGGGAATTAAAAGTATTCAGACTCCTTTAAATTTTTCACTTTTTCTCATTGCAGCTAATTGGTGAGGACAAAAAAGTTCTTTTTTTGCTCACTAATGTATAGTTTGCACTACATCTTTCAGAAATGTAGATATTTTTGCTAATTTATTAAACAAATTGAAATATCACATGGTCATAAGTATTCGCCCCCTTGCTGTGAAACTCATATTTAACTTACATGCTGTCCATTTTCTTCTGATCCTCCTTTAGATGGTTCCCTCTCTTCATTGGAGTCCAGCTGTGTTAAAATAAACTATTTGGACTTGATTAGGAAAGGCATACACCTGTCTATATAAGTCCCCATAGCTCACAGTGCATGTCAGAGCACAGAGGATCATGAGGTCTAAGGAACTGCCAAAGGAATAAAGACCACCAAAAATGAAGGGTCTTTACATCAGTGTCGGTTAAAACATTTCTTTCTCCATAGAGCTTTATTTTATTTCACATCAATGCTTCTGCATACTACTGTAATCCCACTATGAAACTTCTACACATATGGAATATCAATCCTAGAATGCATGTAACAATGATGTATACTTTTTTTTACTTGAAAAAACTCCAGTAAAAATGATTTAAACTATTTTATTTCAAATGCATTAAAAATGTACAAAAGCATGTTCCGTCCTCCTCAATTTTTTTTTTGGAATATGCTTATGTACATTTTATGGATTTTAAATAAAATAAAGCTCTATGGAGAAAGAAATTTTTTAACCAACACAGATGCAGAGATCCTTCTTTTTTGGTGGTCAAGCCAAAAATCTATGTGGAACCCCACCACGTGAGTAACAGTGGATCGGTATATACTGTATATGTTATTTCTTCCTGCCAAGGAATTCAGAAGCAGAATTGTGGCAAGGCATAGATCTGGCCAAGGTTACAAAAGAATTTATGGAGTACTCAAGGTTCCTAAGAGCACAGTGGCCTCCATAATCCTTCAATGGAAAAGTTAGGGACGACCACAACTCTTACTTGACCTGGTCGTCCAGCCAAACTAAGCAATCGTGGGAGAAGAGCCTTGGTGATATAGGTAAAGAAGAACCCCAAAATTAAATTGTGGCTAAGCTCCAGAGATGCAGAAGGGAGATTTGAGAAAATTCTACAAAGTCTACTATTACTGCAGCCTCCACAAGTTGGGGCTTTATGGCAGAGTGTGCCGACAGAGGCCTTTCCTCAGTGCAAGACATATGAAAGCCGCATACAGTTTGCAAATAAACACATGAAGGGCTCCCAGACTATGAGAAATAAGATTCTCTCATTTGGTGAGACGAAGATTGAACTTTTTGATATTAATTCTTAGCGGTATGTGTGGAGGAAACCAGGCACTGCTCATCATCTGCCAAATAAAACATGGTGGTGGTAGCATCATGTTATGGTGGCATGGGGACAACTGGTTGTAACTGAAGGAAAGATGAATGCTGCCAAGTACAGAGATATCCTGGATGAAAACCTCTTCCAGAGTGTTCTGGACCTCAGACTGGGCTGAAGGTTCACCTTCCAACAAGATAATGACCCTAAGCACACAGCTGATATAACAAAGCAGCGGCTTCAGTACAACTCTGTGACCATTCCTGATTGGCCCAGCCAGAGCCCGGACCTAAACCCAATTGAACATCTCTGGAGAGACTTGAAAATGGCGTCCACCAATGTTTACTATCCAACCTAAGGGAACTGGAGATGATCTGCAAGAAAGAATGGCAGAGGATCCCTAAATCCAGGTGGGAAATAGTTGCATCATTCCCAAAAAGACTGATGTCTGTACTAGGTGAAACGCTTCTTCTGCTCAAACCAAAAGCTTCTGTTCAAAGGGGCTGAATACTTATGACCACGTGATATTTTAGTTTATTTTATGTTTAATAAATTAGCAAAAATATCTACACTTCTGTTTTTTTGCATCAAGATGGGGTGCAGAGTGTATATTAAAGAGCAAGAAACAAAAAACTTTTTTGATCTTACCAATTGGCTGCAATGAAACAAAAAGTGAAAAATTTAGAGGGATCTGAATACTTTCCGTATCCACTGTAGGTTTACTTAAAATTCAAGGACATAAGTAATGTCAGGATTGCAGGTAGTGGATCCTCTCTACCACCGCTGACACCTGGGACTGGAAGTGGTACCCGGTTTTCACCAGAGCCCGCCGTAAAGCAGGTTGGACTTGCTGTGTCATCGTACCACCAGGTCGTTCCACAGGCACGACTTTGTCCGCGGTGGCAGCCAAGTCGTAGTACAGAATCATCAGGCAAACTCATGGTCGAGGAAAGGCAGGAGGTCGAGACAGGCAGCACAGGATCAGAGTCAGGAACAGTATCAAGGTCACAAAAGGAAATCAGGACAATCACAGAGGGCTTGGAATATAGCTTTCTCTCAGGCATGGAAGCACAAAGATGTGGCAGGGAACACAGGACAGGGCTGAAATTAATCAGCGTAGGCAGCTGGCCAATTATCGGTGCGGGCAATGCAGGGACCACTGCTGGAGCCAGGAAAGGTGCGTTTACTAGCGCTGGGGCACACAGAGGTTTTGGTCGCAGGGGCACCCATAACAAATACAAAACTTAATGGTTCCTTAGACTTTTTTCCAGTTGTTTCTCTGCATGGGGCATTTCAAGGCACATCTCCTACATCTACTCTAGCTGAGATGTTGTCCCTAAAGGGGCAAAACATTGCAAAATTGTCTTATTCCAAAACATCATCAACAACAAATTGGAACCTGCACAGTCTTTACCCGCGTTTAACAATTTTTGCTTGCTGAGGAACAATATTCAAACTTATATAACTCAAACATTTCTTAAAATGGTGTTTCTTGTAAAAGGATCACCTTCTTTCCAGGCTGATTTATGAGGCAGACATATGTCTGCGTGTCTCAGACCTATCATTTTCAGCACACATAAGTATTTTACCTATCACCTCTTGGTAGTTGCCAACTACTCTGCAAATGTAGAATAGAGGTTTCATGTCAGTAGAGGATTCTAACATTCCTGCATTAAGGCTGGCTAACTGTATGGGCAAAATGGACCCCCACCTTTTAGGGTTGTGGGACCAATAATTTACCAATATACATCTATTATAAGTACTGCACTGCTTTCTTGATATGTAAAGTAAAACCTCAACAGCCAGAGTCATGTGATCTCTAACTGTTCATAAACAATCGCCCTGCCAGGACATTATGATAGTATTCATGAATATAAGATCAAGGTACTGGCAGGACAATTGTTTATTTGAAAGAGAGAGATCACATGACTCTCCATCTGCGGCCATTTTATGGTAGTAATGTCTGACAGATGAGGTAACCCCTATAAGGGTCACCCTGTTTACCACAGATATTCCCCTCGTATTCTGATTTGTATAATAGAATCAGTCTTCATACAGTATGCTTGTTTTTACATTGGCTAGTTTATTACTCCTCATGTGGTTAGTCATCAACCCGCAATCTTGCACCCGTAGTCTTATCCCATGCACCATAGATGCAGCCTGAATCAAGTCCATCTTACCCTACAGCATGTTCTGGTGAAAACTTAAAGGGGTTGTTCAATTTTAGCAAATAATCAATATTGTTTGTGTAATGAAAAGTCATACAATTTTCCATTATATTTCTGTATCAAATCCGCTCTGTTTTCTAGATCTCTGCTTGCTGTCATTTAACAGGAAGCCTCTATGTTTACTTCCCGCAGATAAAAACGTGTGTGTGGTTACACAGCTATAACTACTCTCTGTGATATAAGGAGCTTTGTACATGGGTGACATCAACCTACAGAGAAATATAAGAATTTTTTTAATGAAAATATAAAATGTATTACATATCACAAATATGGGAACATTAATTACAGAAATGAGTGCACTGCATTGAAGGCACATACAAACTTCGTAAATATGTCCCCCATAGGACGGCAATGACATGTCCTATCCTTCCCTGTAATAAGGCGGCGTGCACCATATATCTCTATGGTGAGGGGTGGGGGCAAGCAGCGCTCACCTCCTCCTCCTCTCCAGTGCTCCGACGTGTGCCCACCATTCTATGGTACAGTCAGGGCCGGCTCCAGGTTTTAGTGGGCCCCTGGGCGACAGAGCCTTAGTGGGCCCCTCCGTGGACCGCCCTCCAGTGGCCACACTGCGCCCCCTCCCCCTGCGGACACACTGACCCTGGGGACACACTGATCCCCCCCCCCACCTCCCCAGGGACACACTGAACCCCCCCCACCACCACTTGCGGACACACTGAACCCGGACACACTGAACCCCCCCCCCCACCACCACTTGCGGACACACTGAACCCGGACACACTGAACCCGGACACACTGAACCCCCCTGCTGACACAATGACCCCCTCCCTCACCCTGTGGACACACTGACCCCCTCCCTCCCCCTGTGGACACACTGACCCCCTCCCTCCCCCTGTGGACACAATGACCCCCCCTGCTGACACACTAACACCCCCCCCCCCCTCCCTCTCACCCTGTATACACACTGACCCCCCCACGGACACCCTGACTTCCCTCCGGAAAAGAAAAAAGAATGAATTTACCTTTCCTGGTTCCCCCGGAGCAGTGCCTGCAGCTGTCTTCGGCCTGGGCCTCCCGTACGCGCAGGCTCTGAAGCCGGCACATGTGATCCGATGACGTCATCATGTGTGCCGGCTTCAAAGCCGTCGCATACCCTGCGGAGCGCTGCATCGTTGGAACCGGGACAGGTGAGTTTTAGATTCTGCCTCTATGCTGCGCTCCCGCCCAGCGCAGCATAGAGGCAGAAAAGTGATCGATCCCGATGGTGATCAATTGTACCAGTGTCTTATAGCGACACTGGTACAATTGATCCGGGGGCCCGAGTGGGCCCCTCCAGCACCCCGGGGCCCCGGCACTTGCCCGGGTTGGCCGGGTGCTGGCGCCGGGCCTGGGTACAGTGGGCACACATTCGTGTGAATTCGCCCTTATCAAAGTGAAAGAAGAGCAATCAAAGCCACATATGGCATACATACAATTTAAGAATTAGAAGCAAAACATGATGCTAAGGAACACCAGAGTCTACCTGGATGGCTGACACCCCGACTCACTTTTCGACACTCTTTGTCTGGGGGTGACCAACACATGACCATGGACAGGTTTTAATTCAAATAAAATAAACAACAGAAGGACAGCAAGCAGAGATCTAGAAAACATTGATGAATTTATACAGAATGTATACAGAATTGAAAACTTTTATAAAATTTTATTACACAAACAATATCAATTATCTGCTGAAAGTAGACAACCCCTTTAAGGATAAGCCTTAAACTAACTTATTATACTGTAGGTAGCAACAATGTTATGCTGTAGGTACTGTGTGGTACAGTTATTTCACATTGGGATCAGTATGATTAGTTAAACTAAGTATGGCACTATTTTCTTTCAAACGCAATGCTATTATTGTTCCCCGCTTAAAATGGGAGGGAGTAATTATTAAAATATTTTTTTTTTTATTTAAGTGTATTTTATTGTTGAGCATGAGGTTCAGCAGAGAAGATTAACAATTTGAAGGGAACACATTGGGGGTCATTTACTAAGGGCCCGATTCGCATTTTCCCAACGCGTTACCCGAATATTTCCGATTTGCGCCGATTGTACCTGAAGTGGCCCAGGATTTTGGCGCACGCGATCGGATTGTGGCGCATCGGCGCCGGCATGCCCGCGACGGTAATCGGGGGGCGTGGCCGAGCGAAAACCCGAAGGATTCGCATTTTTTTAAAAAATTGTGTCGCGAATTGTGGCAGATTTACTTACCCGGCCCATTCGCGATCCAGCGGCGCGTTCTCTGCGCTGGATTCGGGTCCGGCCGGGATTTATGATGGTAGTTCCTTCGCCGTCCACCAGGTGGCGCCGCTGCGCTGAAGTCAGCTGGAATGCCTCGAAATACACCGGCCTATCCTGGATGAAGGTGAGTGAAATTTGCGCGACACAATTTTTTTTTTAAATGCAGCGGTTTTTGCGAATCCGTCGGGTTTTTGCTCGGCCACGCCCCCCGATTTCCGTCGCGCGCATGCCGGCGCCAATGCTCCACAATCCGATCGCGTGCGCCAAAATCCCGGGGCAATTCAGGTACAATCGGCGCAAATCGGAAATATTCGGGTAACATGTCGGGAAAATGCGAATCGGGCCCTTAGTAAATGACACCCATTATCTTGAAAATGCAGTGCAATCTGCAGCATGTTATATAGCATGAGGGAGAACATTACAGGAATACCTGCTGATGTGTTCATCTTTTAGGGGTAGAAAGGCCTGATCATTACATCAATGATTCCAATCATTCCTACCGATGTCCTTCCAATGCCAGGCCAGTGTCAGGCAATATAAACTAGTAGTGTCCATTGATCTTTAGGTGATTTGTCAAGGAGTATTAGCAGGAGTGATTGGTGAGGAGTAAAGGTTGTCACCTTCTTGAATACACTAGATAGCACCTTGGATGCTGCCTTCGCCCCACTATTATTTGACTTGTCTATTAATCATATAGGCCACAGAATTAAGAGCAATAACTCTATTTTTGCAGGGGACACCAAGCTATGTAGAACAAAGCAGTCAATGGAAGATGTTTATAGGCTGCAGGCTGGCATGGGCATGCAAGTGTTTGGGCATCAACTTGGTAAAGTTGGATACATTTAAGGATAAGTACCTGGGGAGTGCAGACTAAAAACTTGAGGATTAGAGAATGAGTAACAACATGCAATGTTAATCAGCTGATATACATGATAAATTTATATAAATGGTCCATATAAACATATCTAGATAAGTTCTTCCATGTTAAGTCACCTCAAAAGAAAAGGGGGTTGTAACACATGTGCCCATTCTGGCTTCAATCCCAATCACACCAGAACTATGATATCCCATGAAAAGTCTGTGTCTTCCTTACTGTATCCCTTGGCTGCATGTCTCTTATCGGCAGCATTATAGAGGAGTTTTTTTATCATATTTCCTACGGGTGCAGCCGGGTGGATGTATTCGGTGGGGTCCTGTGCAGCATTTATTTCTGCGCCAGGCCCCGTCACACATGAAAATTTGCCAGGTGCGGGGACAGTAACACCCCTAGATACCCATGCTCTCCCATTCAAGCTCCTCTACACCCCCCTGGCGTGAAGGTGATGCAAAGGGGGAAATATTATTACACTGGTGTGGCGCAAAAGCCCTCATGAATACCCCCAAGTGTCTCTGCCAAGTGTCTCTGCCAGAGGTAACTGTGAATCAGGAGCCGATCACAGCAGGGACAGAATCAATGCTTCTTACAGGAAAATTACCTGATTCTTAGGTAACTGTAAAGGATTCTTTTCCCATGTTATATAGGACAAACATGACAGAAATACCTCCTGGGGTGTTCATCTTCTAGGGGATATTTCATGTCTATTTTTCTACTTCAATTTATTTTTTAACCAGTTGAAGGCTGGCCATTTTACCCAGTTCATGACCAGACAATTTTTTTTACATACTGTACATGCAATATTGGAATTATAGGAATGCATGGATACATGAATTACCATCATAATATTACCAGCATATTTTTATTGGTAATACACATAACTTTATATTTACGGTATGCATTTTTTTATTCACAGAAACACATTGAATAGTGTTTTATAGTAGTGCTGGAACCTGGATACTCTTCACTATAGGAGATCTGGCAGTCAATTAACAATACTGTATATCCCCTATAGCAGCTGTACAATGGCTGTGTAGCTATAGACTTTGCAATGATGTTTAAAGCATCACTGACGTTGCTCTAGGTTTAAAGAGGAGCTGTAATTTCTGATGATTTTTGATATTGTGGGGATGGGGCAGTTGTTAACATTTCTCTAATATACTTAATTAACAAATTATCCCTAGGCTATATTCATACGAACGTGTGCCTGCTGTACCGCAGCACAGCGGGCACACTTTGGGGCCCGGGAGAGGAGGGCTGGGTGAGCGCTAATCGCCCCCGCGCCTCTCCATAGAGAAACATGGTACAAAGCGCCGTATTACGGGGAAGATAGGACATGTCTGTGTGCCCATTGCCAGCCCATGGGGGACATTGCCAGCCCATTTTCAATCATCAAGCTGAAAGTGAAAGGGGTTACTCCTCACTACCAGAGGTTTTTAATTAAACACAGGGAAATTAGATGTGAGCTCATACAGCCTCCATAGACACACAAGGGGATATTTATAAAAAAAACGGGTGCACAAGCACCAGCGTATGAAAGCCCTGCCGCTGCATTTTTGCAGCGCGATACATCAAGAGGCTCTGGCTGCTGCTGCGGCCTTTATTCTATGCCAGACATGGTGCAGAGGCCCTCATAAATACGCCCCATAGTGTACATGCTGTAATACGCATCTAAATGGGAGGGGTAGCATGAACAAAGCAAAATGTAAAGTGTATTAGGAAATTTTTAATACATCTTCCCATACACAAATAATATATTAAAAATTATTACTTTATGACTATTACGCTTTATAGTCAGGTGTTCAGCACAAGGTCAAATTTTATTATAATCTGTCACACAATGGTCACACCATTGGTCTACAGCATTATCTGTACTATTATTATTTTTATGTATATGTCTGTCTTATCTTGGTATACCTTAATGGTGTGGAGGAAAGGAAAATGGCATGAGGAGACATAGCACACACAGGCTTCAGCTCCTCTCCTCCGGGACTCACTACACTCTGCTGACAGGGAGCCTGGTAATGTAAATTTAACCATTACAAACTACTGATATTATGATAGAATGCTGACAAAGGCAGCTTTAAAATCAATCAGCATAACATAGACTTTTGAAACCTGTCACCAGCTAAAAATCACATTCCTGATTACAGGATTCACTATAGGGCTATAGTGGTGAAGAGAACTCTCTAAGTCTCTATGTCTATAAACATAGAGACTGCAAGTAGACAGATGGATGAAAATTCACATTGGAGTACAGTGTCAATAAATGATGAAGATGGAGACATATTATTTAAGCAAAGTACTAGAACCCATCATATCACAAAGTCAGTTTATGGAGTAAAGAGAAATTGTGCTTTTGATTAAGAAGCTGTAAAAGTTCTGAAGATAACGGTTCAAACAAAATGTAATACATTATGCTTTCTTGGGAATGAAAGAAAATAAGGATAATAGAATGTGGAGGTAAGCATTGAGTAGTGGAAAAGTAAAAGTATAAAAGGTAGCAGAAAAGGTAACATAGTTGCTAGTTGTATGGAAAAGTATGGGGAAAATTCAGAATATTCCTTGTTCCTTGTTTGATCTGTAAGATTTATGCCTGATCTGGACTGAAATTTATTTGCCACTTTTTGAACTTGATTTTTGCCAAAATTGCACCATTTTTATAAAGAGCCAGGATCCATCTAAAAGCCCAGAGGTAAGATTTTTCTGACCTTTGTGGCATGGAGAAAGGGGGGGGCAGACTTTACTTCCCAATGCAGAAGCACCTTTGCAACACCAAATAAGACAAAAATGCATGTTTAGCTTCCAATTTCTCTTCCCAAGGTTTGGACATCCCTGGGAAAATTTTCCATCTGGCACCATTGTCCTGCCTTGGATGTGCACCATGCAATGTCCTGCATCCAGTTACATTATAGTTGTCAAGTGATGGCAGAAGTAACATGGGATTTATGTTAAAGGACATCTATAATTCTTTCCAGGAAATCGATTTATTGTATCTTATGTACTCCTTACTGGAAATTGTGTCAATGCCATCCACCCATAGACAATTTGCATCTCATGTATCGGACCATACATGTTTTGCAGGTTTCCATTTTATGTTTTTCAGTTTGCTTCATTTTCTATGCAGCTTGATGAATCACAATGTCAATATGAATGGGAAGCGATAGATATTTGCCTGTTCATTCATCCGGGTTTGGTGAGATACATTGTGATTTTTTTTTTCTTCATGCAAATTCCTGACAACCAGTGTGAACATGAGCAACTGACTAAATAAACATAAAGTATAAATCAAAAGTTACCCGGATGCCATTTGCTGTGATAGATTATTTTAAAGCATCAAATAAAAATTTGTGCAAAGTCTTAGAATTTACCTGCAAAAGATCCTTACATAGGTGCTCAGCGCTGGTATGTTCATTGATGTAAAACCCTTGACTTCACCAGTGTGAACAGAACTAGTGACTGACACAGGCACCAAACTTAACTCAGATAATGAGAGATAAGTAGTCATTTTTATCTTTTTCTTCATACAGTAAAGAAAAGGAATCCCTGCATCATAGTGGTACATGGAGTCCCTGCTTCCAAGCAGAACAGCAGCAATGAATTGTAATAATAATTATAGGACAGCACTGCTGTTCTTTGGGAAAGAAGGAACTTACTGCATCCAATCCCCGATACTGCGGTCAGTCCATGATAGCGGACCAGTACTCAATCCATGATTCACAGCCTAACCACCGGTCCTTGGCCAAACTATAACAAAAAACCTCTTTCAATCAGCAGCTATACTACTATGTAGCTATTCTCACCTGATTGATAGATGTCTAAATACAGGTTCATTTATTAGGACCTTCCTCCTATAACATCATGGCTTATCTGCATCCTGCTGAGAACTGGCAGCTGTCAGAGTGATATGGCACACTTAACCACCAACATATCCATATGGTTCGGAGGTTTAGTGTCCCAAATCACCCTGACAGGTTCTCTTTAAAGAAAATCTACCATCAGAATCAAGCATGATAAAACAAATACACTTACAAATAGATTCAAGCACTGTGCCTGGGGTAAACTTTTTAAATTTCTTATCCATGGCCTCCTTCCCTCTAAAATCATGAAATAATTCTAAAATTATGCTAATGAGCCAGAAGGGTTCTGAGGCATTACCAGAGCCCATCCATGCTGCAGCTTCAAAGGCTGTTACAATGTGCAGGAGCAGAGGGGGAGGAGAGACGTGCTCCTGAGCAATGTAACAGCCCTAGAAAACCCAACACAGGGGGCTCTGGTAACACCCCCAAGAGTCCTTCAGGGTCATTAGCATTGTAAAAGTTGATATCAGAGAAGGAGATCATGAATAACAATTGTAAGAAGATTATTGAAGTCACAGTGCTTAAATCTATGAGTAAGTGTCCCTGGTTCATCATGCTTGATTTTGATGGTAGATTTCCTTTCCTTGGCAGGGGCGGACTGGGAATTTAAAATGGCCCTGGAAAAAACTGGAAAAGTAGCCCCATTCTGTGGGTGGGGGTCAAAACAAGTAGGCGTGGCCTTGTGATGTGGGTGGAGTTACTAAACTCCATACAAACTGTTAATAGATGGTCTAAATCAACATGTACACTGCAGAGAAAGAGACTCATACTGCCTCCTTGTAAAGGAATAACACTTTTATTTTAAAAGCACACAACTTAATACTGCCATATATGTACACTAAAAACATACTACAATACCTTCTCCAATAAACAAGAATGTAACTACTATAATACTACTGCCCCTAAGTAAAATATATTGTAATACTGCCCCCTATGTACAAGAATATAACTACTATAATACTGCCCCCTATGTACAAGAATATAACTACTATAATACTGCCCCCTATGTACAAGAATTGACTACTATAATACTGCCCCCAATGTAAGAGAATATAACTACTATAATACTGCCCCCTATGTACAGGAATATAACCACTATAATACTGCCACCTATGTACAAGAATATAACTACTATAATACTGCCCCCAATGTAAGAGAATATAACTACTATAATACTGCCCCCTATGTACAGGAATATAACTACTATAATACTGCCACCTATGTACAAGAATATAACTACTATAATACTGCCCCCTATGTACAGGAATATAACTACTATAATACTGTCCCCTATGTACAAGAATATAACTACTATAATAATGCACCCTATGTACAAGAATATAACTCCTATAATACTGCCTCCTATGTACAGGAATATAACTACTATAATACTGCCCCCTATGTACAAGAATATAACTACTATAATACTGCCCCTATGTACAAGAATATAACTACTATAATACTGCCCCTATGTACAAGAATATAACTACTATGATACTGCCCCTATGTACAAGAATATAACTACTATAATCCTGCCCCCTATGTACAAGATTATAACTACTATAAGACTGCCCCTATGTACAAGGATATAACTACTATAATAGTGCTGCCTATGTACAAGAATATAACTACTATAATACTGCCCCCAATGTACGAGAATATAACTACTATAATCCTGCCCCCTATGCACAAGAATATAAAAATAAAACTCCTATAATACTGCCCCCTATGTACAAGAATACAACTACTACAACACTGCCACCTGTGTACAGGAATATAACTACTATAATACTGCCATCCTATGTACAAGAATATAACTACTATAATACTGCCCCCTATGTACAAGAATATAACTACTACAACACTGCCCCCTATGTACCGAAATATAAAAATATAACTCCTATTATCCTGCCCCCTATGGACGAAAATATAACTCCCATAATACTGCCCCCTATGTACAAGAATATAACTACTACAACACTGCCCCCTATGTACAGGAATATAACTACTATAATACTGCCCCCTATGTACAAGAATATAACTACTATAATACTGCCCCCTATGTACAAGACTATAACTACTATAATACTGCCCCTATGTACAAGAATATAACTACTATAATACTGCCCCTATGTACAGAAATATAACTACTACAACACTGCCCCCTATGTACAAGAATATAACTACTATAACACTGACCCCTATGTACAGGAATATAGCTACTATTACTAGTAGCCAGCACCCCCCCCCCCCCAGTACAATACAACCTGCCAGCCCACAGCCCCAGTATACAGCCTACCAGCACATATCCCCAGTATACAGCCTGCCAGCCCATATCCCCAGTATACAGCCCCTGCCCCAGTATACAGCCTGCCAGCCCATAGCCCCAGTATACAGCCCCTGCCCCAGTATACAGCCTGCCAGCCCATAGCCCCAGTATACAGCCCCTGCCCCAGTATACAGCCTGCCAACCCATAGCCCCAGTATACAGCTTGCCAACCCATATCCCCAGTATACAGCCCCTGCCCCAGTATACAGCCAGCCAGCCCATAGCCCCAGTATACAGCCCCTGCCCCAGTATACAGCCTGCCAGCCCAAAGCCCCAGAATACAGCCTGCCATCCCACAGCCCCAGTATACAGCCTACCAGCCCACAGCCCCAGTATACAGCCTGCCAGCCCATAGCCCCAGTATACAGCCTGCCAGCCCGTAGCCTCAGTATACAGGCCCTGCCCCAGTATACAGCCAGCCAGCCCAAAGCCCCAGTATACAGCCCCTGGACCAGTATACAGCCTGCCAGCCCACAGCCCCAGTATACAGCCTGCCAGCCCATAGCCCCAGTATACAGCCTGCCAGCCCATAGCCCCAGTATACAGCCTACCAGCCCATATCCCCAGTATACAGCCAGCCAGCCAACCCATAGCCCCAGTATACAGCCCCTGCCCCAGTATACAGCCTGCCAGCCCATAGTCCCAGTATACAGCCTGCCAGCCCATAGCCCCAGTATACAGCCAGCCAGTCCATAGCCCTAGTATACAGCCCTGGCCCCAGTATACAGCCTGCCAGCCCATAGCCCCAGTGTACAGCCCCTGCCCAAGTGTACAGCCCCTGCCCCAGTGTACAGCCTGCCAGCCCATAGCCCCAGTGTACAGCCCCTGTTCCAGTGTACAGCCCCTGCCCAAGTGTACAGTCCCTGCCCAAGTGTATAGCCCCTGCCCCAGTGTACAGCCCCTGCCCCAGTGTACAGCCTGCCAGCCCATAGCCCCAGTGTACAGCCCCTGTTCCAGTGTACAGCCCATGCCCCAGTGTACAGCGCCAGCCCCCGGTATACAGCGCCAGCACAGTACATAAAAATAAAAACACATGAACTCACCTCTCCGACGCTCTGACGCTGCTCCCCTGCTTGATCCTAGTCCGTCCGCGGTGACAGCTCCATACAGGCCGGTGTCGCACAGACCATGACGTCAGCCGCTTGCCGACGTCATGGTCTGTGCGACGCCGGCGCGTACGTTGTTGTCACCGCGGCCGGACTGGGATCAAGCAGGGGAGCAGCGTCAGAGCGTCAGAGAGGTGAGTTCATGTGTTTTTATTTTTCCACCGGCCCCACCAGTCCCAGACCGGCCCCGGACCGGCCCTAAACTAATCGGCCCACCGGGATTTCTCCCGGGGGGTCTTATGGCCAGTCCGCCCCTGCATACAAGTATAATAATGCATTAATGCTCCTTTATTATTAGCTCAATTCTTGGTTCAATGTGCTCTTATTGTGCTCCCCTGAAACTGCTCTTGTGAAAGGTGTTTGAATGATGAGGCAATAAAAATATCTTCCTTCTTAGAGGAAATTATAGGAAATTGCTTGACTTTTCTCTTTTCCATGAAATTCTCCTGTTGCAGTTTCACGGAAACCCATTCCCCATCGTTTCAGGCTACTCTAGGACTATGATTTGTCTCATCTAGTGCAAATGGAGACACAGAGGACGCCTGAGTAATAAACCTCTGAACATGCTGAAGAAAATAGTTATTTTAGACCACATAACTCCACATCAATACCAAACTAAACTGAGCTCATAAGATGCAATAAATCACACAATAACAATACCATAATAGAGCGGCTGACATATTGCTGAAATAGATAACCTGCTACTGAAAAGGACGGCCGTTTCCTGCCTGTCAATAGGTTTCCTATATGTCAGCGTAGATACAAAATATCAGGCTCTGTTTCTGCTTAGCGGCAAAGGATCACATTGTCTTTAAGTCCAAACTGAAACTGGAAACCTCTATACGGCATAGGTACAACAGGCATGAAACCTGAACGCACTATCTTAAGAATACCACCTGTGCTGTACTCCATAGCTCACATGCACCCGGATAACAAGAGCTCTCTTTCCCAGGTGTCTTTTCCATTAATAATTTACCTGTGAGTTCAAACCTGATCCCAGACCTTCTGCTGTGTTTATTGACGTAATTAGTCAAATACGTTTGTTACCACCTTAATCTGCATATAAAGGGCCAAATCCCATGTCGCTGCCTCTTCTACCGCTGACCTCTCCATCTGCAAAAGGGAAATCAATTTAAAACTCAGTCCTCATTAACAGTTGCTTTATAGCACTTACATATTCTGAAGCGCTGTACAAATGTTGTCACTTAAGTGCATCTCTCTCAAAGTACTTATCATCTAATTTTCTTATCTAGGCCCAATTTCCAAGGAACCATTACCCTTACAGGATTCAAAGCCAGGACCCCATTGCTGAAATACAAGAGTGTTGAGTAGAGATGGGTGGATATATCTCCTATTTGTTCTTGTCTTCTCTGCATTGTCTCCAGCTATCACATAGGTCATCAGTTCTTCCTCATAGATTGTAAGCTCTGACGAGCAGGGTCCTCATTCTTACAGTTCTATCTTATCATTTTATTACCCTGTATTGTCTTAAAGAGATCCTGTCACCAGGGAATCCTCTGTGTAGTCCTAGGGGTTGGGCTTTGGTGTGGATGCATTTCAAAAACAACATATGTCTTGTCTGTGCTGCAGCCATCTTAGCTCTCAGCCCCCACCTTTGTGCTACAGCTCCTCCCTCCCCCACTGATTTCAGCTCACCAGGCTGTGAGCTCTGCGATGGAGCAGGAGGGAGGAGCTGTACAGAAGCACGAAGTTTGGGGCTGAGAGCTGCGCAGTCTGCAGCACAGACAAGTCACATGTTGTTTTTTGAAATACATCCAAACCAAAGCCCAACCCCTGGGACTACTCAGAGGATTTTCTGTCAGGGTGCAAGGTAATGCAAATGCTTCGAGAAGGCAGAAATGTAGATTTGCAATGCAGCTGTAATGGGCTTTTGCTACCTGTCTTTAGGGAAAATTAGGTCCCTGGTGACAGTTTCTCTTTAATTTGTCTGTACTGTATATGTACTCTATGATCTGTAAATCACTGCAGAATATGATGGTGCTATATAAAGATTTCTCATTATTAATACCATCAAATTAAGGTAAAGAAAACCCATTTAATACACTTTTTCTACCTAGGGCCTAAAACATTGCGAGTCAGTCCGATAAGGGTCAAAAGCCACAGTGGCCACGCTGCCAGCGTTGGAATTAGGTAACTGTAAAAAATTAGTTTTTTTTTTTTATATTCAGTTTATGGAATTCATTTAACCTTTTAAGGGAGTCGGACAGGCAATGTTCACATATGTCATAGAAAAGAACCAAAGTGTTTGGGTGGGAAACTACTGGTCAGCATTAACTGCCATGGGCTTTGTGCTCTATGAATATTGTAGTCCCTATGAGTCTGGATTCACTTCCTACATGTGATACTAGGATCAAGCTTCTTAAGGGGATTGAAGGATGTGTCCCTTCTGACGGCTTTCAATCTGCGGTTTCAGGACCTATGGAGGACCTTCAAAGGCCCTGAAATGGCTCCTGTGTACATGTGTATTGATAGAAAGAACAAATGTACAAGGATTTCATGGGTGAAGGTCCTTCTCAGTATAAAATTTGGTGGGTGATTTGGGTGGCCAATACTATGCCAATACTATGCACTACTGAGCATTGTTGTTTTATTGTATGTTGCATAAAAAACACAAATAAATAAAAGCACATGAAAGAGTCTTTATTATAGTGTTGTCCACAGGCAATATATACAGATGTATCAAAATTTGTTTATTAAGGATTTTAATGTCTAGAAATGGGGTGTCCATATTTTGGTGAAGCATAATTGTAAGATGTATATCAGCTCGGCTGGAGTATAAAATAATATAATTCGCAGCAGATAATATACTTGTGGTGCATTTACGTGCTGGCTTTTATATCATTTAGCATTAGTGAATCAATATTTTACATTTTGTCCTCATGACAGCCTGAATGCATCCTGTGTGCAGGTCCCTGCAGGACACAACTGGAACGGACTAGAGATGTAAAATGCATTTTTTGTGGGAAAGGACAGTGAATGTAATTATATAATTGCCTTTGGTTAAAAATGGGAGTGAGTACAAGCTTTAAGGCTGCCTGCCAATCTAATGCATGGTGTTTAGTTTCATCCAGCAAATGTCTTCTAGCTGAAACATGCACCAGCCAACAAATTCTGCTTCAATGCTGCCTTCTGTTGGCCAGGAGCTGAATTACAATTCTCACTGCTTTGTACAGTAAACAGGCAGCAAATTTATTACCATACTATAGACCCTTTAAATGTGTCCAGTTTGGGTGTTTGCTTCTATGTCAATGTAAGAGAATTTAGCCATTGTCTTTCCTTCTATCAGTGTTCAGAGTGCTCGGTTTCATCCGATATTGACCTCTAGTCCGTAGATATCTGCATTGCTTTAGAATTTTTTTGCCTTTCTCTCTTTCCTCTTCAGGCAACACTGCAGGCTTCTGGCAAGGTTGTTCTCAGTGTTTCTTAGGTTAATACCAGAGACCTTTGGGCAGAGTTGAACCAGCGCAAGCAGTGGCGTAACTAGAAGCTGAGGGGCCCTAGTGCAAAGTCTGTGCCAGGCCCC
Source organism: Engystomops pustulosus (assembly GCF_040894005.1). Lineage (NCBI taxonomy): Eukaryota > Metazoa > Chordata > Amphibia > Anura > Leptodactylidae > Engystomops > Engystomops pustulosus. The sequence continues at coordinate 51,581,936 of NC_092417.1, forward strand.
CGACTATAATGTATATTTTATAGTTATATCTTCTCATATGGGAAAGTGACACCATAAGGGCCCGGATGTGACCGCAACCTTTGCACCCCCTGAAGTTACGCCCCTGTACGCAAGTGTAACAGCATATCTAAGGTGTAAAGGGTCTGTACAAGTTTAGAAAAATAGGACTTCTTTTTTCTATATACAGCACCACATCATGGAGAGGTGTAACACTGCTCACGTTAAAAAAATACATACGTCCCCATAGCCGCATGGAATGGCCCGGTGAGCACAACGGGCGATCACCATACCATTCTGTATCCGCTAAAAGATAGAGCATGCTCTATCTTTGGCTGTATTTACAACCAAGCGGCATTATTTTCGGTGAAGAGAGGAGGGGTCAACCCTCCTCCTCTCCAGCGCGGCTCACGTATGCCGGCCTGGCTATGGCCAAGTGGGCATAAGTTTGTGTAAATGTAGTGGTCCATTCAATAAGCCAGTTGCTGAATACTGACAATGCTGCTTCTAGCATACACATCACATATTACATCAGAGTTCATTGTAATACGTCAGTCTTATCGTCACCCGCATTCTCCTACAATTCTGTATTACCCAGCCATAGACATGTACATATTGCTGTATGGTGTCTTCTTATATTACTCATTTTGTCAAGAATCTTTGGGAAGGAGCAGCTGTACCTCGTACTATAGTAGGGACAGACAGTCCCTTTGTGCAACATGTGCAGCTTTAAAGGGACCCAGTAGGTAAGAGGGGACACACTGTCGCTCGCATCACTTCTTACTATCTATTATAATGTATCAAAATGCCTGATCTAATGAATATTACGGCTAGCAATTACTTAAAGATTGTTAGTGAAAAATAAGAATGCTTCACTATGTAAAGTTACTTGTAGAATGTTGTAAAGCTTCTGTTCTTCTAATCAGCTTCTATTGGCGGTTTCTGCTTTCCAGGAATCCTTCACCCTCTCTGATACAAATAGTCTCTATTACTCTTTCTAATGATATTCCGGTCTTAACATCTCACCTCCAACAATATATGGTGAGAATATGACTCTTATCGTAGACTTCACTAGTTGTCATGTCTATTTATACCCACAAACAAAGTGTATTCCAGGAACCTCTTGTTGTAGGACTTTGATGGTAGATAAGTGCGAGTAATATCAGTGTGGGATAAGTGACTGGGATAGGCAAACATGTTGATAGACCTCACAGTCCTCCTCGAATGCTTTTGGTCAATGTGTTCCTATTACTAATGATATTGAATTAGCTTTAATAGAGGATGAATACACCTTTAGGGCTTCATATTTAAATTAATATAATGCATTTATCTTTCATTGTATTTAAATTTAATGTAATGTAATTTTCTTTAATACAATTCATACATAATACAAGACATATTCAGAGCCATAGGCTTCACCATTGGACACTACTTGAATTGAATCAAATCTCACCTTCACTTTTTAGAACATACATTTTATATTTGGTCACAGAAGTGGATTATAATAGAATTTCATTGACCATTTTGTTATATAATTTAATTGTTTACGGAATTGATTATCAGGCGATATCTGTTGATATTGATGGTACTCTGTGCTATGCATTGGGTATCCAGTGTTTGCAGCTATAAACTTAAAATTTCTTGAGGCATCTGTTTTTCCAGATCTCCTCAAAGTAGAATTTCCTTTTTCGTTTGTTGGGCCCTCCAAATGATTTTAGTAAGGCTGCATTCACACTATGTCGCACAGCGGGCATAGATCGGCGCCGGGAAGAGGAGGAGGGGATGAGCGCCACTCACTCTCGCCACTCTCCATAGTAATATATGGCGCACGGCGCCGTATTCCAGTGGAAAATAGGACATGTCTTTAATGACCTTTTCGTTTCTTTCACAGCAGTCCACAAAGTTCCCAATTATTTCCCTACATTATTAGCCATTGTTGCCAATACAGCCAACGATTACTGAATCATTGGAAAATTTTTGAAGGTGGCAGGAGCTTGAGTTTAAGTGTCTAAAATCTGATGTTTAAAGGGTAAAAAGAAATGGGGACCATGCCTGGTGGTTCCCCCCTGTTCCGTACAAATATATGGGATTGCACTAGAGATGAGCGAACACTAAAATGCTCGGGTACTCGTTATTCGAGACGAACTTTTCCCGATGCTCGAGTGCTCGTCTCGAATAACGAACCCCATTGAAGTCAATGGGAGACTCGAGCATTTTTCAAGGGGACCAAGGCTCTGCACAGGGAAGCTTGGCCAAACACCTGGGAACCTCAGAAAAGGATGGAAACACCACGGAAATGGACAGGAAACAGCAGGGGCAGCATGCATGGATGCCTCTGAGGCTGCCTAATCGCACCATTATGCCAAAATTATGGGCAACAGCATGGCCATGACAGAGTGACAGAATGAAGCTAGATAGCATCTAAAACATCCAATAATTGACCCTGACACTATAGGGGACGGCATGCAGAGGCAGCGGCAGCAGGCTAGAGAGTGTCATGGCGACATACCCTAAATGGACTCAGGCTTCAAACCAATGGGTGGCAGAGAGGAACCAAAGGAGGTGAGCAAGAAGCGCTCAAATAATATCGGTACATGATAAAAGTTTGCCAGTATATTTTGTGGATTACACAGCAGGGTGGCGACAAAGTTAACATGGAAGCCATGAAAACAACCCAAAATTCTGCCTGACACAGCTCGTTTGATAAGGGGACCATGTATGGAGGCAGTGAACTAGTAGTAGATTAAAGGTGCTGCAGTTAAAACTATGTTAGTTGGATCTTGGCATGGAGCTGGCGCTCCGCTGCCAGGCGAGCTTTCGCCAATCCAAGCCCCTGTCTATAGGCTACTCCCCAAACAGCACTTCTAAGAACCTTTTGTATAAGATCAAGTGTAGTAGCGTTCTTATAAGTTTGGGATATGGCGGGTGAGGGGAATGTAAACAGCTGCGCAAGAAGCGCTGAAATAATATCGGTTAATCATAAAAGTTTGCCAGTATATTTTGTGGATAACACAGCAGGGTGGCGACAAAGTTAACAACTTTGATGTGGAATCCATGAAAACAACCCAAATTTCTGCCTGACACACCTCGTTTGATAAGGGGAGGATGTATGGAGGCAGCTATATGGACGACTTTTGGAGGTAGCAATGGAGACAACGTGTGGAGGCTGCTATGGAGACAATTTAATTTGGATAGTGCCTGTATGTGGCAGTCCCAAAAAGTTTTCAAACCAGAGGAGCAGGTAGGTGTCCCTCCAGAAAAATGGAATAGATTGAGTGCATGTATGTGGCAGTCCCAAAAAGTTTTCAAACCAGAGGAGCAGGTAGGTGGCCCTCCAGAAAAATGGAATAGATTGAGTGCCTGTATGTGGCAGTCGCAAAAAGTTTCCAAACCAGAGGAGCAGGTAGGTGTCCCTCCAGAAAAATGGAATAGATTGAGTGCCTGTATGTGGCAGTCCCAAAAATGTTTCAAACCAGAGGAGCAGGTAGGTGGCCCTCCAGTAAAATGGAATAGATTGAGTGCCTGTATGTGGCAGTCCCAAAAAGTTTTCAAACCAGAGGAGCAGGTAGGTGTCCCTCCAGAAAAATGGAATAGATTGAGTGCCTGTATGTGGCAGTCCCAAAAATATTTCAAACCAGAGGAGCAGGTAGGTGGCCCTCCAGTAAAATGGAATAGATTGAGTGCCTGTATGTGGCAGTCCCAAAAATTTTTTAAAACAGAGGACCGGGTAGGTGGCCCTCCAGAAAAATGGAATAGATTGAGTGCCTGTATGTGGCACTCACAAAAATTGTTACAAACAGAGGACCGGGTAGGTGGCCCTCCAGAAAAATTAAATGCATAAAGTACTATAGCAAGAGCCAGTGGGCCCTGTCAAAAAATAGCCAGTTTCCTCTGCTTTACTGTACAAAGAGGAGGAGAAGGAGGAAAATGAGGAGGAGGAGGAGTGGATCAATTATTCAGGTTGAGCTTCCTTCACCTGGTGGAGATTGGAAATTCTGAGAAATCCAGCCTTTATTCATTTTAATAAGCGTCAGCCTGTCAGCGCTGTCAGTCGACAGGCGTGTACGCTTATCTGTGATGATGCCACCAGCTGCACTGAAAACCCGCTCGGACAAGACGCTAGCGGCAGGGCAGGCAAGAACCTCCAAGGCGTACAGCGCCAGTTCGTGCCACATGTCCAGCTTTGAAACCCAGTAGTTGTAGGGAGCTGTGTGATCATTTAGGACGATGGTATGGTCAGCTACGTACTCCCTCACCATCTTTCTGTAAAGATCAGCCCTACTCTGCCGAGACTGGGGACAGGTGACAGTGTCTTGCTGGGGTGACATAAAGCTGGCAAAAGCCTTGTAAAGCGTACCCTTGCCAGTGCTGGACAAGCTGCCTGCTCGCCTACTCTCCCTCGCTACTTGTCCCGCAGAACTACGCACTCTGCCGCTAGCGCTGTCAGAAGGGAAATACTGTTTCAGCTTGTGCACCAGGGCCTGCTGGTATTCATGCATTCTCACACTCCTTTCCTCTGCAGGGATGAGAGTGGAAAGATTTTGCTTGTACCGTGGGTCCAGGAGAGTGAACACCCAGTAATCGGTGCTGGAATAAATTCTTTGAACGCGAGGGTCACGGGATAGGCAGCCTAGCATGAAATCTGCCATATGCGCCAGAGTACCAACGCGTAAGAATTCACTCCCCTCACTGGCCTGACTGTCCATTTCCTCCTCCTCCAACTCCTCCAACTCCTCTTCTTCTGCCCATACACGCTGAACAGTGAAGGACTCAACAATGGTCCCCTCTTGTGTCTCGTCAACATTCTCCTCCTCTTCCTCCTCATCCTCCTCCACCTCCTCCGATATGCGCTGAGAAACAGACCTGAGGGTGCTTTGGCTATCAACAAGGGAATCTTCTTCCCCCGTCTCTTGTGACGAGCGCAAAGCTTCCGACTTCATGCTGATCAGAGAGTTTTTCAACAGGCCAAGCAGCGGGATGGTGAGGCTGATGATGGCGGCATCGCCACTGACCATCTGTGTTGACTCCTCAAAGTTACTCAGCACCTGACAGATATCAGACATCCACGTCCACTCCTCATTGTAGACTTGAGGAAGCTGACTGACCTGACTACCACTTCTGGTGGAAGTTGACATCTGGCAGTCTACAATCGCTCTGCGCTGCTGGTAAACTCTGGATAACATGGTCAGTGTTGAATTCCACCTCGTGGGCACGTCGCACAACAGTCGGTGAGCGGGCAGTTGGAGGCGGCGCTGCGCTGCCCTGAGAGTGGCAGCATCTGGGCTGGACTTCCTGAAATGCGCACAGATGCGGCGCACCTTCGTGAGCAAATCAGACAGATTGGGGTATGTCTTGAGGAAACGCTGAACTATCAGATTTAACACATGGGCCAGGCATGGCACATGTGTCAGTCTGCCGAGTTGCAGAGCCGCCACCAGGTTACGGCCGTTGTCACACACAACCATGCCTGGCTTCAGGTTCAGCGGTGCCAGCCACAGATCAGTCTGCGCCGTGATGCCCTGTAATAGCTCTTGGGCGGTGTGCCTTTTGTCGCCTAGGCTCAGCATTTTGAGCACCGCCTGCTGTCGCTTAGCGACGGCACTGCTGCTGTGCCTAGAGCTACCGACTGATGGCGCCGTGCCCACGGATGGTAGTTCGGAGGAGGAGGTGGAGGAGGGGTGGGAGGAGGAGGCATAGTAGGCCTGAAACACCTGGACCGAGGTAGGCCCCGCAATCCTCGGCGTCGGCAGTATATGACCAGCCCCAGGGTCAGACTCGGTCCCAGCCTCCACCAAGTTAACCCAATGTGCCGTCAGCGATATATAGTGGCCCTGCCCGGCAGCACTCGTCCACGTGTCCGTGGTCAGGTGGACCTTGTCAGAAACGGCGTTGGTCAGGGCACGGGTGATGTTGTCTGACACATGCTGGTGCAGGGCTGGGACGGCACATCGGGAAAAGTAGTGGCGGCTGGGGACCGAATACCGAGGGGCGGCCGCCGCCATGAGGTTGCGAAAGGCCTCGGTCTCTACTAGCCTATAGGGCAGCATCTCCAGGCTAAGCAATCTGGAGATGTGCACATTAAGGGCTTGGGCGTGCGGGTGGGTTGCACTATATTTGCGTTTCCGCTCCAGCGTCTGGGGTATGGAGAGCTGAACGCTGGTGGATGCTGTGGAGGATCGTGGAGGCGACGATGGGGTTTTTGTGGCAGGGTCCTGGGCAGGGGGCTGACTATCAGCTGACACAGGGGAAGGAGCAGCGGTGTGCACGGCCGGAGGTGAACGGGCTTGTTGCCACTGAGTGGGGTGTTTAGCATTCATATGCCTGCGCATACTGGTGGTAGTTAAGCTAGTAGTGGTGGAACCCCTGCTGAGCCTGGTTTGGCAAATGTTGCACACCACAGTCCGTCGGTCATCCGGTGTTTCCTTAAAGAACCTCCAGACTTCTGAAGATCTAGCCCTCGCCGCAAGAGCCCTCGCCACGGGAGCTTCACTAGTTGACACATTTGGCGCTGATGCACCAGCTCTGGCCCTGCCTCTCCGTCTGGCACCACCACTGCCTCTTCCAACCTGTTCTGGTCGAGGACTCTCCTCCGTCTCAGAAGCACTGTGTTCACCCGGCCTCTCAACCCAGCTTGGGTCTGTCACCTCATCATCCTCCGATCCCTCAGTCTGCTCCCCCCTCGGACTTCCTGCCCTGACAACAACTTCCCCACTGTCTGACAACCGTGTCTCCTCATCGTCGGACACCTCTTTACACACTTCCACTACGTCAAGAAGGTCATCATCACCCACAGACTGTGACTGGTGGAAAACCTGGGCATCGGAAAATTGCTCAGCAGCAACCGGACAAGTGGTTTGTGACTGTGGGAAGGGTCCAGAAAACAGTTCCTCAGAGTATGCCGGTTCAAATGGCAAATTTTCCTGGGAGGGGGCAGACTGGGGGGGAGGAGGCTGAGGTGCAGGAGCTGGAGGAGTGGCGATTTCGGTGACATGGGTGGACTGCGTGGAAGACTGACTGGTGGACAAATTGCTCGAAGCATTGTCAGCAATCCACGACATCACCTGTTCGCACTGTTCTGGCCTCAACAGTGCTCTACCACGAGTCCCAGTAACTTCAGACATGAACCTAGGGAGTGTAGCTCTGCGGCGTTCCCCTGCTCCCTCATAAGCAGGTGGTGTCTCACCCCGGCCAGGACCACGGCCTCTGACCCCTGCAGTAGTTGGACGCCCACGTCCCCGCCCTCGTCCTCTACCCCTAGCCCTCGGGTTAAACATTTTTAAAATGAGAGTTATAGCTTTAATTTTTTTTTAACTTTTTTTTGTGTTTTTTTTTTTTTTGTGTTTTTGAGTTTTTAAAACCAAACAATGCTATCCTATTGCTATGGCTATTTTCTAGCCAAGTATGAAAGCACACTACTATGCCAGATGAGATGACGCTGAGTTATTAAACAAAATAAACGTAAAATAAAAAAGGACAAATGGCAGACTGTGCCTAATTGAAATCCAACCCCTACTAAATTTTCCCACTTCGGTCTTTGCAATGGATATGTGCGTCACTAAGCGCAAAACACAGCGGTCGCAAGTCTCACTACAAATTGCTCACAATTGGCTAGTAGATGCACTGCAGCAAGTACAGCCACCAGCAGATCAACCAGAAATCAAATATATAACGCTACTGTAGGCGTAAGCCGTTTGGATTCTCCTATGGCTATTTTCTAGCCAAGTATGAAAGCACACTACTATGCCAGATGAGATGACGCTGAGTTATTAAACAAAATAAACGTAAAATAAAAAAGGACAAATGGCAGACTGTGCCTAATTGAAATCCAACCCCTACTAAATTTTCCCACTTCGGTCTTTGCAATGGATATGTGCGTCACTAAGCGCAAAACACAGCGGTCGCAAGTCTCACTACAAATTGCTCACAATTGGCTAGTAGATGCACTGCAGCAAGTACAGCCACCAGCAGATCAACCAGAAATCAAATATATAACGCTACTGTAGGCGTAAGCCGTTTGGATTCTCCTATGGCTATTTTCTAGCCAAGTATCAAAGCACACTACTATGCCAGATGAGATGACACTGAGTTATTAAACAAAATAAACGTAAAAAAAAAAGTTAATGGCAGACTGTGCCTAATTGAAATCAAACCCCTACTAAATTTTCCCACTTTGGTGTTTGAGGTGGATATGTGTGCCACTAAGAGCTAAACACAACGGTAGCAAGTCCCCCTGCTAATTCCTCACAAAATGGTACTAGATGCAAATAAAAAAAAAAAAAGTAGAACGTTATTGTAGCCCTAAGAAGGGCTGTTGGGTTCTTGGAGAATCACTCCTGCCTAACAGTAAGCTAATAGAACACCCTAACGCTTTCCCTGACCAGCAGCAGCTCTCTCCCTAGCGGCATCCAGACACAGAATGATCCGAGCAGCGCGGGCAGCGGCTAGTCTATCCCAGGGTCACCTGATCTGGCCAGCCAACCACTGCTATCGACGTGTAAGGGTACCACGTCATGCTGGGTGGAGTGCAGAGTCTCCTGGCTTGTGATTGGCTCTGTTTCTGGCCGCCAAAAAGCAAAACGGCGGGAGCTGCCATTTTCTCGAGCGGGCGAAGTATTCGTCCGAGCAACGAGCAGTTTCGAGTACGCTAATGCTCGACCGAGCATCAAGCTCGGACGAGCATGTTCGCTCATCTCTAGATTGCACCTTTCCCATTGGTAAATACTCTAGTCTGTTCCTTAAGTAATCAAAAATGCAGTTCTCTAATGTGATGTCAATTTGTATTTTCCTCATTTTATCTATGATCTGGAAGTGCTATAGTGTGTTAAAAGCACTAAAGAAATCAACATGCTGATGTTATAAGTTTTTATGAAGTTTTTTTATGTATTTAGTTTCCATAGATATGTGTAATAAGCAGGGTGTAGTTACTGTCCCATAGAGGAAGGCCATGTGGGTGCTAAGGGGTGTGAGAGAGTGCAGGTTCACTTTTCTGGTGCATCTTATTTTCCAACTTGTTTTGTGATGCAATATTTGGTGCACAATTAGAGCTGCAAAAAGATGGTCTAGGGAGTTTTATTTCACCTTCGTGAACGAGGAGACCCTTCTAAACCTTTTTGTTTATGCACCAATTCATTAATACCTTGCGCCATAATCCTACATCCCACTGAATTATAGCACATTTTCAGCGCCACCCTTTGCCCAAATTGATAAATGCCTGCCATAGAATCATAGAAATGGGGTGGAGACATGTTCTCAGGGCACCATATAGAGGATTGCACTCCATTTTTACAAGACTCTTGGAGCAATTCACTAATCTTAAAGGGGTAACAAAATAACACATTCGCTAATTTACTGTTATTAACAAATATACAGCATTTCACAAATATAATTCCAACCTGTCTGTATCAGTTCAGGTGTACACAATTTCCGACCCTGAATCTTCTGACTTAGAGGATCGGGAAGCCATCTTGTCTTTCTGTCTGACCCTGCATGAGATATCCTCTGATCACTGCCTCTGGCCCCCACCCTTGTATTCCACAACCAGCTCACGACACTCACTTCCTGCCAGCAAGTACACATCACATCGTGAGGAGAGAAAAGCTGCAAGCTACAGGCAGATAAGTTCTTTATCCAGGCAGGGGGAGGGAAGTTCATAAGATCTGATAGTGTGAGAGCAGAGATGTAGGAGAGCTGACAGTGGGTAATATGCATTACATGGATCTCATCATCTCTCATCTGTCTCATCTCTCTTTCTATGTGTCAAATACTAGTACAAAGTTCCGAGGGTAAATTAAAGTGTAGATAAACCTGGTACCCTAATAATCTAACCACATTGTCTGCTCACATAGCTGGAGGAATCATAAAGTGTCTGCTTAGAGAGTCCCCACCCCCACCCTGGAATATTACACTGACCATCACTGAATGATAGGAGATAAAACACTAATAAACTGAGTAAAATTGTAAAGCAAGGAGTTAAAAAATTATCTTTATTGTGTAAACTTCAGTAGGGTATTGAAATGTGAGAATTTTCTTTTATGGGAAAACCCCTTTAATGTGCTGTCAAAGCAGTTCTTGTGTAGAAGAGTGTCTTATACTTTCTTAAATAATCAGTAAGACCTCTACACCTTCTGTCATAGGACCCCAAATTAGATGTTTGTACCTCTACTGGAAACAGATCCCTCTTTGAGTGAAATCACATAGTCATGTTCTAGCACCTTTCCGTCTCATCCCAGTGACATTGCTTGTACACAAGTTCAAATTCTTGTAGTTGACCCTACAACTTAAACAGTGACATGATTCATCCTCACACGTGGAGTTGTGGTCCATTTCCCACAATTCAATACATTCCTTAAATGGCATTGAACTATTGGGATAATTTCGCAGTAATGACTCGTGACTGCATTTGCTTCATGTGTACACAGCGTGTGCAGAGACAAAGCCAATTTATATAAGATCTGCCACAAACATCTAAAAACAACAAGCAAGAAAGAGTCTCCAAAGTTGAAAGGGATAAAGCTCAGTAAAACGTGTACTTATCTACACATCACATTCACGAGGAATATAGCATATAGGCTGTAGGCAAATATTTGCTGTGTCTATTAACATAGAACATAGTATAAAAGGCTATAAAATGCATACAGCCACAATAGGCATTACACTGAACTGGTAGGACACAATGGAAGAAATAATGTTCATCTTGATTCACTTACTTTGGCTCTTAAAATCTGCCTTTCTTTGTTTTTACTCAAAAATATCTGCTCAAAAAATGGAAATAAGCTCATTTAGATGTCAGATTACAGAAAAGTCTATGGAGAGGGGAGGGGGAACATCAGGAGCTAGGTCTCCAGCCACTAGCACAGAGAGGACTACAAACTAGAAATGAGCTACTTCTCTTATACACACACTGGACTACTGATTTCAGACTCATTTGTTGAAAGATGAGGTCCATTTTAAGTATATTTTTTACTTTTTACAAATGCAAGCAATCAGGGCGTATGTAGGAGAGGTTGGGCCACATAGGAGATTTCTATATGGGGCCCCCCTTGCCTTAAAAAATATACATATTTGTAAAATCACACATTTATATACTTGTACACGCAAACAAAGTTCTACACTCAAACACACATTAATACACATACATACATACATGTATAGACTCATATATGTGTTCATAAATGTGTGTGTGCATGTACACTCATACATTATATATAAACAAACTATATGCAAACACATCGGCCCATATGTACAAAACTGGCTGGGCCAGTTTTCAGGCGTAGTTTACACCAGTTTTCAATAATCACATGATAATGATTTGCCTGTGGCACGTGCATCACGGGCCCCTAGACCTTGAGGGCCCCATAGCAGCCACTGCAGCTGTAGTTATGCCCCTGCAAGCAATAAGGGAAGACTTTTGATGAGGAAATACAGGAGGATCTTGTTCATCCATGAAATATTCAGTATTAATGCTCAGTTTGTAAAGTAGATTTCCACATGACCCTCTGATATTCTTAGTTTGGTTTGCCGAAATGCAGCACTTCAGTTTTGGGCTTGAGTTGAATTAGCCACAATCAATAAAACTTTTCTATTTGTTGCCATTGGTCAAACTATCTTTTCTTTTCTAACCACTAAATCAGTGGTGGCGAACCTATGGCACTGGTGCCAGAGGCAGCACTCTGAGCCCTCTCTGTGGGCACCCAGGTCATCACCCCAGCATGAACTTCACCAGACAGGACTCAAAGAATCTTCCTACAGAATCTTCCTTCAATGATAGGGGAATCTGGCCTCCTCCTTTCAACTGCATTGGTGTCTTTAGGAGGCTGAACGATTGAAAGTTGTCAAAGAACAAGGAGAAATAAATTACTGCTTAAATTGCTGTGCTGGCACTTTGCAATAAATAAGTGGCTTTTGGTTGAAGTTTGGGCACTCAGGCTCTAAAAGGTTCGCCATCACTGCACTAAATGATTGTAATATATTTTATTACATAATTGCTATGTTCCCATTTACCAAAAAAAAAAATGAGGGATTTGATTTTTAGCTCCCCACCCCCACTCCTTCATGTCTCAATTTCTATTTTTATTAATTTTGTTTCCACCAAATGAATGGTTTTATTATTAAATCCTCACAAATGTAGCAATCTGCTCCCTGAATGAAATGCACCAGATGGCAACAGCTTGCAATGTAAAAATTCATCTTTTATCGCAGTGAAATTCTATCCTACATCCATTTCATACAGTGTGTATCTATGAGATGTAGTGCTAGATACATACACATTACATATGTAGTAGACACACCTACACTTAGGAGTATGATATAAATAATGGAAAGATATACTGTAATGAAGAAAATCCTGATTTAACCATGTTTTGAAGTATTCATAGAAATTGAATTTAATTCAAAAGCAATTAATAATTAAGCGAATATCTGAAGAGCATAAGAAATTTACTGGCATACAATACTAAGCAATTACTATATGCTCGTATTTATATCTATGGTCGGTGGTTTAGAGGATGGACCAGATCAGAAAGTTACCGATAAGTTATATATAACAAGGTAATTGGTGAAACTCTAATTGCTGGTATCCCCACCCATCACATGAAAGGAACACCAAGCAATCTGGAGAAGGGGGATCTCGTTCTCCGGGTAGGCTCCAGGTTTCAGTAGGCCCCTGAGCGATAGAGCCTCAGTGGGCCCCTTTGCGTGTAAACACGTGGCGGCATTAAACATTCAAAAACTAAAACTCCTGTTTCCTAAAATATTCCCTAGTTTATCATAACAAATAGCTCCCTCATGGTTATTTTATAAAATCCCCCCTCACCCTTGTGGATTTATTGGATACAGCCTCTCTCACCCTCATGGATTCCCTATGTACAGTCTTATGTGGGCCCCCCAGCTGCTCTGGGCCTCGGCACTTGCCCAGTTATGCCCAGTGCTGGCGGCCCTGCCTGCTCTTACTTACTGGAGTCAGGACCAGCATGCACCTTGTTGCCCCATTCAATCATATGGGAGTGTCAGAAATTGCCAAGCACAGGTTTTGCTGACATTCCCATTCACTGTCTATGTGATTGTCGAGAGCAGCGCTGTGCTCAGCAATTTCCAACACTCCATAATTATTAAATAGATTGGCAGGACACATGCCCCTATTAGTGATAACCACGCCCTTGTTCTCTGGTTTGCCGGGGGGCCCTATTCTCATGATCAGTGTGGGTCACAGCGGTCAGATCCTCAACAATCAGCTTGTTATACTCTAGCACCACGGATAAGGAACAACTTGCAACCTTGGTACAACCCCTTTAAACCACTGTGTTCTTTTTGCATCTTGGCAAAGTCTGCCAATTTGGTTATTAATACTGATAAGTTATTTCTAGGATACTTCATCAATATCAGATCAGATGGGGGTCCGACATTAAGGAGTCCCACATATCAACTGTTCTTTGATACTCCTGGCATTTGAACCAACACAAAAAATGGAACTTGGAGTATAACTCCATTCTGTGTGCAGTGGCCGATCCAAGTTACTGCATCTTAGCTCCCATTCAAGTAAATGTGAACTGATTTGTAGTCACCTGGTTCATCTAGTGCACAGAAGGTATTGGCCCAGATTTATTAAAGACCCTGCACCAGTTTTCAGACTTTGCACATTCTTTTCAGTGCAAACTGCTTGCATATGTATTTAATACGTTGTTGGCCACCAGTATGCATTACTAAACCCCTATAGAGATGTGTCAGCAATAGAAACCAAAGATGCAACTTAAAACTCCAATGCAACATCTTCTAAAAGTTCCTTGTGTATCACGGTCAATGATGTCACACACAGCTGTGTATGATGTCATCGATACAAGAAGTGGTGACAAGATGCTTCAGCTACTGTGCAGCAGGGGGACACTATATTAAAGGGATGTACCTGTGTATTTACCCCATGACATGTCCCATTCCAGAGAAGCCCTCATTGCAATCTTTTCTGCAATGCACAATGTACTATACAGCTAAACCGAAAATATACTTGCAATTGTCATGTCAGGTCCTCCTTGAGCTTGTACATTTTGTTTCAAGCACCAGTACGTTACATATTCATGCACTTCTGCTGTGAAATCTAAATGGATGAGAAAGTCTCCTGAACAGAACGGAATAATTGCCACAGCGTTTCCTCTTTAACTGGTACATTATCAGGAATTATGTCATTGTGTAACAGATTATTATGATTTATTCTATCACCCAGCTTTCCAAAACTCCAGAGCAGCCTACCCCTCATTCTCAGCACCTGTACTGCAGGTTTCTGCTGGAGTTACATCTGTGGCCATATTGGTTGTTACCATACAAGGAAGAAAATGTACTTTTTTTCCTTAAATTGAACATTTCAAGAACATTGATTCACTATATTGTGATGCTGATATGGGGTGAAATGATATAGAATTGTCAACTCTTATATTAGTCAGTTTCCTTCCTTATGGTGATGAGATCTGCAGTGTATAATAGTAAAACTTGGCGTGATTCATACAATGTCTGATGGAAGGAAGTTGGCTCAGCGTGTAGGTGTCAGTGAGACATTCTGGTGTTGCAGGTGGGGATCACATCCTATGAACACAGGAATATGATGTCATACAACAATGATGCTGTCACTTTAAGAGACCTAGACATATGGGAGTTGGGGCAAGTCTAAGATTATAATATCTTTTAAAGGGGATCATTTAAAGATCTTAAAGGGGTCTGCTTAAGGTAAACAAGCAAGGCTAGTGATCTATGTTAATAAGTGATTATACACTTATAATGCCTGATAGTCCTGGATGACCACATATGTATTAGGACAGCTATGTATGATATCCCTGTTTGCACCCCAGCCCTGGTGACTTATGTGTCTCACAGATCTATCTGGGACACAGAAATTGCACAGATATTATAAAAGGACATTGAAGGTAAAACCCAAAGCCTGTGTTTTTTATTAACCGCCATAGGGACCACTGTTACAGATTTTGCATTCTATTTTTCCAACTAGTTTTGTGGTGCAATTGGTGGCACAAAAATAAAGCAGCTAAAAGTTGGTCCAGGGAGGTCTACTTCCCATTCATGAATGCAGAGACAGTTCTTAATCTTGTGGTTCTTGCGCCAAATCATTAATCCCTTGCTCCACAAACTTAAATCTTATAGCACACCCCAGTGCCATCCTGCGCCCAAATTAATCAATCCCCCTCCATATCTCTACATCTGAATGTATGTACTACTGAGCAAAAATGGTTGAACCCACTACTCAATGGTGTAGTAAATGATTTTTCTAAAGCAAGCTTGTACATAATGGGGCACATTTACTTACCCGGTCCAGTTGCGATCCAGCGGCGCGTTCTCTGCTCTGCATTCGGGTCCGGCCGGGATTTATGAATGTAGTTCTTCCGCAGTCCACCAGGTGGCGCTGCTGCGCTGAAAGTCATCTCATCGCGCCGGAATGCACCACCTCGGACCAGGTGAAGGTAAGCGCTCCTCAAGCGACACTTTTTCGGTTTTTAAATGTGGCGGTTTTTCCGAATACGTCGGGTTTTCGTTCGGCCACGCCCCCCGATTTTCGTTGCGCGCATGCCGGCGCCGATGCGCCACAATCCGATCGCGTGCGCCACAATCCCGGGGCAATTCAGGTACAATCGGCGCAAATCGGAAATATTCGGGTAACACGTCGGGAAAACGCGAATCGGGCCTTTAGTAAATGACCCCCATTGTCCTAATTCCAGGCGGCCTGTTATAGAGCAAGCCTGTTATATGAGCTGAGCCAATTGTACCGTATACACTCGAATATAAGCCAACCTGAGTACAAGCCGAGACCCCTAATTTTACCACCAAAACTGGGAAAACCCAGTAGTATATAGCAAGCCCCCTGTAGTATACAGCTAGCCCAGCCTGCCCCCAGTAGTATACATCCAGCCCAGCCTGCCCCCAGTAGTATACATGCGCCGGCCGGGAAGAAAACATGGCCGTGCCCTGCAGCCTGATACAGTAGAAAGAAGACAGGTCTGGAAGACAGAAGAGGAGCCGCGCGGACATCGGGGGAGCAGCGCTGCGCATCGACGCCACCGGAGGGTGAGTATATAAGTTTTTTTTTTAGTACTGGGCTCGTGTGTTGACTCGTTTATAAGCCGAGTTGAGGATTTTCAGCACATTTTTTGAGTATATATGGTACATAGTTTCCTACCTGTAGTTGGCATGTTATAGACCAGAAGGAGCTGAGCAAATTGTACCTAGTGTCCTATGTACAATCTGCTCTGCTCCTCCTGCTCTATAACATCCCAATGGATAGGAGGCTATGTACAATCTGCTCAGCTCCTCTTACTCTATAACAGTGGTGGCGAACCTATGGCACGGGTGCCAGAGGTGGCACTCAGAGCCATTTCTGTGGGCACTCAGGTTATCACCCCAGGACAGAGTTCACCAGAAAGGAACAAATCCACCAAATCTTTCTGCAGTCCCAGGCAACTTAAGAGATGCTGCTCTCAGAACTATTTTTAAGCAACACTTCATTAGCTGTTTGGAACTGCGGGAACAGTGAGAAGGCGTGGACAGGACTGCAAAATCTTTATGAGGTCCCCCTGCTGGACCCTTCATTATTTCTCTAAAGAGAGACCCAGGAGAGAAGCTACAATGAGAGTCTGAATTTGCACTCTTTCTTTCAACTGTATTGGTGTCCTCACTGGGCCAATAAGATTGAAAGATGTGGAAGAATAAGAAGCAATACGTAACTTCTTAAAATTCCATGTTGGCACTTCACAGTTAATAAGTGGATTTTGGTGGTAGCTTGGGCACTCGGTCTCTAAAAGGTTCGCCATCACTGCTCTATAACATCTCATTGGATAGGAGACTATGTACAATCTGCTCAGCTCCTCCTGCTCCATAACATGCCAACAAATAGCAGACGATGTACAATCTGCTCAGCTCCTCCTGCTCTATAACATGCCAATGGATAGGAGACTATGTACAATCTGCTCAGCTCCTCCTGCTCTATAACATGCAGTTTGCATATTCCACTGTTCTAGTGCACCATTTTATCTTTGTGTGTGTCTGTTGCTGGGTCTCTTTAATTCATATCTTCAGTTTAGTCTTTACTTCTCTTTTCCACAAAAATCGATAATGCGCAGGTCACAGTAAGATCCATTTGGGTCACTTTGGACAAAAGTCCCAGTTATATGATGTATCCAACACCTGACCCAATATAAGCGGGCCGCAGCCAGAGAGGAGCCTCGTTCCTTAGTAACAGGGACACACATGATAAAATTAACCTCACAGCTTCATGATTAACTCGCTGCATGTAAGCGTCAAGACAACAAAGACTGCACGGAAAGAATGGCTTGTAGCTAAAAGAAGAAAAATTATCTATATTTCATAGTGACTTGTAGCTGGCATCTGTTCTCTATGTGTGACCCAGACGGACTTTGCATTTTTAAGGTGTCACAATAAAAGTATTTCCTTGCTTTGTTCTTGGAGGTATTTTCACATGTATTTTATACAATAACAAGGGTTGCCCATGGAAAAGCAGTCAGTTACAATATTATCGTCCAAATACAGATGTTGGCAAGCAAAATGCAAACATAGGCTGTAGATGCACAGGTTCTAGGACTGGAAATGTT
The DNA here is from genome assembly GCF_040894005.1 of Engystomops pustulosus. Lineage (NCBI taxonomy): Eukaryota > Metazoa > Chordata > Amphibia > Anura > Leptodactylidae > Engystomops > Engystomops pustulosus. The sequence continues at coordinate 51,599,530 of NC_092417.1, forward strand.
CAAGGTTATTAAGCTCAGTCGAGGCAAATATGTATTCAATAATTGTTTTATATGACAGATTGTATTGTATATTTGTGCTGCAAAAATAAGCACAATCAGGTCTGGTGTGGAGGTATTTTTTTCCATTATAAATGACCCCATAATGTAGAGAATGAAGTAATGTCCGACCCTATGACCCCCCCTCCCCCCAAGTGATCTGTTACTGAAAAGCCACATTACAAGCTTATAAAACTCCAGTTTAACTTTTCATGTGCAAATTTATGTTACCTCGACTAAGGACCCGAAGAGCAGCTTCATTGAGTCATGCTGTAATTTTGGTAAATAACGAGGCACATTTACTTACCCGTCCCGTCGCAATCCCTGAGATGCGTTGTCCGACGAGGATTCGGAGCTGCCCCGATTCACTAAGATTGTGCATCCAATTTCCTGCATGTGTCGCTTCCCTGCTCAGGTCCGCCAGAGTTCACCTTCTTCTTCCCGGTGCATGTAAGTGCTGATCTTGCAACACAATTTTGAATGTTAAATCCCGCGCTTAGTGCGAATCGATCAGGTTGTCCAACGGCCAAGGGCCCGATTTGTGTTGCATGAAAGTTGATGCGATTGCGCCAAAATCAGATTGTGTGCACCAAAAACCCCAGTTACATGCGGTGAAAAACGTAAAAGGCTGGGAAACCCGACGAAAATGTGGTCCGCGGACCCTTAGTAAATGTGCCCCAATGTGACTGGCAGATATAATGGAACATGTCAACATATTATGGGACATGTCAATCACATCACAAAGAACATGTGTCTCCCCAAGATCCCCTCCTAACCTGCCAGTCAAATATCACATGATTTAGCACAATGACTGCATGCATAGATGAAGCTAGTCCCCGCCCACATGACTAGTTAATGTAAATTTGTATATATTGATCTTATCTTATGACTTGTCTTTTTAGCAACAGAAAGCTGACACTGGGGGAGATTTATCAAGCTGTAAGAATGTGCTTAGTTACCCAAGGCAACCAATTACAGCTCACCTTTAAAATATTCATGAGCACTGGTAAAATGAAAGCTGAGCTGTCAACTTTCCAACCATGCACATTCTTACTTTTGGGAAGCTTCATAAATCTCCCCCACTGTTTTGTGGACCATAAGATTAACCTCAGTAACTTCCTATTCCAGAATACAAATGGCTCTGCTTGGACTGCACATGGTTACACATTTCAGTTTCCATGTTATTCTCACACCATGATGTACCGGTATGTCCTGGTGCGTTAAACCATTTAATTACCCCTAGCAAAGCCACACAGGGCATTTAAATGCAGGTGGCAGTTGGAAGCCACGTTGGGCGGGATTGTTGCTCCTGTGACCTCATCAGAGGCGGCAATCTGTTGCTGTGACAACCGGTAGTCTATGTGAGACTCATTCAGCACGTTCTACAAAAGTGTTCCGGTGGCACACTGTTATAGATCAGTAGGAAAATCATATACCATATACAGTAGTATTGCAGTATATATTAGGCTCGATCAGGTCTAAATATACAGAAAAAATAAAAATCTAAAAGATCCCATCAGGCTTGTGGATCTGTGAGCTATAGACAAATCATGGTTCTAGATACTATACATTCAATGATAGAGGCGTCTGAAGTTACGCTCCCCCTCCAGCCTCTAAACGTAACTCTTCTCAACTCATTTGCATATGATTTTGATTTTGTGTATTTAATACCAGATCATAGGATACTACTAGTTTAATGGTGTAAAAACTGGTGACACTGTCCCTTTAAGAAATGACTGATATCTTACACTGACTTCCATGTTTGCTTTATTTTATCTACACATTTCACAATATTTCATTTTATACAGTGATGATTGTTACTAAGACACCGACTCTCGTGACTAGAAGTGCATATTGACAGAAAGTTTTCAGTTTCCTAGTGGTGGTGGAGTAGAACTTGCAGTTCTTCTAGACAGACAACTTTGAACATGGGGCAACAGCTGCTGAAAGCAGATCAGTGTTTCTGTAAATATTCGGGATATCTCGGCATACTACACATAACTTGGGTGCTGTTGGTACAGTACTTCAAATAGTATTTCCAGCAGAGATCATCCAGGACTCCAGCATGTGTTTACATAACCTGCAACACTGTTATATAATGCGTGGCATGGACTTATGTGCCTTATACAACAGTATACAGACGGCATGAGCCATATATTGTTTCCTTCTGAGAATGCAATTACAAGGAATCAGTGTAATGTAATCACTTTATACCGATTGCACTTCACATCTTGTATCTCCAATATCACAAGTGTTTCTAAGCTACATTTTAACTGTCTGTCTAATAGATTTACATTATTATTTTTTTTAATTAATTTACCAGGGATTTTTATAATTGCTAATTATTTTCAGTTCACTGTTCACTGTTTCCTGTTAATGGAATTTGTTAAGATTTTATAAGTTTAACTGGAATCAAAATAAAGAACTAGTAAAGTATATAATATTATTACTATACTTTCTTAATTTTAGAAATACACTTTTTTTGAAGCAAGAATACACTTTGAATGCTAGTTGCACTTGACAGTATTAGGCCGAATTCACACAAACATAGGCATACGTCCGGCGCGCTGGGGAGGCGGAGGGGTAACCCCTCTCCATAGAGATGAGCGGCACACGGCCGTGCACATGGGGAAGGATAGGACATGTCCTATCTTTTCCCTAAGTACGGAGCAGTACGGTGCCGCACATGTGTGGCACCATATCACTCCGTGCGGCCATGGAGGCGACTTGGATACATCCCCCATACGTTCGTGTAAATGCAGTCTTATGGCCAGTATTTTGCATCTATATTTGTCAGACAGTATCAGGAGTGGAACCGACAGAGAGCAAAAAATCTTGAAAAATGTTGACATTATTGGGCACATTTACTAAGGGTCGCATGCACTTTTGTCGGACTGTGCACGTTCTTCATGGCTAATACGGCTTGCAACCTTTTTGTGGCGCAGCTGCGCTGGCTTCCATGCAACACAGTTTAGGGGGTGTGCAGTCGGACGGTCAGACTGATTCGAAGTGTGCGCGGTATTTAACTTTCAAATTGTGTCGCACGACCTATGTTAAAGATACACCACTAAAAAGATGGTGAACTCTGTGGGACCTGAGCGGGGAAGCGACACATTCATGATTTCTGGGGCACAATCTTAGTGAATCGCCGCACATAGCACTATAGACGGACAATGCACTTTTAATGAACTGTAGTGACTTTATAAGTAAATGTGCTCACATGTGTATTTAGGATACATTTTTATTTTGGCTTTCATATACTGATGCAAAATAATGGCCAGATTTTTGCTGGCCTTCAGCACTTACCGCCTAGATTCTGATCTCCTCTGACCTGGCAATTGGGTCTGGTCTGTACCCTTATACTGTATGTAACACAGCCATCTTATCTATTGTCTTCCACCAGGCATTGCAGGAGGGAGACTTCCTCTACTCCTGCCATGTTGCGCTTTCTTCAGGCTCTAGAGCTCTGCTATCTGGCAGCAGAAAGACTTTCTTTTGTACATGCAATAGTGCAACATCTGAAAGCCCTCCTGTGTCAAGCATTGTCCCCTTATCCTACCTTTTGCCATCTCCAGAAGGTCCGGAGGCCTAACCATAGTGACACCCAGCAGGGGAATGGCCCGCATAGCATGTGACTAGTACTGCACTTCTGACATGCTGGTACCTGTCTGTCTGGATCTCTCTTCTGAATAATGAGGCTGAGCAGCTCATCACCACTCATCATCCAAGGCCAGGACTCCTCCTTCAATGAGACAAGCACAGAAATACATTAGCTGAGTGACCACTTACATCATTCAATACTCCGATAGGAGCCATGTCCTTGCTCATAAGGGGGTCCAGGGACACATTCTGTAGCTTACATTAGGAGCTAACACACCATACCTGTTGATACAGCCTGAAATATATATCCTACTTTGATTTATTTCTAAAGAAAATAGGAATACAGAATTAGTGTTGTCAGCTTCAGTTGCGCATCCGTTCCGTTTTGTTTCTGTTGTGTCTCTGTTTAAATGTTTGACATTGCTTTGAAAACATCATTCCTGGTTTTTCAGCCTCATCAGTGAAAAAAAACAGATGTTTTTTTCATGTTTAATTGCTAATTAACTTGGCCCTTTTATTATTCAATGCAGATGTATGGAGATATAACAACGCACATAATGGAATGTATGGGGCCCCTACTGTACATTGGTCTTATATAACGTCCTGCAGGTTTATGGTTGTGCAATTATAGAGATATTCTCCCATAAAGTATTTGGTTTGTTCCAAAATACGAATGCCCAGAGTGGGTCCAGCCAACAATCCCGTAAAAGAGGGGTTGGGGGAGGGTTCCTTGACTGGACTTGTATGTAGCAGAATAGCATATGACTTTTTAACGCCCGGGTAAACAATGTCACATCAGGCTCTGGTTGATTCAGTTGGTTTAATTAATATTAGAGTAGAATTCCTAACCAGTTTAAACCCACTATAGACTGATGTGACCATTGATTTTTTCAAAGTTCCATATATAGTCTCCCCTAAAACCATTATGACTGCACAATGAGAGCCTAAGCTTTTCTGTATGGATGTGGCCTAATTAAGAATATAATGAAAATGCTGTGAAGGTTTGATACAAAGCCATGGATAGGGATTATGTACTGTTCTAGGATCTGGGTCCAATGATATTTTAGGAGAGAACAATCCCCCTATTAAATGGTTATCAGTAAAGAAGAGATGTCCATGAAAAAGATGGATCGTTAAATGCTCCGCTGTTGAGATAATTTCTGCAATGGTTTAAGCAAACTGTTTGAATGAGCAAATGTTCTCACAAGATCCCAGATACCACAGCAACAGACATGCTCTTCATGGGTATTTACTAAGCAGCTAATAATTGACAAAAATACAGACGGAGAGGTGGAGAATTTCACCTGAGTACACAGAGGATGGAAATGTTCCACTGATCAGGCAAGGTTTTATTAAGAAACCTAACATTAGGTCCAGTGTCAGCCAAATCCAGCTGAGCATGAGGAATGTCATGGACAGTGAGGCAGACAATTACAGCTTATCCACCATGAAAACCAGTTCCTTACGTCAACCAGAGAATTCTATTAGGGTACATGTTACTTAACTTTATGGGACCACGTTGAGTCTAATCATCACTATTGAACTATTATTACAAATCAATAGGGGTTTTTTCTCTAGATGTATCTTGAAGGTCCTAGGCCCCAAGAAACAATCTGTTACAAAGACCCCACTGACCACATGCCATTTACAATACTGGTGTTTTAGATACAACAATGTGTCCACAACAGCCAAAGTGTATAGGTTAGTCCATACTATGGAAAATGTGTCATATAATCTGCCTCCTAGTTATTTGCTGAATTTACAGAAAAAGGTGCAAGATGACCTGTGTGTGTGGATTTTGCAAGGAAGTTCCAATAGATGAACAGTGGTTCAAAATCCATGTCTGGAATCCATGGAAAAATCTGTCAAAACAAACATCAAATTACAATTTAATTACAATTACAAATGTTTTTCTACTAAAAATCCACTGTGTGAACAGACTGGGGCACATTTATTTAGAACAGTCTATTCTATATATATATATATATATATACTATATGCAGTTTGGCTGTGTAGTGCAGGGTGCGCCAGATTCTGGATTTCTGGCACGCATTCTTCATGAATCCCCCCTGCACTGCCCCGACAGAGTGCACCACTTTTTTTGGTGCACCTTTAACATGGGGTGTGCGGCACAATTCTTTAAGACTTTGCATGTTAAATGTGGTGCAGGGTCTGACTGAGCACCGGAACGCAACCTTCAGTGCAGCAATTTGTGTTGCATGAAGAATAATGCAGCCGCACCACAATTGTGTTGCGTGTGACATAAATGTGGTGGGGACACTTCTTAAACACCTGTGCAAGAAGTTTGCACTGAAAACTGGGGCAAGCACCTTAGTAAACTTGCCCCACTGTGCCTGTACTGTCAGCCAAAAAGAAGCACTAAAAGTGAATGATCATATAGAAATTGTTCTAATAGACAAACCTCATATCAATGCAGCCATAGTATCAAAATTCAGCTCCAACAATTTACCTGATAACAAATACTATTAAAACCCGCATGGTGCCCCCAGCCATTTTGGTTGGTTCTGCTGGAGGCAACAATTCTATCTCATGTGCCTTCACCTAAGACTTAGAGGCATGTTGACCCTATTGTAAGTGAAGATCAGATCCCTATATAAGGAAAAAATGTTGGGGTCATTTATATAAAGCTCTTGGGAGCAGCCCTGAGAGATCCAGGAGCCCAACTTCATTCTCTTTGTAGTGGTTAGACTGAGAAACTGCAGCTAAACTCCCCTTTCGGTGTAAGTATATAACCACCATGAATATCAGATTGTTACCAGATGGTGTCCAGTATACTGGTATCTTACAGACATCAAAGAGTTGGCACAACACATATCAAAGTTTTCACTTTTTTAAAATATAGAAGCCATACAATCTGCTCCAAACTAAAATGGTTGTATGCATAACAGGGAGTGGGATCATAAGGACTAGGACACCTGGATTTTTGTGGAAGTCACATCCTTCCTAACGGAATCCTTTTGTCAAGGGAATATTACATCTTCAAAATCAGTCTCTATGATCCAAATGATCTTCTAAATGGTTCCTAACTTGTTATATATGCAACAAAATGTAGCAGATCCAGAGCTTAATATATATATATATATATATATATATATATATATATATATATATATACACACACACACACACCATATTTTTCGGACTATAAGGCGCACAAAAAATCCTTTGATTTTCTCAGAAAGCAAATGTGCGCCTTGTAGTCCAGTTCGCCTTATATATAAACTGTACTTACAGACAACATCTGCCTTGAACTGTGCACAGGCCTGCCACCTACTGGTCATTCAACCTTATAATCAGGTGTGCCTTATAATCCGGTGCGCCTTATATATGAACCTAGAGGTTTTAGCAGGAATTTTTGATGGTGCGCCTTATAATCCTGTGCGCCTTATAGTCCGAAAAATATGGTATGTGTGTGTATATGTATGTATAGAAAACTGTTTGTCTACACAGGCTAAATGTTCACATTACAAAGTAGAAATTGTTAAATATAAGTGGTGAACATAGAATGTGCCAAGAATACAAGGAGTCCTAAGGCAGAATTGAAGTGGCAAAACATTAATAAATGCACTCTGTATTAATTTGGCTCAGGTGTCAGAATTTTTTTTTTGCATAATATTATCTTTGCTAATAATCACACATGGCCGTCTTTAAGATAGAGTAAGACAGGACATTACCCAGATTGCAACATTATAGGAGGTACATTATCTGAAATTGTACAGCAGGAACATGGAACACAGGAAAGTACCATGGAGAAAAGCTGAGCACCACCTGCTGCAAGTCTTGCCTGCCACCTAGTGGTTATTTAGGAGTAAGCAGTTATCCGAGATTCAAAATGAATTGCATGAAATAGTTTACTGTGCACCTTCAATTTTATGTTTGGTTGACCTATAGACGGAAATTACCCCAGCATAGCCCATACAAGCCCCATGGCCTAGGTTTCAGTGCTGCCTTCACACAGATGAGAAGTATTCAATGGGTGCAAATTGGGATTTTTAATGTTTCAAAATAAACCCCAATTTGTAGTATGTGCATCATTCATTTATAAGGTCTATTCCTCACTGCATGTATTAAAAATCTATCATCGCCATGACAGGGACAAAGATACTCCGATACCCCTGAGGACGCCATGTTAGGTGGCGGGAGCCATGGTAGGTTTTTAATACAGGCAGTGAGGAATAGATCTTATAAATGAATGATGCTGATATTTAGAGAGATATGGAAAAAGCTGCCATTAAACATGCTGGGCAGAGTTGCCGTAATTAAGATGTTTATACTCCCTAAGTTGTTATATGCCCTGGCGGCATCTCCAATTATGGTTCCCCAAAAGATATTTAAAATAATCGAAAGCCTGTTTGCTGAATTGGTTTGGCGGGGTAAACAGTCTCGGCTTAAGATGGAGATCCTGCAGCAACCCTATGAGAGGGGGGGATTTGGAATTCCGGACCCAAGAAGGTATTTTGTCATATCTCAGGCTAAATATATGGTAGTCTGGGACAGGTCCCCTCTGGCGAGTGTGTGTAGTCCTCAACTAAAGACTTTTGGGTATAATGTACTAGAAATCCTCGAGACAGAAATATGGAGTACTCCAACTAAAGATACCTCCCGGCCCACACTACAGCTTATGCTTGAAATCTGTAAAGAGCTATAGGCCCAAACCAATAGCTTAGGAATTTTATCTATTTCCCCTATATGGGGTAATAGGAAGTGGAATGTTCCAGAGACATATGCTAAACCCTGGGTGGAATGTAATATAAGGTACATTGAGCAACTGGTGGATAATGGAGCCTTTAAATCCTTTCAGCAATTACGGACGGAATTTGGGGTGAGCTCCTCTGGGTACTATACTTATTTACAGATTAGGAATTGGTGGAATACGCTGGATAAACCAGTGATGGTACACAAGGAGCTACACCCACTTCTCGACTTTTTGCGGGGATCGGTTGGTATCAAATTTAAAAGTAATAAGATAATAAGAATATGGCCTGTGAAAGAGAATAGTGATAACTCGACGAGAATAATTAATAAATGGACGGGAGAGGTGGGTTTGATTGAGGAAACAGATTGGAAAAAGGTGTTTAGGGATGTGAAAAAGGTCCTCACCATTCCTTCCCATCGGGTAGCTCAACTATTCATTTTAAATCGTATCTATTACACACCAAAAGTGCTATCAAAATTTGGACCCAGGGTATATGGCTGTAAAAGATGTGGGCTAGAAAAGGCGGACGATATACATCTGCTGTGGTTTTGCCCCAGGATCAGGAGATTCTGGGGGGACGTTCTGGCAGAGATAGGGAGGACTTTGGATGTTATGATTCAGGACTCATTACATACATGTGTCTTGGGTATAATGGAGGAGGGTAGCTGCGATACAGATAAACAATACGTGGTTACGAAACTACTATTCGCAGCTAGATTTTGTATAATCAGAAAATGGATGGCTAAAGATACCCCTACAATAGGTATGTGGCAGAGAATTGTTAATAACACTATTCTAGCAGACGGGTTTGCAAAAGCTATGTGTGGGGAACCTAGTATCGAAAAAATAAGATCAGTTTGGGAGCCTTGGATAAACTCTAAGTTCTGTAGAGAGGAGAAAATGATGCTGGGAGCACGGAATGGTGGATGGTAGAGAGAGACCCCCTTTTTTTTGGGGGGGGGGGGGGGTTGGGGTAGAAGAGGGGTCCGGTGGGAGGGATGGGGTTGGGGGGGGGGGGCTGGGGTATTAATGGATTTGGGAATTTGATGTAGACCGCAATTTAATTCCTTTTGGTCAAATATCGATCACAAGAGTCTCCGTAATAAGCCGGTTATTATGCCTTTGGGGCTTATATGCGTGCACTGTATTAGGTAGGCGATTAAATTGCCACATGGTAAATACGCAAGATTGAGAGTTAAGTCATTCCGACTGGCCATGAGATTGTCAATGTATTAAGCTTAAATTGTGGTTGTATTGTATTATTCATGTGATGTATTTTTACTCTTTTGTATTGGTTTGATACCTTGCATTTTGATAATAAAAAGTTAAAAAATTTAAAAAAAAGGAAAAAAAAAAAAAAAAGAGAGATTGTGGAGTCTTGCATACAATAAACAAGGAATAGGTCAGGTAGTAGCTACCAAGCGGGAATCTGGATTACGAGACAACAAGTATGTTGGGAGAAAGTGTGATAGTGAGGCACTGTAGCCCATTCCTCAAGCCCAAATGTGGACTAAGATCCGTATAAAACATACCCCAAATATTGAAAGTAAGTCAGACATCAGGGAATGAACTTAATATATGAACTAAAATAAGAAAGCAAGGGTACAGCAATATAAGAAACAATGACAATATAGCGATCGCATTACTGACTGCATTATAGTCAGTTGAGATTGAATCTGAATTTCCAGAGAAAAGCCTTGAACACACAAATCTCTACTATGATACATTCAGATTTTGTCACTGACCAATAAAGCCTGGTACTTTACTCCCCATTGTAAGCCAAGGATTGCTCTGATCATTAATAATATCTAATGTGAAGTAACAACACAATCCTCTCTCAATAAAGTGTATCGATTGATATGGGATATTTACAAACTGTTTAATAATCATCCTGAAAGTTTTAAATATTTCTTTAAATAATTTTATAATATTCGCAATAAAAGTTTATATTTTAGTAATGTAAAAAGGTTAAGATTGCCAACTGGCACTAATGTGTTTTACTACCACAGCTGCACAAAACTTCTTGTCCCCTGACCAGGGGCGAATAATGGTGTGGGCACCGGAGACGTGAACCCAGGGCACCCACCTTCGAGCAGGAGTATGGGGCCCCCACCATTCACCCTGACCAGACTCCTGCTTTATGAGCGCCAGTATTGGTATCCTGGGCAAACCGACACTGCTGATCCTATACAGTACAGGGAGTCAGAAACTCCCTATCTGATCTTCGCTCATGGACTCAATCTTTGCCAGGCAGAGGGTTGGAGCTTAATGGGTTTAGTGGGCAAAACATTGAGGGTGAGGTGTGTGTTTCTAAAAATAATTTATCCTTTTATTGGCTCCAGCAACAATCACAGTGTTCCAACTCTATGAGTTTTGTTTTCTTTGTACCTAATAAAAGGATAAATTCATATAATAAATCTGTGAATGCTGTGGATATTCTATCCCATGTAAAAGTAATTGGTATTGCCATCTCAATATGAACAGCAGAGAATAGCCTGTGTCCGTCACAGTGAGGTAGTCAGTGGAACATAAACACGGCTGCTCTATGTTTTGTTCCATATCTCCTATACACCTGTTGGAATTTTGAAAAAAGAGGTTCTGCAGGCGTTGAGGTGTGTATTTTGAGGTTATGCAGTAGCTGTAAAGGGAAGTGTTGTGTAACATATGTAGATGTGTGTGTAGGTATTTGTGTGTTTCTACTATTCTAACTGTGTCCCCTTTCCTATATCAATTCCCATAGAAACCTGTTCAACTGTCCCCCATACCAGGGGTATGTCCGACTTCTGTGTCTATGGGAACTGTTGTGAAACCTTCCTGGGGCAGTTTATTACCTAGAAGGTGGGATACACTTCAGGTTCTTCTGGTTTTCTCCACAACAGGGGGAGAATGCAAAGAAGACATTTAAAAAGGGATCTTGGAGTGGAAGAATGTGCTTCCCTCTATGACCACAAAGAGGGGGAAGAAAGAACTCTCCACAAGAGGAATATCTATCTAAGAATATGCCTGAACCAGAAGACTCTGCTCACCTACCCCTACTGTTGGTATTCTATAAAAGTAGGGAAAGTTTAGTGTAAGGAACTTTATATGTATGCGTTTGAAAACTTGCATGTATATTGTGGGGTGGACATATACATTACACATATTATACTGTTATAAATAAAACAAGTTTTTATATAGGCAATGCATTCTCTGACCATTAGAGGGCATCACATCACTGGAAGAGCTCTAATGAAAACCCAAAATTGAGGCATCCTGATATACAGTAGTTTCTTTCTGCCTATAAATGTGTGACAGTAATAGGTTGGATGGTTTGTTAATGTAATATGGTACACCTGGGATGTAAGTTTGCAATCTATACCTATATGAAGCTGACATAAATTTTACTTAAAGGAAATCAATCAGTTCAAAAAACAAACAAAAAAAATACAAATACTCTCCCCTGTTCCTCATCATCTTGATCCAAGCGCTGTCGGTCACTAGCAGCACAGAGTGTGGGGACAAGATGTCCGGCGCTATGGGCTGCTAATTATGCACACCCCCGCACCTCACTCTCTCTAATGCTGGGAGAGAGATGCGACCTCCCTTCCCCATGCTCAAGTCTAGTGGAGGGCATCGCCGGGATCAACATCAAGAGCACAAGTGAGTATTCCTAGCTTTTTTTTCTTTTTTTTAACTGGTTGATTTCCTTTACATTTTTGGAGGTCTGGGAAAGGTGTGTGTATTCACAGTGACACTGCTTTGGAGTAAAATGATTTCCATAACACAAGTAGTATCTGGAATATCAGGAGGGACATCATCATTTTCCCATCATCCTCTCTCAGCTATAAGAGTGTCCATTTGATCGGGGGGGCTGATGTAGCCATACATTACATTGACAAGCCACTAATTTAACCATCTGTTGTGGCACAACAGGGAAATGGGGACAGAGGGTTGCGCTCTGCCCTTCATACCTAACTGCAGGGTGAAGATATGCCAGACCAGGATCAGTGATCACTATGATAAATCTGGTTATTTTAAATAGGGTTGCCTAACTAATTTTGTCTAATTTTGTATGGGCATCAAAAAATAAAAGTGTACCCACCTCTGCCCACTACATTTCCAGCTCAGGCCACTCCTTCCAGTTTTTAACGTTCATGCCGGTTGACCATTACAGTCAAACAATGGCCTCGACAGTGACCAAGACACAAGCAGGACATAAGGCCTCTTGGCATCTATTAGTCAGTTCCTGTTTGTGCCAACATTGAGCTCATGGATTCATTGGCTTAGCTCACCTGACTTGCTGGCTTACCTGGCTTAGCTCACAAGACATCATTGAGTCAACCACAAGGAATAGAACTGGAAATGGAGGACTGGGGAGAGGGGGGTAAACCTTGAATTTTTTTTAGCCATAGAAAAAAATAAAGTAAACAAACCATCTATGACCTTCTAGTCCGTTTGTGCTATCTAACCTTTTTCTGATCAATGGGGGGCAGAGCAAAGGACACTTTGTAATAGCATTAAAGTTAAGGGACCCCATTTAGTCACTTTATTTTATTTTGCTTTATCGTCTATGATTGTACAATTTTCATCTCTGCTTATCTGTTACAAATTCACTATCAATTAACTGGAAGAAATGCTGCTTTACACGTAGTCAAAGAAAGTTCTTTGTACACCACAAAAGTGAAAGTAGGCCAATGTACCAGCCACAAGACAGGAAATCACCTATTATTATACCTGGCATCTGCAGACATTGTGAGCTCTATAACCAGACTAGAACCTCTCAGCTAGTTGTGACCAGCTAAGAAGTTCTACAAACATAGCAAAATGGTGCAGCCTTGTGCTTAAAGAACCTCAAGTTTTTCCATCAATCTACACTCAATCCTCAATATGAGAATTGTAAAGAAGAAATTTAGACATGGGAGGAGATGATAGGGACGGAGAGATAGGGACGGATGGTAGGAGCTGTCCACATCGCGGACCGGAAGCTCCCTGTGCACGGCTTCCGTGCCCCTGTAAACAAACAGGGGCATGGATCGAAGGGACCACGGCGCGGGACATCAGCGGCGCCGGACGAGGTAAGTACATGTTTATTATGTTTAACTAGCTCTCCCCAGCCCGGCCATAAGACATTTTTTAAACCCGGATAACCCCTTTAATCAAAACAGAGAGATTTTGCATTAGCATATTTATTTGGACTCAGTACTGTGAACATTTTTCTTGATCTTCTTTGGAGTCCAGCTAACTAAACATGATTTAGAGAACAGGCGATACCTTTTTGAGGCTAACCGAGTATATTTGATGGTGAGCTTTTGAGAATACTAGTTCTCTTTGTCAGACATGATGTTATGCTATGTAAATTCATAGCATTTGTTACACCCGAGGCAGTGATCCTCAAAGGATATGAAAGAAAACTTTAAAACAACAGATTGATAAATACATCTTAGGGACATCTTATTTATGACAAGACAGCAATAAACACTAAAAACCTGTGGGCCGAGATCAGAGAGCCCTGGTTCTTATGTGGCCTCCAGGTTAGAGGTAGGAGGTCATGAAGCTGGCATGAAGGTTAAGACCACTTTGTAAGGTATTGAATCTCCTCATTAATTTATGACCTCAGTGATGAGAGAAGGCTGTTGCTCCCTATGCTCAATGCTGAATGATGTCTCCCTGCACAGAGCAATAGGTATTTACTGAAATAAAAGAGCCCTACACTTCACATGAGTAACTTTCCATCTGAGAACTACAACTCCCAGCAGTTGATGGAGCTGCTGAAAGTTGTAGTTCTTCAGCTCACACTAATTTTCTATAGCTTTACTTTAACCCCCTATGCCATGTATACCCCTTTCCTCCGCAGATTGTCAAAAATGTATATTTTCCATGATTTGAAAAAATATTCCAATAAAAACCAATCCATAGGTACATTACACAAAATGTTATCAATGACAATGTCGGCTTGTTCTGCAAAAATGACACTTTACCTCATGGAAGTATGAAAAGGAAACAGGTGTTAGAAAATGATGATATAAAAAAGTTTTTTATTGTTCTGAAAGTTATTACAACATAAAATTATTTTTTTTTTCTTATGTCTATGGCCGTCCTGACCATCACCCTGATCACACGACATGAATAGGGAGAAGGCAGATGACATGTAAAGGAGAAGATAAAAGGGACTGGCCAAGCAGGACACGCTCTAGTAATGGGAATTCCGTCTCTTCTTAGTGAGCTGGCTCATTAGGCTCCGCTCACTAAGAAGAGCCAGCTCTTTTGGCTCCTGAACAGCTCCTTATTAAATATATCATAGGGAGCCGCAGGCCAATCAGTCCCCCCACACCACTCCACTTTTAACCATATTTTATCGGGTTAAAGGAGGCATGGCGAGCCGTTTAGGGCCCGGGCTTAGTGAGTCGTTGGCATACTAAGGTGAGATGGCTCACGTCATTCATGCGGATGAGCTGGCTCTTTGTGCTGGCTCGTTCGTGAACGACCCATCACTAACACACTCCTTCTAATGCTAGGTAAGATATCATAAAGTAGATTTAGTTGGATGTGAGGGACACAATTTGTAGCCAAAAAGATGGTGGCATTTGGTAATAGGGCTCTATTACCAAATAGGGCACTAGCTGTATTTGTGAAAATTGCGAGGACAAGTTCCCATTAAAAGCTTAGTTACATTTAGCCTAACCGTTTCCGGATTTTCAACAAAGTTATATATGCTCTTAGCAATTAGAATATCCAGGTTGATATGAGGTATAAATGACACTGAAATTAGTGCAAAGAACGGAAAAGAAAGGATCGCACATTCCATTAATTGAGAAGTCCATTATACATAGTGATGAAAAAATAATGTCCCTTACATACAAGTTACTGAAAGTGATAATAACACATTCAAAATGGAACTGTAACAGGACCTAAATATTCAAATATTGTGACAAAAATATTGTTGGTGACTAATGTAAGAACTATCTACTACGCAAAGCGCACTCATCACATCCCTTTTCAGTGGAAAGGTCACAGGTTCTAGTGCTCCAAATGTGGCATCAAAGGAACTTTGTCACCAGGTACAAACATGTAGAAAGTCATTTTAAAAAAACATAATTTTAAAGTATTTTTTACAATTGTCTTCTCTATTTTGTCTTAGGTTTTACATTCTGCTATGGTTAACTTTGTAATTCAAACTGATTGGGGTGATGCATTTTATAAATTTTTGTCTGTGTGGCGTTGTTTTGCCACATTAGTGGTACAGTTGCACTTTTGTGACTTTCCATAACTTTTACATATGTGCCTATGTCATCCTTTGTCTGTAAGTTTCGACTGAGGATGCTCTAATATGTCAGTTTGTTTCAAGCTGTTTTTTGGTTTGTGTGAACACTGGTTTATTCCTTCCCCTGATGGCCTTGATTGGATTGCACCACTCCCGTCATTCTCCTGCAGCTCTGCTCCGGTTCATCAATCGTTAACTCATGGTTACTGTCAGAATCTTCCTCCACCTACATTATTCCCTCGCTGTTCTGTCTTGTCCGGAGTTCTGGTCCAATCACCTCCTGGACCAGGACATAAGAGGTCAGACTGTGCAATAATTTTTGCCTGCTATAGATATAGAACTTCAGAATATCCATTTGCCTTGTGGTCTTGTGCTACATTTGTCCTCTTTGTTCTGACCCTGCTCTGGCTATTATTATTCTTTTTTTTGTAACGTCTTGTCTTCGTCTCTGTGTTTTGCACTTTGGTGCAGGAAGTGAACGTTGACTATTTGTCCTTTACAACTTAGAGAAGGAAAAGCAACCAGGGCTGGAAAGGGGGTTTAGTTTCAGGGCCCACTATAAAAATCTGTGTCAACTGTCTGTTCCCAAACCCTGCATAACAAGAGCCCGTGCAGATTCATGGATTGGCAAATAACATGTTGGATATCTTTAATCACCTCTAGAGGACGGTACACATACTGTATTATTATTTATAATATATAATATAATATATAACATCGCATTTTCGTCAGGTTTCATGCTTTTTTTCCATTTTGCCCTGAATTGCCCCGGGTTTTTGGTGCACACGATCGGATTGTGGCACATCGGCACCAGCTTGCATGCGAAACAAAATGGGGGGCGTGGACGTCGGACAACCTGACTAATTTGGATAATTTGCAGAATTTAAAAAGCAAATTGTGTCGCAAGATAAGCACCGGGAAGAAGAAGGTGAACTCCGGAGGACCTCAGCAGGGAAGCGACACATGCAGGAAATTGGACGCACGATCTTAGTGAATCGCGGCAGACCTGAATCCTCGTCAAACAACGCACAGCGGAGATCGCGATTGCGGGATGAGTAAGTAAATGTGCCCATTGTGTCAAACAATAAGGAGCACGGCATGCGGAATTGCTGTCATGGTCCCCTCTCCTTTCTACTTCCTGGTGGTGCTTGGCATATAGAAATACATTTAGGCAATTCACTACCCAAGGCAGTGCACCCAGTGGCCAATGACTGTGTAGTATGTTCAGAAGGACTTGGAAGCTGAGAGCAGTAGGGACCAGGACAATGTAGGAACTGCATTGGCAGCTGACTTTTGAGGTTGTATATTAATCTTTTTAACTTTCCTATATCATGATCATCATTATTTCACACAAATATTCGGTCCCTAAGTTCAATGCATATCACTATGCATACAGAAAGTTCCTAAATTCTCTATACTAACAAAACAACCAAATAGACTCTAAATCTTACCTTATCCTACCTTAAGTGTCCCAAATATTAGAGATAAAAAGGAGAAAAAACTCCTTTTTATCTCTAATATTTGGGGCATTTTTGGGCGCATTTGCAGATTTGTGCAAAAATGTTCCCCGCAACCAGGTTTTTCAGTGTTATGTCTGCTTTTAAGAATCTTAAGAATTTTTGCTCAAATAGACTCCACTCCCGAACAGGTGTGGGAAAAAGATTGAATTAAAGGAAGTCTACCATCAAACTCAAGCATGATAACCCAGTAGCATTTACCCATATATCCAGGCGCGGTGACTGAGGTAAAATTCTTTTATTTGTTGTCCATGGCTTCCTTCCTTCTCATATCAACTTTTACATTTATGCTAATGATTCTGAAAGGGGGTTACCAGCTTCACAGGCTGCTAGAATGTCTCACTCTTCCCCCTGCTCCCTCTGCTTGATGTAATCTCACTGCGGCACAGAATGTTTCAGCATACAGTGGGAGGAGGAAGTACTTCTGCACAACATAGGACTCATTAGCATAATTATAAAAGTTGATTTTAGAAGGAAGGTGGTCATGGATATCAAATATATAGAGAGAGTATGGGGAAGATTTATCAAGCTGTCTGAAAGTCAGAATATTTTTAGTTGCCCATGGCAACCAATCACAGTTCAGCTTTAATTTTAACAGTGATCATGAATAGTTTTAAGGGGAGCTGTGATTGGTTGCCATGGGCAACTAGAAATATTCTTACTTTCAGACAGCTTGATAAATCTGTCTCTATGAGTAAGAATTGTAAGATTTGAAACGAGTCCGTTCTTTCTATTTGTGTCATGGCTCATCGAAGCTTTGCTTTTAACTAAAAGATAATAAATTTCATGTTTTTAAATTTATAAGAATTTAATTTTTCTCCGGATGGATATGAATCAAGTGCTGGATTTTTTTCTTGTATAATTTTCACTACGGACTCCCACTCTGGTCTTCCATGCTCTGAGACAGTGGGACAGCAGAGAGGTGAGCTGACCAAAGAACTCATAGGGATAAAGCATAGGGATAACAAATATAAGAAGATTACCACAGTCATGGTGCCTGGATATATAAGTAAGTGTCTCTGGTTTATCATGCTTTATTTTGGTGGTTGATTTCCTTTAAAAGTCCAGAGTCTCCAAGATAAATTAAACAAGCCCAGCCCAAAGGAAAATGGTCCCCATGGTTTACCATTAATTAGAATAGGCAATAAGTAATAACACATTTAACAGCTGATTTGCCAATGAGATTGGCCAACAGGTCTCATAGCTGATCATAATTGGGGTATTCAAGAATGGGTTGCCCAATCAACCACCACCACCAACCAGCAAGTCATTCCCAATCCTGTGGATACATTTGTCCAATGTAACGCAAGGTTTTCCTTTCATTTCAGTAATGTGCACAATTATTTGGAAATGATCCATAGATATTTACATTTGTTGTATTTCATGTAAAAAGTGAAGCATTTTAATAGTTCACAGTACAAATATGTCAATGTGGGTGTCAAAAACATGTCCTTTCATATCATACATATATGACACAACCTATATAAACTACAGGAGAAGCATTCTTCACATAATACAGCTCGAGATTCGTTGTTGATTTTAAGTACACCCTGCACCCTCATTTCCTTGGCTTTTTCTTACATCCTGCTTCCTTTTCCTGCAGCCCAAGAGTCTATATCATAGGCAGATCAAATACCTTGCAAGCTAGTATTTTTACATTTATCACAGTTTCTCAAGTTGTTTCCTGTTTTCCTGATTGCAGGCCTGCCAAAATCACTTTCTGGTCGAGGGACAAGTAATGTGCTATCACAGAGCCGTCAGAATGGTCACTTAGAATTCCTATGTGACTCTAATCCAGCGCTCATGAACTTGACCCCCACTCCAATACATATAGAATATGTATTGCATTGTTCCTGTCGCAACAAAGGATGACAAGTCTTATCTAAATATTGAGGCACTTCTGACAGACAAGGGCTATGCAGCCCAAACACCTGGAGTAAGACTAGTAATGTGGTCGTCATATTATGAAATGCTCAATGTTAGTAGAAAAATGAAAGACTGATGGGAGGATATGGAACTTGAACTTCCTGGAAACCAAACATGTGCCTCACCCCTTCATGTGCAGGATCCAGTTGTTAAAATTACCTCTTCAACCCCTATATTAGGTAATGTATCACACTCTGAAGTCAATCCCTTTAACACCAAGATTAAATGTGAAAATTAAAAGCTATTGGAAAATGTGGGTTTCTTGGAACTCTTCCTCAAGTTCAGTGGAACAATTCTATAGAACTGGAGGCTTACCCCTACCAGGCTCCGGGCAAAAGTCAATTGAATCAGCTCCTAATCCTCCTATCTTGGGTCCTGGAATTCTAACACAACCAAGGGCTCTGACATCTACCAGTCTTCAGAAGCAATATGTTTGGGAAGAAACTTTTAATGAAGGCACTGGTTTTGGGAAGGACAAACAAGAGAGTGAGCCCTGAACCGACACCCCCAAACTGTCACCTGCCTACTTGACTCTACATGACAACTAAAAGACAGTCCCTTCCAATGTAAAAACAGCAGAGATAGCAAATACACCACAAAATGTGAACACAAAGGGATAGTCAAAATATGATTGTTACAGTACAACATTTTTATGAGTTTTGGAATTATTTAGGTCCATTTTGAGAAGTATTTTAGAGTTTGCACTTACCTTACATTCACCTACAAAATCATAAACATCTTGTGCCCATCAAGGCCACCAATAAGACCTAGCCAAAAGACACTTGGTATCAGCAACACTAGGATGTTACACTAACATAGAACCATGAATTTCCTCCAATGCAATGAGGTGCAGATTGTGTGGTACAAATCATTTATCTTCAGGAGTGTTTCTGTGTTTTACATCTTGGGAGTTAGCATAGAAGTAGTGAGCACATGATCAGCTAGCTAGCACAATACCAGGGGACACATTTTTATTTGAGGCATTAACTCGAGTATTTAGTCACATAGCCTCACACACTGAATAAGATGAACTGAGAACTCCTTTTTTAGGTAACTTTGACCCTGGGGAGATATCAAAGTCTATGTGGGTGTAAACACTCTGCAGGCATTGTGTCCAAAATATTAACACAATTGGAATCAAGCGAAAACACAGAGAGAAATAATACTCATCCTTGGCCTACTGCAGACAGAGGGAGATACTGACATGGATCTTACAAAACCTCAAAGGTTTTTGCCTTTCCAATATCCCAAATTTTTGGAAAAGTGTAATGAAATTGCCTCAACTAGAAACTTCAGTTCCATATTTTTTCTTACTGTAAATCTGGAAGTCAAAAGGAAGTACCTTTTTGCTTTAGTATATTTGGTGCTGATCCCATGGAACACTCCTCTATAAAGTCCATGTGCTCTTCTAGGACTATCTACCCAAATAGGACAACCAATTCTGGAACATGGTTATAGGAGTAATTTGGATGAGAATAACAAAGGGGCAGAATAAAAGGAATTGCTTAACCATTTAGATGAGTTCTCTGATTAGAACTCATGGGTTACTACAAGTCATGGTTGGGACTCACCCAACGTAAAACATTGCTCGTCAACTCTATAGTATTCCAAGATGGTCATATTTTCCCACTCAGCTTTTAATGAAGAGAGTGAGCAGTGCATGGTGAGTGACTGCCTATTCCTACCGGCTATATTCATAGGGGGTTATGCTCAGACGTAGTCAAGTCAACCACTTCCATATTGCTTGATACATGTTAATGATGGCTATTAGAGCTGCCCACTGACAAGAAGAAGAAAACCTATGATCAGCAATTCTGCAGCAACAAGAATCCAGAAATAAGTTCTAATTTATCCTAATAATATTATGTTCCTGTAATGGAAGATTAGATGATGTTTCCCACAAGACCTCAACATAAAATAGTCAAATATGAATGTTCCGGCCAAAGTTTCTCTTTAAAGTCACCATCAACCACCAGAAAGAGGTTAAAAAAAGACTTGGGGAGGGGGGGCAATTATCAGACATTTTTCTTGACTTTTTGTCGTCAAAATGTTGCATGGTGTTTTTTTCGACTTTTACCTTTAAAAAGTAACACTGGGGTTTTCCCTCTACTCAAACATAGTAAAGCATGGAAGCATGGCCAGTGCAACACTGTGTAAACCCAGATTTATGAATTGCGACTTCATGAAAAGTTACATGAAAAGTCCCCATATGACTCCACTCATTTAGTGGTGCGTTGCTCATAGTGCAGCCTCAACGCAAAACTGATGCAGACACTTTCTAAATACATGTGCAGGCAGTTTGTATGTTCTTTTCAGTGCAAAGTCAGACAGAAAACAGAAAACTGGTGCCTCACTAATGAGCAGTTTGCGCCAGATAATCCAATAGCATTGCACGCTCTAAGTAAATCTGGTCTGTTTCAGGGTGTGCACACAGTTGCACCTTTTTTGATGCACTTTGCTTCATGCCCTTGCAACACAATTGTGTTAAAACGCAGTAATAATTGTGGTGCAAACTGTGACTTAGCACTACCATGCCCCTTTAGGTGCACAGTTTTCTTAAGCGTCAGACAGAGTGCAACTGCAACACAAAAGTGGTGCGAACACTCACTTCGTAAATACATGTGTGAGCTCCAAAGACACTTTTTCTGGTGCAAACTTAGACAAAAAACTGTTGCAGACACAATAATAAATCTGGGCCATAGAACTGTCCCAAGAAGCCTGCCAAATGATAACCCCAAGAAATTAGTTCATGTTTTATTTTTTTCTGTTCCATCAACCATTCTGCTGTGTCTTGAAAACAAGGAACGTCAACAACAGATTTTTTGTTCTTTCTGATGGTGCTTGACTACCATATTACATTTTGTAAAGTCTCTACTTAGTATATAATTAGTTTAGGGAAACCAAATTTCCAGGAGAATCTCATGAACAAGTTGTGTCATGGGCAGTAGTCTCATTATAATGAGAGGTGGTTTGAGGATAGTCAGTTGGCTCCATTACACATTAGACAATCTTGGATGTTCTGTTCAAAATGTATTAGGCTTAGCTGATGCACATACACTTGTGCCAGCTGCTGATGACCGTCAAATCGGCGTGGATTTTGATCCAGATTTTGGGAGAAACAGGTGAGTCTCCCTATACACATTACATAGGAGCCAACTTTAAAGAACATCTACCACCAGGATACAAGACTGTATGCAACTGAGCCTTAGCCCGTCAGGCTCATTTGCATACAGTCCTGGTCATCCTCGGGGTAGATGCCCTTTAAAGGTGAGGACACTCTCTTATATACAGGTGCCCATGTGTCTTTACTGACTTGTAGATAATCCATGAATGTTCATCAAGTGATTATGTAGTCCTGCTGCTTACTTTTGTACTGTGCGTAGACACTCAAGGCTTCTTTTTTTACATATCTGAGCTCTGCTGGAGCTACTCAGGCTCCATAGATGAGGAACATGAAAAGCTTGTCATCTAATGAGAGCTGTAAAAGCAACAATGGGGGTGCTATTACACCATTGCAGAGGGCAGTTTAATTTACTTCTTTAAAGCATTAATGTTTTTTAGTTGGATTCCCCCTTTAAGATCTTGGCGGTTTCCTGCAAACATTTCTATATCAATCTCCCATCAAAAAAGCTAATAAACACATGGGCGGTCATTTACCCCGTTTACCCGTCGCGTTTTCCCGACGTGTTACCCGAATATTTCCGATTTGCACTGATTTTCCCTGTATTGCCCTGGGATTTTGGCGCACGTGATCGGATTGTGGCGCATCGGCGCCGGCATGCACGCAACGGAAATCGGGGGGCGTGGCCGAGCAAAAACCTGACGGATTCGGAAAAACCGACGCATTAAAAAAAAGAAATGTGTCGCTTGGGACGCGCTTACCTTCACTTGGTCCGGCCCGGTGAACTCCAGCGCGTTCAGATGCTTTTCAGCGCAGCAGCGCCACCTGGTGGACGGCGGAGGAACTACCTTGATGAATCCCGGCCGGACCCGAATCCACCGCAGAGAACGCGCCGCTGGATCGCGAACGGACCGGGTAAGTAAATCTGCCCCATGATGGGGCACATTTACTTAGCCCGTCACTGGAGTTTGCATTGCAATGTCTGACTGTAATGCACTGTCCCTAGATTCACTAAGATCGTGCGCCCGATAGCATGAATGTGTTGCTTCCCCGCTCAGGTCCGACAGAGTTCACCATATTTTTAGTGGTGTGTGTAAGTGCTAGGGCTTGACACATTTTGAAAGTTAAATCCTGCACTCAGTCCGAATCAGTCGAACTGTCCAACGGCACTCCCCCTAATTTGTGTCACATGAAAGCCAACGAAGCTGCGCCAAAAAAGGGTTGCGTGCGACACAATCACAACGCACCCGCTACTTAAAAACCTGTGCAAGCCATTTTACCATTGAAGATGGAGCACAGTCTGAAAAAAATGTGTCGCAAATTGGCGCAAAGTCTAAGTAAATGTGCCTCGATATCTTTCTGCTGGAGCCTTTGCAGTCTGATTTTTGTAATAGAACCATGGCATTGTAGTTATGACCTTGTCTGCCTATAGAACTGGATTTGTTAAACCTCTTTATAAAAAGGGAGTGTTAAATAGGAAGCAACGTCAATTACTCAAGATATCCCCAAAGTTTTCCCAACAGCATACATTTATGCAACTTATCAATAGCTGAAAAGAGTTGTCCAGGTGACTGGTTCATTCAGCAGTATATATCTATGTATTTAAATATTTTATCCCCTAAAGAATGGCTGGACCATATTACAGGTCACCTTCTGTGTCACCCCTTCATCCTCATAGACTGTAAGCTCTGGCGACCAGGGCTCTAACTCCTATTGTTTCATCTGATTATGCTATTATTCTGTAATGTCTTATATTATTTCTATATGTACCCCATGATTTGTACAGTGCTGTGGAATATGATGCCACTATAGAAATACATATTTATTATTATTATTATTATTTTATATATGGATAGGGGACCTTTAAAAATAATGAAGAACATAAACTCTCGCCCTGCTCCCATCACTGCAGAGTCTCAGTCACTTGAATAGAGAAGAACTCAGACTGGTTCTTACGTGAGCTTCCTTTTTGATAGTGTGTTTTGGAAAGTGTACAGATTGTGAGAAGGTTCCATCAGGTATCAGTTCCGAAAGCAAGTCACCGCTCTTTCACCCTTCTAACTCTCCACACTATTCTATTCACAGAAGGTAACGCAGAGACTTAGCCAACTGTAGACTACTCTTCTGTGTTTGTATTGTCTTCGTCTGTGTATTGCACTTTGACACAGGAAGGGAATGTCAACCAGTTGTACCTTAGCATCTAATGTAATGTAAGTCAGTCAGGTAGGGATAGCTGGGAAGGGAGTTTGGTCTCAGGACCCACTTTCTCTGTCAGTGACACCTGTCCGTTCCCAGTTCCTGCATTACATGAACACTTACTGATTCCTAAAGCATGTTCTAATCTGGAAGCAGTGCCCTTTAATCAGCCATTAGCAATGCTTGCTATTGCAATTGGCTATGGTATGTATTTAAACAGTTATTGAAGTTCACTACCAGTAAGTAAGTATATGGTCAAAAAGTACCCCCAAAAAAGAACCAGGGCCTTAAAGGGGTTTTTCCATGAAAGAATATCCACAATTAAGATCATTTTTAACCCCTTACTTTACAACTTTACAGTTTTATTGCTGTTTAAGCTCAGTGATGGTCAGTGTAAGATTCCAGAGTGTGAGCAGGGACTCGATAAGCAGACACATCATGATTCCTCAGTGCTTGGAAATGCTGTGTGCCGACAATGTGCTGTCTGTGTGTGTGTGTGAGCTCGTCTTAGAACGAAAGGGTGGGTTTCACTGCAAAGAAAGGCTCAGTGCAGCGTCAGACACAAGACCAATGTGTCCTGCCTGACCCTAGACCTCTGATTTAGGGTCAGATCCTGGGGCAACCACAAATGTGTACACCAGGACTGATAGAGACAGGTTGGAATTATATTTGGAAATGCTGTATTTTAGTTGATAACAGTGAATTTAAGAATCTTGTCTTCTGGGAATACCCCTTTAAGCAATTTGCTGGGAAATGAATTTGCTGTCTCCAGGTCTCTCTGGAGATTTCATAAAGCAACAATACAATCATAACTCTATGGAGTGCATTTCTAGTGGCTTCACCCACATTATGATGCTTGAAGGGGCCAAAGAACCCCACTACCACTAAAGAAGACACAGTATAATAAATAGTATAAAGTAGATGGAGCTTTATCACAGATTGTGTGTTTTTTGTGTAAATACTTACTGAGCAAGAAGAAGAACATCTTTAAGAGTAAACACCATTCCCTTCGGGAAAACTCTTGAAGGCCGAAAATTGAGAGGATAAAGTCAATTTAAAATCTAAGAGCTTTCTCAGAAATAGGGAGTAAAATGTACTTCCCAAGAGGTTGTCATCTGCCCTTACACATAAAACTTCCCACTCAAGATTAAAGAAATGGTTTGTAGTTTGATCATAAGCCAACTCTAAATGATTTCATAAGAAAAATCACTCAGGGTGACCTTATATTTTAAGAACTTTGGGGCACATCCAAAAATGGAGAAATTCTGTAGATGACATAACAAACGGTTAGTGCAGATATGTTAACAAACAATTACAATGAATCACTCTGAAGCTCTAAATATTTATTATACATTCTCACCAATACAGCTCCTGAGCAAATAGGCAACATAAAAAGTGCCCCTCCCCCCATTTGGCCCTGCAATGTAGCCCCTGTTCTGGCCCACTAAACAATGTAAATAGCTTCTGTGTAATACTGAAATAGCCACATTGTTCCGCAGCAAAATTCTTTGAATTATGTTTATTTGGTTGGTTTGGAAGCTGGTAGACCTCTTTTAACTAGAGGTTGGTTGACTAAATTACTTGGTGGTGCCCGTGGCATAAAACACTGCAAAAAGTGATGTGACCCTTAAACTAATAATTTATTAAAAGATAACATTATTCCAAATATACTACATATTAAAACATATAATGATATAACCATACCAGAATTAATTTCATTTATGCTAAAACTAAGCCTCCATATACTCATAAGTGCCGTATATACTCGTGTATAAGCCAAGTTTTTCAGCACAAAAAAATGTGTCAAAAAACGTCACCTCGGCTTATACATGAGTCTATAAAAAAATAAACTTATATACTCACCCTCCGGCGTCCCGATGCTCCATGTGGCTCCTCGATGTCTACTCTGTCGGCGCAGCTCCCCTTCTTACTTCCGCGCGGCTCCCCTTCTTTCTTCTGTCTTCTTTAACTGCCGGCATGGCCGCGGCCATCTTATCTTCCGACCGGCTGCCCCATACTATGACGTCAGCAGCGGCCGCGTCATAGTATGCACCTGCTGGAAGAAAAAATGGCCATGTCCGTGCAGAAGAAAGAAGAGGAGCCGCGCGTAAGAAAGAAGACAAGCCGCGCCTACATCGGGGAGCCGCGCCGAGCATTGGAGGGTGAGTATATAAGTTTATTTTTTTTAAGTGCTGGGGGGTGGCAGGCTGTATACTACTAGGGCTTGGCTGGCTGTATACTACTAGGGGCTGGCTGGCTGTATACTACTAGGGGCTGGCCGGCTGTATACTACTAGGGGCCTGCAGGCTGTATACTACTAGGGACTGGCTGTATACTACTAGGGGCTGGCTGGCTGTATACTAATAGAAGCTGGCTGTATACTACACGGGGGCTGGCTGGCTTTATACTACTGGGGGATGGCTGTATACTACTGGGGGCTGGCTGTATACTACATGGGGGCAGACTGGCTGTATACTACATGGGGGCAGACTGGCTGTATACTACTGGGAGCTGGCTGGACATGTACTACTGGGGGCTTGCTGACTATATACTGGGGTGGCTGTGACCAATGCATTTCCCACCCTCGGCTTTTACTCAAGTCAATAGTTTTTCCCAGTTTTTGGTGGTAAAATTAGGGGTCTCGGCTTATACTCGAGTATATACAGTAGTTATATGTATTTTTGCATGGCAGAAAAAAGTGACATTTAATGATTCACAAGAGATGTCCTCTCAGAATGAAAACATTTTCTTGTCTTCTCCATCTTGCACAGATCTATCTGACCTAGATTTACCACATGTAAGTCTTTGCCTCATTACATTTTAACATTAAAACCTATACAAAAACAAACCCCTCGTAGGGGTTCCATTCAGAGAGTTCTGACAAGCAACGTCCCTGAAGAGAAGATGAATCTGCCCTTGCCTATTGCTCTAGCAGTGCACCAGTATATTGCCCCCACATAATAACTCTAATGCTTCTCATTAGTTCCTTCTTTATATTGTAGTGTCACCATACAGGGCCGATTCTAGCATATTTGCTGCCTGAGGTGAATATTAAAATGCTGCCCCCCCCCCCACTCCCTGTTAAGTAAATCCTTAAACTTTACTAACAATTAACAACCCTACAGACAGCGCACTGACATTGTGTGACTGAGTACAGGTTCTGAGAGGCATTAGTGGCATCTAGTACCTTATAGATGACAATATCTTCCATCAGTAGGACTTTATTCCGGGTTCTCCATTCCATGACGTATCACTGCTGAGCTCAAGGCCAGATGTCTTCAGCTCTGTGCAGCATCTCCACCCGGCGTCCCTAAAAATACCACAGTCACTTACAGTATAAAGTCTCCTTGATAACAACACTGCGCTCCTAAATAATATATACCCCTCACAACACAACTGACCACACTCTCCCCACATATAACACATCCCTTCATTATATAGGGATAAAATCTTGCCCCACATATACAGTAACCTCCCAGCTTAGTAATATACTGTATCCCATATACAGCCCCCCAGCTTAGTAATATGCTGTATCCCCTATATAAAGCCCCCCAGCTTAGTAATATATGTATCCCATATACATCCCCCCAGCTTAGTGATATAGTGATATATAATATATACAGCACCCACCAGTATAAAATGATTCTGGACCCATATAATATATATAGCATCCCCCCCAGTATAAAATAATTATAGACGAAAATAATATCTATAGCATCCCCCCCAGTATAAAATAATTATAGCCCCAAATAATATCTATAGCATCCCCCCCAGTATAAAATAATTATAGCCCCAAATAATATCTATAGCATCCCCCCCCCCCAGTATAAAACAATCATAGCCCCAAATAATATCTATAGCATCCCCCCCAGTATAAAACAATCATAGCCCCAAATAATATCTATAGCACCCCCCCCAGTATAAAACAATCATAGCCCCAAATAATATCTATAGCATCCCCCCCCCAGTATAAAACAATCATAGCCCCAAATAATATATATAGCATCCCCCCCAGTATAAAACAATCATAGCCCCAAATAATATATATAGCATCCCCCCAGTATAAAATAATTACGGTATAGCCCCAAATAATATAAATATATATAGCACCCCCCCAGTATAAAATAATTATAACCCCAAATAAAATACATAGCATTCCATCATCCCCTCCCCCCCCCCCCCCCAGTATAAAATAATTCTGGCCCCATATGATATATATAGCGCCCCCCCCCCCCCCAGTATTAATTATTAGCCACATTTAATTCATTAAAATACATGAAAAATAATAAAATCATACTCACCTGCAGGCGGCTGCTCCCTCAGCGCACGGCTTCGTTCTTCACGCGGCTCTCCTGTGAGCCGCGGCTCCGCACAGTGACACAGGCGGCGTGAGGTCATGACGCCAGTGTCACTGCTTAGAACGGAGCGACGCAGCTGCCCGAAAGGTGCTGCGTCGCTCCGCATATAAATCGCGCCTGTTTCTTAAAGAGACAGGCGCGATTTATTTACAGAATACAAAAAATGGGACCAGCACTGCACAAAATGAGGTCAGGTAAAGAGTCTACAGGTCAATGCATGTCTTTCTTTGTCTTAGGCATGTATCCTTTCTTTGTCTTGTGCATGTATCCTTTCTTTGTCTTGTGGGAGGCGCGATTTATTTAGCTGGTGGGCGATTCGGGCGTTAATGGACGCCCGAATCGCCCACTTTAGAGCGGCAAATTTCGCCGCCCTTTACAGGGACCTGCATTCTGCCGCCTGAAGCGAGATTTTCATCTCGCCTCATGGCAGATGCGGCCCTGTCACCATATAATACCCCATATATTACCTTATTATAGTTACTTAACATAATTATCCTGCATATTGCCCCTTTCTAAGTGCCCTCTTTTAGTACTGCTTTGTAGTGCTCCACCCTATACTAACCCCTCGTCAGGAGACATAAGCCTGTTTGATAAATCTGGCATTTGAGGAGTTAAGGTCTTCAGTGTACTCACAACTTTTTACAAAATAGTCACATAAAAGTCGCAACCATTTCTGAACTCATTCCTACACAAAGTGCCGCTTGCGACATTTGCAATTGTCACACAGCAAAAAACTAACTTTAACATCTGGATTTAGACAATAACTCAGACGCAAAAAGGTGATCAAAAAGGGATTGTGTCTTAATCGCAAAAAGGTGCAAATTCACTACTGTGCCTGTAAAACACCTAACATACACATGGCAAAAAAGTAAGTATGCATATATGTATACACTCAAAAGAAAGTCCAAGCAGCACAAACCTTGTTTGGAAAAAGTGGGTGCAAGCATCCAAGGACTGGGCCACAAGTCCTCCAGTTAAAGTATGAAGAAAGCAGGCAGCACTCAAAGTAGATTAAAATACAAGGTGTCTTCAAGGTGCCCTGTAAGAGCCTTTTTCAAGCCTTGGAGCCTTTGGAGTGCTGCCCGCTTTCTTCATAATATATATATATATATATCTCATACAGTGCTTCTTGGATGCCTCTCTACATTACAAACTAGGAAACAAATGGACCCCTTTATCCATATAGTCTCACTGTAATTAAGACATGGTAAACAGGGACAACAGACAGAACAGTGAGACCTAATCTCCAAGCTCTGAACAGTCCTGCCTGCTTGCCTCTGCTTATCCTATTGATACCGGACAACCACAGGTACAGTCCCTCCCTACTGTAGACACCAAAAAAGACAAACAAACAGAAAAAAAAATAAGGGGTTGTAACAATCCGAGTTACAACTGATATGAGCATATGAGGAACATAATCACAAACACCAAAGAATAGTCCAAAAACAAGACTAGAAAGAATATAGAAGTACAACTACAAAAAAGTAGCAAATGAATTTATCCAGCGGGATATTTATAATAAGGAGGAATTCTGCTCCAGATGGAAGGAGCAGGCACTCACAGTCACATGCTGTTAACTCTTGCTGGTCCAGTCTTTGAAAGATGTGTGTGGTGAATTTAACTCACAGTAGCAAATAAAACATAGTTCATAGTTCCCGGAAGATATCATTAACCCCTTCGGGACTCAGCCTATTTTGGCCTTTAGGACGCAGTCCCATTTTTCAAATTTGCCCTGTGTCACTATAAGTGCTTATAGCTTTGGAACGCTATGAGATATCCAGGGGATTATGAGATTGTTTTCTCATGACACATTGTACTTCAAATTAGTTTAAAAATTGGGATGATATCTTTTGTGTTTAGTTATGAAAAAAATTACATTTGGCAAAAATTTAGAAAATGTCTTTATTTTCAAAGTTCTAAATTCTCTACTTTAGATGCAGATAGTCATAGCACCCAAATAAATTCATAACTTACATTTCCCAAATGTCTGCTTTATGTTGGCATGGTTTTTAAGATTCCACATATTTTACTAGAATGTTATGCGGCTCAGAATTTGGGTGCCATTTTTAAATTTTTTTTTCAATTTAGATGGACCTGCTCGACTTTTAATTGACCGTGAAAGGCCTAAATAATAGCTAAACTCGTTAATTACTCCATTATGGAAACTTCACCCCTTAACGTATGAAAAAGCACTTTTAAGAAATTTGTTTAACCCTATAGGGTTTTTTAAGGGGTTGCGGTCTACAAATTGTGATATTTTTTTACGATACACTCATTGAAATGGAATCCATTGAAATGGATTAAATGAAAAAAGGCTCCACAAAGTTTGATACCCAATTTCTCTCGAGTACACTGATCCCCGATATGTGGTGGTAACCTGCTGTATGGGCGCACAGCCGGGCATAGAACTGAAGAAGCCATCCAGAGCAGATCTGCATTGTCACATTGTACAGGCTATAATTGTTTTTCTTTTTTTAATGTGGACCTATAGGGGCTTATTTTTTTGCCACATGAGATGAACTTTTCTGTTACATAATTTTGGGGCATCTATAGCTAATTAGTGAGATTTTATTAACTCTTTGTTGGTGGAGGAAATGAAAATCATCAATTATTAGGAAGATTTTTTTTTTGGGGGGGGGACATTTACCATACCATAAAAATAGTATATTATTTCTATTCTATGGGTTCATTTATATAGATTTTTTTAAATTTTTTTGCTAAATATTACAGAATAAAAAGTAATTTGACGAAAATGTTAATTTTAGCATCACCGTCTGTTCACATTCATAACTTTTTTATTTTTCGGCTGACAAATCTGGTTAAAGGCTTATTTTTAGCAAGAAGCATTTTATTGGTCTTTTTATTGGTCGTTTTATTGTCACGGACGTAGTGATACCAAATATGTGGGGGTTTTGTGTATTTTATTAAATTTTACTGAATAAAAACTAATTTGGAGAAAATCTTGTTCATTTTAGCATTACCATATTTTCATGCTGGCTCTGATCGCGGGTGTTACAGCGAGGTGTCAGCTGTAATAGACAGCTGACAGCCACTGCTTCTGGTGCCGACTGCGTTTGTGAGCCGGTGCCAGAAGCGGGACGCTATAGTACGTCCCGTGCAGAAAGTATCTTCCCACAAGGATGTTCTATTGCGTCCTGATGCACGTAGGGGTTAACATATTGTTGGAAGACAGCAAGAGCATTACACAACCCAAACAGCCTAACCAAGTATTCAAAATGTCCCCCTGGAGTATTAAACACAGTCTTCCAATCATCTCCTTTCTTGATCCTGATTAGAGGGTAGCCCCATGATAAACACTTTTAAAGAACCAATGGGCACCCTGTCAGAACTCGCAAATTGTGCTGAAGGGATCAGGTTTCAGGCTTCTGTGCTGGAAACCCCCACCCAGAGATGCCTATGATTGACAGCTCCCTTTCTGATCTTTGGGAAAGCTGGGTATATGTTTGAACTCGTTTTGTCTGCAGCTGCGGTTTGAGTGATGGACGGCTGAACCAGTCAGTGCTGGAGGTAGTGTCCATTACTGCCTTATATTCTGCCCAGCCCTTCATTGGGTGCTGGTTATTGCAGTCTATCTGTGTATCTAGTGCTCTTGCCATTGCGTTTCTTGGTATTCTGTGTATTGACTTCAGCTTTGCCTACTGACCATTCTATTTGCTATACAAATCTGTACCTTTGCCGCCATCTTGGTTTTGACCCAGTTTGTTTGACTCCGCTTGTCTGTCTGTATTCGTTGTTGTCCCTCAGTACCGTTTATCTGCTAGTGTGACCCCACCTTCCTGTCTCAGTCTTGTGTCGGTTTCTGTGTTCTAGTGTGAACACTGGTCTACACTCATATTCCGGTTACCTGTCCGCTCCACCATCCAGCAGCTGCCAGATGAGATAAGTCTTCCCTGTCATCTTGTAGGGTCACTCAGGGACCGTCAGTTAGGTTCCTGATAGTGGGTTCGCCCTTATCAGGGCGGTTTATCTACTTTAGGCAGGGCCTTAGCCCGCAGGGACCTCGCAGGGTGAGTTTGCCACCATCTACCTAGTCTGACAGCTAGTGCCAAGCCTGGTTGTGGTTGCGCTGTTGCTAGACAGGTTCTCTCACACCCACTATCTGGTTGAACAAGTCAGAGAGGGGTACTGTTTTTTTACAGTAATGTTATTGAGTTTGCAATAGTCATATGCAATTTATATAATTATATTGTGTCTGTGTTGTTTTTTCTAATACAGAATAATTTTTTCATGCTTGATGATTCTTATTTTCTCCAAAAGACTAGTTGCCCTATGGGAGCCTACTTCTCTCCTTCCCCGGCCAATACCTAAATAGCTCTCTGGGAAGGGAAATTTCCATACAATATGGATAACAGTGTTTTTTGAATGGATTTAATGGTAATATGCTATATTGATGACTGCCTCTTTGTATGGTGTGGACCCCAAGAGGCAGTCGCCGGCTTCTTTTCATACATAAATTGCAATGATTTAAATTTATTGTTCACTTTTGAACATAACACTTTTTCCATGTAATTTCTTTAAATTTGTTTAACAGGTGACAGCCTAAATAATTCATTGTAATAATGTCTTAATCACAAACCAACTAGCGGCAACACTAGACGACAGCCCTATCATCCATACCATACTCTGAGGAACTTACCCATGAGTGAATTCGTTAGAGGCAAACAGGCCTCGTCTAAGGACTCTACATATACAATATGGAAAAAAAAATGGCAAATACAAAACAAAAGCGCTCATAGGGTAGTATTGCTTGATTACAGTTGTTTTGTATGGTTATGTGGTTGCTCACCTGGTCGAGTTGTGCTCAACAAGGCACAACTCTAGTGTTAGTTTAAAGTGACAGTGGTCAGTGGCATCCGATGTTTCAGTGTGTTCTCCAAACACAGGGGACTAAAAAAGGGGACCTCGGTTCCGTTGTGATGATCTGTTACCTATCCTTTTATTAATAATAAATTTATCTGAAGAGAATATACCCGGTCTTGTTGTCCGCCTACCGTTTCCGCCTTTCCCGATTTGACAGATACAATATGGGGGAGATTTATCATCAAGTTTCCTAGGGTTAAACTGTTCTTAGTTGCCCATGGAAACCACTCAGAGCTCAGCTTTAATTTTATAAACGGCTTTGGGAAAATGAAAACTGAGCTCTGATTGGTTGCCATGGGCAACTAGAACAGTTCTGCTCTAAGAGACTTATGATAAATCTCCCCCTATGTCTGAATGTCAAACTTTTGTTTTAGGACTCTGAAATGGATACTATTCCCAGGCCACTTGTAATAGAGCTATGAGAATAGAGGATATGAAACCTCATTCGCACTTTCTAGTTGAACGCAGTCCTAATGCCAACAAAACTCTTAATAAACCCATGTTCACCACTCATTTCAGTCCCCACAGCTAATAATAAATATTTTACAATCCTCAGATACACGAATTGTGAAACTACTTTTATAGTGTATTGAATCAAATTCACTATGTACAAAGTGCAATAGGTGGGTTGTAGATACAGAAAGCTGAAGGATCCTGTGTACCCGCAATATGACGGTGCCGCTAAACATTTTTTCGACAAGCATATGGGCAACATGTTCACTATGAGGGTTACTGTTGTAGATCATATTTCCAGCAATAAGAGACGGGGTGAAAGGGTTAAATTGCTTCACATGAGAGAAGCCAAGTGGATTCTGTTATTAGACACTCATTTCCCATCTGGGCTTAATTACAGAAGAGG
This sequence comes from Engystomops pustulosus, assembly GCF_040894005.1. NCBI lineage: Eukaryota > Metazoa > Chordata > Amphibia > Anura > Leptodactylidae > Engystomops > Engystomops pustulosus. The sequence goes on from NC_092417.1 coordinate 51,633,981, forward strand.
CTTGTTATGTATATTATATTATATATGTATATTAACTTCTACTATTGTACAATATTGTTTTACAATGTATCTTATTATGGAGATCTCCATGTCACGTGGTTTGGCTTTGCCAGGTGAGGAGTGGGAGGCACTGGTCTTGGACCACGCATCCAGGACGTTTTGAAATGAGTTCCTTTTTTGATCACCTTTTTAATGTTTTTTTTTTAAATAAAGCCCTGAGCGTTTTTTTAACAGTTTTGGCTGCTGCTGCAATGGATTTCTATGTTTTTCATTTCAATTTCATCTCCATTTCAAGCACACTGGACCGGAACAGGCTTTTCCCATTTGAACACGGCTGTGATCCAAGCATCGGACCAGTGGGTGAATAGACACATCTTTTTCTTTTGTTTTTCTGTATTGTTAATATCCCGCCCCCCCCCCCCCCCCCCCCCATATACACACACACACTTACACATTATAAAAGACATGAGGTAAAGTGTTCAACCCCTTTTTTATTTCCACATTTTTGAAAGCCAAACTATATGTGTTTCATAATAGGAAAGTTGTTACTTCCCCTCTTTTCTCAATCAACTCCTGTTTGGCTACAAAAACTACATGCACCCCTGAATGTGGAAATGCACCCTAAGGAGGCCTGCACTTTACACTGCACGTATGTAGTTCCCCAGGTGCCTATTTTTTGATTATTCCATGTAGTATTTGAACTACAACTTGCTTCAGTCTTTATTCTTAGGAGAGCCCTGTGTTTACATTTAAACCCCTGTCAGGGTTCATCAAAGTGGAACAACACTGCCACCTACTAGTCTCTATTAGCATTTGTAAACTAACATATTTTAATACGTATGTTTAATGTTTACTATTTGATGTCACCTGGTAGTATCATTGGCTGTTAACACAGAACATTGTAGTTTACATAAGGGGTTCTTCCCTGGTTCTAGGCTTGTTTATTTGGTGTAGAGGAGTTTTCTTGTGCTACAGAGTGGATAGTTCCAGCCTGCAGACTGCTGCTGCAGAGCTAAAGAAGTGATTTTCAGCCCCAGAATTAAGGACAAAGTCAGAGCCTTAAAGACACCAACTTATGGAAGTCTTTCAGACAGAAGCATGACCGCATTTAAAATCCGCACTATTGCAGCCTGGCCTGCTACAAGTGACAGGTCTTACACTACATTTTACCTTTGGACAGTAAAAAAGTGTAATTAGGTCCAACTGCCTTCTTGTGTCCCTGGGCTAGCTGCGTAAAACCATGCACTTCTTCTAGCTTTGTCCCTGAGGGCCACCATAACCACCTAGCAAGACATAGCACTGATACCACTTCCCTCCTGGATTGTTATTGCTCATTCCCTATTAGGCACTGCTCTTATTATGCTCAGATTTAAATGTGAAAATCCCCAGAACAAGAAAGTTACAGTGTAGTGGATTAAATTTAGAATTCAAACCCAAACACCCCAACCAACCAAATTTTGTCTGGTATCTGCCACTCCAGAATTGCTAGGCAGTGTGTACATTTCAAAACCATTCCAAGGAATCCCGGGTTGGGTGGTTGTCTTGTTTGTTAACCATATTTCACATAAACGAGTTAATGGAATATGAGTAATGGAATAGAGCCATTTATAGGTGTGTTTCTTATTTTAGGGAGAAGTCTCTTCCTTTTAGGGGATGGGCGGTAGCCCTCATTTTTTACCAGAGACATTTTATGGCAAAATAAGTTATAATTCCTTTTTTTTTTAATATAAAGAAACTACTTTCTTTCTTGTTTGAGATCACAAACTGAATTTGGATCTATGTGTAATTTTTTTCTTTGTCATAGTGATGAAGATAAATACATTTTCAGCCGTGGAAAATGAAGCAAGAAAATCCAGAGAGAGAAGAGAAAAAAAAAAGAAAGAGGCTTGAGAGTTCATCAAATGACAAAGTGGAAAGTCCTATTCATCGTCTGCTTTGAGCAGCCATTCAATACGTCTACTTTGCTGAGAAACTTCCTGTTGTGTTAACGGTTTCAGACTTGTAGGAACATTATTGTAAGACAGTGCGGAGGGAAAATAGTGGAAATGTTACATACTGCGGAGGAGGTGAGTAGTAAGAATACATTTACCATCTATGTCTTGTAATGTTCTTTAAGGTACTTATCTTAACTCTTATACGAATGTAGTAGAGCTTTACTTAGCAAATCTCAAAATTGCATTTGGCTGGAACTTTAATACAGTAGTGAGATTTTGTCATTTTAGTAGCTACAGAGTGAGTAGTGCATGAGTGAGTTTAATGTATTCCTCGGGACTGTAGCTGTCACTCGATCGGTAACAATAGAGAACCTTGCTACAAAAATGATCTGTATAACTCAGGGTTTAGCCAGTGTTTTGCAATACTTCCTGTTTAAGTCAATGGCTACACACACCTTGCAGTATCAAGAGGTTCCAATTTTTATGCTTTTACAGTCAAGTGTTTCTGATTTTATCAATAGGCAAAATTGGAAATTGTACAATGCCAATAGACAAACCCTGCTCGGCGTGCACCCACCACATGTCATGGCAGATGCAGGTGATATATTTAGAAGTGTTTATCACTTATTCATCAGCCACACACAGTAACTGTATAGTAAGAGTATAGGGGGATGTAAATGAAGATATGTTTTATGCTTCTTTTATTATTTTACAGAAGATTTATTTTCTGATTTGTTGTTACATAGACATTACTCTACTTTTTCTATCAATATATTATTTATGCACTAGATGTAGACAAGCTCTAAGCATACCACATTATAAAGGATATTCTGTATTTATTCAGTGTCTCTTATGCATCCTCTATTTGTTCTGCCTGCTAGGTGCAGGTGCTGAGTAAGTCACAGCCTATGTGTATGTCAGGTGCTCATGTAAAAGTACTAAAACTATGCAACCCTCCTCTGACATGTTTACAGCTGCAAAATTGATCTATCGTCCTTCCTACAAAATCTCCAATGCATTATAATGCAACTTCTAAAGGAAAGCCTGAACCAATAGTCCGTGACAATAGTACTTGGTTGAAACTATATAACAATTGTGCAATACTATGGGTGCCCTGAGCAAGTGCAATCACCATAGTTCAGCATATACTTTGCACAGAAGACTAGGTAGAAGAAGAGATCCTTATTGATTATTGGTCTACTTTTTGAGCCAATTACTGTTTCATAAATTAGATCAAATCTGAATTATATATTTCTATGCCTCAATGAAAATTGATTTCAGGGGATTATTCTCCAATCACCAAGCAGTGCCCAAGGACCATACCCATGCAGCATACCTAACTTTTCAACAATTGCCTAACTTAGTAGCCCAGTATGTGTAAGTGAATAGGTCAACTTTGTGTGGGCAGTATGAGTTTTCGTGGATTTCCTCCGGGTCCTCCGGTTTCCTCCCACACTCCTAAACATACTGATAAAGAATTATTATTATCATATGTCTTGTAATTAGTGTTGTGCAAACCTGAACCACAAAGTTGCAGTTTGTACAGAACTTTGCAGGTTCAGGTCCCCCCAAACTGACCCCGAACTTTATTAGAGGTCCTGGGCCAGGTTCTGCTCACCTTTAACACAAGGGTGTTAACTCTTTAAATGCCACCAGCGAAGTCATCTGCGACATTCAAATTACTGCTGCTGCGTATGTACAACACTAACCACCAACATTTTGGGGCGGATCTTCACCTGAACGAGAAAAGGTGGAACAACTGCGAAATTTAAACACCAGATCACATGTGTTACTGGCTGGGGCTGCTCATCACTACCTGTAATCTTTTAAAGGGAATCTACAATTTCCCAAAACACCCTACAAGTACAACCAGCATTGTATAGGACACTTCATAAGCGTTCATAAAGTTTTATCTTTATGCAAATGAGCTTCTCAAAGCTGAGATTGTATAATGGGGTGGTGCTGGTTGGTGTTAGGCTGGCTGCATAGAGAGAAGAAAAATGGTGCACCAGAAGAAACAGCCATGTCCATGATGCACAGAGAAAATAATTTGCACTTATGGGTAAAGAAGGGCAGCGTATAATAGCTAAACTAAATGTATAAATATATAATGCAAAGTTTCATGTGTTCACTCTACTTTTCAATATATTAATGTAATAATTAATATTATTGAAAAGTTAGTGACCAAATAAAGGAGTCCTCTCTCTGAATGCAACAAAATGGGGCTCATTTACTAAGGGTCCGTGGACGCACTTTCGTTGGATATGACAACGTTTTCGGGGATTGCTGAGCTGGGACAGGTATTTAACCAGGGATTTTGGGCCATGCGATCGCATTTTGGCACACCTCCCGCTTTAATGCAACAGAAATCGGGGGGGGGGGGGCGGGCTGTCAGACGAACCAACTGATTCGGACTGAGCGCGTGATTTAACTTTAAAATTGTGTCGCAAGCCAAGCACTTACATGCACCAGTAAGAAGAAGGTGAACTCTGTCGGACCTGAGCGGGGACACGACACATGCAGGATATCGGGCGCACAATCTTAGTGAATCGCGGCACAGTGCATTATTGTCGGATAATGCACTTTCAGGAACTCTGAGGGATCATGTGAGTAAATGTGCCCCAATGTTGTGATTTCTGCCTTCTGTCTGTTACTGTCTTATAGTATTGTATGAATATTATAATGAATATTAATTTTTAAGCTTTGTCAAGTTTTAGGGATTAATCATATTCATGGGCAACCCCATTAAAGGGAACCTGTCATCAGAAATAGGTCTAATAAACGATTACCAGTATGTTGTCTAGCAGCTTTACACCTTCCAGATGATTGTTTTTTCATGGCCCAGCATGGTTCCATTATCCATAAAATCAACTTTGAAGTGAGATGTAAATTGGTTGTATAAATTCAAGGAGGCGGAGAGTTTAACACTGAAGTCAAGCTCTCCCTGCCTCAGAACGCCTTCTTCCCTGTGGCTGACATCATGCACAGGACTTCTGGAGATCTGGTTAGTCATTTGTCTGGGTGCAGGACTATGAATTACAATGAAGGTGGCATACTGAGAAAGAGAGAGCTTGATTTCAGTGTTAATCTCTGCCTCCTCCTTTACTTTAAACAGCCAATTTATACTCACTTCAAAGTAGATTTTTTGCATGATGCCACCAGACTGGACCATGAAAGAAACATGAACTATATGGTATTCAATTGCTTGACTACATACTGAGGTTTATAAGGTCAATTTCTGCTGACAGGTTCCCTTTAAAGAAAACCTGTAAGGGTGATTTGGGACACTAAGCTAACTGTAAGTCCTTATACAGTACACCTGTGGTTTAGTCTCCCAAATTTCCCTGTAAAATCTCTGACGTGGCTGATAAAAAAAAAATCAAACCTTTACACTTAAGTAGAGATTGGTGTGATAAGACAGAACAGAATCTGGAGTTCCGGGTGCCTGTGCAGTTATTAGGTAAATCTGGCATAATACCCCAGGCTTCATTACTCATGTGCCATACATATATCACATGTACTATGTTTCACTGAATGACATCGCAGACTTTAAGGGCTCTGTTCTGTTGCAGCCATGGAAATAATTTATATACGTATATAGCACTTTCTATATGATTTGTATCACTAAAGTACATGAGTCTCCAATGAATAATGAAGGGTGGTAATCTAGCACACCCCCACAATAAGGAAGCAATGGAAAAACAAAGGCAATGGAATGGAATAACAAGTCATTCAAACAGATGCAAGTGGAAAGCGGAGCAAGTCAGAGTGCAAAGGAAAAATACATAAAATGCAAAGCACCTGCTGCCTGCACAGAAAAACCTGCGGGTACACATATTATGGGGTACATTTACTAAGAATGTAGGAAACTGCACTAAAAGTTTTCTGCCTGTAATGCCCAGTGCGACAGATTCAACAGATACACGTATCTACACATTCATATATTTATACACATATACACATCAAATTTACACTCACCGGCCACTTTATTAGGTACACCATGCTAGTAACAGGTTGTCCCCCCTTTTGCCTTCAGAACTGCCTCAATTCTTCATGGCATAGATTCAACAAGGTGCTGGAAGCATTCCTCAGAGATTTTGGTCCATATTGACATGATGGCATCACACAGTTGCCGCAGATTTGTCGGCTGCACATCCATGATGCGAATCTCCCGTTCCACCACATCCCAAAGATGCTCTATTGGATTGAGATCTGGTGACTGTGGAGGCCATTTGAGTACAGTGAACTCATTGTCATGTTCAAGAAACCAGTCTGAGATGATTCCAGCTTTATGACACGGCGCATTATCCTGCTGAAAGTTGGGTACATTGTGGTCATAAAGGGATGGACATGGTCAACAACAATACTCAGGTAGGCTGTGGCGTTGCAACGATGCTCAATTGGTACCAAGGGGCCCAAAGAGTGCCAAGAAAATATTCCCCACACCCTGACACCACCACCACCAGCCTGAACCGTTGATACAAGGCAGGATGGACCCATGCTTTCATGTTGTTGACGCCAAATTCTGACCCTACCATCCGAATGTCGCAGCAGAAATCGAGACTCATCAGACCAGGCAACGTTTTTCCAATCTTCTACTGTCCAATATCGATGAGCTTGTGCAAATTGTAGCCTCAGTTTCCTGTTCTTAGCTGAAAGGAGTGGCACCCGGTGTGGTCTTCTGCTGCTGTAGCCCATCAGCCTCAAAGTTCGACGTACTGTGCGTTCAGAGATGCTCTTCTGCCTACTTTGGTTGTAACGGGTGGCGATTTGAGTCACTGTTGCCTTTCTATCAGCTCAAACCAGTCTGCCCATTCTCCTCTGACCTCTGGCATCAACAAGGCATTTCCGCCCACAGAACTGCCGCTCACTGGATGTTTTTTCTTTTTCGGACCATTCTCTGTAAACCCTAGAGATGGTTGTGCGTGAAAATCCCAGTAGATCAGCAGTTTCTGAAATACTCAGACCAGCCCTTCTGGCACCAACAACCATGCCACGTTCAAAGGCACTCAAATCACCTTTCTTCCCCATACTAATGCTCGGTTTGAACTGCAGGAGATTGTCTTGACCATGTCTACATGCCTAAATGCACTGAGTTGCCACCATGTGATTGGCTGATTAGAAATTAAGTGTTAACGAGCAGTTGAACAGGTGTACCTAATAAAGTGGCCGGTGAGTGTACATTGTATATAACATACACACAGATATACAGCATATATACACACATATCCAGTATATACAACATAAAAACACATGTACAGCATATATACACACACACAAACACACACAAATCCAGTATATACAACAACCCTGCCAATGCATAGGCAAGGTGGTTCTTGCGAATGGCGCCCTCTTTTTCAGGATCTATCTGGTGAGTCTACGCAACTCATTCAGAAGCTACTGCTAGGTAAACCTAGTAATTGCAGCTGTAGCCACTGCATGGCAAGGCAAGAGTTAACACTGTGAAATGTTCTTGTCCAATGATATGTCTATGTGAACTGGGTCTAAAAGATGTTAACTGGGTTTAAAACCAAGGAAAGGGGTTGTCTGGTTTTGGAAACCATTATTCAGAGAGCCTGTAGATATTCTAAGGCCTTATGGAGATGAACATGTGCATTTTGCAGGCCGCAAACAGAGGAATGTGATCCATTGTTTGTAGCTGGATGACAATAGCAAATGACTTGCCAGGCCACAAAGATACACTGGACCACATGACAGAGTCCAATGAAGCCGTGAGTTAGTTGCAAAAGAAACAGCTAGTTCACAGGAAAAAAATAACTTTATGTGCAAGATAATGGGTCACTAAGGCCTTCATGAAGCAGTCAGACACTGCAGAGTAATTATTTTTGTATTTATACTGAATAATATTTCTTACTCGAGTGATGATGCTGCAGGGATATTGAACACTATGGGGCAGATTTACTTACCCAGTCCAGTCGCGATCCAGCAGCGGGTCCTCTGACGCTGATTCGGATCCAACCGGGATTCACTAAGGTCCACTAGGTGTCACTGCTGCGCCGAGGTCCGCTGGAGTTCACCGGAGTTCACCTTCTATTTCTTGGTGCAGGAAAGCGCGTGTCAAGCGACACTTTTTTAAAAAATATACTGCGATTTTTCAGAATCCGTCGGGTTTTCCGACAGCCACGCCCCCGATTTCCGCCGCATGCATGCCGTCGCAAAGTGCCAAAATCCAATTGCATACGCCAAAAACCCGGGACGATTGGGGGGAAAAAATCGGAAAAATTTGGGAAACCCGACGAAAAAAAGCGATTCAGGTCCTTAGTAAATGACCCCCTTTGTGGCACATTTACTAAGATTCAGGATTTGTGGTGCACGTTCTTCATCAATCTGGTGCCTCCTGCACTGCACTCCTGAAAAATTTTTTGGTGCACCTTTAACATGGGGCATGCAACACAATTCTTCCAGACATTCCATGATAAATGTGGCGCACGGACTGACAGTGCACCGGGACGCCCATTTCAGTGACAAAATTTAGTTTTATTTTTGGAAGTTGATAAAACCCCAGAAAGTAAAGTGACAAAATAGCTGATCAATCTGTAATCTAGAAAGTGGCCAAACAAGGCCTTTCTTAAAACTTAAAATAACAGAAATAATTCAGCGATCACAATGTGACAGATGGGTTCCATGACAACTATCAATACAAACAACGACATAAATTTGGCAGCCATAATGATGACATATAAGCTCTATAACTCAATCTGAATGGGGCATATTTATCAGGACCTCTGCGCACCGCCACTGGCGCAGAGGCCCTGAAATAATCGCAAATGCTAGCTTATTGCTAGCTTTTGCGATTATTTTCCCCAATCCGCCACCTTCACGCCAGTGGGGCGTGAAGGGGCGTGAAGGGGGGGCGCGGCCGGCCGAGCGGGGGGCACGGTCGGACGGGAGTGGGCCGGCGCGGGGCGTTACTGTCCCCGCGCCTGCGCACTCGCTGCTGCCGGCGACTTTTCATACGTGAAAAGTCGCCGGTTGCGTTTTTTTCTACGCCAGGCAGGGCCTGGCGTAGGATAACGGCTGCGCGGCTGGCAGCCCGATACATGAAGAGGCAGAAGCCTCTTCATGTATCGGGCTGCGAATTTGTAGCGGCGGGGCTATCATACGCTGGCGCACGAGCGCCAGCGTATGATAAATATCCCCCAATGAGTCAATTGGCACACTCACATATTTTGGTGATACATGTCCACACACATTTGTGTTGTTCCCTGTTTACATACACTACTCACAAAAAGTTACGGTAATTTGGTTTCGGGTGAAATTTTTTGAAAACATAATATTTTCACAATGCGGTGATATTATATCACGAGTGTAGGGCATTTAACCCCTTCAGGTCTAAGCAATTTTAGCGCTTTAGGACCAAGCTTGATTTTTTAAATTCGCCCTGTGTCATTATAGGAGGTTATACATTTGTAGCGCTTTAACATAGAGCTGACGAGGGGTCGAACTCATTTTCGCAATCTGCGGGGGCCTCCTCACTGAGACCCACAATGATCAGCAATTCCACAGGATAGGGCCTAACTTTTGTTCGTGGGAAAACCCCTTTAATACGTGGTGATGCTAAAACATGCAAGTTTTATGCTCTGCAAGTTAACCATAAAAAAGCTATAGAAATGTGGTATCCCTGTAATGGTGATCCATCGAATAAAGACAACACATTGGGGCAGATTTACTTACCCGGTCCATTCGCGATCCAGCGGCGCGTTCTCTGCGCTGGATTCGGGTCCGGCCGGGATTTATTAAGGCAGTTCCTCTGACGTCCACCAGGTGGCGCTGCTGCGCTGAAGTTCCCCGGAACGCACTGAAATACACCGAGCCGGGCTGAGTGAAGGTAAGTGCAAGCTCCGCAACACATTTTTTGTTTTAAATGCCACGTTTTTTCCAAATCCGTCGGGTTTTCGTTCGGCCACGCCCCCCGATTTCCATCCGTGAATGCATCCATGCATGCCAGCGCCAATGCACCACAATCCGATCGTGTGCACCAAAATCCCGGGGCAATTCAGGGGAAATCAGCACAAATCGGAAATATTCGGGTAACACGTCGGGAAAACGCGAATCGGGCCCTTAGTAAATGACCCCCATTATTTTTATGGTACGGTGAACATCCGGCAAAAAGAATTCTAAAAACCATAAACAAGAATAAATGATTTTTCTAGCCAACACCAAGAAAGAGTTAATAAAATCTGATTATAAGCTATTGAATCCCCCGTAAATGATTTACCTGAAAAATGGATCTCATCCACAAAAAAATAATCCAGCATATGTCCTAATTACAAAAAAAAACATTTTGTAGCCTTTAAAATGTAACAATCTGCTCTAAATGGCGCTCCTTCCGTTCTTTGCCCATACAGCAGTTACCAACACATTTGGGGCTTAAAATTTTTGGCATATATATATATATATGTATAGTGTAAAAAAAATTACAACTTGTAAATAACACCTCCATTTTGTTTTAACTCCTGTGAAACATCTAAAGGGTTAGTTTATCACATAATGGCATAATTTACAGAGTTTTATTGTTATTTAGGCCGTTCAAAGTCACTTAAACCTGAGCAGGTGCCTCTAAATAAGGGTTTTGGTAGATTTTTATAAAAATTTGAAAAATTGCATCCAAAATTTTGAACCTCCTAACAACCTAGAAAAGAGAGAGGATGCATAAAAAGCCATGCCAATTTAAAAAATCAGGCCTGGTCCTACAGCCCTAAAAAAAAATTTGTTTACAGAGCTATTTTAGAGCTTGAACTTTTTTTTACGGTTTTATTTTGTCCCAGTGGGGCACATGAACAAGTGATCATTTGATCACTTGTGCATTGCAATATACTGCAATACTAATGTATTTCGCCATATTACATAGTCAGCCTATGCAGAATGCATGATCTAGCAGGCAATTACTTCAAGCAGCCCTGCGGTCCTTTATTGAACCTCTTTATGGCATCTTTTACATCATTGGTAGCCATCATTTCTACTCAGTATGAATCGACTTACATCAATGAAGAGCACTTAGGCAGACTGGTACTAGACTACTATTAACCTGTAAAGATTTATCTATATATGAGTTAAAGGGATGTTCCATTACATCAAAAAAATTGTATTATCAGATGAAAATTTATACAATTTTCCAATACACATTATGTGTCAATTCCTCATGGTTTTCTATATCTCTGCTTGCTGTCATTCTATTGAAAGCTTCTATGTTCCAGTGGACAAAAAACTGTTCATGGTCATGTGATGTTACGTAGGTGCACGGCTCAATAGTATCATAGAGAGCTGTGTGATATAACGAGCTGTGCACCTGTGTGACATCACATGACCAGGGACAGATCTCTACCCACTGCAAGTCAACCTAGAAGTTTTCTATAGAATGACAAAAGAACACAGAAAGCTAAAAAATAAAATGGCGAGGAATTGATTCAGAAAGTATATTGGAAAATTTTATAACTTTTGGTTATACAAACAAAAGCTTTATTTTCTGAAAGTAGAAAAGGCCCTTAAGAAATATACAATAATTTGCAGTGTGAAATTCTTCCTTTCTGTGTGGTTTCATGCCTGTCCACTGGTACTTCCTCTATAGCGGACCTTCAGTTCCTTGTTGTCCTGATCAGTGGTTGTGAGACCCCTCCCCAGTGATCAGACCTCCTATGTAACAAGATGTAGGTCATGTTATACCTTAGATTCTGTAAGATTAATCCATGGTGGATGGAAATGTGGGTAGACAGTGATGAGCCTTTAAATGGGTTGTGGTCTTCAGTGACTTCCTGAGAACACTCATCTGTTCTGTAATCGTCTCAAGTTCACAAGATTGCGTACAATGTGATAATATAAAATTGATTGAACAAGCTAAAAAACAGGGAATTCAAGAATGTCTTAGCACAATATTATTACAATAGAGTAGTTTGCCAAAGCTAACATTTTGTAAAAGAAGATTCATATGAATATGTTATCTGCAATATAAACATAAACACCAGATAAACAGAATGCAGACCTCCCAGGAATATTGCAGTCTTATTTTTAGTCTTAGGTCTTTCCTCAATCCTGTCTGAGAAAGTCGGTTGTATCAGTTAAAAATATGTAAAATAGTAAATTAACAACATAGGCTGAAGGGGTTTTCCTGGTCGGCTAGACCTTGTGAGCAATGGCTGATCCTCACTGGTCTGTTTTGGGTGTTCACCTGGGGCCCTGTTCACCTGCGGGGCCCATGTCCGTTCAACCCGCTTATCTAATGAAGGCTCTGCCTGATGCTGCTATATCAGAGTAGCTGCAATCTATCTATCTATAGGTGTATGGAGCAGAGGAAGGTGGTTGGGACTAACTGCATCATTTGAGGCTGTGATCATATCCCCTCCTCTTCCTGCTGCTGTCTGTCCTGCCGGAGGGGGAGGGGTCACAGCACAGGCTCCACCTTAAGAGCAGGAGCTGGAATTTGTAAACTGTTGGCCCACTCCCCTCCTTTTCTTAATTTTTACATCATTGGTAACATATGCAAATGGTTAGTTGTGTAAATTTGTTTACAGGTACAAAATATTTTAATAATAATATCACAATATTATGTTCCAGAATTCCCTCTTATTTTATTTTTGCCTGAGATGAGTCACTTTCAGAGTTTGAAAGCCTAGCATACTAAAGATAATAATTGTATCTTTCAAATCCCATTAGACTTGGAGATACAGGTAGTTAATGAAAATGGTGAGCATTGTATTTTTATCTACAGTTAGCATTACAACCAGGTCTTTAACTGCCCATATCTCATATAACTCACATAAATGTGAACTGCAGATAAAAATCCAATTCCTACTGGTTGTATCTCCGATATTTGAAAAAGGATATTCTCATATTAAAAGCATGGTTCCAAGTAGTAAAGAGCCCAAGGAGATGGCATCAGTTCTGATGCTCCCCCTTCAGCCACTCAATGTGACTCATCTCAGGCAAAAAGTGACGTTGCGAACCTCAATGAGAGATTTAACTTAAAGGAAGGAATGCCAAAATGATATTTCATTAAGACTGGGCAGCATAGAAACAAGAAAACAGGTAAGCCAGCAGAGACTGCCATGCATCTATTTGCATTAAAAGGAGAATTGAATTTTCTCTAAAATGAGGTATCATAGGAAAAGTCTGTATGAAAATGTATTCTTGTTTGTTCATTACAGTATTTGACCCACAGTCAGAAGTGATTTTAGCAGGAAGAAAAAGTGAAGGACTGATTTGGAAACTCTGTGCAGTGCTGCTTAATCTTTGTGCGCTATATGAATAAAGGAATTATTATTAATTATTATTAATCAGGGGGTTCTGGATCACTGCAATCAATTGACAACTGTTGGTGAGCTGTAATGGCCCTCAGCATATCTCTGGTATCTGCAGACACCCTTCTAGGCCAATATACCCACAATGTGCTTAAACAACAAAATATTGAAGCGCATATCTAGATCATTAAGATTCACAGATATATCAGTCACATCATCTTTGTGGTTGCTTTAACGACAATTCAGTGATTTCTAAACCCGAAGCAGCCCAATGAGAAAAGGACAGAGTAGTTTCACATGTTTTACCAGAATCATATTTCTAGGTATTTGTCTGACTAAGAAACTGTTAACTCAGTTTACTCATCACTTTTTATTGCAATTCATTTTACACAGTTATAGAATATTAAGTGTCAGGTCCTGGACAGCAACCAAATGAAACATTACAGCCCCGTAGACTAATGTTATGTTATGGCTTCATACAACATGGATGTTGTATGATGCCGTCATACGCCATGTGCCTTTAAGGCTAGGATAATTGATGCAGCTAGCCTCCACTATGCCCCAGTTATGATATATAGTAGCCACAAGTCTTCAAGGACATTGCTGGCTCTTGCTTTTACTCCCATGGCTTGTTCAGTGTTATTTGATGTCTCTACCTCTTCTTCGCTTTCCCTTGTTGTCAGGGTTCCTCAAAGTTCCCTCCTAGATTTTGGCATCTTGCTCTTTTACACAGCCAATACTGGTCAAACTACCAGCAGATTTGGCTTTCATTACTTTATAATGAAAATACATACTTTATACTTAAATACACTATTTTTTATATTTTAATTTAATTTTTTTGGCAGTCTTTTGTTAAAATAATAAAAAAATCAAAATACTGAAATTACATCATTCATTGGCAGTGAATGCAGTCTTCTTGGGTTTAAACCTCTAAATGTGGAGATGGGTGTGGTACTAATTAATCCAAACAGCATAGCCAACTACACCCATGTTCACACTGCTGTAGTTCAGAAAAGCACAAAGATGTGGTTAGCGCCTCCTCAGTTGCTGATAGCATGGACAGAAGTTGATGCTAACACAGATGTTACATTGGGTTTGGGAATATTTTGCCATTCTACTCTGTGGATTTGAAGCTCTGTTGGTGATCAGCCATTTCCAGGTCCCTCCAGAGTAGTTTATATGGCTTCAAGTCAAGTTTCTGTCTAGGCTATTTAAAGGAAACCTACCACTTCAAAATGACCCTTCTGACCCACAAATACCTTTAGCTTGCTCATGATGAACTGATGCTGGACCATGTTTTCATTTAACCCAGAAACCG